>NC_142026.1:5994319-6594319 GCF_982192425.1 Myodes glareolus | reverse complement strand
TTCACAGCACTCTCATCTCACTGGGCAAATGAAAAGATAATTGATCTTTATGTATTCTTTTTGAGCAGATATTCACCAAATGCTTGAAAGAGAAAACACTCCTTTGGGGTGTATTGTTAATAAGCACTGAATCAAAGAAGGGCTGATGGGATTTTGACAGGAATGTACAAAGAGGTAAAAATAACAAATGTTGAGGCAAATTTCATACTTTAAATACTTAGTGAATAAACAGTAGCATGAATATTTCATGTAGAAAAGTATTTTCAGGTTTTTTCCTTACAAAATTAACATATATTAAAATGGAGAAATTAAAAAGTATGGAAAAAAGGAGCAGAAAAAAAATCTGTAAAAATGACAGAGTAATTCTCAACACTCCGGTGCTCCCAAGTGGCGATGGTTTGGGCACAATTTTCTTTCAGCCTTTGCTCTCTGCCCCTATTTCAAGTGGCTTTATATATGTATGGGGTGTCTGGTCTCTCCGTTATATTCTTTATCCTACTAGAAACATTTCTTTACATTGTCAAACTCCTTTAAAAGATTATTTTCGTGACCATTAACACTTGAAAATAAATATCTATTGCATACTATATTTTATTGCGACATGTTGTTCTGTGCTGGATAGAACTGTTTCTCTCAGTGGGGATGGTGGGTGGGTGGGAACTAGAACTACTGTAGGTAGTCCTGTGGAGAATAAGTTAGGCAAATTTCTGCTCTTGTTTCTGATGATTTCTTTGAGTACATCCCAAGAAGAAAAGTGAGGCCAAAGAGGAAGAATACTTTCAAACCATTTGTTTTAAATCACAAAAGCCCAGTGATTTATACAGAGAGAAAGAGAGAGGGGGGAGGGGGAGAGGGCATGAAAATTTTTATATGAATTTCTTTTTTATTGATTTTACTGAGATATACATTTTTCTCTGTTCCCCTCCCTTCCTCTCCCCTCTCCTTCAACCCTCTCCCATGGTCCCCATGCTCTCAGTTTACTCAGGAGATCTTGTCTTTTTCTACTTCCCATGGAGATTAGATCTATGTAAGTCTCTCTTAGGGTCCGCATTGTTGTCTAGGTTCTCTGGGATTGTGATTTGTAGGCTGGTTTTCATTGCTTTATGTTTGAAAATCACTTATGAGTGAGTACATGTGATAACTGTCTTTCTGGGTTTGGGTTACCTCATTCAATATGATGTTTTCTAGCTCCATCTATTTGCCTGCAAATTCCAAGGTGCCATTATTTTTTTCTGCTGTGTAGTTCTACATTGTGCAAATGTACCACAAAAATGTTGAAGGGCATTTAGGTTATTTCCAGGTTCTGGATATGACAAACAATGCTGCTATGAAGATAGTTGAACACATGTCCTTGTGGTACAATTAAGCATCATCTGGGTATATACCCAAAAGTGGTATTGTTGGGCCTCGAGGAAAGTTGTTTCCTAATTTTCATACTGATATCCAAAAGAGCTGTACCAGCTTGCACTCCCACCAACAATGCAAAAGTGTTCCCTATACCCCACAACCTCTCCAGCATAAGTTGTCACCAGTGTTTTTGATCTTGGCCATTCTTACAGGTGTAAGATGGAATCTCAGAGTTGTTTTGATTTGTATTTCTCTGATGACTAAGGATGTTGAGCATTTCCTTAAGTGTCTTTCAGCCATTTTAGATTCCTCTGTTGAGAGTTCTCTGTTTAGGTCTGTACTCTATTTTTTATTGGATTATTTGTTCTTTTAATGACAAATTTCCTTAATTTTTTTGTATATTTTGGAGATCAGATCTCTGTCTGATGTGGGGTTGGTGAATATCTTTTCCCATTCTGTTGGCTGCCGTTTTGTCTTGTTGACCATGTCCCTTGCTTTACAGAAGCTTTTCAGTTTCAGGAGGACCGATTTATTAATTGTTTCTCTCAGTGTCTGTGCTGCTGGGGTTATGTTTAGGAAGAGGTTCCCTGTGCCAATGTGTTCAAGTGTATTTCCCACTTTCTCTTCTATGAAGTTCAGTGTGACTGTCTTTATTTTGAGGTCTTGATCCATTTGGACTTGAGTTTTGTGCATGGTGATATATACGGATCTATTTTTATTCTTCTACATCTTGATATCCAGTTATGCCAGCACCACTTGATATTTTTTGCTTCTTTGACAAAAATCAGGTGTTTGTGGGTGTGTGGATTGATATCCGGGTCTTCTATTTGGTTCCATTGGTCCTCCTGTCTGCTTTTATGCCAGTATCAGGTTGTTTTCAGTACTGTAGCTCTGTAGTAGAGTTTAAAGTAAGGGACTGTGATGCCTCCAGAAGTTTCTTTATTGTACAAGATTGTTGTGGCTATGCTGAGTTTTTTGCTTTTCCATATGAAGTTGAGTACCAGTCTTTTTGAGTTCTGTAAAGAATTTTGCTTAGATTTTAATGGGCATTGCATTGAATTTGTAGATTGCTTTCGGTAAGATTGCCATTTTTACTATGTTAATTCGACCTACTAAAGAGCATGGGAGATCTTTCCATTTTCTGGTGTCTTCTCAATTTCTTTCTTCAAAGATTTAAAGTTCTTGTCATACAGGTCTTCCACTGTTTGGTTAGAGTTACTCTAAGGTATTTTATAGTATTTGTGGCTATTGTTAAGGGTTTCTCTTATTTCTTCCTCAGCCCATTTATCATCTGTGTACAGGAGGGCTACTGATTTTTTTGAGTTAATCTTGTATCCTGCTACATTGCTCAAAGTGTTTATGAGTTGTATACGTTCCTTGGTAGAATTTTTGAGGTCTCTTATGTAAACTAGCATATCATTAATAAGTAGTGAGAGTTTGACTTCTTTTCTAATTTGTATTTCCTTGATATCCTTTTGTTTTCTTATTGGAGAGCATGAAAATCTAACTTTAGGGGTTTTAAACTGTTGTTTAGTGTATTCTAGAAAACAGAGTTTCAAAAGTTATACTAATCTATGTTTAGTAGGGGTGCCACATAAAAGAAAATTTTAAAAACTAAATTAAAAAAAAACCTTTCAGACAAAGAACATACATCTAATTGAATATCCCAACTAGATACCACATTAAAAACCCAGTACCAAGGATAGGTTATCTCTTTTAGAATTGTACAGTGTGGTCCCACAGATACCCAAACATTATAGACTATTATCGATGTTCTTGGTTACTCTCAAGAACTTGAACCCATTGCTGAAGACACCACATACAAAAGTCAAAGAATCTGGGAACGTCAAGCTGGTACTCATCTGGACACTTCATCCCTCCTGGCTAGATTTCATAGTGTTGGAAGGTGCTATGAGGGAGGAAAGTAATCAGTGGTCTCACTCAGCTATGGAAACTGCAGGCCACAGTAATGACTGGTCCCTAATATAATAGTCCCTAATACAATTCTGCTAAATTGATATAGTATTAAAATGACTCCTACTGATTTATGGCTATACCCATAGATTGATGTTTTTCTTAACCATCTTCAAAGAAGCTTCTTCTTATAGTAGTGACTTCTATAGTGACTGTGGTGGTTTGAAAGAAAGTGGCCCCCAAAGGGAGTAACACTATTGGGAGGTGTGGCCTTGTTGGAGGAAGTGTGTCACTGTGGTAGCAGGCTTTGAGGTCTCCTATAAGATACTGCTGAATATACTGCCCAGTTTA
Source organism: Myodes glareolus (assembly GCF_982192425.1). Lineage (NCBI taxonomy): Eukaryota > Metazoa > Chordata > Mammalia > Rodentia > Cricetidae > Myodes > Myodes glareolus. The sequence continues at coordinate 6,590,707 of NC_142026.1, read as the reverse complement.
CTTTTGCCATCAAATCAAGATATAGGACTCTCAGCTCCTTCTTTAGCACCATGTCTGCATGCATGCCACCATATTGCACTATGATGATAATGGACTGAACCTCTGAAAATGTAACCTATCCCAATTAAATGTTTTTTTTTTCTCTATAAGGGTTGCTGTGGTCATGGTGTCTCTTCATAGTAACAGAAACCCTAACTAAGACAGCAACTAACACAGAGACCTTCAATTGGTCAATGTGCAGGGAATGAGATTGCAGAGTCCTTGGCCCTAAGTGGCACATATATATCACATCTTCTAAAGCTCTGAAATCTCAAGGGAGCAGAAATTTTGTGAGATACAGCAGTCGTATATAATTTCAAGGAAACAGTAGCTGGACATGTAAATTCACAATGATTATGACCATATGCATAAGGCGTGGGCAAACTCAAGCCGGACAAAACCCCAATATAGATGGGGGAAGGTAAGCATGGTAGCCTATTGCTAGCTGAGGAGATAGTAACTTTTACCAGCATTTGTAGAAATAGTTTTCCTTAATAACGTGAGCCCTGGTAGGTTGACCACATGCTAGTGTAGACTCTGCTCCCAATACTAGTTGAACACCATAAACTGAACTCCAAGAAAAAACATGGAGACTAATCCAAAAGTTGGGTGGGTGGTGCGATGTTGGTAGGTATGGTAGAAGAAGACGAGGGTAGATCCTATCGGAATGTGCTGTAGGAAAGTCTCAGAGAGTTAATAAAAGTGTTATTGAACATTCTTTTTCAGACAAGATCTTACATGTAGCTCAATCTGACCTCAAGCACATGATCCTCTGGTCTCAGTCTCTTGAATGTTGGTATTACAGGAATACAGTATCCTATTCAGTTTGTAAATATTAGTTTAGATCGGCAAGTACTAACAAAAATAGAAACACCCTTAAGGACAAGTTCAAGAAGCTTTAAAATGGTTTTCTCATACGCAGTCATAAAGATCTGTCCACTGGCTCCCTAATCTCTAAGTCAGCTACCTGTGCCTAGTCATTCCCATATGGACCCTGGGCAGAGCAGGCAGTATTTCCCTGGTCTACAAGCACTGTATGTATTATTGCAGACTGTTTGCAAGGTGAGAGATAGTAGACAGAAGAGGAGAAGTCACAAACCAGAGGCAACTATCACCATTTTAGTATAATTTTCCCTCTTACTTTCATTGCCTTTTATGTTGCCTGTCTATCCTGCAGTTTGACACATGATTTTTCAATGTGACAAGTTTTCTGCAGTTATCAGTTTAATGAGTGAATATCTTTCTTAGTTGCTTTTCTGTTGCTGTGACAAACGCCTGACAAACCAAAGGAAAGAAAGAAGACTTTCTTTTGACCAGAGTTGGAGCATTTCTTCCATTATAATGGAGGACAGGATGCATGATGGTGGAAAGGAAGGCAGCTGGTCACACTGCAGCTACACCAGAGGTGGAGCGTTTCTTCTGTTATAACGGAGCATGCATGATGGTGGAGAGGAAGGCAGCTGGTCTCACTGCAGCTACGCTAGAGGTACAGCATGTCTTCCGTTATAACGGAGGATGCGCGATGGTGGAACAGAAGGCAGCTGGTCGCACGCAGCTACTCCGGAAGCAGAGGCAGATGAGTGCTAGTGTGGAGGTGACTTCCTCCCTCCCTTTGTTCCAGGACCCCAGCTACAATATACTGCCACTCACACTTGGAGGGTAGCTTCTTCTTCATTAAACATTTCTGGAAGCACCTTCAGAGACATACCCAGAGAAGTGTTTCCATAGTGATTTTAATTCAGGCAAGTTAGTTAAAAATTAACTATTACAATATCCAAATATCATACATTACACATGAACATTTATATAGCCTGATATGGAACATTGATTTCTCAATACTATAATATTCATATTGTAAATAAAGTTATACCCCATGCATAAAACGATTCCACACTTCATTTCATTCTCTCAGTACAGGTTTCCAGAAGCAGGGATTCCGTCAGGGATGCGTTACAGCCAAGACGCTTTTTTATTTTTATTTATTTTTTGGTTTTATGAGACAGGGTTTCTCTGTGTAACAGCTCTGGTTGTCCTGAAATTAGCTCTTATAGACCAGAATGGCCTTGAACTCACGAAGATCTGCCTGCCTCTGCCTCCCAGAGGGCTGGGATTAAAGGCATGTGCCACCACCACCCGGGTAGAACCAAGATTATCTATCTATCTATCTATCTATCTATCTATCTATCTATCTATCATCTATCTATCTATCTATCTATCTATCTATCTATCTATCTATCTATCATCTATCTATCTATCTATCATCTATCTATCTATCATCTATCTATCTATCTATCTATCTATCTATCTATCTATCTATCTATCTATCTATCGTGCATCTACATATTTTAATGGGGTAAATGGGAGTGTATGTATGTTTCTGTGCATACAAAGATATGCATGTAGGTATATGTGCATATGTCTATGTGTGTCTAGAGGTCAGGTATTAATATCAAGTGTCTTCAATCTTTTTCCATCTTATTTTTCTTTTAATTTTAGCGTCTAGTATAATTACACCATTTATACCTTCCCTTTCTTCCGTCTTAATCCTTCCAAATCTTTGGCCTCTTTTTTCAATATTTATTGTTACATGCATATATGTGTATGCATAGGTATTTCTAAATGTAACCTGCTCTGTTTGTATAATGTTACTCGTATGTACATATTCATGGCTGAGGGTTTGGAACTGGGCAACGAGTTGGTATGCCTGGAGAATACTATTGCTAACACTCTCAGAATCTCTTAGTTGCTTTTCGTTCTTTGTGTAGGACTGAGGCCTTGTGGGCTTTCCCTGGTCCACTTTAGTTTGTCTTTTGGTGTTGCCCTTGTTCAGTTCAAGTTAAGGCAGTCATGTTGATGAACTTTTATGGGTGTAGCTTTTAACATTACTAAAAGACTCAATCTCACAGCAAAATTCCGTATCCTCTCTGAACCTTACAATCTTTCTGCCTCTTCATCCTCAGCGTTTCCTGAGCCTAGGTGTGAGAGCATTTTGTAGATGTATCCCGTGGGACTAGGCTTCACAACAATGTATTTGATGGGTTGTGGTTTTCTGTCATGGTCTGTTAGACCCCGCACTTTCCCTTGGATACCCACACCCGATCCAGGCGCGCTCCTTCCCGAACTCGGGCCCACGAGAATGGATGACTGTCCTGAGGGTTTAAAGCAGACACACACAAAAAAGAGACCTTTGCTCATTTACCAAGAGTAAATGGCAACTTTATTAAACTCAAGTCAGGTATTTATAGAAGTCGGCAAGCGGGATCAAAAGGGCAAGGCCTCCTCCCATCCAGGAGCAGGAGGAGAAGATTAAAGGCCCAGGCGCCCCAGGCAGAATCAGCTGGGGGAGGCCAGGCTATGGGCCCACTGCTAGAACCTTGAATACAGGTGGAATCACCATAACAAAGAGAGCCAGGTTCTTGCTAAGCTATCCCCCTCAAGCCAGTGCTTGTGCAGAATCTCCAGGGAGCCGGAGGTCACAAGGCCCTGCAAATCGCCAGGAGAAGGGAAAAAAGACCTTGGTAGCTACAATGGTCTCCAGCTGTTCCACCAAGAATTTTCCCTAATGAGAGGTAAGAACTACCCTTATTTTTTGAGATAGAGACTCTCACAGAACCAGAGCTTGCCAGCTCAGCTAGACTTGGTGACTAGTGACATCCAGAGAGTCACCTCTCTTCACCTCTTAGTACAAGGATCACACACGCCACCACACCCACAAACCACACCCACACATTACCACGTCCATGCACCACCACACCCACGTGCCACCATACCCACATGTTGAAGGAGTGGCGGGCTGAGTTCCCGCCGGAATCTTGGCTCCCCGGCTAGTTTACACCCGAAATAATTACGGGCACCATTCTGTAGTGGTGAGGCAAACAGGCTTGCTTTTTATCCCACCCGGCTCCCGCATGGCTAGCTTTACACCCGAAATAACAATACATAAAATGTATTCTTTTAAACACTGCCTGGCCCGTTATCTGTAGCCTCTTATTGGCTAATTCTCACTTCTTGCTCTAACCCATATTTAGTAATCTGTGTAGCACGTGGCTTACTGGGAAAGATCCTAACCTGCGTCTGTCTCGGAGAGGAGAGTCATGGCGACTGCCTCACTGCCTTCTTCCTCCCAGCATTCTGTTCTGTTTACTCCACCTACCTAATTTTCTGTCCTATCAAAGGACCAAGGCAGTTTCTTTATTAACCAATGAAAGTAACACATAGAAAGACATACCTACATCACTCACAAACCACCATACCCCCACACCACACCCCCACACCACACCCTCACACCACACCCACACGTTACCACATCCACACCCTACCACACCCTCACCCTACCACACCCACATACCACCACAGCCTCACACCACCACAGCCACGCACCACCACACCCACGCGCCACCATATCCACACAGCACCACACCCATACACCACCACACCCACACCCTACCACACCGATATACCACCACAGCCACGCACCACCACGGCCACGCACCACCACAGCCACGTGCCACCATATCCACACAGCACCACACCCACATGCTACCTACCACATCCTGCATTTTGTGGCACTGGGTATCCTAACTCAGGTTCTCATGCTGGAGTAGCAAGGGCTTTACCTATAGGTCCATCTCCCCAGTACTAGCTCTTGAGGTTTTTAAACAACCTCTTTATTCCATATTTTCTTCATGAAATATGTATACGTCTTTGTCTCTAATTTATGGATAAAGAATCTCAGAATGGAAGGGAAATTAACTATTTTTATTAAACCACACAGAGAAAAGGTAAGAGTAAGAAAGAAATTTCTAAATGGTTTTACACAGGTTGTTTAGCATCATACTGAATGAAGATTCTCTTTATATACTTAAAATCAAACTCTAAGGACAAGGGGCAGCCTGTGCCTTGGAGTCCCTGTGTAGTGGAACTCAGAGTGGATCTTCCTCGTCTGTGAGAGCAGATTTGCTGCAATATTGATTTAACCACGAAGCAAAAGAGAAAACAGCAGTTAAACCAAAAATACTTCACAAAAATACACCAACGATGGAAATAACAAGCTAAGCATGAACAAGGTTAAGATGGATCTATAAGAAAACTATACACAGGTACACACAGTTGAATGCATATTGTAAGTTCAGAGAAGTTATGCTCCTTCAAGAATAGGAAAGATCATCAAAAAGTGGGTAAATAGCATGAACAGGCAATATATAAAATACTAAACCGAGTTAAAAGGGAGACAATGTTTAATCTTATCATAAACCATTGAAATGCAAAGAATGTGAATAGTGGGTGTTTTCACTCATCAAGTTGGCAAATACTTTTAAAAAACTGCTTTCCTACATGGCTGTTGACTGTGTAAACGGGGGAAGCCCTTGTTCAAGCCACTTTATAGCAGGATACTTAAAAATATCTTTCTAACCCAGTAATTGCACTTCCCATAACTTATACTGGGTTATGCTATTCAAAGATTTGAAAGAAATTGGCTGGCTGTTCATCATAATATTATTTATAAAATCATGAAAATAGATGTTAACTAAATGATGGAATGTTATTAAGAAGTGTACTATGCTTTAAATGGATCATGACTGCCATAGGAAAATTACTGTGATTTAACTGAAATCTCAGCAATAATATTCTAAACATAATTAGCTATCTATCAGAAACATTAACAATGACTAACTCTAAGTGAAATTATTTGACAATTTTAAACATTTTTCTTAATAACTAGAGCAATATGATTTACTAATTGAGAAACCATGACAATAAGAGAGATAAAATTTTTATTATAATTTTCATTTCCTTCTCATAAAACATATCTAGTGGCATTTGCCACAAATCTTGCCAGGAAATGCTTGTTGGAAATGTATTCAAGTTTCTAAGAGTAATGTTCAATCACGGAACTTTATGCTCTTAGTATTCCGCTCTCAAGGTGATACATATGGGTAGGAAGTGGGGAGGTACCAGATCAGCTGATTATGAAGTAAATATTCCATTTAAATGATTGAGATCACAAATTGGCCCATCTTCCCACTTCCCTATCACTGCCTAGTCCCCCAGGAACCAGCAGACCTAAAAGGCAAAGGGTCAACAGTAGATGCTCTATTGTTCTGCAGAAAGATCTAGAAAACCCAGAGCCTTTGTCCAGCCACTTTATCTATGTTGTTGGTAATGCATTAAAATATAGGTTCAAACAGTCAAAGGACATCTCAGCAAAAGCAGACCTGAGCGCTGGCTTCACAAACTCCACCCTGGGCTCATGCACCCTTTTTAAATAACGAAAAATATTTTACTATTTGATATTTTATTTCTCCCCGTAGGGCTAACTGCTGGCTTGAGAAAGCACACCCTCCCTCTGTGAATCCTCCCTGGGGTCCTTCTGGGACTCTCATCACCTGTGTTCACTCCACAGACCCTGGCTCCAATCTAGGGGAATATCCCCTGCACTTGCCTCATGGATGTGGCCGTTATTCTGAATCTCCTCACCCTCCAAAGTCTCTCGCTTTATCTGAGCTTCACGCTTTTTCTTGCTATGATGTATTCCATGAGTTTCTTTCACCCAGTTCTAAGTGGGTTTTCCCAACACCCATCTCATACAATCGACCATCTCAAGACCTACGGATGCAGTTCCGGGAAAGAGCACTTGCCTAGCGTGCAGATAGTCCTAGGGTCCCCAGCACTGATAAACAGACACCCTACCATGTTTTCTCACCTGGTGACCAGTAAAAGTTAAGTGTCTGCTGCCGGTCGAACTCAGCAAGGTGGAGAAGAGCGTGAAGCAGAGGACTGAAGGGGCTCTCACACCAGCCGCTGTGCTAGGAAACCGTTTTCAGTCTGGAGGAGTTACTCTCTGGGCCAAACATTTAAAAGCAGAGTCAGGCAAAGAGTGGGCCAAACAAAACAAAACAAACAAAAAACCCTTCAGATCCAATGAGAGGAGGGTCCTGAGGAGAGCAAGGTTTGGGCAGGGGCAAAAGCCTCATCTCAAAGGACTGAGGGGCTCTGTGTGGTCATTATCTTCCGTTATCCCCTTGGTCCAGCGAGCTCAAAAGTCTGGACAAGGGATAAACTACACCACCACAGCACCCCTGCCCTCCCTTGAGGAAAGAGACAGACGCGACAGTGTAGCGAGTGCTGCAGCACAGGTTTGAATGGGGCTGTCAGCCAGGCAGCCCTGAGCGTCCTCTTTTCATTTTGTGCACCCCGGGGTGGGATGAAGATGTACACAGGACAAAGGGGTGCACAGGCAACTCATATAAAAAAACAAGTTCACAGCACCTCCCAACAAAAATGCAATTCTACTCAGTTATTCTGAAGTAATACAAATAAAACATTTTAAAACCAAGAAAACACACAGTCAAATGATACATTGAAACCTGCCAGTAGAACCTATAAACATTTCTTTTTCAAGTGCCATGTGAGGCCATTTGGCATGACTACGCAGGGTTTTCCTAACACTTGCTGATAATTGGATTTTCCCCCAATCCCATGTCCAATTTTCCTGTAATATGTGGTCCCTTGCCAACCCCAGTGGCCAAAGATTATCTTTCTGTAACCTTATGGAATGCAGGCAGTAACCCAGAGCCTCAAGGCCAGTGAGCTGGAAACTCAGGCTCCTTGCTAACAGGGGTGAATTATTACCACATCTTTCCTGGTGATTAGCTTATCCCTTATTGTTGTGTTTTATAGCTTTCTAGTTAGTCATCTCAATACAATTTATTCACAATAACAGTGTTTTTATTATTGCTGTTTTATAGTTCCTATAGCAGTAAAATTTATTCTCAGTTCTATTATCACAATATTTGACTACTAATGGAATTCTTGCTTTTATTTGATTGTATTTTAAAGTCATAACAATAAAATTTACTCCCAAAATTATGACTGCAAGTTTTATGCTCTTTAAACCACTTGATAAAATGCCCACAAACACATGTGATTCTCTAACCCCCATGAGAGAAAGTCTACTAAAAAATAAACGCTGTTGGGGGCAGTGGATACGTGTGTGGCAGGGGTCTTGGTTCCTACTGTGCAGATATGTGTTCCTTGATTGATTAAATAATGGAGTGAAAGAAATGAAAAGACTTACAAATGCCTTATTTAAAGGAATATTAAATTCTAATTGCAAAATACTTGTTAATATTAATAATAAATTAATAATAAACTATTTTTATTACCTGCCAAACCCCACACTTGTCTAACATCTTTATTCTCCAAAATTATGTGCTCTCAAAATAATGTTTGTGACTTCACTCAGCTTCATCATTCATGGTAGGTTGTCATGGAATTTGGAGAGAAGTTGTTTTGAAATATTACCAAAGGCCAGGGGCATTTTGAAAGCAAACAAACAGCTTCAGTGGCTTAGGAATTGGAAGGCACATGGCCAAGTCAGTAGGCCACCTCAGCCACAACTTAGTTGCTATTTTGACCCTGAACACAAGGACATTGTAGTAAGCCTCATCATTTACTGTGCTTGGAACACGCAATCATAGAGGTTAGAACCCGGTGTCTATTATTTGACAGTAATGCAAAGCATTAGCGAGAATCAAGCAAGAGCTATGGCAGTCTCGTGGCAATCCCGGTTGGTTAGGGACGAAGGTGAATGAGCTGGCTTCAACAGATTTGCTACCATCATCTAAAGCAGCAGCTGAGCAGATGTGTGGGTGAATGCATGGATGCATCTCTGTTCTTGTCAGAGATGCTCGGACGTCTCCAAGCACATATAAAGGCAAGAGTTTAGCTTGCTGCTGTGAGGGCCACTTTCTTCTGCCCATTGCTAAGGAAGTGCATAGCTAAGATCTTTGTTCAAGAAACTGTTTATGGCAGTCTTGAGAACCTGAGTCACTATTCAGGTTGAGACTGTGAACCTCATGAACAACCCCAAACAATGACCAAACATAGCATGGAACAAGGGCTTACCATTGCAGTTACTAAGAGGGCAGTGTGCCTCTAGGAGCATCTTCTTGAAGCCAAGGTACAGATGGGAGCCCTCTGTAACCTTCTGTCTTAGGTTTCCTTGCAGTAATGAGCATCACAAGCAAAACCAACTTAGGGAGACAAGGGTTTATTTCATCTTGCACTTCTGTGTCCCAGTCTGTCACTAAGGGAAGTCACAGGGAGAACTTGAGACAAGAACTTGGAGGCAGGAACTGAAGACCCAGGCATAGAGGAACTTGCTCAGCTACTTTACTATATGACCCAGAACTACCTTCCCGGGCATGGGATTGCTACAGTTGCCTGGGCCCTCTCATATTCATCATTAATAAAGAAAATGCCTCCACAGACTTACCCCCAGGCCAAAGTGACAGAGGCATGATTTAGAGTTTCCACTGCCGTGCTAAAACACCACGACCAAAAGGCAGATCGCTGTTTATCATGGAAGGCAATCAGGACAGGAACTCAAACAGGGCAGGAACCTGGAAGCAGGAGCTGAAGCAGAGGCCACAAAATGCTTACTGGCTTGTTCAACCTGCTTTCTCCTAGAACCCAGGACCGCCAGCCCAGCAATGGTACCACCTACAATGGGCTGGGCCCGCCCCATCCACCACTGATTAAGAAAATGCTCTACTTCTCAATTGAGGATTCTTTCTCTCTGATGACTCTAGCTGGCAGCAAGTTGACATAAGACTATCCAGAAGTGACAAGCCATTTCTCAGTTGAGGTTTCTTTTCTCAGATGACTCTAGCTTGTTGACAAAAAACACCAGCCAGGACACTTACTTCCCAGTTCTTCTTTCTTCCTCCCTTTCACAGCTGACACATCTGCGTCGTGGATAGATGGCTCTCTGCCACATTCTGCTTCCTATCTGCTCCCCACTGTACGTCTTCTCCACGTTTAATACTGTCGTGACATTTGCTTTTCCCATGACCGAATCAACACACCAACCATACTCTAGGACAAAGGGAAAATTAGTAAATACACTTCACCAGGAGCTCCAGGGGCCTTTGTGGACTTTGTAGGTAATTACATGCAAAAACAAAATGGAAGTTTGGAAATAGCTGAGCTCATTCTACATGGCCAAGCCTTAGCAGGCTTTCAAAACAGAGCCAGCAAGCTACAGAAAGTCATACACTAAGTAAGTAGTACACCACACTAGTTGGTTTAAGAAAGAAAAGACAAGAAAATATGTTACCTAAGTCATTACTCGCTTGCCCTACCTAATTTTTTTTCAGTTACCATGTGGCATTGGCAAAGCCATCAAACTTTTATGAAGACACATTTTGTTCCTTTTCTGGTCTTGACATATCTTCTATTTAGATCATCAATAAGAAGGAGATGAAAGGAAGAAGTGTGTGTTCTCAAAAGCTAACAACGGAGAGACAGGAGGGCAGGAGGAGGAGAAGAGGCTGGAGAGATGCCCAAAGTGCTGCTGTCTACGGCCCCTTCAGCAGCCTGCATGGGGATGCAAGGGATGCAGTGGCGGTCAAGGAATCACTCAGGAGTCAGCTGCTGGGGGTTTCCACCACTCTCCCAGCTGGAGACTATTTCAGTCAACATCAGCCATCACCTAGTTTTCCAAAAGAACACTTCTTCCTCACCATCCAAGATGTTTCCTCTAGAAAACTTGATAAAGATTATCATTCTGGGGCTCTGTTTTCTGTCCATCATTAAGCCGATTAATAGAAAGATACCCAACTACAAATTTCCTTCCAGTCTCTCACTTTTGCCACAGGTTCCTTGTCCCTTATCTTTTCTGTTGGTAGGTGCAGCAGAGTCACTACAGATTATGACATATGAGCGTGGCCATCTACATGTATAGTCACGTGCATGGATGATACAGCATTAGACAAGTCAAGTGCACAGCCCCAGGTTAGGGATCACAAACCTTGGGCTGTCATTCTGGTTTCACTATTTTTCTCAGCCATGCAATTTGTTGGCAAGTTTCACCTGTCTTCTTTTGTAAAGGAAAGGAAAATTATTCCTGTCTTGCTTCACACTTGTGTTTGTGAAGCAAATTATAAGGAGTAATGCAGGGGGATGCCCTCCAAAAACTGGGAACCCATCAATATGCATGGTGTAATTATCCCCGACACTAATAACAATGAGCTGCAATTGGATTATGGGTCCATGAAGGGTAATTCCAGCAGGAGGCCACACAATAAAGAAGAGAAAAGCCAAACTCCCACAAGCAGATTCCTGGAACTGCTTTCTCTTTCACCACAAAGAGCTTATTTCAGCGTTCATCTAGAGATTTTTCTAAAGATGAGAGAATGGGTGGGGGCTCCCAAACACACACCCAAATACAACACATCCAACAGAAAGAGGGGTGAAGGGAGAAGGCGAGGGAGGGCGGGCGGGGGCGGGAAGACAGACAGGGATCGGGAAAGAGATTTTAAGTGTAGTGTGTATTTGGAATGAGCCAGACATTAGCTACTAAAATCAGCCATGTATGTTCTACTTCATCTTAGGGCTCTGTTTAGAAAGTAGCAGTGCTTCAGCATAATTAACTTTTTCTATAAAAATATCCTTAATCTGATGTAATTCATATACTCTTTTTTCTGTGAATTTACCCTATAATCTCTCAAATGATTTCTATAAAAGGAGAGAAAATGAGACCCCCACTTTATTCAATAAATTGAGAATTAATTTTATACACAGAAAAATAACTGTTGTTGAAATCATTATGAAGTTTAATAAATACAAACACACTCAAGAAGTTCAAATCCATACTCCAAGACAACACAGATCTCACAAGCTCTGTGCTTGTTGCTTCTATTTCTGGACATGCTGGACAGTGAGCATCCTCTGCTTGTCCCTATGCATGGCTTATTGACACCCCTGAGTTCCTTCATTTAGAAGAAGCCATAGAGTTCTAAAAAACTGGCAGAGTTGTTACCGAGCAGGAGTGGGCTATTATATCATGTCTCCAACCCTAAATTCCTCTTCTAAAATCCTCAGTGCAAAGATGCTGGGAAAAGGGGGGACTGGGTCGTGAAGATAAAGCCTCCTGGAATATGATTACTGATCTTACAAAGCAGCTCGAGGAAACATGTTTGTCTCTTCTGCCATGCCCAGACTCTGCAGGAAGGCACAGAGCACAAAGTGGAGAGTTCAGCCCTCCCCACATGTGGAAGCTGCTGGAGCTCTGGATTGGACTCTCCAGCCTCTTAATCTGAGAGCAACCTAGCTCTAGCATTTTGTCACAGCAATACGGAGCCACTACTAAATTCTAAGCTGTAGCGTGGATAGAGAGATAGATAGAGAGAAAGTTCATACGTGGAATGACTGCATCCATAGTCCTGGATGGACTTTCAGACCCCACCCCCAGATTTAATGTGTGTGCGCGCGCGCATGCTCAGGTGCATGTGTGTGCATGAGTATGGTGGCCAGAGGACAACTTTAGATGTCATTTGTCAAATGCCATATACCTGTGGTTTTTTAAATTTTATTTAGTTTTTCTATTTTCTTAATTAAATCTATTCATTTATTTTACATCCAGACTGCAGTTTCACAGTTCTCCCTCCCTTGTCTCCTCTGATTCCTTCCCCTCCCCTCTCTTCTGCACCCCTCCCCCAAATCTATTCTTCCTGTTTCTGTTCAGAAAAGGGCAGGACTCTCATGGATGTCAACAAAGTATGGCATACCGAGCTGCTGTAGGACTAAGCTCCTCCCGTGGTACTAAGGTTGACAGGGTCTCATTGTCCTGGGATTTGTCAAGTAAGTTAGGCTGGCTGACTAGTGAGTCCCCTGGTGTTCTCCCCTCTCTGTCTCCCCAACATAGGGTTACAAAGCATACACCTCTGCACCTGGACATATATGGGCATTCTGGAGGAATCGAATTCAGTTTCTCATGCTTATGAAGTGAGCTATCACTCCAGCCTCTGCATCATCATTTTAACAAGGTCCTTGGACTGTTTCCTTTTTGTTAGGGTGTTCTCACCTGCTTAGCAGGGCCCTATCTGGTCTCATTAACATTTCCTTCATTTCCACCGCTCTTCTCTTCTCTTTCCTTCCACTTTGTTTAATTTTGTTTTGTTTGTTTGTTTGTGTTTGTTTGTTTGGTCAGTTGGTTGGTTGGTTTTTTCAGTACTGGACTTTTATAGAACCTAGGCTTTCACACTGAATGGCTCCCCTAGTTACACTTTATTCTCCGAGGAAGCAGAAGAGCCCTGTGTGCTAGCTCATCAGGAAGCTAGAGACTTTTGAGTACCATTTTAATTCTCAGTCCGTAGGACAGAAGCCGGCATAGTAGGTACCTGGTAAACATTTGCTGCACGAATAAACTCTATTTCCATAATTTTAATGTCACTGCTAAAATTTATCCACCAACCTTTCAGCACTAATCCTGCTTTCCTATCTTTGGATTTTCTCACAAGTCATCGAAACCCCTCCAGAGAAATCACTTGCCCTCTCTAAACCTTTGTACCCTCCTCTGTAAAGCCAGGGTGGAACTCCTCTCTCACAGGGCTACCAGGAGAGTTAAATTAAGTCAGTATACAGTCCATAGCTCTGCAGTTCATTGTAGACTCTTGCTAAGGAACTTTCCCGTCTCCCTGCTCCTCAGACCAATTACAGCAGAGTTCCTTGGGTTGGAGCCCTGGAATCAGTGTTTCTTAGATTTCCATAGTTGTTTCTAATGTGTGTTTGGGTATAAGAGCCATTGGCATCCATTGCATTGTGCTGTAGACGCCAAATAGGGTTTAACCATAGTGTTTTTCTCACGCCGGCTTTGTTGAAGAGTGAACCACTCTGAGCAAGCCACGCTGATTCCCACCACTGTTTTCCTCGGAATCAGCCCCTCTCTTAGCCAGTGTAAGTTCGAGTTGGTCTCCTCCGGGTTCTCTAGAGTTGTAGCTGTGAAGTCCGTCATCCCAACCCTAATTTCCCTTCCATCCAATGGCCGCCTGAACCCCACCCACTGGCCTGACTCATGTCACTTGCAGCAGTTCCCTGTGTGTTCAAGCCACACATATTTTATGACTCTGACCCAGGACTTGGTGAAGCTTAAACTGAATGTTGTAAAAGGATCTATGGTTTCAAAAAAAATGTAAAATTGGGACTCACATATAAAATGGACACAGATCAAAGATTTTATTTACTGCATCAATTAGTGAGAGAGCCAATGAGATGTTAACCACTTCAAAGGAGAAATCAAAGAGCCACATGTATGTAGGCAATAGGAGGCTTTGAAGTAAATTCACAAATAGATACGAAATGAGCCTCTTGCTCTCCACTGAGCACTTTTCATTTATATTTCCACACTAAAGAAGCATTTGGATTACTGTTTATTTTCTGCAATGTGCACACTTTAGAAATAGATCAAAGATGATGATGATGATGATGAGAGAGAGAGAGAGAGGGAGGGAGAAAGACCCACAAATGCTGCCTCAAAGGGCGGTGTCTTAGTTTGCTCATGGCAAATATGCCATGGCGTCTGTGGTCCATTTCCAACCTCTCTCTGTCTTTCCCAACAGCAATCAGAATTACAGCCTGTCCATAGACTCTTGTTGGGTTAGAACAGACAGCATGACTAAGTGAACTAAGACATAGCAGGAATCTGAATGAAATGCATTCGGTTAATGGTGCCCCCAAACCTACACCACAATGAAGCCATTAGAGCAAGTGTATAAATTTCACTGATTAAGATGTCACCGGAAATGAGTTTTAATTATTACTGAACTAATGAAGTCAAGGTTCGGGAATGATTTGGAACCATGTCAACTTGCTGGACAGCACCTCCATGTAGGAGTGATGGTTTCAAGATGTACCTGTGTTCAGAATCAGGATAATAATTGTAACCAAAAGCTGTAAGAATTGAAAAGTGTAGCCACAGGGTTGTATAAATGTCACTGAAGTACCGTGTTAGCTATTTTCTCATTGATGTGATAAAATACCTCAAAGAAGTGACTTAAGGAAGGAAAGATTTATCTTTGCTTGTAGACTGAGAGAGGCAGGCCATCATGGTCTGGGAGAGCATGGCTGGAGCAGTTCAGCACAGGGGCAGCTCATGCAGCAGCAGGAGTGTATGGTGGCCAGCTGAGTCCTGTTGGTCAGAATCAGAGCGTGCCAGCTATTACGACTGAGGAAGACACTGCCTACATATGGGCTTCACACACGTGTGCATAAACACACACATCTTATATGCATACATATGAGAGAGTGACACACAGAGACAGACACAGAGACAGAGAACTTACCAGGAACTGGCCTGGGCAGTCACTAAGCCAAAAACTCTGTCCTTGTTTATAAGCCTTGACCTCATGATCAAAATGCTCCACAACCCTGCCAAACAATGCCCCAACTCAGGGTCAAATGTTCAAACACATGAACCTGTAGGGGACATATTACATTCAAACCACAACAACTACTTTAGAGAAGAGTTTCCTGTAAAACTTTAACATTAGTATTGTGGTTTGACAGTCAAGTTCTAAGGTCTGTTCCTTGTGTCTTACAAGACTGTGATCCAAAGCAAACCTACTCACGGTCTAGATTTTTCCTTTCTTCACCCAGGACTATGGGAGTGCCCACTGGATTGTGAGGAATTTATTAGAAGTAGACCTCAGGGACCAGGGGATATTTGGGCCTGCCAGAGGTCACATCTCAGCCCTGCCTCAACCCTAACACTTCCTGTTCGTATTTCCCTCCCAAGGCCTCACCCCAGACCAGTTCCTCCTCTGGACCAGGGCCACCTTTCACATGCTGCCCAGCCCAACCCTGTTGGAGCTTCTTGTCAACAAGACTCTGGTCAACACCCTTCACAGCTACAACCTTTGCCTCCAGTTACACCCACCTTACAAATTCACAAATCAGCTTGGGTCATTTACATCATCTCCACTACTTTCTCTCCCCTGGCTTCTGAGAGTTGTGGAAGACAGATGACAACTACCATATGCATAGCCGATGCTTTACTAGCCAGTGTTTATCGAGTGCCCACTCCACTGTGGACCAGAAATAATAGAAGAAGACTTAGCAGAACATAACCATTGGATTAACTTCTGCTGGGGAGAACTGAGTCATGTCTGTCAACAAATGGTTCCTAGATAGGGAACCAATGACTGAGCAAAGCAATAATTCCACCAGAACAATTTGGAGAATCAGTGAGTTTATTGGGGTCACTTACAGAAGTGTGGATGACCCAAAGGCAGCTACATCACTGAAACTTCACCCCGCCATGGTGAAATTACAAAATCTGCACCACTAGAGCTCTCTATATGACTCGCAGTTATCTGGTTTCAAGAGTCCCCTCTTCTCAACCATGTTTGTGCTTATGCAACCTTCGAGAAGGCCTGGTCAATCTTGTTTCAGGAGCTTTCTGGGTTTCTGAGTTTTGCAAGACGTTTGCATCTCATCGGCCTCTCTCCCTGCATGGCATGTTTCTCTTAAGGGCAGATGTGACCCAACAACAGTAAGCAAGAGCAGAGTCTCTTTTCAGGTCCAGCGACTGACAGGTGATAGGAAGAATAGAATTCAAAACTGGACCACAATGCGATCAAAGTAATCAGAGTGGGAGCTCTGAGCATCAAGTAAGCCTCTGAGGGAGGCTCCTCAGTCTAAGAGTCAGAAAGCCAGAGACGGCTTTCCTGCTTCATTAGTCTTGACCTTCACCTTCAGTGGAGCCCTTGTACAATTGCAGAAGCCTTTCCTAACTGTCTCTTCAGCTCCACAGGATGGATGCGCCATTGCCCTCCTCAGACCACTGCTCACACTGTTTTTATTTATCCTAATCATCTCTCAGCGGATGACAGCCTGAGCTTAGTGAGGAAGTCTAGACCCCTGTGAAATCCCTCATCACTTCAGCCCAGCATTCCTGTTTCAGAAGAGAAAGTGTCTTTCCTTTCATTTTGCCTTCCCACTCAGTCTCTGTTGTTCCTGTGGAACCAGGAGTCTCATAGCTTGTCTGATTTTCTCCGTGACTTATGTTTTCCTATGCTGATACTTTTCTCATAACAACTCTGCTAATATGTAAGCCTCTCTTATACAAACAGCAAACTACAAGTAATTAGAGCAATGTAAAATTTTCTAGGTTCATTAGCTTCCATGATAGGTAACAATAATAATAATTTATAATATAAGAGATTGAAAATCTTATCTAGAACTTTGCAGGTTGTTCTGAGTCAATCTCCACCCATACCTACAACCAATTAGCTGAGATTCTTAAGGGAAAGTGGGCCATATGTTTATGGAAAAAGCTCAGTTTATTGCTTGCTGCAATGCCTCCCTAGTCACTGGCCTCTTCCAGTCCACTCAAACCCTCTGTGTCCCATGGTGAGGTCCCATCATTCACCACTTGCACTATTGCCTATGAAAATCACAGGGGAGCGAGCAGCATTCCTCACTGCCAGCTTTGCCTTAGCTGAGCCAGGGCTCCAGGCTTGTCAGCTGAGTCCCCCTGCTATGGCTCTGGCCATCATCTCCAGCTTCGTGTGCCTAGAAAACTGAGCAGTACAGACAGAAGTGAAAGTCAGGGCCTCTTCCCCTCTGCCTTGCTCTTCCTTAAGAAGCCATATTGCAAGCATGGCTGCAGCAGGTCTGCTGCCTGGCCCAGCCCCAAGGAAGACGACACATACTATTTCTTACATAAAAAAAGATATTAAAAATGATCACCTCTCCCTCTCTCTCTCTCTCATACACTCATACACACATACACACACACACACACACACACACACACACACACACACACACACACCCTCTGCCAGAGATAATCTTATTTCTACAAATCTCACCAGGTAGACATGTCCCATATCTGAACCATTTGTGGCTACATCTCTAGGTTTCCTAGGCAGATTCCAAGTCTTCTGTAATCAAACCTGTGGATAGCAACACAAATCTGGAGTGAGAAGGGTGTTCCAGCCAGAGATAATAGACTTTCACAAACTGTGGAATAGCCATGACTCTGTCTGAAAGACCACGAAGCATCTCTCCTCAATCTTTAATCCAGGTCAACTCCCACCCCTTCTTTCCTCCCTACACAGTCAAGTCCTGTGAAAGAACTTCCACCTGCCTGTCTTTACTCTACATTTTGGTGTGTTTTTAATTGATTATTATCTTCTTTGAAAATATAGTTGTAAAACTGAAAAGGTACCATAGTCTATCCATGGCTATCCTTAGACACAAGGATACACCAACTTCCTGTACATGTTATTGGAAATGTTGTGTTGTATGGGGAGAGTGAGAGAGATCAATCAGTGGATAATGTGCTTCTAAGCATGTGTGAGTACCAGAGCTGAGATTCCCAGTACCAACAAAAAAGCCAGGTGGGTGCAGCAGTCAAGGAATTCTCAGAGGAAGATGGCTAGACTAGCTAAATCTGCAAGCTCTGGGTTCGATGAGAGAAAGAGACCCTGCTTTATTAAATACAGTGATGTGATTGAGGACGAGACCCATCGTTAACTTGTGGCTTACATATATAGATGTATGTGTGCGCACACACACAAAAAAATACTTCTTCCATCTTTTGAAAAATAACATCTCAAATTCTTTCATCTTAATATTGTACCAAGGGTCATTTCACATCAATAAGTAATGAATATTATCATTCTTTTGTAGGAAAAAGAAGCAAGTTATTGTACAGTTCTGCCATAATTTATTTCAAGTGTAATTTTCATATTGCTAGGTTTTCATCTTTGTGTATGTGTGCTGTGGAATTGCAAAAAGGACTGTCTTAAACAACCTTCCATCACAGAACTGGGAAATTGCATTTCAAAATAGGAAGGAAAAATCACGTATTGTCCAAATGGAATGAAAAGCTTGCTGTGTGACTGGTCCTCAAAAGATCTGATCAGGGTGGGACCTGGAGATTAGGAAGCATTTTGGAGCATCTGTAAACCCCATCTTTCTATAGTGGAGCACCGGGTATCTATAATCTGTATGTCATGACAAAGAAAGCGATTTCACCATCAATATTCTTGAAATACTTTTAATATTGCCCTGGAATTTGGAATTTATTAAGCCCATCTAGAAAAGCTGAGGAAAAAAAGGATATTTACCTAGCTGCTTCAAAGGTAAATGAAGGCAGCTAGGAAAACTAGTTTATTCCGCATTGTTAGAGAAAAGGATGTGTAAGCATTTCTTTGGCCTTGAATGAGAATCCAAATCAAAGAAAATATGGATTGTCCTAATTTTTTGTTAAGGGTAAAGAACAGAAGAAATAATACTGAAAAAACGAAGTAAAACTCCCAGCAGGTGGATAAGGGCGAAAGGTAACATAAAGGCCAGTCATAATAAAGATGAGTTGATGTGGGAGGTCCTTCTGTCTATGTGCTGTTTTATTGGCTAATGAATAAAGAAACTGGCTTGGCCTGATAAAGTAAAGTAGAGCTAGGTGGGGAAAACTAATGAATGCTAGGAGAAAGAAGGCAGAGTCAGGAAAAGAGAAGTCATGTAGCCCCGCCGGACGCTGGAACATTACCTGATAAACCACAGCCTCCTGGCGATACACAGATTAATGGAGATGGGTTAATTTAGGGCATGAGTTACCCAGAAATACACTTAAGCTATTGGCCAAAAAGTATTGCAGATAATATGGTTTCTGTATGATTATTTCGGAGCTGAGCAGCCAGGAAGAAACAAGCAGCCCTCCTACTACAAATTGGCATGCTAACGTGGTCAACTAAAGCCCACTTAAAATCTGAGAGAGTTTGGGAAGGAATTCTAGGGGAAAAAAAGAAGTTAAACATAAAGGTTTGCCTGATTCAGCAGTAGAAAAAAAAACCTGCATGGTTTTAAAACTGGTTTTCTGGGCCATGCTGCCAGCATGAACTCTGGCTCTTTCGGGATTCCAGGCAGAAGGAAAACGAGCTAGCAACTCCCTACAATAAAGAGTCTACTTTCATGGAGCAGTCAGAGATTCATTAACAGGGGGGCAATGTGGATGCTGATTTTTAAGAATCCATGAAAGAACCCAAGGGAGATCAGAACACATGCACACACATACACATCGTCCACACCAGATCGCTACTGGTCAAGGAGGCCATTTTCTCAGTTCTTCTCTTCCCCACTTCTTCCACTTTAGAGAGATCTGGAAACAGACTGGAGGGTCGATAACAGCACACAGACACACACATGAAGACAAAACATTTAAACATGTGATATATGAAAGGTTGTGTGGCTAGAGTAATATTACACAAAAACTATTTGGAGTTCAAGAACACTATCAGAATTGAAGGGGAATAAAAAGATTGTTTCATCCAGAAGACTTAGTAGTCTTCTGGGCAAGCACCTGCTAAGGAAGTGTCAAAATAAGAAAACCAAGAAGTAAGAGAATAAAAAGAAAAATGCTTAAGAAGCCATAAATTTGAAAAGTTTAGCACGTCTCTGAGTAATTGTTAAAGCAAATAGACAAAAAGAAATGATATAGAAAGTATAAATGATATTAATTCCATCACTAATTGACATTTCAGAAAAAAAAATACTGAATATATACAACATCAAAAACCTACAAATTAGCTTCAGATCTGTAAGCACTTCCTGAAGTGGATATGACATGCATGTTCTCAAACTACAATAATATAAAATTAAACATGGACCATAGTAAAACATGTTAGAAATCTCCAAATACTCAGAATATTAACTAAATTAAATATCTATCTACAATTGAACAACCAACGAGTCAAAGAAGAAAGCAAAGAGAAAATATGAAGTGAACGATAAAACTATAGCATCAAAGTTTACCTTTTTATGCATAAAAATTTAGCTGAGAGTGAAAAGTTAAAACAGTGCTTGCTAGCTAATATCGATATTAGAAAATTAGAGTGGTGTGATCAACCAATAATCTAAGTTGCTTTTCAGAAACCAGTTGTGGTGGCACATGGTGGTAGAATATGCTAAAGAAGTCAGGACAAGAAGACAAAAAAACATAAGCCCAAATTAAAAGATAGGAAATAATATCATAGCAGAATGAATGAGACAAAAAAGGCAGATAGAGAGGAAATCAATAGTCCAGAGCTATTGTTTAAAAGAGAATTGTTAAAATTGATACATAGCAAAGCAGATCAAAAAATATATTACTTTCAGGTAGGTGATAAAGTCTTGGAAAGAGAAAATGGGACATGTTCTTCCCCATGTGAAGATCCTTGCCTGTAATGTACATGTTTATATGCAAACAGCTGTAAGTTTGGGTTGGGTAACATTTGCAGAAAAGACAAAGAAAGGCTAACAATAGATGATGAAGGAAGGGGTGCAGCCAAAATGACATATGAGCCCTGGAAGAGGAAATAAATGCGTTTTTGTAGTTATGACCCTGCCAACTCCTTCCTTGTGGTGGACGAGTGCATGAAAATGTAACTGGGAGTGGAAGTCCAAACCCGCGGCTTCAGAAGGGTCATTCCAAGTGTACAGAAGTTCACTGAAATGCAGAGTCTGGGAACACGTGTGTGTTTCGTTGGCTAGCTTGATCTGGGAGTGTGGTGTTTTTTTTTTTTGTGAGTTGACTGCAATAAAGTGATTTTTAAAAAAATGTTCAAAAAAGGAAAGAAAGATACAGTGGGGAGGGAGGAGAAGGGAGAGGAAGAAGGAAGAGAGAGGGAAGGGGAGGAAGGGGAGAAATGAAGAGTGTAGCAAAAGATTTCATTCCAGATTGATATCTGTAGGCATTGATATCTTGTTTTAATTTTTCTGAGATATAATAACATTATTTTCTCCTTCCCTTTCCTCCCTCTAAGCCCTCCCATGCACTTACTCTTGTTCTCTTTCAAGCTCCTTTCCCCAAATGTTGCCACATACTATGTGTATGTGTGCATGCATGCCTACGTATGTGCGTGCATGGGTGTGTATGTGCATGCATGTGTGTGTGCATGCATGTGTGTGTGTTCAATTATACAAATACCACTTGCTCAGTACCTATAATGTGACTTGTACGTGCATGTTTTCAGGATTGACCATTTGGTGTTGGATAACCAATTGGTGTGCTCTTCCAGGGAAAGACTATTCTCCAGCTCTCAGTACTTCTTGGCTGCCTGGATTTCTTTGTCTACTATTGAGACCTCGTGAACTCCACCCCCACCTTGTCTACATTAGCACATCTCTTGGTGTTGTCTCTGCTTTGGCAGCAACTTTGGCTGATTATCAAGAACTGTGGAGGGTCTGACAAGTCAGGAACTCTGAAAAGTTGCTTACAAGTTAGGCTTACAAGCGAGCCAGCCTGCTCCACATGCGGTCGGTAAATGACACGAGCACCCATCTCCTCAAGTTCCACGGTGGCAGCTGCCCAGGTGACTGTTATATAAGAGTTAACTTTAAGCCCAAGAGACCCCAGGGACTGCAAACAAAACTTCTTGAACTTTGCCTTAGAGAGGGCTAGGACTTTGTTTTTTTATACAGAAAATAATCCTTCCCCCTGTGCCAGGCAGAGCAGCAAATGGCCTCTGTCTCCAAGACCACTCCTGACACAAACATCTTGAAAAGGCAATCTTGGGAGAAGGTACTCAATCTTGTCATCTTGACAAATTCCTTAACAAAAAAGTATAATTTACAAAAAGTGACACAAAACTTAAAACAGAAAAAAGAAATAACTAGTTACCAAGTGAATAAATTTACCAGTTGTTAAGGATCTATTAAAACCACAATGAGGGTTGTTTTACAACTATTTGGAATGGGTGAAACTTTAAAGTCTGTCATTACAAGCCATGACACAGACTGTCGGTAAATTCCAAATGGAGAGTACAGCCAGCTTTCAGGGCAGAGATAACTCCGTTCAGTGTCCAGTGCTTAACAGGGCTACATCAAGGTAAGAAAATCAGCTTCCTCAGACGATTTCACATTCAAGTCCATTATATAGCTGTCAAACTCAGTGTTGTAAAGTGCAATGATTACCTTTTCCAAGGTAGTTGGTAGAAGTGAAGGAGTTCCAGACTTTATTGATTTGACCAGTACTAATCAGAATGTTCCTTTGGTGATTTTTCTTTTGTATTTTGTTTTGAATTCTCTCAGGGTGCAGGCCCTGCTAGGATAGCACCCACACTTTTGTGCATGCTGAGCAAGGATTTTTCCATTCAGCTGCACACTAACCCTTGGCATTTGAGACAGTATCTCACTGTACAGCTTGGACAGGCTTTGAACTCACTATCTGAGCACCACCATGACGGTGTTTCTTGTTTTTCTCAATGACACATGGTACATTCGTCAATTGATAGCAAGATAAGGGATCTTGCTTCCTACTAAGACCTTACTCCAGTGCTATAGCCTCTTGGTGGGAAGGTTGGGGTTGTTGTTGCTGTTGTGACACAGGCCTGACCGACAGTGAGTGGACTTCTTCCCCTGCGGTCACTAAGATACCAGGGGATATCTTCACACCTTTTACTGGGACAGAAAGTTCTGGTCCACCTTAAGGCACATTTAGAGATGTGAGGGAAAGTGTCATATGACAGAATAATTCCTACTGGCATTTCATAGTTATATATCAGAGACACTAAGTGTCCTGCAGTATATGGAAGCCCCCACAACAACGGATTGTTCCAGCACAGATGCCAGCAGCGCTCTGCCTGAATCCCTCGGCTACCATAGCAAAGTACCCTTAAGCCGATGCCAGAAATATCAGCGATTTCTTTTCTCCAGTTCTGGAGGCCGGACAGTTCAAGCTCAAGGGTCTGTCAGAGTTCGGCTTCTGGTGAGGGCTCACTTTCTGGCTCGTGGTGGCCTTTTCTGCCATCAGGGACTTGAGAGAGGAAGGAAGACCTGTGACTGTCCATACCAAAGCAATAATATCACTCTTGAGCCATCCCTCACCTGATTGATTCCTTAATTACATAGTAACAGTGGGACTGAGAGCCATATATATGATCGATTGAAAAGGGGACACAAGTCAGTACCCAATTTGTTAATATTTAGGTCAGCAAAGGGTGAACCCTTGCAGATAAGAGTTACATCAGGACACTGAAACTAACGCTGGTCCTTCAGGATGTAAGCAACACCTACGGGATCCATCTAACCGCCTGACTGTGGTATTGGAATCCTTTATTTTTCCAGCTTCACTCTGACCAGATCCCCAAATAGCTCAGTGTGTTTCCAATTCCATTCCCACCGCAAACTCTATGTATTGCATGCTAAGAAGTCTCTTTTGATTTTAATCTAACAGATGACTTACCTTACGCTTAGAAGGTTCAGCTCCCACGATTCTTTGCAACATTTTCTCAGCACCATCATCATGTCATAGTTAGGTCATTCCTGTCCTGAACTGTAAGCACATAATAAGCCATCGCTTCTGCTGGGCTTGAACTCTTAATTGGCAGCATTTTATGGCCACAGACTGTGAGCTCAGCAAAGACTTCTTCAGTTTCATTAGAATCTGACTTATGCCCGTTGTGATACCATAGCTTTTATCCCCAGTTCCATCTTGTGTTTCTTATTGATTTCCCTTATTAAGATTTAGCACAAATACCACTTTGTGCATTCATTTCTCTCCACATTCTTTGGATATTGTTAGATATCCACTTTTTAAAGTGATTACTTCTTGTCTAATAGATAGTTACTTATGTAAGCAATAGATAAATGTATTCCATTTCTTTTTTTAAGTTTTTCAATATAAATACTTTCATATAAAGAAATGTAAATAAAATATAAATATAAATAAATACTTTTATATAAATAAATACTCTAAATCATAATCTTAGGTAAGACTTTGGTCCTCAAAACTCCCTCCTACAAAAGTGTCAACAATACCAGTAAAGAACCTCTCAACATAAAATGTTGACTTGGTAAAATCTGTGGTGATCACTTTGCTGAAAATTTTACCATATTTAATATATATATATATATATATATATAATTCATATATATATAATTCATAGTTTCCAAAGCAATGAGGAGTTCCTACTACAAATCTCAGGTTTTCTGATTTGAGCAAAATTTGATAGCATAAATGGGGAAGCATGATGTTTAGAGGCTGCAGGGTCTGGAGAAGGGGTGTGTGGTTACAAACATCCTAGAGAGGATTCTGGAGAGAAACTGCTATTGATCGTTGACTTCGGGGGCAAGGGTCTATCTATCACTAGTCGACTGATTGGCTTTGCTTTCTGGTTTCTTCTTCACTATTTTGACTAAGACCAAAGAACAGTCTTTGATCCTCTTAGGGCGCCTATCAAGGCCACCCGGAGTGCTGTTTAAAGCACAGACTGTTAGTTTGTCCCAGAGTGTGTCGCCCCATACTGCTACAGTGTCCCCTACACTTGTGCATCTCTGACTGGCCTCAGCACTGCTTCCAGTGTGGGACTCTTGCTTTGAGAACCTCTAAGCTAGCAAAGGGAAGTGTTGAGAGAACAAACCGAATTTGGAGTTAAAGAAATGTTAAAGAACTCTCTTCTGGTAGTAACTTCCAAGATAAATTAGACTAGTGGTGGACACTAACAACCTGAGCAAGAACCAAGACAAACCATGAGAGTTTTAACAGATGCTTACACATTACATGGTGTGGGAACTATTGATGTGGAATATACGCCATAGAGCCATAGCAAACCTGTGCTTGCCTGCCCCAAACCAAAGCACACCTATCTTTCCAATCTGAACTATCAACCAGACATAGGAAGCCACATTTTTCATTTTTTTGTAAACATAAAATACATGAATGAAATAAGATTTTAATTTCCACTTGCTTTTCAATGCCACATACATAAATTTTGTTGCTACTAATTAGCTCATCCATTCAAGGTGGTAGCACCTTACTCATCTGAGCAGGCAATGCAATGTCTTAAGAAAAGGCAGATTCCCCAGCAAGGGAAATGTGTATCACCAGCCCCTAACACATAAAAGATGTATGTTGAAAATCAAGGTCCATGCCCAAATGTGCAATGTATTTTTATCTTAAACCCATTCCAACATAAGAAATATGGTTTCAACTAGATTGAAGATTTTTCTTCTCCTAAGAAATGTGATGGTTGCCAGCTAGAGAAGGAGTTTCCAGAATTCTTCTCCCAATGCTTAACAGATGAATTTATTGGATGGAAAAGTAAGAGCAAATCCAAGCTTCTCTGGAAGGATGCCCAAACTTAGCAACAGTGACATCAATAAGTGTCACACGGAAACATGCATAAAAGATGGAGGTGGGGGAAGGAAGCAAACACAAAACCACTAAAAAGACAGTAGCATCAGCATATCTCACCTTGATGGACCACTGGACTCAGGATAAGAGACTTATTCATCTATCAGCACTGCTGGGGGGCTCATCAGGCAAACCATAAGGAATGAGGGAATGAGGTATGGAATGTTCAAGAACACAGCACGTCAGCCTTTCCATTCTCTGGGGAGGTTCTCTATCTCGTCACAATATGCCTTCTTTATAAATGATGCAGACTTTCTACTTTCTGGAAGCTTCAAGAGAAATCCTTCAAAATTGGAAATCATGCAAGTATCTTCATGTTGAAATAATAGAAACTTTCTTCTTTGCGGGAGAATGCAAGGAGTTGGGCATAAAATCTTGTTTCTCCCTGTTCTAAAGTCAAAGAGCTGACAATAGATAGCTCTCCCAAAGCCCATTCTCTTTGCTTATTTCTAGTTGCACAGTAGAGTTCACCAAGTGTACACATTTCCAGAAAGAACAGTGCTCTTTTGAGCAAGATTTGGTTTAAAAGTATTTTCTTAAGAGTCAGCAGGCTCTTTTTAGGTAGGGTGACTTCTCTCGAGTTTCATGACAATTCCAAAGATACCACAAGGACACTGGATTCTTCACAGACACAAGCTGTACAATTTCTTTTCACTAGGGTAGTGCTAGACTGGTGTGATCTTAATGACTCATTGAACATGCTTTTATACCCACCCTGAACTGGGCATGACTCTCTGATCTCAGCTTCTTAAATGAGTCACTCTGTGGTCTGTGAACATACATTCCTGACTCTTTCCCGACTTCTTAAATGTGACATTGCGCAATTAGACTCCTAACCCTTTGGTTCTCAATAATCTCGGGCTTTGTTCCTTCTAAAAACTGTAAACAACTTTTTACAAGTAACGATGTCATTTAATCTTCTCTGCCACTTAATCCAGAGCGTGTGGATGCTTTCCAAAAAATAGACTTTGTCTGGGGAGGATGAAAGGTCTATATGCTGGAGAGCGGGGCCAAAATCAGTGTGAGACAAACAGGCCCTTAATCTTCATTTCACATCAGCTCAGCTCAGGGTACAGACCCAGGACTCCGAATGTGTGTGTGTGTGTGTTCCAGGTGTCTGTCATTGCTAAGTATGGTCCCCTTGCAAATACGATTGTAAGTATATGGGAGCAGCCATCTCCACAAGTAGCATGTAATATATGAAAGTCAGAGTTGTCATGTGGTAACCCGCCACCACCCTCCTAAGGCTTTGCGTGTTCACTGAAACCTGTGTCGGATTAGGAGTCTGTGTTTGTCCCTGAGCCAAATGCAACCAGGTAAAACTGACTTCAGAGTTCATGTGTTAATAATGAAGATAATACATCAAGGATAAGAATTAATCATGGTGCCTTGGGCTGTCTGAATGTTATTTCTGTCCTACAGAGAGATCTTTAAAGTTTGGTGATCCACCATGGACCCACTATGTAAAAAAGAAGTGCTTCCCTTAAAATTCTGATGTTCAAATCAGAAACAGAAGAATTTTACTACAAGCGAAAGAAGGTCCCCCCCCCCGCTCTCTCTCTCTCTCTCTCTCTCTCTCTCTCTCTCTCTCTCTCTCTCACACACACACACACACACACACACACACACAACTTTCCAGTTTTCACAAGTATCTAAGTCATTAGCTTTTCTGATGGAAGCTTCACACACGGACTGACGTGGACACACAAACACACACGGTCACACACACAGCATACATACGCACAGCATACACACACTCTTCCAGTCTTTACAAACGTCAAAGCTTTTCTAAATAGAAGACACACACACATGCACACATGCTTTTTCAGTCTTCACAACCATATAGTCATTAGCTTTTCTAATGGAACACACTCACACTCACACAATGCTTTCCCTGTCTTCATTTGCAAATGTCTGTCATTTGCTTTTCTAATGGAACGTACATAAACACACGCACGCACGCACACACGCGCGCATGCGCGCGTGTTTTCTCAGTCTTCACAAGTGTCTAAGGCCTTAGCTTTTCTAATGGAAGCTTCCAGTCCTTATTCTCAGACTGAGGTAAACCTGACCGAGTTGGCTAGCGTGGCTGCAGGAACAGTTGGTACAGAACCTTTGAGAACTCGGAGAAGATCACAAACCGCATAGACCCGAACAGCAGAGAGGCAGGAGACTGGCCAGGCTGTGCCGATTCTCTGAGTATTGCCTGACTGAGGAAAGCCAATCTCACAGACTCCATCAAGGCATTTTTCGATATCCCAAGATTCTTACATGCATAAATTAACCAGTTCTGCTCACCGTCCGTGGGGATTAATCAACCTGTAGGACTGGGTGAGGCTGGCTTCAGAGTGGTCCTACTTCAAGCTGCAGCTCTGCATTGGAAGGTACTGCTATATAGAACTCCCTTCAGCATCACAATGCTGGGGGACCCCAATGCTAGCAGATCGTATACAGTATCACCCCTTCTTGTGGTCAAGGATCCACATAATTTATTGAGAAAATGAAGAAGAACTTGCACTTTTTAACTTTAAAAATAAGAACTCCCTGAAGTAAATCTTAAAGACCTCTAACATGGTGTTAAGCTTGGTTCATTCCCACACTGTTTCCTCCCAGAGGTACAGTTTAGGCAAGAATGACTGGCTTCAAATGAACTCCCATGCCAAACACTACGCCATGAGTGGAAACAAAATGCTTCTACACTGAAGCCTCCCATTGTGCCTGACACTTCGTTCACTTTGGATGCATCCCTATGGAGATCTCAGACAGCATTGTCTAGTGGGTTTCCCTGCCATTGAAGGCAGGGCTGGTGGAGAACTCACTACATAGAGACCAGTACTCCTACTCCCCACCAATGAGCTGCCCTGGTTTGTTCATAGTTTGAGTGGAAGTCGGTCTTAGAGGTTTCATTTAATGCTTTGATTTTGAAATTAAGAGAACTGAAGTTGAGAAACAAAAACGATTTTTTTCTCTAGGCATAAAATTAGCTAATGAGATGTAAAGAGGCATTTAAATAAACCAGACAGGCCCAAACTAAGGAGGAATTGGTGGCAGGCAGGAGAGGATGAATGGAATGCTGGGGGAAAAACATAAAATTAGAAAGTGGCTTAATTTAAAGAAATAAGGCCAGGCAAGTAAAGACAGTATCTATCATATGTCTGCCTCCCTCTCTTTATCTATCTACCCATCTATCCATTCATCCACCCATCCACCCATCCATCCATCCACCCATCCACCCGTCCACCCATCCACCCATCCATCCATCCACCCACCCATCCATTCATCGCTGGGCTATAAGGAAAGAGTTCTTTCTATCTTCTTCCAAAGCCATGGCATATATCTTAAAGATTCTTCTCTTCTGGAGTGACAGAAACTATCAGTTTGCCTCTCCCCCTAAGCCTTTCGACAAGCATTGGCCTACAGTTAACACTCTGCAGCTTCTTCATCCACAAATTCAACCAGTCTCCTATTAAAAAAAATTGGAAACAAGTACACCTGTGGAGAACATGCACAGATCCTTCCTCGTCTTAATTCCGCGAGCTACAGCACAGTATAGCAGCTGTGTGCCGAGCAGCCGTGCTCTATTAGGTGCTCCGAGTGATCCAGAGATGATGTAAACTCTGTGGGAGGATGTGTCTAGGCTGCGCACAAAGGCTACATCATTTTCTAAGAGGGACTGAACTATCTGAGGATTTGTTTTTGGCAGAGTGCTCTAAACTCAATTCCTTAAGGATGCTGAGAGATGACAGTAACAGTGAATGGGGGCCAGGTGCATAGACCACAAAGCGAGGGAGACGGACTGATCTCCTGTGTCCGGAATGTGACAGGACTGTTATGGTGGCTCATCTCATGTCGGTAACATGGTCTCACCTCTGGCCCTTGTTTTGCTATCTTGTATCGGTTTTCTCATATATAGAATAAAGCTTACTCCATGAGTCTCCCCTCACCCCACCACTCTCTCCTTCTCCTAGAATGGCCATGAACGTCATATGGGGAATAAGAGGGCTTTTAGCATGTTTATTTCCTAGGATTGATCCAAGAATACATAACAGGAAAAAATGAGCTATGGAAATACCTATGAATATTGTCATATACAGTTATGACAATAAATAATAAGATATTATTTATTTTTAATAAACAGAAACCAAAAAACGTGACCTTGAGTTGACAATCATTCTGTCTTTTCTGAGTTTCCCAAATCAACAGATTCAGAGGTTAAAAACGCTAACTGATTAGTTCTAGTAAGATTATATTAAACAATATGGCTTCAAGTTAAGGCCAAACCAGCTTCTTCACACTGCTCCCTAAACCGTACACACCCAGTGACTTCAAACTGACAAAGCAGATACCCTCTATCAACTGCACAGAAGACCCTGAGATCGATACCTCTTTCATGGAGATAAAGTGAATGAGGCCCCAGAACATGCAGCTCACACATTGGCTCCCCAGCTACAGGTCAGGGGATGCCTGATCTTCATTAACAAAACCCGTGGAAAAATGATATTTCTTCTGTTGTGTGAAGGAATCAGTAGAAAGAGGGGCTCTCCTTCTCCTCCTCTTCCTCTTTCTTTTCTCCTTCTTGCCTTTGTCCGTCTTTTTACCCAAGACAGGTTGGCTTTTCTATTTTGTCACAAAGAATGAAAAGTGAAAGGCAGAGTGTTTTTCTCCGAGGAATGCCTCTCGGTGGCTCTGCACTGAGGAAGGCTATGGCTGCAGCCTGGCGGTGTGCTAACTTTACCCACGGCTGTGTCCTAGACAAGACACACTGCTTAGTGTCTCAGAGACAACAGAAACGGTGAAGTAGAGCTGCTGCTGCCCTAGGTTGATGGAGACATAGAAGCTAGCATTGTACTGGTTATGTGGAATTGTTCCGAGAGATCAAACGATAGTTGCCGAGAGACTCCATCATTCCCTACATGGTTAACTGGGATTCGGAAGTGAGAGAGTCTTTTTATAACTCTGACAGATAAAGAGGGCAGATCCTCACAATATTGAGGAGGAAGCAGCTGCATATTTTGGCAGCCATTGAGAGAAGAGTGAATATATGAAATATAGGTGCAAGAATGTAAAGAAAGAATCTAAACAGCCAAGGCAAGAGTGGAGAGTAGAAACAGGGAATGCAGGGAGTCTCCACCCCGTGTGCGTTCTCAGAGGTGGTGAATTAAAAAGCAGGAAGAGGGGTCCAAGGAGACAGGGAGAGCAACTAAGGGCTTGGAACAATGAGTACCAAATTGAGGGAAAACTTGCCTGAGAGACACTTAAAAAGTAATCAGAAAAACAGACTGAAGGTCCAGAAAGGGCAGCGAGTCTGGAGCCTGCGACAGAGAAGCACAAGGAGAGGCCTCCTCCTATATCACACTCTTAATGGACCGAGAAATCTGGTGCGCTATTAGCTCAGAGCCAATTGCTGTGCATGAGATTCTGAATAATCCAAATGACTGTCAAACTTCAACTTCCCGCGTTAAACCAAGAGTGCATGATCATTACAAGGTGATTGCAGCTTCGGGGCCATCACGGTCACTCACTGGGAAACTGTCCTCAAGAGTTTACATAGGATTCCAAGGAAGGCTGGATTAGCAGCTCCCTCTGGTCCTGCCCACCTCCTCTCATAGTTCATTCCCAGAGGACACTAGCCACCACTTCCCTGCTCTCTCTCCCCCACTTGGTGGGTCCACCCACCCACCCAGCATGACTGCAGAGAATTCATGTTTGGTGTCAATCTAACAGTCTCTGTGACTTTAGGACAACTCTTAATCCTTCAGCTGGCCACTTCTCTCTCTTGGGGAGCTCACATAGTAATCCATATATAATCACGTTGAGAACGACGCGAAAAGCTGTCACTGTGCTCTGAAATCAAAAAGCATCTCAAGTCCCAGTGGACAAAAGCAGTGCTCATTACTAGGAGATTAGTAACTCTGGACTGTGACTGAGGAAGGAGTCACTTCATCAAGATGTGAGAATCCAAGCTTCTATGATGTCAATTGGCCCAGAGCCTTCTCTGCGAGGCAGCCAGGTGGAAGAATGGGGAAGGAGACTGATCAAAATATTCTGGACTATCTTTTGGAAGGAAACGAAAGTTTAATGAGACTCTTCTAAATGCCGTAAACGTTGCTAGCTAATTTTGTATATTCCATCTCATTAGAGCTTGCCGCCGCCACCTTCATTTGAAGTGTATGTGGGCTTGGGATCAGAGTTACTCACTCACGTCTCCACCATTGTTCTCCAGCAGAATCAGAATCCATGTTTCAGACTATGGAACTCTAATTTTGCTTCTCAGGATCAGCTCAACTGACTTGAAAAAGCCCAGGGAAATTCTGGTGTGAGTTCAGGATTAAAGCCCTCCACAGTTGAGGTGTGGAAGGGACTCTCCTCGGCATCCTAAGGGCTGATAGGAAGAAGCCCACAGCTAACAGCACTGACTATGTGAAACCTGAGAGTTTCCTAGTAAAGCCAAGGACAAGGCAGGGATTCCTACTCTCTCCAGATCTGTTCAGCCTAAAGCTGGAGGCACTAGCAAGAACAGTGGAACTGCAAAAGAGCAGAGGTACCAGATGGGGGTGGAGGGTGGGGGAGCATCATATAGGTGATATGATGTCACATGCAAAAATACACTTTACAAAATAATTTATTACTAAGTGAATTCAGTAAAGTGTCGGGATACAAAATCAATAGACAAAATCGGTAGAATTTTTAAATGCAAATAACAACCTAACTTGAAAAAATTAAGGACCATTCCAGTTCACAGTAGCATTAACAAATAAAACAACAAAGAATGACTTTCAACAAGGGCATGAACAATCTCTATACTGAAAACTATAAGACATGGGTGAAAGAAACTGAGGGAGAAGACATAAATAAGTGAGGAAATATCCCAAACCCACAAGGTGAAAGAATTAACACTGTTAAAATTCGCACAAAGCCATATTCAAAATCAAAATCCCAGTGTCATTCCTTATAGAAATGAAAAAAAAAAGCAATCCTTACATTCCCAGGAAAAGAGTCCAAAACCACCTAAATAATTCTGAAAAAGCAAATGAACTTGGTGATGTTGGGGGCCTTGGTTTTAAACCACATTACAAACCTACAGTCATCAATACAGTATGGCATGGCAATAAGCGTGGACACACACCACAGTGGAACAGCATTAGAGAGCCCAGGGATGACTGAACACTGTAGTGAGCTTGTGTTGGTCAGATCACCAGGAAGATACATGAGGAATGAAATTGGGAAGGGTGGCATGTGTGAGTCCCCATGTGGTGCATGTGTGGAGGTCAGAGGACAACTTGCAGGAGTTAGGGAGATGACTCAGAGAGTGATGGCGCTTGCCACCAAGACTGAAGACCTGAGTTGGGTTCTAGGATCATATGGCGGAAAAGAGGAATGGCTGGAATTCAAAGAGCAGGGCTGTTTCAAAGGACAGGCACTGGCCGTGGGTGCCACTGGTGTCCAAAACAGTGCTTATTTTTGGAGTAAAAACAGGACTTGAAACCAGGGTCTTGGACGATAGAAGAATAAGGGGAGCTAACAGCAGTGTCCCGAGTGAAGAGCAAGCAAGGGATGCTTGGTCAATGGTAGGATAGGGTTGGAGTGAAGACTAGAGGAAAGAATGGCTTGGAAAGATTCTACAAAGAGGCTCATTCAACTAAAGAACATATCATTTTAAGGTCCTCATTGGACAGATAGTAAAGATCTCTTGTGTGCTTGTGTGTGTGTGCCCATACATGAACATGTATATGCATACGTGTGTGTGTGTGTGTGTGTGTGTGTGTGCGCGCGCACGCACGCACGCGCGTGTGGATGTGTAGCCCAGAGGACATCAACTGTAATTCTTCAGTTGCTGCAGCCTACCTTGTTTTTTGAAACAGGTTCTCTCATGACCTGGAATTCACAAGCTGGGCTGGCTGGCTGGCCCCAGAGATCCTCTTGCTTCTGCCTTCCGTGCTGGAATTACAATTGTGTATCACAACATGCCTTCTGCCTTCCTTAGTCTATAGGATCATGCTATAGTCTAGGATCATGCTCAGTTCCTCATGCTTACAAGGCAAGCATTTCTCTGACAGGGCCATCTTCCTGTCTCTGAAATCTCTGGGTGTGCTGTTTGAATTGGGAGGAGGTAGTACTATCCACCCAAGACTTGGACATTTTGTTTTGGTGGAGATTGTTCTGGTGCTCAGATTTGTAACACAGCTTCCAACTGAAATTCTCATCACAGTGATGTTTCTTTTATGTAAATATGAATGATATACATTTGAAATGAGCTCAAATCAAAAAGTTTTTGAAATTCTCCCAGTGCTCCAATCTGAAATAAGAAATAACAAAATGAATTCACTGCCATTTTATTTCTCAGAAGTTTAGCTCCAAGCAATTTTTAGCTCAGAAATGTTCAACACCAAAAAACATCATTCCATCTCCTCCTCTTGTCTTCCCATGCAGGAGAAAGTCCATTCTCCGTCTACATCCTCTACCTGTGTAGGCAGCAGGAGGACAGCCCCCTTCTCTCATCACTCACAAATCGCTGCACTTCCAGCCTGGGATACTGTTTGCACTGAAATGCAAACACCCTGTCTTTGCTCAACAATACTAGAATTATTTTTCAAGATACAGGAAGCTGGCAACCATTACTTTAGTGTATGTTTCCCAGAGGAAAATGCCGTTCAGAACGGTGGGTCCTGTGAGGTGGTGCTTCAGGTCTGATGGGCAAGTCCAGCCCACTTCAGCTTCCCACTGACATACAGGGAGACGCAGAGAAGTTGAGCCATCCTCACTTTCTTTTCCTGAGTCATTTTTGTGTGCCCCAAAGCTGTTCTTGAGGATATTTTGCTCCTACAACACAAAGCAGATACAGACTCCACAGTCATTGCAGAAGAAAGCCCCCCTCCTCAACAGTTGCAAATCTTTACCCAAATACTGGTGTGAATATAACTACAATAACCAGTAAAACTCAGAGCCTCCAGGGAGGGATTCATCGATACTCTGCAAAGTGGTTTGCAGATGTCATGTTAAAATAGGTTAGGCAGGTGTTTATCCCTGTTTCTTTATAGGCCAAAATAATTTCACATTCTCATCTCTTGTCTCCCGTAGACTGGAAACGGTTATAGGCTGTCTCCAAAGGGGAGAATGGATGCACAAGAATGCATAGCATATTAGAGCTGCAGGGGACCAGAGTTCAGCTCATCAAGATATCTCACAGTGCCAAGGCCAGGCAAGTTGAAGTGACTTCCCTCGGGTCACAACCTGAACACTTTAATAGAAAAGTTTGGTCTAAAACTCCAGTCCAAGATGAGTTTTATGACACCCCACGGGAAGCAATGTGAATCATGAGAGACTCCAGTGCCATACAAATGCTTGGAATGCTTATACCAGCCCAATAACACTGTGGTATTTTTTTAAAGATAAAGATTATTATATAAAGAACATATGTTTTAAAAGTAGAAAAATATAGAAAAGAAATAGAATGAATAGAAGGATGGCCTGAGGATCCATCTTCCTGACCTGGTACAGTTGTTTATTGAACCACATGCCGACGCTTTCATGTGTGCATGAGCTGATTCTCTTATATGTGGGGAACCACACTATAAACACCAACTCCCAACCAGCCTTGAGGTATAGATCAACTATCTTTCTAAGTGGGTAGAACTCGCCATTGACTTTGCATATGATGTGTGTGTGTGTGTGTGTGTGTGTGTGTGTGTTTTATTAGCATCTCACAGCATAGCTGTTCCACATTTTCTAATGGAGTTCCTAACATGAAATTTCTATATTGTCTGTTTTCTTTCTCTTCTGGAAATGACAGAAAGACAATGTGTTGACTAAAAGGGTCAGTGCCCTTTCTAAGTTGTTCTTCCTTACAACTGGACAGCATAGGCTCTGTGAACCACCTGAACAATTTCCTCAACTAGCACACGTGCTTCTTTTCCAGAATCACTTGACATCTTACACTGGTGATTTAGTTGTGATTATATACTTAATATTATATTAATAATTATTATCCAAAATTATTTAAAATGTGTTTTATTTGGTATGTATGTAGTATGCATGCAAATCTGCATTGCAGGAGTGTACATGTGTGTGCAGGTGAGTGTGTATGTGTGGTCAATGCATGTGGATGCCTGAAATTGGTTTTGGGCATCTTCCTCAACTGCTGTCTACTTTTATTATAGAGGAAGGATCTCTTACCTAACCCAGAGCTTGCAGGTGCCAGCTAGGTTATCTGGTCAGCTTGCCCTTGGGAGCAGTCCCCAGCCTTCACTATCTGAATATGAAGAATGCAGGTAGACACCATGCCCTTCCTGGTTTTATGCTTCTTGTGACTTTCATAGCAAGTTTTTGGCTCCCTAAACCATCTTCTTCATCCCTCAAACCTCTATACTTAAATTTTTCTACTAATTCTTGTTTCTAAGGACCAGTCTTAGCATTCTTAAATAGCAAACATGTATAGACAGTTTTCAGACTTATCACCAAGATGTCCTCTTAGAAGACTGTGTGGTTATGTTCTCAGGAAGAGATCAGAGTGTGAATATTGACAAGGTATACCACTGCTTCATCTTTGTTAGGAATATGAATCTGTTTACACACATGTTTTAGAAATATTTCTATTTCCTACTCTTTCTTTTTATTTTGACTAGTTTGTTTTTCACAGTTTGATGTCTCTAAAATTGGGCATAAACTTCATTTCCGGCTTCCTGGGTCAGGAAAAGAGAAAGAGTCCTCTGAACTCTAAGTGACAGGGGGCTGCTGTCCTCCTCCTTATTGTCCTTCAAAATGCATCCTTGCCAAGCACAACCAGCAGACTGCTAGAATTACTGATCAAGTGAATGAATGAATGAATGAATGAATTGTACATGACAGCTAAAGAATGGGTCCCAGATGAGCCCCGAGACAGCTGTCATGACACAGCCAGAGGCCTCATTATTTCCACTTATTTTAGGAAAAGAGAAGACACCCAGGCTGGGGTTCCAGTTCTGGTGGACCTCATTACCAGAACCTCCTTCCTGCCAGGATGTTTTTCTTCTCTGGACACCAAGTGCACAGGCAAGGCAATTGACAAGGCATCAGAGAAGCCGGCCTGCATGAGCATCAAACAGATGATGTGATTTTAAAACTCTAAACCTGTGTTGCAGAGACAAGGCAAGGAAACACAGTTCTGGGAAGGAGCAAATGTCTAAATAGTCAAGAGAGCTATGGCACATGGGCTTTTGTCCCTACCCTTAAGAACTGGAAAGTTTTTAGGCCTTTCAGATGTTATAAGAGCGTGGCAGGTAAGTGATGGTGGGCATGTGCCAGGCAGGGGGCCCAGACCTTGTCTAAAAGGGGAGCTTACTCCTTGGCAGTAGTGCTACCAAGAACATGGGTTTTAAGGTTATGTGAAATCTGATTGGATGTCAGTTTAGTCTTTAAACATCAGGTGTTATGTCAAATAAAAGGCTAGACCTGGCCCAGGGGAATAGGCTGCAACCAGGAAGCTAAACACTCACAGAAAATAAAGAAAACAACATGCTAGGTGTGATGTGAAAGCATCCTGGGGCAAGAGGGCTTTCTGGTGGTGGAGTGGCGGACAGAGGTCACCAGCCCTGTTTCAGATAGGCTGAATGACCTGCTCCTCCTCTGAAAGCCTCCCACCAACAAAGAATTCGTGCATAGGGTACGGGCAGCCAGTGCAGCATGCTAGGAGGGGAATGTGTGATCTAATCCGAGTGGCTGTCTAATCCAGAGGTGAATTCAGTAAGAGGTTAGGGAGCCACTGGGGAAGGCAACAGGCTCACGCCTCAGCAGAGCGGGCCCTCTGCAGCGCTGCAGGTCCAGCACTGCTCTTCCGCGCTGTCGCCCTAAGAGATCACGTAGGACGCCACCAATCTGGAATGGCACTAACAGGTGTGGTGATAAACCCCCAAATCAGAAACAGTGTGCCGCGCATTGCACTACCTTCCCAGGCAGACTCCCATGCTGCCACTTTCCAAGCACTGTCTGTCCTCTTTCTCTTCAAATGGCGACTAGTGTATGGTGTGCTATTTTTTTTTCCCTGTTTGGAAATGCTCCAGCTGAACACTTGCCTGGTTGCTATGACAACTATCAGGTAGCACCGTCTTTTTGCCTGGAGCTGAGACTGCCAGCAAGAAAGCCAATGCACTAGTATATTGTTTCTTCCTAGAGTAATCTTTTAAACTGTAGCCTATAGTGTTCCCATAATACATTCGATCAGAAGCTTGAGTAGTTTATTGAATTTAATGCACTATGGCTCTCCTTTGACTGAATGATGCATTCAGTAGCAGGCCTTTATTCTGAGTTTTCTCCTTTGCAATAGAAGGTGCAAGACTTACTTGGGTGCCTGTTTTGTGATTTCTACAATTCTTTGGGGGGAAACAGATTTGTACACATAAGCACTCTGTCATTTTAATCTCACCTTCATTGAAGAAGTATTTATCTTATTTAGACAGGACCTAGGTGGGCCATTTGCCAAATATCTGATGTCAAGTTAGAATATGTCAGCAGGCGAGAGCTAATTCATTGATGTGTCTAGTGAACACTGTCAGTTCAGGCTGGTGGGTTCAAGCAAACCAGTGGCTGTCTATTCAAAGCTGTTGAAAATGCCTTCTTCACCTATGTCCTGATGGAGGAGATGTGCCTCTCAGCCTACAGACACAGGAAGAGGGAAAGTAAGGAGAAGGCTGAAGTGAACTGCATGCAGAGAAAGAGCGACACAGGACAGCAGGAACGGCAGGCTTGTCTTGGGTCAATAAAGATCAGGGAAGAATAAGACTTTAGTGAAGCTTGTTGTATATGTGTGCTAGGATCTCCACGTGGTTGAAAGGGAAGTGGGTAAACTCTGGGGCTTTGTGCCTGTGTTTCTTCGAGCATGAAGCCATTAGGGCAGGACTGAACCATGTAGGTAATGGCTGGGTATGCAATACAATCTTAATGGTATTTTCCCCTAATAATTTATTGATATTTACAGCTACCAGAGAGCTATAAAATATTTAAGACAAGGCTTTCTTTGAATGGATCTTAGCTGGGTGCCCCTTCTGTTTTGACTCTGAAAATCAGACTACAGACACATATGCTCTGATCCATTGTCCAAGCAGGGACCTTCTCACTCATTTACTATCAACAGCTTGTGAGTGCCCATGAATTCATCATCGTCTCTTTATAGTTTGAGATATTTTAAATGTTATGAAACATACACAGATGAAGGCAATGGGTTGTTCCTTTCAAAGTAGTATCAAATTTGGCAGGGAAATCTGCCAATTGCCCCCCAAACATGCCTGTGACTTTGTCTCTACCCCAAAAGCAGTGAATATCATCCTATTTAGAAAAAGAATCTTTGCAGGTGTGGCCAAATCAAGGAACCTATCCTAGAAAAACCTGAATGGACTCTAAATGCAACCTCAAGCATCCTCTGGAAGGGAAAGAGTGACAGGACCCACGAAACCACCAGAAGAGAGACAGAGCGGTGCAGCCACATCCAAGAGAGTCCAAAGAATTCTGCCCCAAGGTACAGGAGCCAAAGCCTCTTCCTTATTGTCCCAAAGAGAATGCCACTCTGTTGCTTCATGCTGGAAGAGAATGAAGTCCTCTAATTTTAAAATATCAATGTGGTCTTTATCTGGTGCAGTTCCACGGCTCTAATGTATAGGATGATATGACATGATTGGCACCAGGATATGAGTGATGTGAGCAGTTGCTATTAGCAACCCCTATAGCAACTAATATTTACTCAATGCCTCTTTGCCAAGCATTTTACTTAAATGTATTCTTTTAAATATGTAAAGGATATCGTCAAGCATTGACTGCAACTACCACCATTTTATAAGTGGGGTAACAGAGACTCAGTGTGCTAGAAAATTGTTCCAAAGTCATGTACCCATTAGTCACAATCAAAATAGTCAAGAACTATTTTGATATAGTTCTTGACTAGAAGAATAGTCAAGTACCTGAAGATCACATACTACTTTCTATCTTTTCTCTAAAGGGAAAGAAGAGCAAGCGCTCTAAGGACTATCCACGTATACTAAATTAAAAGTTTTCTTTCTAGATTTCTAATTAGAAAATTGAATTGATGTTTTTAAATACTCCATGTCTTTGATTTGTTTGGCACTCTTAACCATACTTTATCTGCTTGATAAGAAAACTTTGTCTACCTAACACAAAACTGTCTACAACATCTTCAGGAAGCATGAAGAACAGCAGTTTATGGTGTGTTACTCTTTGCAACCTATAGTGGTGTATTATTTGTATTTTAATAAACAAAGTTTGTCTGAAAATTAGAGGGCAAAGCAGCCATACTAGTCAGCCATACAGGCCACGCAGTGGTGGCACACACCTTTAATCCCAGGACTCAGGAGAGAGAGTCAGATGGATCTCTGTGAGTTCAAGGCTAAGTAAGACTGAATATGTCTAAAAGAGAAACGGAGCTCACACAAAGGTGATCCCAGCCTTGGGATCACACGCCTTTAATACCAGTACTAGAGATGTGGAGACAGGAGTGATATGGCTGGGTGGAGAGAGGAATATAAAGGGGAAAGAGAGGAACTCAGTGGAGTGTGGAGTCTGAGGTTGGTGGAGAGTACTGCAGGATCTCTCACCCCTTTGTTTGGTTGAGCCTTGGTAGAGGTGAGGTCTCTCTAGTGGCTTGGCTGCTTTGCTTTTCTGATTTTCAGAGTGAATCCTAATTTCTGTCTCTGGGTTTTTATTACTCATGCTACAGCATCCTATAGTCACATAGGGCAGGGGAGAACAATTTGTGAATCCAAACCAGATTATAGAGAACATAGGAATTCCAGTTGAGGCTTTGGGCCTGCTCCTGTAAGAGAAACCTGTGGAGGTAATTTTTTAAAAATCTGGATAGGCTAATACCTACAAGAGGTTGATGACCTTTGAA
Organism: Myodes glareolus; assembly: GCF_982192425.1. Lineage (NCBI taxonomy): Eukaryota > Metazoa > Chordata > Mammalia > Rodentia > Cricetidae > Myodes > Myodes glareolus. Next base: position 6,549,836 of record NC_142026.1, on the reverse strand, counting down.
CTTTTAATGCTTGGGTTGGGATTACAATAGATTACAGGTATTTGAAAAAGGACTGAGCAGCATGGAACCGGAAGCAGATGAGTTTGACCCCTCATGGGCAGTGCCTAGCACTGAGAAAAAAAACAGACAGAGCTAGCCAAGAGAAGCTCTTACCTTGAGGAATGTCGTCTGGGTTGGGGTGGAAAAAAAGCCAGTGAAGTTGGAGTCCAGGAGGAAGCAGATCGTCTCCTTAGATTTGAAAACAAATGAATTAACCTCAGTTCAGTAATCCTCTAAGAGGCTCTGGGGTATCTCAAGGTCCTTTGCAGAGACTAAAGTCTAATTTCAGAGAAATTAATGCTTTGACGGTTTCTGTTCTTCTGTTCTTGCATGAATCAACACATCTATTGAAAGCGATATCACTAACATCGCGTTGGAGGGGAGTATGTTTCCTTCTCATTCAGGCCCAGTCCTGCCTCCTGGCTTTCCAGCACCTAGGCCTTGCTTCATTGATGTGAGCGGGAGGTCTGGATGGTGTCTCTGACCTCAGGGGCTATACTTAGGTTTGCTTCCTGGTCTGATTGTGCAGCTAACACTGTTCTTTCCCAGGATGGTGCACATCTACAGAGATGGCAGGTGCACAGCACACAGTGCAGAAGCTGACAGCTGACACACAGGGCATTGTCACATTGTCAAGACCGTGTGATTAGGATAGAAGCTAGGAGATAGTAAATTTGGCTTTCTGGTTCATTTTATTGGCCGACTATCTACAAAAGCTATTCAGCATCCCCAAAGCCAGTGTCCATTTATAAAATGAACTTGTTAATATTTATTTTATTAGGGATATTGTGGTAAATAAATAAGTTATTATATGTAGGCCTAACAGCTCTGTCTTAATACATCTGTATGAAATTAGAAAATATTATGTTTTTTAATGAAAAAATAAAATTGAAATCACCATTAAAAGTATCTGGAGAGGTTTGTGCTTTTTAGAAAATCTTTCTAATTTTTTACAATTGGTATCAATTTTGAAAAAGATTTCATTTATTCTTATGTTTATGGGTGTTTTCCTGCATGTATGTTTGTGTATCTCTTATGTGCTTATCAAAGGAGACCAGAAGAATGTTTCAACTTCCTTGGAACTGGAGTTACAGATGGTTGTGAGTTGCCACGTGGATGCTGGGAATCAAGCCCAGGTCCTTCCAACCACTGAGTCATCTCTCCAGACCAACATCTATCTTATTTCGTCTATTCTTTCCAGAATTTCAAGAGTTAATTAGTTACATATCAACAAGTTTAGCATTACCGAGCTGAAAAAGTATCCCTTTCTTTTCTATTCTGAATAACAGAGAACTTTACAAATGTCCATGTAAAAACACAGTAACATGGAACTCAGGAAGGTTCCTTATTCTTTTCTCTCTAGCTGGTTGCAGTTCTTCAAGGTGCAGACAACTAAAGCTTCGCACATTCTCTCTCCCAGATGATGTGAGACAAATGGAAAGGGTAGCAAAGAAGATCTGAGATCTCAGAATGCACGTCTTCAAGTTCACACTGCCTCTGAGTGCCAGTCCACAGCATCACTTCTATAGTATTTAAGACATGAACATGAAAATGTGGCAATAGATATGATACTTGAAGGCCCCGAAATCCCATGGGATTCCACTTGATCAAATATGGTCCATGTCGAAACTTTCAAAATTAGAAATGGGTTTGAATATACTGAAGCTCTTCTCATCCATGCTGATAAAAAAAGGAAATGAACTTAGTACTAGATCATGGCTATAGCCAAAGGAGACATGTTTGACTCAATGCATTCAGTTTTCAGCAGATATGTGTTTCTAACCACCACTTCTTACACATGGAGTTTGCAAATTGTCTCAGTGTTCATAAGACTGAGTTTATTAACAACAAGGTCACTGAGAGATTGGACCTCAAGGTCCGTGGGCAGAGGCAGGTGTTCAATGAGAGTCCATTGTTTTCAGAGAATATTACTTTTAAGCTGCATCAGTGGATTTAGCAAAATGTTTAGCAGCACAGATTGAGCAGGGTGTTCCAGAGAGCCCAATGTTAGTGAACATCCAATTCTTCTCCTTTAGGAGCTTCATTTCTTCTGCTCTAGATAGAAGGTGAAGTGGTCCTACCACAATTCAATAAAAAGGGAAACTCTTGGGAAATAGGCTTGAAAACTTAATCTTCTGAAAAACTTAGAGATCACCCAGCTGGTGAATTCTCATTGGTTTGCTTAGTAGGTATACAAGATACAAGCCAGAGCGGTCACAGACGGAAGGCTGCAAGGAAACAAACCCACAAGTCGACAAGGAGATGCCGGCACTGGAATAGGGACATGGCTGTCTAAATGGGGATTTGTAAGATGTTAGGACTTTGAGTCCTTTAATTCAAGACTTGGAAGTTCTTGAAAGTTTTTGAATGGAAAGACTCTGGGGTGGTTCTCACCTCTATCTGACTCTACTTAGTTCTAGACAAGTCCTCACACTAGGTATTGTTTTCCTAAGCTTTCACATTGGGGGATCATATTCATTTGAACCCTTTGAGACACAATGGGAAAGATTCTGGCTCAAAGTGACCTGATTTTTGAAAGAGACTTTATAGATTTCCACAGTTGAGAACAGTATGCCACCACCAGGCACAGTGGATGGGGGAGCTAAAGGGGTCAGCGGGAGAACTTCTCTGCTGCAACAGTTACCTCTACTCTGACCCTGATCACCTTCTTTCCCTGTGGCAACGAGGTTTGCTCCTTGCATCCCGGATTTCTACATCCTTAAAATTCCAAGCACAGCAACAATAATGAAAATTGTATTTCACCATAATTTAAAAATAAGGCTCTAGAATTGTGTTTCATGGATTGCTTTTTTTTTTTTTTTTTTGGTTCCGACCCCATCTTCCAAACACATAGTGTGTAATGGTGAGCATGGAAGATGCTCTTCTGTGAAACATGAGTCAGAGCAAAGACTGTAGGGGAAGGGGATGTTCTAAAGGAAAACCAAATATCAGCTATAGAAGAGGGGCTTAAAGGAGACCCCCAAAACAGATGTCCACTAGAGTGTAGTGACTGTTGACTCCTAACACTTCCATAGCTAACAACCTTTACTTTATTAGATAAAAAAAATATTTCTTGGAAACTTTACTTTGTAAGATAAAAAAATTATTAACAAAAATGACTGGCAATTTTTTCAAGTGTCATAACTATTGCAAAAATACATTCATAGTCTCTTAACTTGCAGTCAAAGTTCTGCCTCATTTCAAGGGTTCTAATTCCCACTATTACAAGGGACTCAGGAGAAAAGGATTCAGCTCTGTGAATGCTATCTCTCCAGGCAAGTATCATAATGAAAACCATTCCTTTGTTCCTTCTGGATATGCTCGTGGGATGCTCTGATAACCTCTAGTAGCCAAGGCAGTGCAGAGGTGGATGATTTGACTTGTTTCTGAGCGTGTCACACACAGCGCCTGTCCACAGTCTAGATGAACATGCTTTGAGTTCTCAGTTTGGATGTCTAAGAACACACTCATGGTTGCCATAGCAACTGCCTAGAGGTGACTCCTTGTGTGTGGCAATGAGGATACTGTTTCTTTCTCTTCATCCCCAGGGTAGGAGAGAGAGAGAGAGAGAGAGAGTGCAGGCTTGGGTGGTTTTCTTTCTCAAGTTTTTTAGATAATAATGTGAAGCCAGTGTTAGGATTGCTAGCATAACCCTTTCAAGTTTATTAAGACAGGTTTGACTGAGTTCAAATAGTTCGTTCAATTCCACATAACTTCATTTCACTGCAGAAAGCCCCATAGTATATTCCTGTATCTATTTAAAACTGCAATATTATTATGACTTTTATTCCCCCTCAAAGGACTGTGTCCACTCTGGCACATCAGCTTCCAAGCCGCGAACTCATGAATATTCTTAATTAGAGCTGTGCTTTTCTGATCTTTCCAATTCAGCTAAGTTGGAACTTAATTACAGCAAGGGACCAGGAACATCTGCCAGGTCTAACAGCCACGATCTGCACTTCTGGGCGTGCCCCGTGAGTTGCCAGCAAAGCTGTACATCACTGTGATTGCTGATGCTCTGTGGAGATACAGAGAAGGAGGAAGCAGGGCCAACAGCAACCTCTCAATTAAGTTTTCCGAAAAGCTGAGATGATTAACTGGCTACAGGCAGAGTTTACTCTTCAATCGAAAACAGGAGCAGCGACATAAAGCAGGCACACCTGCCATCCCAATGACTTGGGCATGGTGAAAAGAAACAGTCCATCTTTTTACATTAGCAGGCTGTCCAGGGTTTGGCAGCTCTCTTCCAAATGATCCTAGTTTCCTTCCTTCATTACTGCGAGGCTCAAGATAAGTTCTATTCAATTTCGTATTATTGACTTGATTTATGTCAAAACATTATACTTGTTAGGACCCAGGCATTGATAATCACCAAGAAACTGAGATTGGGTATTTAAAACATAGTCCTTGAAAATGGAGAATATGCTTTTGAATTCCACCTTATTTTTTTTGATGTTTTAGTATATTTTTTAATTTAAATGTTCGTAACTGAAAACAATGTGTAGGCTTTTTGTAAAAACACTGGAGATTTTATCCAGGAAACGTGCGGTATGCACTTTTACCAGTCGGTAGGCACCACGGTGAACAGGAGAGTCACTGCTCTTGTGATGTTTGTAAATTAGTGTAAGAAAAGGAAGCGTTCCTTCATAATCACAGCGCTGTGAAGCCAGAGATAGTGGATGAGAGGAGAAGTCTGAGATAGTGATGATAGTGGATGATAGTGGATGATAAAGAGACTTTGAACCTGGCAGGGCGAAGGCAAGAGCACCAACAGGGCCTTTTGGTTTTATAAGCAAAAACTGGGAAAGCAGGAGTTTGAGGTAACTCACAACAAGCAATAACATGAGAAAAAGGTCATCATTTTTCACATTATCACATTTAATACTTAACCCTGGAAGATTATTCTCAATGTATATTGGCTCATAAGGCCTGGGCATGAGGCCCAGTGTAACTTCCTGAGCCTAGCTCGAGTTTGGAGACCTGTCTTTGGCCATAACTTCTGCATATGAGTGACTCAGCACAGCCCTACCTAAACCTGCCTCTGCCCAGCCACAACTAAAGTGGCAGGAAATTATTGGCCCTTATTCCTTACTCGACCTCACTCCTACCCCCAAGACCAAGACTCCTACCCCCATCACAACCCTATATCAAGTTCCTGTCTAATACAATTAAACGAGATCCTGCTTCAACAGACTCCCGACTCAGTGTGTGTGTTTCTCCCCAGTGGTCAAAGGGGAGGTCTGAGTCTCCCCACACTGCTCAACCCCAGGGAAAGTCCAGCAGATTTGGCTCTGACCCTGCCCTTTCTGCCAAAGAACCTGGCAAATGTACAGATAAACAGCTACAGTTCGGAAGCACGAAGTTTCTCAGAGATACCCAGCCGCAGCCGTCTTGACGTTCAAACACTTCAGCTTGTCTGTAAGAAGGCCTGGGACACGCAGCCGGAATGCAGTCTATCGAAGCAGGATTGACTAAGATGGAACGGCCAGGCCGACAGTTCAAAGTTAGCTCCACATGCATGTCCGTCATTTATCACTTCTACCTCATCCAGTGAACCGCTGGGACAGCACCACATCCCTGAGTCCTAAAAGCACCCCTCTCCCAGTCTTTCTGACTTTTATGTCCTCCCATTTCCCGACACACCCAAGCTCCTTCATTCTGTTCACCCGTGTCAATATGTGGTCCAAGTTCATTCCAAGGGGCCGTGGGATATTCGCTACAAACACATCGCAAGTTTGATAACTTTACTAAAGGTTAATGGAAGCCAACAAAGAGTACAGTGAGGGGTGCCTCCTGTCTTCATGTGGGCCCAGGCCTCCATTGGGACTTTTGTTTTTCTACTCTCTCTGGCTCAGAGAAGAAGCTGTGTTCTGCAGGGTGGTTCCACCCATTACACTCCTCCCTCCTCCCTTCTTGATATTATGTCTCCTAAACAAATGCCGGGTTCTCTTTGGAAGACTTCTACTAGGAGAGATGATAGACCCCTGAGACTCAGTAGGCTAGTGCTCTGTCTAGCATGTGCCAGTCAGGGCCTTGCCAGATGTTGGCAGCAAGGAAGAACAAAGACAGCGGACTTTAACATGTACAGAACAGGGAGAAGAGCCCTCCTTCCTCCCTCCCTCCCTCAGTTACTTCCTTTCTTCCTCCTTTCTTTTTTATTTGTGTTTGTGAGTGGTTTTGTTTTATCTTTGAGACAGGATCTCATTCTGTAGCCCAGGTTATCCCTGAACTCACAGCATTTCTCCTGCCTCAGCCTTTCTGAATGCCAGGAATAAAAGAGGAGGAATATTTCTATTTTCTAGATCACTTTGTACCTCAAATGAATCATGAGACTTGTGATGTCTCTCTGTGTGTATGTATATATATGTGTGTGTGTGTATGTATATGTATATATATATATATGCATGTATATATGTATATGTACACACACACACACACACACACACACACACACACACACACACACACTCTTCCTGGACAGCAAGCTTTAGTCCTAGCTCAGTTTTGAACTTCATGTGTATAAGAGAATATCTGCAGGTGGCTTCAGAGAAGATCTACCCTGACTTGTTCTCCACTTTAATTAGAAAAGTTTTTCCATGCCAGCACATTTTCCTTAAAAGTCATGTTTTAGTTTCCAGGCCCTTAAACCTTTGTTTCCACCCAGCTCACTGTGACAGCGTGGATTAGTCAGGGCTTGTATTGTCTCTGATCCACCAACCAGCAGAGATCACTGCCGCAGCAAGGGTGTGGGAGGCGGGAGGCAGGCCATTTGTCTTTTCAGTGGGCACACAAACGATCCTTTCCTGCCATATGTTCTGAGGAATCCTCTTCTTTCCCTTCAGGTGTTTGACCCCCATTGAATAGAGGAATTGATCAAAGGAGAAGCTAGAGGGCACTGACAGGAAACCACTGGTTTTCAGTGAATCCAATCTTTGGAAAGCATTAAAAGTAAGATACTGATATCTAACTTGGGTCCTCAGTCTCCTGCCTCATGTGAACACGAGCCATGCCTCTTTGGTGTCCTGGCCACTGGTGTCTTTTTCAAACATGTGCCTCGAGGAATTCTACAAGGGGAAAGACACCTTTTTTTTTTTTTCTGTCACTGAACTCAGAGATGGAAATGGAACCTATTAATCAAAGGGTGGTAATTTGGAATAAAGCTGCCTGTGTCTATTTCCAAAGAATTATGACTTGCAAGGTTCGTGTGAGGTGAAGGAGAACAAGAAGAAATAGACATCAAGTTGAGATGCGGTGCCAAACATCTGGAGGAGAAAATGAGAGCATTATGGGAAAACAGATGGAGGGAAGCTTGGCCAGATAAAATTAAAGGCAACACTGCTCGGTATCTGATTACCTAAGAGAGTTTGACTTAAAAGGAAAGTATCTATAAATCCTGTACTTTAAATAACCTCTTGACATGAGAACACTTTAAAAAATTGGAGCTCTTATCGGGCATTGAGATTTACTTTGAAGGTTTTAATTGACTAATTACTGGGTGCATTGTTGCCTTTTTTATTATTAGAAACAAGCCTCTAATTGATAACCAAAAGGCTTATAAAGGCCCACACTAAAAATTATTTCCATGTTATTTTAATTAGCCTACTTAAATTCCATTTGAAAAATGAGGGTCTCAGTCAAGCATTTGTGTATGTGAATTAAACATCTCTGTCAAGAGAGTCTGGTGGGCTTCTTTGAGAATGAGCTTTCCATCTAAAAAAAAAAAAGGCTTGTTTGGTGTGTGTAAACATTTAAAGGGTTTCATCAGGCTGGGCTGTGGTGGCACACACCTTAATCTCAACACTCGGGAGGCATAGGCAAGAGGATTTCTGTGAGTTTGAGGCCTGTCTGGTCTACAAAGTGAGTTCCAGGATAGCTAAGACTGTTACACATAGAAACCCTGACTCAAAAGAAAAAAAAACACCACAAAATGAAACAAAGCAAAACTCAAAATTGTATTGGGTCTCCAAGACACTGAACTCTAAAATAGAAATTAATAATAATGTCGAGAATGTATACTATTCGGAGCTTAGTAGCACTTTCTTGTCCTCTAGTGGTTCTGTATTCAGTTCCCAGAACCTATAGGAGATAGCTCACAAGTGCCTGGAATTCTAGCTCCAGAGAATCTGACACCCTCTTCTGGGCTCTGCAGGCATATGCACACAAAACACACACACACATGCACACACACACACACACACACATGCACACGCACGCACACGCACACACACATACACACACACAGCATGCATTCACATAGACACATACACACACACATACACACACACATACACACACACATACACACACACACGCACACGCACACACACACATACACACACATGCACACACACATGCACACACACATACATGCACACACACGCACACATACACACACACCATACACACACACACACACACGCACACAGCACATTCACATAGACACATATGCATAAAGATAAATAAAGCACATTCACATAAATAAGAATAAATTTAAAAATTAAAAAGAATATATACTATCAAAAATGAGCTTATAGAGATATTTACACGTTTACATTAAAATCCTCATTGCATTTCATAGGATCCACGCAGCATACATCTAAAATCAGGACGTATAGGTATTACAGAGGCCTCAAGATAGTCCTGCTAATGTGGAACACACACATTGCTGCCTCGCCTGCCTCTTGAAGAGAGAATCCCATGCTGTCCGCCTTCCCCCGTCACCCTTTACTTAAAGAGCTCAGCTCTGAGCCTACAAGCAGGGAGAAGCCAACTCAAGCGCCCTCCAGAGGTCTACTAAGAGCCTAGTCACCTTTGTCCAGGTGCCTTTCCTTCTTCTGCACTCTTGGCTTTGCCGTCTCTCACCGCCAGTAGCTAGCCTCTTCTTCTCACTCCATGTACAACCATTTTTCTCATCATTTTTTCAGAAAAAGTTTTTTTTTCTCATCTCTCCAAACTTCACTATGAATAAAAAGTCAGTGTGTATACCAGACTTCCCTGATGAGCAAGAAGGACTAGCACCTCGTGAAATAATAAACAACTAAAAAGGAATGCAAGACAGTACAGTACTCTAAACTTCAAGGCATTCTGCTACTTCTGGCAAAACCTCTTACTGGGATTTCCTTGCCTTGCGTCCTGGCTAGCTAACATATTGCTGGACATACTGTCCCTATCAAGAGCCCCATTTTTCAATTCTTCTTGGCACTCAGGACCTCCATGCCCTCCCCCAACTCTCGGGGAAGCTACAACAGCACAAACCACCAAGCTCATCACATTGCTGCCCTTCTCCGGCTTTACCCTTTCTGAGGAGTGGAGTGGGTTGGTGGCGAGGGAGATGTGGTGGGGAGGGGTAACTGTGGTTGGTATTGACATGGAAAGGAAGGAAGGAAGGAAGGAAGAAAGAAAGAAAGAAAGAAAGAAAGAAAGAAAGAAAGAAAGAGAGAGAGAAAGAAAGAAATAAAGAAATGTGGACCCCAAAAGGGTAATTTTTACTGAATGATTTATTTTAAATGATAAATGCACTTTGTGATTTGTTCCATAATAAATGAAAATGTGTTCACTTATCTTCTCCAATTTTCTAGACTATGGAAATGTGGATCTAAGATACCTTTCGGTTCTAACTTTGACACACTGCGCTATTCAACCTATGTGCTGGATGGTTAGTCATCTACATACTGTATGACAAGCACTGCGCTAGCATATGGGACTGACGTGAGGGAAAGACACCATATCCCACAGCCCCTTTCATGGGCTGGTAAGGGGTGGCAAGTTGTAGAAGATGAATCACAAGACCACACAGTAGATGGTGTCACGGAGACAGGCCAATGGAGGGTACTGGCTCGCCCCAGCTTGTCATGGGTGGTATAGAGAAGGCGGCTTCTGAGATTCTTCTTCATTGATGTGTAAGAGATGCTTTCAAGGGAAGAGGACAGAGCAGGGAAACACAGCAGATGTACCAATGTGGGGAATGACTGGCAACAGCTCACTCATCCATGAAGTCAATCCTAATGAGGAATTTAGAGAATGGAGCCATGTCCTGAACATACCCATGATCAGTCTTGATGGGTCTTGTGAAGGACCCAGAAAGGACAGGAAGTGGTTGAGACCACTGCCGTAGACATGTGGAAGCAGGCTGGGTGAGCATGGCTCTACCTGTACCCGGCCCCCTCCACAGAGCAGGGCTGTGTTGGAGCAGTTTACATATTGGGTGCTGACACCACAGTTTACTTGAATAAGAATAGAAAGTGAAGGTTTAAAATAATGCTGAAAGCCAATAACATCAGCACTGGTTAGAGGACTGCGAGACATGGAGACCAGGACCAGGTTTGTTTTGAAGATTTGGGTAAGAGATGATGAAATCGTGGAAGAAGACGTGATGGATTGGAAGCTGAACGTATCCATCCCTTCACAAGGTTCTCAAGTGTACTTGAGGACATTTTTTAAGGTAGAAAAGTCTTCCAGAGATTTAAGATCATGTTGACTATACGAAATGACTAGTGCATAAAACCACATTTTCATCTCATTTAGACAGGTGCCCCTACCATAGCAGGAAAGTTGATCAGGCCAACTAGAAAAAGAGTAGGCCTGTAGGCTTGTCTTTGTGCCCTGGATTTTTGTTAGTAGAATCCAGATGATAGCTGCTAATGGCACTTTGTTGAAAAGCACACACACACAACACACAAGTATCCAAGATTTGTGATTCTAGGAGTGTGGTCAGTCCTCTCCCTCCAATGTAACATGCACAGTGGGAAACCTGAGTGTTCTGATACAGTATACGAGTCTTTCAGGTATTTTGTTTTGTTTTGTTGATACATAACAATTGCACATTTATGGAGGACAGTATGATAATTTCATATGTCTATATATTGTGTAATGATTAAATCTGAGAAATTAGCATATCCACTACATTAAATATTTGTATTTTCTTTGTGAAGACATTCAAAAGTTTCTGTGGTAGGTATTTGAAACACAATGAGTTGTTGCTGGCTGTGCACACTCTACTTATCTCCTTACCTAACTGCTACATTTGCCCATTGAGCAAATTCTCATCTGCTCCCCACACTGCCCCTCTACCCTGTGGTAGCAACTACTGTGGTTAAAAAAAAAATCTACTTCTATGAGATCTGTGCATGAATCAGACCATACAGTATTTATCTCTCTGTGCTTGGCTCGTCTTACTGAACAAGACGTCCTGTAATACATGGATTACACTTTCTTTATCCATTCATCAGTGAATATTGGCATAGAGCTGTCTCTTCCGCAGGCATGTTTCCTTACCTTTGAATACCTCACTACCCAGATGTAAGACTGATGAATTATATGGTAGCTCTGTTTTCCATTTTTGAGAGACTCTATAATGAGTGTACAAATTTACATTAGTATAACAACAGTGTATAAAATTCCCAAGGCTTCTGGAATCCTCCTCTAGTGCTCTCTGGCTTGTTGCCTAGAGATAAGATCTCTCACTGAACTAGTTCTTTTAGGTCAAGCTGGCCAGCAATATCTTTGGATCTGCCTGTCTCGGCCCTTCAATGTTGGGGTCACAGACATGCACAGCCATGACTGTATGTTTACGTAGGTGCTGGGGATTTGAGCTCAGTCATGTTTGTAAAGCAAATGCTCTTCCTTAATGAGCTATACGCACTCCCCACCCTGGTTCACATCTCTTGGTCATTTGTGTCTTAATTGGAGAAATATCTAGTCATTTCTCTAGCCCATTTTAAAATTTCCTTATTTGGGATTATTTTTCTACAGATTTCTGAATTTCTTATAGATTCTGGAAACTAACATTTTACCAGACATATTTGCTTTCATTTTGTAAATTGTCCACTCTTTTGACTGCTTCCCTTACTGTACAGATTGTTTTTGGCCCAAGTCTTTGCTTATTGTTTGTGTTTTTGAAGTTCCAGTTAAAGGTCTTTGCAACTTTTTTGTGACGTTTTCCCTAACAATTCTACAGTCTCAGGCCTTACATTTAAGAATTTAATCCATTTTGAGTTGAATTTTATCTATGGGAAAAAAAAAACCCGGGTTAAGTTTCTTTCTTTTCTGCAAACACACAGCTTTTCCAACATCTTTTATTTAGAGGCTTTCCCAATTGTATGACATTGGCATCTCTGAGATGGCTGTAAATGCGGTGAAACTGAATTGTCAGAATAACTTGAGCAAAAAGTACATATATGGAGGCTCCAGAGTGTCTGATTTCAAGATACTTGATAAACAATATCATTGCAAACATCATAGTGTTGATCGAAGTACAGACCCATGGGCCAATGAGGCAGAACAGACTCTCATTAGTCTTGAGGCTCCTTGAGTTCTGTGTGCCCTGTCCTAAGCGACTGCCCAGCACCTCTGACATACTACTCCCGCCTTCCTTTGCTCTTACTACTGCCTCCTTCCCTCCCTTCCTCTTTCCCATGCCCGTTCATCCCCAGCCATCTTCTCCAGACACAGCTGGTAAGACTTCAGAGTCCAAGAGTAGAGAATGAAAAAATGACAGACTAAAGCAGGAAATGTAAAATAAAATCAAAGGTTGACTCTGGTCTTCTGTAGGCTATGCAAAACAATGCTTATTTTCCAGTTCTCTGGCACATTCTGAGATGCAAATGGTCATAGAAATACCAGAAGATAGAGGAGCTTGCACGTGCCGCTTCCTCTACCTCCTCAACTTGGGTGACACTCTATTCTCTGAAGAGGAGCAGAGCTGACATGCTCTCTTTCATAATACTCGCAAATGTCAACCCTAGTACAACAAAGCACGTGCAGAGTTAGACACTGAAGACCAGATTTTCTTTCTTAAAGGTTCTTGTGCTTAGAAAATAAGTCTGGAAATAGAACAAAAGACCAGAGAGCCAGCCTAAGAGGTTCTAGAAGAGGCAAACAACAGTTCTGGACCTTCTGGGCATCCTTAGTGGTGGACATGCCAGCCTAAAAGGGAGGCTGAGTCACAAATATAGGAAGAAAATGACACCAAGAGGTGGTGCAGATGAAGTTCACGGAGAGATCCGGTTAACTCTAGATCTTTCTACAGGGAAGCTGTCTTAGTTTCACTTCTTATTGCTCTGATAAAGCCCCCTGACCGCGGTGTAGGAGAGAGTTAACTTTTGTTCACAATTCCAGGTCCATAGTCCATTGTTATGCTGAAATCAAGGCAGCAGGAACGTGACTGCAGCAGCAGTTAGTCACAGCCGCAGTGGCAGTGGAGCGCTGAGATCGGTAAGTTAATGCCTGCACCTGCACCTGCTCAGTTCACGTTCTCTCTTTTGAATACAGTCCAGGACACAAACCTAGGGAGTGAAGCCTCCCACTTTCAGGCAGTGTCTTCCCAAAGCCATCAGCATAACAGGACAATCTCTCCGTAGACACATCCACAGACCAACCTGGGCTAGACAGTTCCTCACTGAGACTCTAGAGTCTATGAAGCCAAATTAAAACTAACCATCCCAGCCCAGAGTCGCCACTTCCTCTTCAGTCCATTCTGTTGTATCCTGAGACCTTCTCATATTCTCTGTGAGTCTTCCCACTTCAATGGAAACCCACTAACAATGTACTTTTCTCTGAGTTACCCTTAATGTGACTAAGATCTGAAGGGTGTGGGTCATATTTGAGTGTGAACTCTCCTTCAAAATATTTGTTGAGTGAGTGCTGGCAAGTCACCTAACCTCATTGAGCCTCAGGGTCATAAACCTGAAATTCTTAGATTTGTGTATCTTATTTTTACCTATGTTTACATCATGTCATTTGGATCCTTAACTCTATAGAGCTAAGATCCTCTATAGTTTCATTTGATAAGGAAGAGATAAAAGCTGGGAGGGACTCACCCTTGCTGAGACATGTCGCCAGAGGCAAAGTTGAGTACATTGGCTAAGTTTCAGGAAAGGTGAGTTCTCTCTCTGAAGGAGGAAAAGGCCAGGGCACAGCTGGAACCAGGACCTTGTGGTCTGCTTCCAAAGTCCTGCAGTAAGCATGGTATTCAGCTGTTTCTGCACATCTGTGTGTTGAGGTTGCTCGCTGCAGTTAGAATTCAAACAAGTGCACAAAATCCTTATGGTGGAGCCTCACCATGCTGTAGGTATGGACAATTATTAAGAGTATTCCCTTATATTTCATTATTTATCCACTAGTCACTTAGGTGTTTGTTTGTTTTATTAATTCTGTATCAGTCCTATCAGCCTAGCATATTGTAGTGTCCCCAAGAAAAGAGGCCGAGCCCCCTGTCTAATTCCCCACAGCACATAGTGGAAACCATGTGCCAATGGATATGGATCACAGGTAATTCGAGACCAAGGCAGTGTCTGCCACTGTGTTTTCCTCTTACTTTAGTCCCAAAGAATCGGCATCATGGCAGAGTGTGTGTTTATATACAGCCCTGTTTTCTGTCTTCAAAAATGCATACTATGTGCAGGTTTGAAGCTCATGCAAGTCACTGATGCTGCCACAAACCAGAGATTCCAGGAAAGAAAGTGAACAGCTGGAACAAAGGAGCTGAAGAAAAAGGTAAGGGGAGGAAGGGAAGGGAAGGAGGGAGGGAAGAAGAGAGGGAGGAAAGAAGGGAGGGAGGGAGGAAGGTTTCATATGCCTTTAAGGTATAAAATTTAACCATTTTAAATTTAAATAAAATATAACATTCTTAAGACACACTGTGACACTCTTCCAGCGACATTCCTAATGGGTCCGAATCCCTAACTTCTGAGGTCACTGCAGCGCGTGTCAACCACCATGTGAAGAAACTCTCTGATCCTTCTTTAAATGAGGTAAAAATCAAGTGCGTCTCTAAGTCAGAGTCACACATCAGGAACAGGGACGTGAGCCCTCTACGAAGCTGTCAAGGAGGTTTCTATTTTTGGTCTCCAGTCTGTTTCAGCATCAATGAGGGAAAGCGGGCCAGAACACACACACACACACAGAAAAAATTGTTGAGGGCATCTGTAATATCTGTGGAAGGGACACAAAAGGTGCTTGTGTGTATCAGATGGAGGAGAAAATTGGAAACAAAAGGGAAATCTGCGGGCAGAGGATTTAACATTCATGTATGCATTCCTTCAGTAAATATTCGCACAGTGACTACTTGAGGCAGGGCCCGGCCCAGGGTGATCGTACCGAGGTATAAATATTAAAGAGGCCCAGCTCCTGCCCTCACCCCACAGTCAAGTGCTGGAGACGAGACATGTACATATTTATTATTTAGTAGTGTCGTACACACATTTGAGCTGGGCGTCTGTGGGCTAAAAGGCTGCATTAGTCATGCTAGAGAGAATGCTGGCCCAGGTCCCCCTGGCCCGGGCATTATCAGTCAGCTAGTGGAATCAGCTCTCCACCTTCCCATACACTGTGTGCTGGCCTCAGATTTGAATCCTGGGGCTCAAGTTCTCTCACCTTCAGAGGACAATGGCTCCCTAAATACCCTGAAAACCTTGTATTCCATGGCAGATTTCAACAATTGTAACACTTCCAAAATTGTTGGAGGCATTGTCCAGGTGATTGACAGCCAAGGTTCTAGGGGCCCAGGCAGAGATTTGCTCCTCAATAGTGGCTGTGGGTTCTGTGACAAAGGACCCCCTCTGAACTGTCCACCATAACATGTCCGTAGATGGTTCTCCAAAGCAATGCCGTAAAATGCTCAGAATTCTCGGAGAACAAACGGCGTCGCCACGACCACGTTGTTTACAGAGTCCAAGGTGCCAGTCAGGCTGACAATTCTTGATTCTTTTTTTGTCTTGGGTGATGCGAAGTTAACCGCTGTGTTGGTCTCGTTCTTGTTTTCATTGTGGCACCGATATATACATGGGATTGGCCACTTTAAAGTCTAGTACACGACTGCCTGGATTAAGTCCCTTCACCTGCTGCTTGGGCTTTGCCATCATCTGTCCCGGGGACACTTTTCGTTGTCCCAAAGTGAGGCCCTGCTCCTAGCAAACAATCCACTCCCCCACCTCCCCCTCCTTTGCCTTCACTACTCTACTTCCGGTCTCTACGGATTTCTCTACAGGAGGCTCAGTATCTCACATAAGCAAATTCATTCTATATTCTTTTCTTGAAAGCCTTATTTATCCAAGGTATAACATGCTTCAGAATTTCATTCTTTTGAGAGCTGAACAGTATACCACTGCTTGCACATGCTGCATTGTGCTTATTCATTCATGTCTTGATGAACATTTAGATATAGTCCTTCCTATCACTCTTACAAATAATTCACTGGGAACATGGGCAGACAAATATTTGCTTCATTACCTCATTTTTAATATAATACTTGGAAACTATAGAAGTCACAATTGTAAAAATAGCCTCTTACTCCTGCGAAGGAATAAGAATGATGGGGTATATATTAATGAAGCAATTTCCTTTTAATTCTATCATTATGATGTGAATATTGGAAACACTCTTGGTTTTGCTGTCATGGAATGTTCTTTATGACTCTCTAGAAGAGAGAGCTCTCATTTTTGTGTGACCTGTAAACTAAGACTGAGTATTGGACATTTCAGTGACTGAAAAAGAACCTAAGAGGTGCTGAAGAGTTCCATTCAGAGGGGTGAGTGTGTGCCATCCCCCGGGGCAGACAGTCCAGGAAGGGGGCACAGAGCCCTCTCAACTTCTGCTGCAGAGGCTTCTTTGTTACACACTACCCTGCCCTCCCCCAAAGTTCGCCCTTTTGTCTGCGGGGTACTTGGACTACCAGGAGTCCCTGTTCCTGTGCTGAGGAAATCCATCCAGACTGGTCCTTGGCCCAGAAACAGTTCCTGCTCCTGCACTGAGGAGATCCACCCAGAAAGTCAGTCACAGAATAGATTGGACCAAGACACCAAGACTCTCCTGGCTGCATTTGACAAAAGAGATGGGCAGGCGCCAATGCAAGAATTCCTCCAACAACCTGTTAGGCAACATGACAACACCAGAATCCGGGAATCACGCACCAAGAGGACTTGAACACCCTACTCCAGAAAAAGTAGAAGAAATCAGCTTTAAACGGAACATTATGAAAATAATAGAGGACCTTAAACAGTACGTGAAAAACTGCTTTAAAAAAAATGGAGATGACAAACAAAAAGGTAGAAGAAATGAATAAATCTCTCAAAGAGACCCAATAAAACCAAGAAAAAAGCAATCAAGCAGGTAATGGAAACAGTTAAAGACTTGAAAAATGACATGGAGGTAATGAAAAAAACACAAACCGAGGGAAGGCTGGATTTGGAAAATCTGGGTAAATGAACAGGAACTACAGAGACAAGTATTACCAACAGAATACAAAAGATAGAAGAAAGAATCTTAGATGCTGAAGGAAGATATTATAGAAGAAATAAACTCATTGATTAAAGAAAATAACAAATCTAATGAATTCTTAACACAAAACATCCAGGAAATCTGGGACAGCATGAAAAGACCAAACCTAAGAATAATAGGGGTAGAAGAAGAAGAATTACAGCTCAAAGGCCCAGAAAATATATTCAACAAAATTATAGAAGAAAATTTTCCCAACCTAAAGAAGGATTTTCCTATGAAGGTATAAGAAGCATACAGAACACTGAATAGATTGGATCAAAAAAAATCCCCTCTCCATATAATAATCAAAACACAAAACATACAGAATAAAGAAAAATATGAAGAGCTGCAAAGGAAAAAGGTTCAGTAACATATAAAGATAAACCTATCAGAATTATACCTGACTTCTCAATGGAAACCATGAAAGCCAGAAGGTCTTGGATAGATGTGCTGCAGACACTAAGAAACCATGGATGCAAGCCCAGATTACTATACCCAGCAAACTTGCATTCATCACTGATGGAGAAAATAAGATATTCAAGGACAAAAACAGATTTAAACAATAAGTAGCCACAAACCCAGCCTTACAGAAAATACTAGAAGGAAAACCACAAACCAAGGAAGCCAACAACTCATATAATAACACAAGCATCTGACAACTCTCCACCAGCACAACTCAAAGAAGGGAAACACACAAACACTACCATCAGAAAAAATAACCGGAGTTAACAACTACTGGTTATTAATATCACTTAATATCAATGGACTCAATTCACCTATAAAAAGGCACAGGTTAAGAGAATGGATGCAAAAACAGGATCCAACATTCTGCTGTTTACAAGAAACACACCTCAACCTCAAAGACAGACATCTACTCAGAATGGGAAAAGGTTTTCCAATCAAGTGATCCAAAGAAACAAGCAGGTGTGACTATCCTAATACCTTACAAATTTATTTCAAACTAAAATCAATCAGAAGAGATAGAGAAGGACACTTTATATTCATAACAGGAACAATTCATCAGGAGGAAGTCTCAATCCTGAATGTCTATGCCCCTAATATAAAAACACCCGCATTTGTAAAAGAAACATTACTAGAATTCAAAGCATACAAACCCCACACTCTAATAGTAGGAGATGTCAACACTCCTTTCTCACCAATGGACAGGTCAACCAGACAGAAATTTAACAGAGAAATAAAGAACTAACAGATGTAATGAACCAAATGGACTTAACAGACATCTATAGAACATTCCACCCAACAGAAAAGAATATACCTTCTTCTCAACATCTCATGGAACCTTCTCAAAAATTGATCACATAATCGGTAACAAAGCAAACATCCACAAATACAAAGAAATTGTAGTAACCACCTGTGTACTATCGGATCACCATGGAATAAAGTTAGAATTCAACAATAATTCTACTCCCAGAAAGCCTACAAACTCATGGAAACTGAACAGTCAACTACTGAACCACTCCTGGGTCAAGGAAGAAATAAAGAAAGAAATTAAAGTCTTCCTTGAATTTAACGAAAATAAAGACAAAACATACCCAAACATATGGGACACTATGAAAGCAGTGCTAAGAGGAAAGTTCATAGCACTAAATGCCCACATAAAGAAGATGGAGAAAGCACACATTAGAGACTTAACAACACAGCTGAAAGCTCTAGAAAAAAAAGAAGCAGACTCACCCAGGGGGAGTAGAAGACTGGAAATAATCAAACTGAGGGCTGAAATCAACAAAATAGAAATACAAAAAACAATCCAAAGAATCAATGACTCAAAAAGCTGGTTCTTGGAGAAAAATCAACAAGATTGACAAACCCCTATCCAAAATAATCAGAAGGCAGAGAGAGAACACACAAATTATCAATATCAGAAACGAAAAGGGAGACATAACCACAGATACAGAGGAAACTCGGAGAATCATTAGCTCTTACTACAAAAGCCTGTATACCACAAAATTGCAAAATGTGAAAGAAATGGACATGTTTTTAGATAAGTACCATATACCAAAATTAAATCAAGACCAGGTGAACAATATAAATAGATCTGTAAGTCACGGGTAATTAGAAGCTGTCATCAAAAACCTCCCTATCAAAAAAGCCCAGGACCAGATGGTTTCAATGCAGAATTTTACCAGAACTTCCAAGAAGAGCTCATATCTATACTCCTTAATGTGTTTCATAAAATAGAAACAGAAGAGTCATTGCCAAACTCCTTTTATGAAGCTACAGTTACGCTGATACCAAAACCACAACCAGGAAAGAGAATTACAAACCAATCTCACTCATGAACATCGACGCAAAAATTCTCAATAAAATACTGGCAAACCAAATCCAAAAATACATCAAAAAAAATTATCCATTATATTCAAGCAGGCTTCATCCCAGAGATGCAGGGCTAGTTCAACGTACGAAAATCTATCAATGTAATTCACCATATAAATAAACTGAAAGAAAAATCCATATGATCATTTCATTAGATGCTGAAGAAGCATTTGACAAAATTCAGCACCCCTTTATGATAAAAGTCTTGGAGAGATTAGGGATACAAGGATCATTCCTAAATATAATAAATGCAATATACAGCAAGCCGACAGCTAACATCAAATTAAATGCGGAGAAAATTAAAGCCTTTCCACTAAAATCAGAAACATGACAAGGCTGTCCACTCTCTCCATACCTCTTCAATATAGTGCTTGAAGTTCTAGTAATAGTAATAAGACAACATAAGGAGATCAAGGGGATTCAAACTGGAAAGCAAGAAGTCAAACTTTTGTTATTTGCAGATGATATGATAGTGTACATAAGCGACCCAAAAAAACTCTACCAAAGAACTCTTATAGCTGATAAACACCTTTAGTAATGTGGCGAGATACAAGAGCAACTCCAAAAAATCAGTTGCCCTCCTATACACAAAGAACAAAGAAGCAGAGAGGGAAAACAGAGAAACATCACCTTTCACAATAACCACAAATAACATAAAGTATCTTGGGGTAACTCTAACCAAGAAAGTGAAAGATTTGTTTGACAAGAACTTTAAGTCTTTGAAGAAAGAAATTGAAGAGGATACCAGAAAATGGAAGGATCTTCCATGCTCTTGAATTGGGAGGATCAACATAGTAAAAATGGCAATTCTACCAAAAGCAATCTATAGATTCAATGCAATCCCCATCAAAATCCCAAAAAAATTCTTCACAGACCTTGAAAGAACAATAATCAACTTTATATGGAAAAACAAAAAACCCAGGATAGCCAAAACAATCCTATACAATAAAAGTACTTCCGGAGGCATTACCATCCCTGACTTCAAACTCTATTATAGAGCAACAGTAATGAAAACAGCTTGGTATTGGCACAAAAACAGAGATGTTGACCAATGGAATCGAATCAAAGACACGGATATTAATCCTCAAGCCTATGAACACCTGATTTTCGACAAAGGATCTAGAATTATACAATGGAAGAAAGAAAGCATCTTTAACAAATGGTGCTGGCATAACTAGATATCAACCTGTAGAAGAATGAAAACAGATCCATATCTATCACCATGCACAAAACTCAAGTCCAAATGGATTAAAGACCTCAATATCAATCTGAACACACTGAACCTGATAGAAGAGAAAGTGGGAAGCAGTCTGCAACACATGGGCACAGGAGACCACTTCCTACTAGAACCCCAGTAGCACTGACAATAAGAGCAACAATGAATAAATGGGACCTCCTGAAACTGAGAAGCTTCTGTAATGCAAAGGACACTGTCATTAAGACAAAAAGGCAACCTACTGAATGGGAGAAGATCTTCAACAACCCCACATTAGACAAAGGTCTGATCTCCAAAATATATAAATAGCTCAAGAAACTAGACATTAAAACTCTTATTAACCCAATTAAAAAATAGGTACTGAACCGAACAGAGAGTTCTCAACAGAAGAACTTTGAAAGGCCAAAGGACAGTTAAGGGTTAAGGTCATGCTCAACCTCCTTAGCGATCAGAGAAATGCAAATCAAAACAACTTTGAGATACCATCTTACACCTGTCAGAATGGCTAAAATCAAAAACACCAATGATAGCCTATGCTGGAGAGGATGTGGGGTAAGAGGAACACTCATCCATTGTTGGTGGGAATGCAAACTTGTGCAGCCACTTTGGATATCAGTGTGGCAATTTCTCAGGAAACTGGGAGTCAACCTACCTCAGGATCCAGCAATTCCATTCTTGGGAATATACCCAAGAGATGTCCAATCATACTACAAAAGCATTTGTTCAACTATATTCATACCAGCACTATTTGTAATAGCCAGAACCTGGAAACAACCTAGGTGCCCCTCAATAAAAGAATGAATAAAGAAGTTGTGGCACATATACACTTTAGAGTTTTACTCAGCAGTAAAAAGCAACGACATCTTGAATTCTGATGCAAATGGATGGAAATAGAAAACACTTTACCGAGTGAAATAACCCAGATCCAAAAAGATGAATACGGTATGTAATCACTCATAAGTGGATTCTAGCCATAAATAAAGGACATTGATCCTATAATTCGTGATCCTAGAGAAGCTAAATAAGAAGGTGAACACAAAGAAAAACATATAGTTATCCTCCTGGATATTGGAAGTAGACAAGATTGCCAGGCAAAAGTTGGGAGCACGGAGGTGGGGGTAGGTTGGGAGAGGGGAGATGGGGAGAGAGAAAAAGGGGAGGATTGGGGAGATCTTGGGGGAATGAGATGGTTGAGATGGAAGAAGGGTGGATGTGGGAGCAGGGAAGTAGATATCTTAATTAAGGGAGCCATTTTAGGGTTGGTAAGAGACTTGACTCTAGAGGGCTTCCCAGGTGTCCAAGGAGATGTCCCCAGCTTGTTCCTTGGGCAGCAGAGGAGAGGGTGCCTGAACTGGCCTTATCTCATAGCCACACTGATGAATATCTTGCATATCACCATAGAATCTTCATCTGGCTGTAGATGAAGATAAGAGACAGAGACCCACATTGGAGCACTGGACTGAGCTCCCAAGGTCCAAATGAAGAGCAGAAGAAGGGAGAACATGAGCAAGGAAGTCAAGACCGCAAAGGGTGCATCCACCCACAGAGACGGTGGAACTGATCTAATGGAAGCTCACCAAGGCCAGCTGGACTGGGACTGAACGAGCATGTGATCAAACCGAACTCTCTGATTGTGGCTGACAATGAGGGCTGACTGAGAAGCCAAGGACAATGGCACTAGGTTTTGATTCTACTGCATGGACTGGCTTTGTGGGAGCCTAGTCTGTTTGGATGCTCACCTTCCGAGACCTGGATGGAGTGGGGAGGACCTTGGACTTCACACAGGGCAGGGCACCCTGACTGTTCTTAGGACTGGAGAAGGAAGGGGAGGGGAGTGGGAGTGGGGAGAGTGGAAAAGAAATGGGAGGAGGGGAGGATGTGGAAATTTTCAATGAATAAAAAAATGCAAAAAAAGAACTTAAGATCTATGCTTCATGATTCATGAAAATTATGTTTATAAATAATTTGTAAACCTAAATTTATTGAAGCACAGCACGCTTATTCATTTTTACATCATCTATGACAGTCTTCAAGCAACAAAGAAAGAGCTGAAAACCTGTGCTAGAGACCATGTGGCCCTCAAACCCTTCAAAATAACTAATAATCTGGCTACTTTGAAAACAAACCAAAACAGAGAAGTTAACAGCTCACACAAATCTCTAATCTGCTCTTACTTATTTCATCTACATTTGAGAAAGCCAAGGCCCAGGACACTGTTGTGTCAGGCCAGACCTAAGAGTGGCCAGAACCAAACTGGCCATTTCCCCGTCATGAACTTGGATATGTGTCCTCTTGTGACCCTGGAACTCAGGCCAGCAGCTTAGTAAAACACTGTGTGATGTGTTGTGGAGTATTAGTTGAATACATTTGTTTATGCTATGGAACATTGTATAATGATGCAAAGATGTGTTGCATTCTTTTAGGCTTCATTTGCTTAACTCTCTTACTTGCCTGTCTGAAACAATGGATTGGTCTAAGGAAGAGCTGGACACTCAACAACAGGTAGGAGAAAGAACAGGTGGAACTGCCAGGCAGGGAGAATAAATAGGAGAAGAAGAGGGAAGAGCAAGAAAAGGAGAAGGAGCGGACGACACCAGGGACCAGCAACCCAGTCACACAATCAGCACTCGGGAGGTAGAGGCAAGAGGATCTCTGTGAGCTCCAGGCCAGCCTGGTCTACAAGAGAAGGCTCCAAAGCTACACAGAGAAACCCTGTCTTGAAAAAACAAAAACAAAAACAGACAAATAGAATAAAGAAAGGTAAAATGCTCGGAGGCAAAATGTAAAAGAAGAAATAATGGATTAATTGAAGTTAAAAAGCTAGCTGGAATCAAACCAAGCTAAGGTCGGACATTCTTAAGTTAGTAAAAGTCTCTGCGCATTTATATTTATATTTATCTTGAATCTGGGTGGCAGGCCCCCAAAGAGCAAAACAAAAACCAAATACAGTGATGGACCACACCACACCATCATTACTCCGTATTTGCCTATGTTCTCAGCCTTCTCTGCTGCATCTTGACACAGCAGACTCACTTTGGGAGGGCCACCGTCGTCCTTGGTTCATATCTTCACATGCCGACATTGCCTGACATGCTGACCTTGCCTGGAATTGCTCAAGCATGACATCACATGTCCTAAAACTCCGCTGAGCTGACTTCTGCTCTCTCCCTCTCTCCAAATTCATCTTCCCACCACTACCTTTCTCGGCTTACTCCTTGCCGTCGACAGTCTCAAAAATTTCACAAATGCTTCTGCATTCCCTGTAGGGACTTGTCCTTTACCAGAGCAAAAAACATGTCACCTTGTCCATCCCCACCAGTCTGCCTGTCTCCCTCCCTCCACCTCTCCCTCCTCCGTGTGTGTGTGTGTGTGTGTGTGTGTGTGTGTGTGTGTGTGCGAGAGAGAGAGAGAGAGAGTGTACCCTCACACTCCCTACTATAGGCAGAAGAAAGGACTCTGAGCAGAGTGTCCTGCTGTCCTGATTCAGGCTATCTGTTTCACTTTTTGTCTTCCCTGCTGGAAATTAAAAGGAATGAAGAAGAAAAGGAAAGACATGCACCCAACGGAATAACAAGTCTGTGCCGCGTTGTGCATCGTGTGTGGTGTGACTTCTCCTCCTGCCTTACTGAACCATGACACTGATGGCAAAGAGAACTAAAGAAAAATGTGGGAGAGCAGGAGAGATGAGACCTCATTCATTTCTTCTTTTTCTTTCACTCAATTCAGTAGCTCAAGGAACATTTATTAAGTGTCTACAGTGACATCAGAGATGATGAATAATAAAACCATTTTCTTGGTCTCTGGTAGCTAACGGTCTAAGAAGGGCAACTGAACCCGAATTGAAAACGGAGAATCATCTACTAAGACAGCGCTTTTTAAACTTAGGTTCACGATTCCTCAATGAGTGCGAAATCGGTTTCATGAGCTATAACCAGCATTATTTACAAAACAGGAGAAGAAGGAGGGAGAAGAAAAGAAAATATTCACATGCACAGGGCACTTCCTGCTTTATGAGTCTTGTGTAGGCTCTGTAGGGAGTACAATGGAATTTTAACTATAAATTATGATCAAACCATTTGAAAAACACCACATTAAAACATCTGAATTTCATGTAAGAGTACAGGGAAATTGTGGTTTTTAAGTTTTGCATCAAATAGATATGTTTAAAATAAAATATGATATTCACAGATATTCTCAGGTCTTAATTTATAGAAATATGAGCTGATGCTATTTTAAACATGTGATTTTAAACATCGCTGCATATTCTTTGTCATTGTTTCCATTAAAAGTCAGGATCTAGGGCCTCTTTCCTTGAATTTTACTGGTCTCTGTGGCTGCTTTTCCAAAACAGTACCAAGAATATGATAAATGGAGTTTTGAGAGTAGGCCATAGAAAGCCACTGAGTTTCCATTCTGTCTGTGGAGGCTTCAGCCTCCACACAAGTGTAACTTCTCCCCTCTCCAGGTGGGCACGGCAGTTAGTAATCCCACCTGAGCCAACCCCAGGGTATGAGGAAGCTGCTCTGAGCCCTTTAGAGCAACTGTCCTTTAGCCAGACATGATCAAGCGAATTCACGAATGCTGGGTAGAACATACAGAACTCTCTGAGAAAAAAGACTCAAATTACTGACCAATAGCAAATGGGACACGAAATCAAAGTAGATGCCAATCATAAGTCACAAGGTGGTTGCAAAGCAGGTGACAGAAAATGCCAGATACCCAAAATACTCATTAAAATAGTGTTTGGCACCTAGAGGCATGATTCACAAAAAGGATGCGAGGTCAATTTAGCAACAACATGAAATATCATAATACATAGCTCCTAAGAAAAAACAGTTTTAAGGCACGTCTACAGTACATGCAAATACGTCCATGTGTAGTCATAGTATGTATATTGTGTTCTAATGTATTTTTACCATGAATTACCAAAATTTTTGAGTAGTATATTAAAATATCTGAATTTATTATGAGAATAGGCAAAATTATTTAATAAAACAATATGACACCAAAAAGGAAGGTTCTTAAATATTCCCCAGACATTGGATTCAGAGCCATGAGTCAGTGCCATTTGCTTGTCATAATTATTAAAGCTAGCACTAGCTCCATGTGTTCTTGGAGCTGTTTCTGCCATGATGCTCAGACATCATAACTACTGGTTCTGAGTCATGGTGTTTTATAGTAATGTGTATAAAGCATTGTGTTTTGAAAAGGAAATATTTTTCTGGTGTTTATTTTGGCAGGACATTCTCAAACTGTATTATTCTATAATGGACTCAGAGCTACATCAGGTGGTTCCTACCCAGTAATAAAGTCTTGGAATATTTGAACTCTGCGTTCAAACTCTCTTTACTCCTACTTATTAGACTGATCAAACCTCTGGGGCAATTCTTAGCAGATTAGTTAATGCAAAGCTTCCTGAAGTTGCAGTGATCTCAAGGGAGGTGATACAGGGGCTGTTTTTACCGGGAATTACATCATATCTAGATGTTTGGTCATGAATTAGGTTAGTAGAGCTAACACACAAGTAGCATTTTCAGGGGATCGCTGGGATCATTTCTGCTGTCATTCCAAGGACACCTTGTTGGGTTTTTCATTCTGTTCTACTGTGCGTTGTCCAAAAAGCAGCAGATTTTCTAATGAGATAGACTTTGGAATAGTCATCCATAATCCTGAAGTCCCTAAAGATAATTCTAGAATTGCAAAACTGACTTTCTGTCAGAAAACCTGGCTTCCCAAAGTTATTCTGACCAAGCCGTTCTTCTTTGGGCTACTTTCTTAATAATAAATTAACAATAACAATTTATGTCTTCTGATTTGGTTTATTGAGAAATTATGCAAATTTTTTGCAGAACTGGCCATTCCAGTTAATAGCATGACACTTATACCAAGCCTATTCTGTCAAATAGTCATTGGGAGAAATGAGGCAACACAGAAGGAGCACCCCACCTTGCTCACACCCAAATGAGTCCAGGAAGACCCTCTACTCTAGTGAAAGGAGAAGTGCGTGGTCCCCTCAGAGCAAGGATTTGCATAACAGACTTGACCTATAGATGGGATCTAGAGGACATTAAGGGAAGCTTGGAATCTTGGAATTTCATGGAGCAGGCCACGCTGGCACAACGTTACTCTGAGGACTATGTGTGATAAAATATCTCATGCACTTCCTATAATATAAATACTCACAGTACCAATTCTGTCTTCCTGGAGAAATACTCAGCCACCACTTCTTTGTGAGGCAGTATGCAATATAGACCGTGAACATTTAGTGCTGGCAGCCCTGTATTCCTGGGACTATGCTATGTATTGGAATAAACACAGGTCCTGTCTTGCTACAGCTCAAAACTAGCTCAGAATAGACAAGCAGACAGAAAAGTCCAGTGGAACACGCCAGAGAGGCAGGAAGAGGTGAACTCACAGAGTGAGAGGGGAGGGTCTCCCTTAGGCCAGGAGGAGGAGGCATGGAAAAAGGAGGGTTCTCAGAACATGTATGCAGAAAGGGCATTGCGTGAGACGGCACACTGAGGTTTCTCCTTTGAGTGAAGCTAAACTGTTGGGTTTTAGAAGCTGATGACAGAAAATGGGCTAGGAGGGGCCTGAAGAGAGGACTCCGTACACCTTCTAAGGGTCTGCAGTTCTTTCCTAACAGTAATGGGCTGCTAATAAGACCAGTACAGAAGTGAAGCATCTTTGCCTCCCTTAAAAAACAAGACAGTTTAAGTTTCATTTACATACAGAAAAATAATCACAAGTACATAACTCAGTGAAACAGAAATTCTGCCACAGGTGGGCACTTCGCTGTTCCACAGTAACTTACTGTCACTGACCCTAGGTGGCTTTGTTGCTACTTCTGTGTATGAAGTAAATCGGTACTGCAGTTCCTGATGCAGGTGAGAGCATCTGCCCTAAATGATACTCTGTCGGAGCACTGCTGAGTGATTCGGTGCCACATGTCCGAGGATACAGAAGAATTCTTGCAAGCAAGATATTGCTTACTGGGGTGTGGTGGTCAGCCTTGCTTTTGACCAAGGACTGTGTTTAGTCTGTGTAATGATGGGTGGGGAAGAAATCAGAACACAAGAAAGGACCCAGGAACAGTGGTACATCCAGGCCTTGCTCAAACAGCCCCAAGTGAGCGGTAGTACTGCCCCAGCACCCCAGAGACTGGCCCTTTCGTTTCTGCATATCCCACCCTCCAATGCCCGAAGTGCACCCCGGTGTAGGTCCCCATATCGCCTCTCCTGTCACAGTCTACCAACAGCCCCCTTTGCTGACCAGTGCATTCTGGGTAATGCCAATTTTTGTGCTTACTAATGCATTCCACTCATTTCTGACTCTAATTCATAACCCTTCTCTCACGGCCCCCGCAGGCTTGGGGACAAATTTCTCTGTAGAAGCTTTCAGTACTGATATCATCTGTGATTGCTGCTGCTAATTTGTTAGCCATCATTAACCCCGCTTGGCAGAGCAGGGCTGCTTCACAAAGCCCTGGCCAGCCCGCCTTCTGGCCATCCTGGTCCAATTGGCTGGGTCGGGTCAGTAGAACTGGTGACACAGAACATGGAATTATACCACACAAGGAGGGACTCAGCCTGCTATCTCAGCAGAAACTCAGAGCTTGGAAATTTTCCTGCCAAGCTGGGACCTGAAGGAGACACCGCACAGACACAGTTGGCGCCCTCTGTATCTGTAGATTCCACAGTCACAAATCCAGCTGTAGCTTGAAAAACACGTTTGAGAGTGCATCTGCGCTGACTACACAGACTTCATTCTCGTTCCTCAATAATAATAAAACCTTATTGTTTGCGTAGGTTTTTGCTGTACTCAGTATTATGTGTAACCTGGAGATGTCACATGAGGATGTCGTTGCCTATATGGAAACACCACGTCCCTTCATAGAAGGAATTTGACTTGGTAACCGTGGGGGTCCTGCAGCCGATGCCCACTGGACACCCAAGGACAACTGCACTCGTTCGCTTGACAGACGACAACCTGCTGAAGTAGAACCCTCCTAGAAGACAACAAAAGGGCACACTGTGTCTCTCCCCTGCACAGAGCCCCCCAGAGGATTCCCACTGGGTCCAGACAATCACCTGCTCTCCCCAGTGCAAAAAGAAGCCACCTGACTGGACGCTACTCCTCTTCCATATCAATTTAAATCCTCTCATGCTCACCAACCACAGCAGAACCATTCCAAGCCCCACCCACCACCTGTCACTCAAACTCCATAACTATTTCCTCAGCTTAGCATTTGAACAGGTAATTCTCTTCTTTGGGTGTCCATGGAGCTGGGGGTTCTTCCCAACCTGAATGCCAATACCCCCATGAGATCCTCCCTACTAGTGAATCAAAAGACCCAGAGGCAACCCTTGAACACACTGAACTTGGAAGAGCTATTGGCTAAGAGATCATATAAGAGTCACAGTAAAAGCCAGGGCAAGTCTGAGGCACTCTCCGCTGTAAATGTATTCAGATAAAGAGCTTGTGAACACAGCAGTGTATTTATGCAATAGTGCCGTGAACACAATAGAGTAAAACACACTGATAGTGAATGTGTCCCTGAGCCCCGAGGTTCACAAGAACTCACTTTTCATTTAACAGAGCAGGTGGGTAATAGCCAAGCATGAGTGATAGAGATTTGGGTCCCTGCATCTACCTTCAACTGCCATGTGACTGACAGCTGCCCGAGGATCTAGAGAAAGGCAGGGCAAAGCCAGAAAAGAGCCAGGAATGCTTGAGAAGCAGATGGTAATCAGGAGCCAGGGATGGGTAGGACACTTGGTCACAGTCAATATCTGGATTTCATTCCGCTTGCCCAGGTATTTCAAACAGCAGGTCTTGGCAGTCTTCAAAGAGCGCTCTGGGTGCTGCCCAGGGAACGGACAATGGAAGTGTGTTTGAACAGAAAATAACAGCTCTACACTGAGAAGTCCGGGTTGTTCCCAGCAAGAGTTTAAATGCTTCACAAGCACGAACTCACCAAATCCTGCTGTAGCGCACAACACGGATGCCACTGGGCACGGATGCCACTGCACCCGCTTCTTTGAGAGTGAGACAACAGAGACTCAGAGAGCTGAGCAGCTTTTCAGTGGTCCACAGCTGGTTGGCAGCCAAGCCAGTTCTCAAACCCAGGCCGCGCAAATTCAGAGTCTGGGCTCCTAACAAGCCGGGTGAAACAGGCACAGTTATCCCTGCCTTCCCAACTGACAAAGGACCGCTTTGAGCTTAAAATAGCACGCTCTAGTAAAGTGCTGTGAATATTAAGGAGGGTACTGTGCAAATTTAACAATGCCATTATATCGTATAAATATAACTCATTAGACAAAGTATAATGAATTGGCTCCTAATCTTCTGTATATTATGGTTAAAAGAAGCACTAATATTTGCAGCAAGAAAAACAATTAGCACATTCATTAAGTCGAGTCCTGCTTACACTTTGCTCATTAGCTCTAATCATCTATGAAATACTTGAACTAAGCTAACACGTCAGCCCCAGAGCCATTAGTGCCTGTCAGCAGATAGGAGGCTGTAACTTTGGGAATGTTTTCATTGTAGAGACTAACAAAGAGCCCAGCTCAGTCACCATTTTCTCTTAATGATACACGTGATCACGATATTGAATATAATTTAAGCTCGCCAATTATTAGCCTCTACACCAGTACCATAAGCTAGGCCCTAATTAGTGGTCACATTTATTTCTCTGTACTTCACTAGACATTATAACTTCTGTTTGGCCTGTCATCAGCAATACACAGTCTAAAACAGAGTATATGGATATTTCCAATGCATTGCTTCTATGTTTAAGTCAACATGGACAACTGTACGCGAGATGCTAGGTATCCAGGCACACAGAGAAGAGTATTCCTGGATCTTCTGAGACCACAAACACCTTTATGAGCTTGACCATGGCACGAACTTTCTCCCAACAATAATGGGTATATATACATGATTTAAGAGGGTCACAATCTCCTAATACAGATCCTCTTAGCAATAAAGATGCCACATAAAGAATTTGTGCATCAAAATGATTTGACTAATTAGAGACAACTAAAGCTTAGGCCGAATTATAAAGGCCTTTCTTAAATGAAGATTGGTAGCTAACACACAAAGAAGGCTCGAAGTAGAAAACTTGCCACCAGGAAATGTTTAAAGCTTTTTTGTTTGTTTGTTTTTTGATTTTCGAGACAGGGTTTCCCTGTAACTTTTGAAGCCTGTCCTGAAACTAGTTCTTGTAGACCAGGCTGACCTCGAACTCACAGAGATCCACCTGCCTCTGCCTCCTGAGTGCTGGGATTAAAGGTGTGCTCCACCACCACCCAGCCTTAGTATTGCTTTCTTGAGTGATAGCATTATGTTGTGTTTGGGCATGTTATCAGTTTTAGAGGATGCAAGTTAAGATATTCAAGGGTGAAATGTCATAATGATGTAATTTACATTGAAAAGATTTAACAAAATAGATGATTGATACATACATACATCATACATATATACATACATACATACACGTACATAGAGAAAGAAAGATTGATAGGTAACAGGACAAATGAAGAAACCATGGGTGATTTAGGTGATTACACATTAATGTAATTTTAAAATTTAGGTAGTAAAAGTAGAGTTTGTATGCAGAGTCTAAAGGAGAGGCTGATATTACAAGATTCAAATGGAAAGTAATTTTCAGACTTGTTCCAATAATAAGATTAGAGAAGAGGCTGATGAAGAGGGAATTAATCAGATAAGATACTTCAACACACCTTAATTCAGCTGAAACTTCTTTGCATATCAGTATGTGTCTCATGAAACCACCATTATACTGTATAAGCATAACTTGTCAAAGTATAATGAATTGGTTCCTAATCTCTGTATATTGTGGGTAAAAGCAGAAAAAAAAACCTTCTAGATTGATGACTCAGCAGCTAAGAGAACTTATTGCTCTTGCAGAAGATGTCAACACCCAGATTGTGGCTCAAAAGCACCTGTAACTCCAGTTCCAAGGTACCTTCCTGACTCCCTCTTCTGGTCTCCCTAGGCACCAACAGTACATGTGGTACACATACATACAGACAAACACTCATACGCATAAAAACTAATAATAAAAGCAACAAAAACAAACAATTAGCATATTAATTAATCAGAACCCTACTATCAACTTCAATCAGCAAATTATAAATTTAAAGAAATTGATACTCCAAATATATGGGAATTCAATGTGTTACAATCAAATTCTAAGATATAGTTCTTTATTTTATGTTTGTGAGTGTTCTGTGTACCTGTGTGACTGTACATCATAAAAGAGCATCACACAGGACTACAGTTACAGACTGTTGTGAGCTTCTATGTGGTTCCTGGGAATTGACTCAAGACCTTTGGGCGACTAGCCAGTGCTCCTGACTGCTGAGTTGTCTCTCCAGCCCCCTAGGCAAATCTGCACCACATTTTCCAAGGATCTTGATAAGGCAATGATAAAGTTTATATTGAAGTCTAAGGTTGCCAGCAGTAGAAACTGTTAATAATTAATAATCATAACAAACAATCCAGTGACCTGTCTTGGCAGGTTCTATCTAGGGTCTGGTCACAGAAAGAATGTGACATCAGTGTGAGGGAAAACAAGAGAACAACAATAGCGAAAGGAGTCCAGAACATGCCTGGACATACATGGAAATGTTAGTAAATGGGAGTGGGTCTTTGAATATTATTGAAGAAAGGATGGGAATTTAAATAAGTGGTGCTTAAATTTAACTGTATATAGTATATAATAACACCCCTTACTGTAGATAGAAGTTTCAGTCCTGCCTGGTCCTGCAGCCATTTAGCTCCAAAGAAACACATGGAGGCTTATATTAATTATAAACTGTTTGGCCTATTAGTGCAGGCTTATTATTAACTAGCTCTTACAATTTAAATTAACCCATAATTCTTGTCTATGTTTAGCCATGTGGCTTGGTACCTTTTCTCAGTGAGGAGTTCTCATCTTGCTTTCTCTGTGTCTGGCTGGTGATTCCCAGAATTCTCTTAGTCTGGTCACCTGGCCTATACTTCCTGCCTGGCTACTGGCCAATCAATGTTTTATTAAACCAATGTGAGTGACAAATTTTTACAGTGTACAAAAACATTATCCCACAGCATCTTACAATATAACTGTCTATTTTGTTCAAGTTTCAAATATACTTTTTGGTATAGACTTTGGAAACAATATTTTCAATATGATTTTTAAAACATTTTAAAATTGGTACTTCAAACTGTATTAAAGTAATAGACTTCTTTTTAAGTTGATGTTTAGTTACACATCTGTGTATATTAGTCTGTGGACTTGTAGATGTGGGCTTGTCTTCTGCCAAGACCCAAAGAGGGAGTCAGATGCCCTGGAGCCAGAGTTACAGGTAGTTGGGAGTCAACCAATGCAAGTCCTGGAAACTAAACTTGGGTCCTCTACAAGAGCAGTAAGCCTTATAAACCACTGAGCCATCTCCCCACCATAAACAGACATTATTTATCAGGAGAAAGTAATCACTAATTAGTGGGATGCATTTGCAATTTATGTAATAAAAGGGAAATTGTGTGGATAAATGCTTAGTAGCTCAGAAAAATGAAAAAGATCAACGACTCAATGGAGAAAAGGCAAAAGCAAGCCCTTCTGTGAGGGGAACACAAGGAGCCGATAAGCAGATAAATAAAGGTATCCCCTTTATTTAAATTGATAACGTGTGAATTGAAACTACAAATAAAAACAACATTGAAAACCACCAGAGAAACAGGAATCAGAGCGTCTACTCTATATTAGCAAGAAAATGGAGTGTCGGAACACTTGTGCACAGCTGATGAGGACATCCAGTTTCATTCCCAGTTTCCACTAAAGTTAAAAAAAAATGCCCAATAGACTCAATCCAAAAATCTGTTGAGAAAAAGTAGAAGTTTCTTATGTGCACTAGAAGACATATATAAGAATGTACAGAACAAACTCCCCATAACAGAAGAAAACATGTTACATTCACTCAATGAAATGCTATAATATAATATCATAATGAAAATGAGTGAGCCAAGTGAACTGTAGCTTCATATCCCAACATGGATGGACAACTTTGATAATACAGATGAGAGCAAATACCCTGACACAGTGACCTAGAGGGTCAGGGCTTCTGTTATCTCCCAGTTCCCAGTTTCAGAGCCCCATCTCAGGAAAGTCCCAACGACAGGAGCTAGAGTCAGCTGCCCAGATCACACATGTAGTTAAGAAGCAGAAAGGGACAAATGAAGACACACACGCATGTGCCCGGCTTGTTTTCTCTACTTTTTACAATTCAGATCCTTGCCTGGCAAATATGGCACTGATGGTGAGAGGCTTTTCTCACCTCAATTAACATATTCAAGAGATTCTCCCCACCCAAGAGGAGCCTTAGGCCAACCCAGTCCAGATAATCCCTCAGTGAAATGTTCTTTGCAGGTGATTTTTGACTGTGTCAAGTTGCCAATTATAAGTAACCTTTGCACACAGAAAATAAAATGCAAAAGACTTTGTTTTTATGAAGCTTAAAAATATGCAAAAGCACAATAATAATTTTTTTAGGAATGTATTCACATGGAGTCAAATATGAAGAAAAGCAAGGGAATAATAAACTCAAACTTTAGGACTTCAGGAGGGGTTCCTGTGTTAAAAATTAGTTTAGTTTCATTTTGTTAAGCCTGATCATGAGGCGTGGTGTTGTCATGCTGTCCTGATGAATGACCACGGCTCCACCTCAGCTACTTCTTCAGGCTGACAGTCCAGTGCTTAGTAGAATCACTGTTCCAACCCTGATGTACATACATGTGTTCAAATGTTGCTAAGTGTTCCCTGCAAATCAAAAGACACCGCTCTCAGGACCACTGCCCTGCATGCACATCTCTTATGCAGCTAAACTTTTACTAACGTTTTTTTCACTGGCCCAGTGAGACTCACTGAGGCGAGCAGAGGCTTGTGTTCACCCCCACTGGGTCTTCAACACGCCTTATGAGCGTGATAGTCTCCCGTCTCTAGCTGATCCCTTAGGCAGGTCCTATGGCTTTTTGATCTGGCATTTTAATGTGGTTAAACCTAATAAATGGAGGAGATTTATCAAGCTTTGGGGGTAGACACTCAGATAATGAACATGTCATTTCTTCCGAACTGAAGCAAGGATTTAATAAAATTGTAATCATAGTCTCGGCAATTTCATTAACCTTCATAATGATTCAAAATTAATTTGAGAAGATAAAAAGTTGAAAAAGATAAGAAAGAGTGGGAATGGAGACTTACTCTATTAGAAACAGGACTTCACATGAAGGCAAAATAATTAAGATGGTGTTTGGAGAGACAGGTGATCTAATGGTGGCAAACAGAGCTCACAGAAAGAGTCATGGAGCATCCATCAGCGCAAGCTACAGTCACACGTTAGTACTGAACTGCGCTGTTTAGCACTTAGTTTTCTTATTGCTCATACAGGGTCCAGTGTTAACATGGATGGAAGGATGGACGGTGTGTGTGTGTGTGTGTGTGTGTGTGTGTGTGTGTGTGTGTGTGTGTGTGTGTGAATAGCAGCCTGGGCAGCCCTGGCCCAGGCTCTGGTATCTCAGCATGCTCTCCTCTTGCTTCCAGCTCACAGGAAAAGCTGAAAGACTGAAGGAAGGACTTCACACTCCCATATGAGAACACACACACACTGTTTCTTTTCTGGTCACTGGCCGTTGGAGTCAAGCTGCACCGGAGCTGAGCAGAGAGACTTTGGGGTCCCTAGAAGACCAGTCAATGGTGCGCACCAGCATGCTCACAGGAAACACTCCATAGATCATGCACTGAGCTCTGTTTTCCTCTGTCTACCAAAGTACTGTTGCCAATACCTGTGCGGTAGATCATGAAGAAAAAAGTATGGTGTTCAAAAACTAGTAATAGGTCATCTGTTTTTCATCTAAAAAATTTTAAAAATTGGATATTTAACTCCCATTGTGACTCCAAATAGACTGAGGGCTTAGGTGTAAATCATAAACACCTAATATTCTAGTAAAACTCAGCATATGCTCTCTTCACTAAATCTAACAAAAATTCTCCAGCAACTTAATGAACACCAATAAAGGAAGTGATTGATAAGTTCAAGTAACAAAAGAAACAGGAAAGAGTATTTTAAAATAGAACTGGAACTTACTGAAGACACGGGTTACAAATCACAGAACACTGTCCTGTATTTGAAAATTCAAATAACTTCTACATGGAATAAGGGGGGGGAATAAAACACTAAAAGGATGAATTACGTGAGCATTCAAGTCTACTCCTGTGAAGAAGACATTTGCTAGAACACTGTTGATAATAGAAAAATTAAAAATAATCAAAACTGCCCGGGAAAAACATTCTCTGACATGGCTCTAACAATGGAATTCTAAACCAAAGTTAAAGTGAGAAGCGCACTCTACCCATAGCAATGTGATAAAAGTTGGGAAAGAAAATATTTGGTCAAAACACAACTGTTTATACACATTTTAGTCTGTGTATTGTTTTTATATTATAGGTTACAAGGTCTAATACAAAATCATGGAAAAGAAAGAAAGAATCAGAGTTGAAATCAGCATTGCCCTTGAGGTGGAGAGGGAAACAGGTTTGAAAGTCCTCAACTTTACAAGTACTGTGCCCTATCCCCTCCCTCAAAAAACAAAGCAAGAATGAAGAAATATTAAGGATGGTTGAATCTTAGTCATTGGAAACTATATGTTATTCTGCCAACAAATTTCTGTCAGTTAAGAATGTTTCTTAATAAGGCCACTTGGGGGAAAAAAAACAGAAATGCTGGAAGATAGTTGTTAAAATGTATAGATGTATTTTTGATCAGATCAGAGCTCTCGAGTTAAAGCACAGATTCACAGGTCACATTATCTAGCAGAACTGGAACCCCTCTCCCCAGGCTCCCCAAGCTAATCCAGTGTAGAGAAACTTGACTTCCCTTCTGTTGTTCTAAGTCTTGGTTTTCTCAGTGGCTTCCTCTGAAGGAGAGGAGCCCTTGTGGAGCGTGGGGCCAGCGCTTGCCAGTCACTGAGTCCGCCAGAGAGGCACTGGAGCTCACAGGCCACAGGAAACAATTTAATTCACAGAAGCAATAATTTTAAAAAGGCACAGTGACCTGTGCAGAGTAAGCAATCTCATAAATAGCTCTACTTTATAGTTAATAATATGCATGGGTCGTGTTACTGGTTATTGGGAGCTTCGAGTTCCCAAGCAGGAAAAATTATAAAATGCTACTTAATGTAATTTTTTCTATTTTGGGATATCAATGGCATTTTAATAGCTACCATCCTTTTGGTTAAACTGAAAAGTCACCCATATATCATTTCTGTTTATGAGGCTCTCCAGACATCTGTTTCTTGCATTAGGTAATTAGTTTAGAGCAAGTTACGGTGAGTGACATATATTGAGTTGACCATCTGCCTTCATAGCATAGTTCACTTCCAGGACAGGGCTCTCGTCCTCTGTCATCCCATCAATATTCCCAGCACAGGTCTACTTCTCAGCGCTCCGCTTCCACTCCCTGATCATTTGTGTCTTAACTCTTTCCAACAAGACTCACAGAGCCCACCTACAACCAATGCAAGGAAGATTTCATTTAGAAAGATTTAGTACATGCAATCAAGTCCTTCTAAGATAGCCTGAGCAAATGGTTTACAAATGGACATTTTTATATATGCTGTAGTGTTCCTAAATCAACAAATCTTGTTTTTTCTTAAATATCACCATAACCATGACACCTGGGAATGCCGCTCTAAAGCAAACGCACAAAGGAAAGAAGAAAGAGGAACAGTGGACTGACAGTTTTATTTTCTAGAAAACTTGAACTAGAAACTGCATTGAGATGTGTATGACATGTGTGTGCATGAATGTGTATATGTGTACAGGCATGTGTCTGTGTATGCATGCGTGTCTTTATGCGAGCTCACCTGTCTATATGTGTATATGTGTGTGCACATATGTATTTGTGTGTATGTGTATATATACATGTACATATGAGTGTGTGCATGTAAATATATTTGTTTATGAGTGTACACATACACTGTACTTGTGTGTACATGTGTATATATGTGCATGTATGTCTGTGTTTATGAGTGTGTACATGCATATTTATATGTGTGTGCAAGTGTATATGAGTGTAGACATGAATGTATCCAAATGTGTATATGTTCATTTGTGCATGAATGTGGCTTTGTGTGTATATGAATTTGAATCGTGCAACTCTGTCATAACAGTAAAAATTAATCTCTTATTGGTGGTAATAATTTCCATTCCAATTGCCATATCGCTGTTCCTACCTTACTAAGAATTATGAGTAAATAATTAATCACAGGGTTTACTTATCTGAATCTTCTATTTTTTTACAACATGTTCATTTTAAACCCATAGTGAAAGAAAAATATGTACTTCAGTCAAAATGCTATAGGAACTGGGAAAATATTGTGATTTTATCATCTGACTTTATCTCTTTCATATCTGGATCTATCACCTAGAGAAGAAAAACATGTTAAGAACTAGGAGTCACTTTATGTCCTTTGTTTTGCTGCATGTTTGAGGCAACTCTACTACTCAACCTATGAATATACTATTTTGTCTCTTGTTGCTAGGAAATAAGATTCAATTGGCAAATGTAAACAAATAGCAAATGAAAAGAGCATCCAATCTGTTATTTCTTAGAAGGTCTCTTAATACCATAACATATATATATATATGTAAACATCACATCAACTCATAACAGCAGCATAATGTAAGTGTCTTAATAATTAGATCCCTGTAAACTTAATGTGTGGGCTGAGGAGATAGAAACATCTCTACTTTCAGCAAGAGACTCTCATTAAACAAAGAGGAGAACAATTGAAGAGGCCATCTGATGTTCGAGCTTACAGACACACACACACTATAAACACTCATGTATGAGAGAACATACACATACTTGTGTGCTGATACACATGATACACACATACACAAAAAATTAAGTACCATGAGATATAGGTAAAATACAGAAGAGAAGAGTAAATTTACTTACTATGTTAGAGCAACCTGAAGAGATAAATATATACGCTCAAAAACTGCAGAAACACACACATAGGGTGTTCACTTGCCTTCTGACAGTCTATTCAAATTATACACCCCCAAGAAGCTGTTACTGTTATCTCTGAAGTACACTGTCCTTCACTGACTTTTAAAAAATCACGTATTTTTATTATAGATCTGCCGCTGTCTCTTACTGTCTTGTCCACTTTCTGAAGCACATAAGGATTGCATCTGAAATTGGGATTCATCCTACTACTTATGGTGTGTAGATAACCCTTCATGTATCTGTGGGCTCCACACTCATGCCTTCAACAAACACTGCTTTGAAATTTCTAGATGCATTTGCACTGAGCGTATACAGTCGATTTTCTAATCATTATTCCCTATACAACACAGTAAGACAACTATTTGCACATCATTTACATAGTATTTGGTATTGCAAGTAATCTGGAGGTGACTTAAAATCCAAGGGACAGTGTGTATAGGTTATATGAAAATCCGCCATTTTGTATAAGAGATTTGAGCATTCTCGGACCTGGCACCAATTCCACAGAGATACCAAGGGACAATCGTATTTATTGTGGCATTGTTCTCCTGCCTTCTTTCTACCCTGCATTCCCAAGCCAACTCTCATTAAATCAGTGGAGGAATTTACAATTCATCAAACTGGGGATAGCCTTCCAATTTGCCTACCTGGAGGAAGGGAGCACAGTTGTTGGTGTTTGTATTATCTCAGAAGATAAACCACCTTGCTTGTAGGGTCGAGGCCTGGAGAGACTGAAATTAAGAACCTCAGGCTCTCTTAGACTGAGAGGAGAGGAATTTTAAAGAGGACCGCCGTGAAGGACTTAGTGTTTTATATAATTGGATACAGCCAATGATTTCTCCTTTAGCTCTCCAAATTTGTTTTTAGTATTCTAAACCCCACTCTCGGACAATTCACTGCTATCATATTTGTTCACATAGCTGAAGACAAATCAGCCTTTTGATGGCTACAGAAGAAGAGATCAAACTGTAAGTCTGAAGCCTCCACTTGCATCCTCCTTCTCACAACAAAGTCCCTCGGTCCCCAAACTCTAAGTGTGGTGACTGACAGCTCGTAATTGAGTTCTCGTAATTGAGAAGATTTTCTGCTGAAGAGCATAGTGCAATCTAAGCTCACACACACACACACACACACACACACACACACACACACACACATTCACAGGCCGAGGTTATCAATGCTAAGACTGAGACCTGGTTTCAGATGACAAAAAGTGACCACAGTATCAGGACAAGTGATGCGGTTGTTTGGGGTCGTTGTTGTGAACACCTCATCACCAAATATCTCTTTCTGTCTCCCTATGTTTCTTTCTCTTTTCCACAAAGAATGATGAAACTATAGTAACCTCCCCAGGAACTTGATCTGTGACAGCTCACGTGTTGTCAAAAGTGCTTTGAAATAAGATTTGGAGCTGCGTCACCCATGAACCAGTGAATAGCAATGCCCCACGCCACTGGAGGCAAACAGGCTCTAGAATGAGAGAAATTTTTTGCCAGTGGAGAACAAGGACAGTGGCAAGCACAATGAGCAGGTCTGGTGGATGAGAAGCTGTAGAGACATGGAAGAAATACTAACAATAATGTAATTGATCTAATTAAAGACAAGTCTGAACACCAAATCCTGCTTTGAAGCATATTGGGTAACAAATCTCTCACTACTAAGGGCAGACAAAGCTGAGAGTCAATTCCAAAACATAAAATATAAGAATAGCACAAGCCAATAGAAGTCGATGTTTTGACAGGTCTACTATGCCACTGTTAAGGCTCTGCATAGAAAAGGCTGGAAACTATGAAGCATGCGATGGGGATGTCTATGTTGACAAATTCAGCAGTATTAGGTTCTCAGATTCTCCTGGATCCTCTTCAGAAGTAGCCCACTCTTTCCAGGTAGAAGTTAATGACATGAAGTTGGAGAGGTGACTCCAAGAATAAGAAGACCCCAGTTCAGTTCAGTTCCTCGTACCCATGGCAGGCAGCTCACAACCACCAGGAACTCCAGCTCCAGGGGATCCAGTGACCTCTTTTGGCTTCTGCAGGCATGTACTCATGTGGCATCCGTTCACCTAGACACACACACATATACATAAATCAAATGGTAAAAATAATGTTTAGGCTAATGTCCCTGTTGATAGATAATAAAGTAGAAAAGTCCTGCTCAGGCAAGACGATGCAGACTCTATTTAGTGTCTACTCAGATCTTCCTTCTGTCCATTGAAATAAAAACTAGGTGATTTTTAATGGTTTTATTATTATTACAACAAAATTTGACTTAAGTTATTGACTTCTTAATGTCTTTGAGAAAGGAAAGAGCGAAGCTGCTGTAGGATCTAAATGTACCGACAGGGACCTGAAGAATCCGTGTGAGATTGAATTCTGAGTGTTAGTATGTGGGTGGAACATAATAGAAGATATTGGAGAGCTGGTAGATATGAAAGTAATATGGAGCTTAATGTTTAGCAAGTCCCAGAGAGTGGTAATATTTCAGTTACTAAGGGGGTTTATAGGAGGTTAGAGGAAACAATGGCCTACATTAAGTCATGCAGAAATATTGCAACATAAAATGGAAGGAAAAACCAAAAGCAGTACAAGAGTATGCATTCATGGGTATATCAGATGTTGCTGAAAATCCCACCAAAGGGCTCTGACCGAGAAAGCATTCTATTAAACAAAATAAGAAGCACAGGACTCCAGGGGCAGCATTATCAGCGGGCAGCTCACTGTTGGCCAACTTCTGATAGCAGGCAGGTCAGCTACAAAGAGGAGCTGACCCTTCACCCTTAGTAAGCTATGGAGATGCTTAAAAAGACAAGACATCCCTAGAGGTGACAGACAACAGTGGGGGCTGTGGTGCATCCCCTGAAACCACATGAGTGGTTCCCAGAACATATAAGAGGCAAGGAGACCTAAATGTGTAAAGGAGCCATGAACTGAAAGGGGTTCTGTGTTGTGACATAATTTTTACCCCAGCTGCTAAGAACATTAGCTGCTGGCGCTATGTTTTCTTCTGTAGGGATTGTGTTCCGCTGAAGAAAATCATTCTACTCACAAGCATGCTTCCATTCAGGGAAGTTCCAACAACTGGTCCATCAGGAACTACAAAAGTCTACCCCCTTACCCTATCCAGACATAGCGCTGATCCTGGCCCATGGTTCTACTTGGCATCACCCAAAGCCTTAGTGATTGCTTCAAAGCCTGACTTCCTTTCTTCTATATTGTTTCTCATCATTTTTCATGGGTTTTCACAGTAAAAGTTCTCCCAGCAAATGTCATGAATGCAGATCTCCTTCCCTGAAACTGGAACTGAAGCATTTCCTCCCTCATCACATCTTACATCAGTGTTTGCAAACACATGTGGTTTGTTTGCTATAGCAGAGGATCTGGATTATAAAGGACATCATCTCCCCCTTGTTCATCCATCCCTTCAGAATCACCATGAACCAGGGAAGGCATCAGGGTTGTGACATTTTAACGCTACCCTTGATTCTAAGTAAGCATGATATACAAACTTGCTGCTACGTCAAGAACTCAGACACAAATCATCCCATGAGGTACCTTCCTCTATATCCGATTCAACTCATTGTGAAATGGAGAAGCAGTAATAGGTCAAAAGTATGGTACCAGCTAAATAAATTGTGAAGAACTAGCTGACCCCAACACCTAGTATATGTTTTACTATTGCAACTATACCAGTTTGGTTTTCTGTTTCCATGAAATAACTCTAACCTGTAGACAGAAGCAATCTCTGTCTACAACAAGCAAAGGCAACTTGTGGAAGAAATGGTTTATTTCTCCTTTTAAATTACAGTTCATCATTGAGGAAAGTCAAGGCAAAAACTGAAGTAGGAAATCATGGGAATTATTTCTTAATTGGTTTACTTACCATGGCTCTCTCAACTTGCTTTTTAAATACAAACCAGGACCACCTACCCAGATGTGGCA
Organism: Myodes glareolus; assembly: GCF_982192425.1. Taxonomy (NCBI): domain Eukaryota; kingdom Metazoa; phylum Chordata; class Mammalia; order Rodentia; family Cricetidae; genus Myodes; species Myodes glareolus. The sequence continues at coordinate 6,506,979 of NC_142026.1, read as the reverse complement.
TTACCCATAGTGGGATGGGCACTCCCGCATCAACCAGAAATCAACAAAATGTACTAGAGACATTGCCCATAAGCCATTCTGTTGGAGGCAGTTCCTTAATTATGTTTTTTCCCTTTCTGAGGTGACTCAGTTTGTGTCAAGTTAATAAAAACTAACAAGCAAAATTATTTGCATTTTCTCTTTTCTTGAGAAACTCAAAGTAGGGTTTGTGGGGGGAGCTTCTGGTTTCCAGACAGAACTACCATCTCTTCTGCCGGAAGCTAGCCTCAGCCCTACTGTCTCTCGTTCTTGCAATTCCCTTTCACCTCAATTTCTTCACATAGTCCTCCTTTTTATTAAATTTTTTCACTTATTTTATATCCCTACTGCATTTTCCCTCTCTCCTCTCCTCCCATTCATCCCCTCACCTCCCCTCTATAATGACCTTGAACATCCCTCAACTCCACCACTTCCCCCTCCTGACCCATACAATTCTTCTTCCTCCCTCTCTTCAACAGGACTCCCTGAGCTCAACCCAGTACTTGGCTATGAATTTCTGCATCTGTTTCCATCAGTTACTGGATGAAAGCTCTCTGATGACAATTAGGGTAGTCACTAATCTGATCACAGGAGATGACCAAAAATTATGGAATGCTTCACGAATTTGCATGTCATCCTTGCTCAGGGGCCATGCCAATCTTCTCTGTATCATTCCAATATTAGTATACGTGCTGCTGAAGTAAGCACAGGTTTTATTAGTTTTTTGTTTGCTCAAAGCAACTTCGAACCTATTGTGTGTGTGTGTGTGTGTGTGTGTGTGTGTGTGTGTGTGTGTGAAGGACAATGGAGAATCCATTAAGTGGAAACGAGGAAGGAATAAGGAAAGGAGAAAGGAGTAGGGGGAAAGGCTATGCTATCACCGGCAAAAGTAGAAAGAGGAGTTGAATTGGTCTGAATACAGAGTGCCATAGCTGTCTGTATGCCTATTGCTTAGCAGAACTCAGCACAGAGAAGCATATCCACATCATACAGTTACATGTGTATGATGCAAACTACAGTGAGACCAGATGAGTCTGACTGCCCTGTTGCTTCCAGGATGTGTCCTTAGACGTTGCCTGGTGTTGGCTCTTCAGACTCAGAGAAATCAGAACATTGCACACCATGTAGCAGGAGGGAAGGCAGCAGAAGGATCAGAAAGGGCTCGACATGGATGTAGATGAGGATATACAGAGAGACCTAGTTTCTACTTGGTGTGAAGAAATACTGATTGTGGTTTCAGATTTCCAGATTCTTGCCCAATTCTGACCTTTCCTCTAGGCAGCCTCTGTTCTTTCCTTTCAGGGTTCCACAGAAAGTTTGCCCTGGAACCATACTAGGGTAGAAATGCGACAACGTTGGAGTTTATTTGTCTTTTCCCAAGTAGGATAAACGTCCTAAATGAAAGCACCACGCAAGCCTGATTTGATGTCACTGGTCCTCACTTCCTTTTATCATTACTAACTGCTTGGAAGAACAAGACTATGCTTTTCAAACGCACCAGAAGTTTAGAAAACAGCTTGTACATGAGGAACTTCAAGGAGTTGTTTTTTCCTTCCTCCTGGGCCACTTGGTTCTCTGTAGAGAAATGAGAAAAATCAACCTAATATGCAATCGTCTTCATTTCAAACATATGCGTTATTGGCTTTATTTATTTAGCCATGTGTCCTGTAAGTCTTGAGTAGGGTTGCCACATGTTCTTGTGCTTCCCAGAGGATTGCCAAAAGTCCTGCCTGACTTGGGACCAAGCTTGTCTCTCAACCCAGTTTCCAGGTCTCAGTCATGGAGTAGTTCCTTTCCAAGGGAGATGCAGGTATGGGTACATTGGTTCACACCACCATACTGTGGGGTGAACATCAAGGATATTTCTTTTTAAGATTTTCTTACTTTTGTTTATGCTTTAAAAAAAATAAAAGTAATTGTTGGGCAAAGTAATTGTTGGGCAGTGGTGGCACACGCCTTTAATTCCAACACTCGGGAGGGAGAGGCAAGTGGATCTCTGAGTTCAAGGCTAGACTTGTCTATAGAGCAAGTTCCAGGACAGCCAGGTTTACACAGAAAAACCCTGTCTCAAAAAACCAAATGAATAAATAAATAGATTTTTAAAAAGATAAATAGCTACAAAGGAAGAGTCTGAAGTTGCCTAAGACATAAAAATTATAAATAAGTGAAAACGCTAATTTTCCTAATCTGCTCATAATACATTGTATACATAAACTTACTACTGTATATCATAAATATATAGAAATGTCTTGTGTCAGTTAAAAATAAAATAAGGAGTTGGTCTTTTATATCTTTTGGCTACTGTGAAGAATACAGAAATCAGCCAAGCAGATCAAATGCTTCCTTAAGCTATTGATTTTCTGAGCTGAAAGTATGGAAACTTGATAGCAGTGACTACAATACACATGCGTATCAAAATATCTAGTGGTACACTATAAATATATATAATTTTAATTGCTAAGTCATATTAAAGAATCCTGAAATAATAAGGTCCTGGATAGGGCCCGAGAGACAACTCGCAGTTTAGAGCATTTGTTGCTCTTGCAAAGGATTGGGTTTGATTCCCAGTACCTGGATGGCGAATCACAACCATATGCAACTCCAGTTTCAGGGAGTCTGATTCCTTCTACTGACCACGATGGACACCAGGCACGCACACGTAATGCAATTGCATAGATGCAGGCAAAACACTCAGACACACAGAAAATCAACAATAATAATAAATAATGGTGCTGGGGTTGTAGGACCACATAACCTCCCTGTAGCTCTAAGGTTCTATATAGAATGTCTAACCAGAGCACAGACTGGGAGCAGTGCACAGCCTAGGACTTGAGCCAGCACACAGTGTGAAGGACTTCCTAACAAACCTGGGAGGACAGGATTAACTAACTATATAGGTTCTATTCTGTACAAGACAAGAAGCATGGTGGAGAACAGGAACAAAATACTGTTCAGGTTGTTAACAATGTCATACATATCGTAACGTTTGGTTTGTTTATCTATGAAGCCTTTAATAGTAATAGATTACATCAGGAGTGCCAAAATATACACAAGGAGACTTGGGAGACAGCTCACTTGGTAAATTGCTTGCTATGCAAGCAAGCGTCTACATAAAAAGTCAGGTGTTGGGAAGCAGAGGCAGGTAGATATCAATGAGTCTGAGGACAGGTCAGCCATGCCTACATCATGAACTCCATCTCAGAGACGTTCAGATATGGGGAAGGGGCTGGAGAGATGTCTCAGTGGTTAAGAGCAAGTACTGTTTTTGCAGAGGACCTGGGTTCAATCCCAGCAGCCATGTTGGGTGGTTCAAAAGTCCCTGTGATTTTAGCTCAAGGGATTCCAATGTGCTCTTCTAGCCACTGTGAGAACCTATACATACACATGTGGCACACACACACACACACACACACACACACACACACACACACATACACACCTACATGTATACACATGAATAAAAATAAAAGCTTAAGGACTGCAGAGTGATGAAAGCAGATCATGAAGAATGGCCAGACATCCACATTAGAGATGTGTTACTGCTGCTGTGACAACCGTGGCAAATTCCCTTTCCTTCTTCCCTCACAGCCTCCCTTCTGAAGGCATCTGCTGGAGCCTTCTCATCTACTGCAGTGTTTGCCACCATACCTGTCATTTTAAATATGCATTCTGGGGATTAGACTCAGGTCCTCTTGCTAAAAACTACAAGAATTTTACTAACTGATCTCTCTCTCTCCAGCACTTTCTCCATCTGATAATGACTTTATTCTATAAATAACATTAGTCTCCGTCTACCCAGATTTGCTGAATCTCCATCTCTATTGCTGCCACAATCCAAATTATCACCATCTCCTGTTGGACTATTATCCCACCTTGGGTACCTCCAGTTGCTAGACTCACTTTCAAAAGGCAGGTGCATATATTCAACCAAGGACACATAATCATGTCATAAGTCAACCTGATTTCCGTCCATAATTTGCATTTCCCCCCTTTTATAAGAATACATGAAATATGCCCTCTTAGCAAATTTTGGACAAGAAATTCTTGCTGATTGCACACCATTTTCTACACCAGCTCTCTATAACCTGCTTGTCTTGCAGAGCTGATATGAAAAGTCTAGGTTTTCCTGCTTTACTAAAAGGTTTGAATCTTAGCCATGGGACTCATGGAAGTCACCCTCCATCATTTTCTCATTTTAAAAAAAGTAGTGAGAGTTGAGTCACAACAATTTAACACCATGTGCAATCAACTCAAGTTTCCCAGGTTCATTTCCAATGGCAAATTACTGCTTGATCCCAGCACTTTCCTGAGTATTGTTTGTACACGGCCTCATCATTCAGCGCTTCATTTAGTGTGGGGAGCCACTCACTATGTCTCCCTAGGGAAGGTGTAGTGAAAAATGTCCCTCGGATCTACAAATAAGCTCTAATTGGATGCCATTCGTGACAAATGACTCAGAACGTGATTAAAACAGTGCTGATGTTAGTGGACAGGCACTTTGTAAGTTTTGTTCACTTCTCTGCCCTTAGAGCAGCAATAATGCTACACTTTACTAACAAAATATTTGCCAAATGAATATCAATCAGGCCAAGAAAGAGAGAGAGAAAGAGAGAGAGAAGAAGGAAGGAAAGGAAGGAAGGAAGGAAGGAAGGAAGGAAGGAAGGAAGGAAGGAAGGAAAGGAGAAGAGAAAAAAGGAAAGATTTCCAAAGGACAAAGTACTACATTGAAATATGAACAAATAGAGCTTGTTTAAATGTTAAGAGAAAGTCAGTTTGGAGGTGACCTAAAGCTCCAGGAGGGGCGGGGAGTTCAAGCCAGACCGAGGGATAATCTGTGGTCAGGCCACACAAACTGTAATCCAAATAAAAGTTTGATATTGGTAGAGAAAGGGCGATCATATCTTAACTTGAAGCAGGAGATAAATGAGAACGTGTGTACTTAGAACACTCAACTGTAACAAGGAGATTTGCGCTATGATGATTGGCAGGAGATGAGCTAGAAGCAGAGAGAGTTTGTTGAAGTAATAGATCTTTGTGGCTAGTCCAGGGAGGCAGTAATGTGGCACAATAACCTAAGATAATATAAAGAAACAACAATCTGGTGATGGAGGTTTGACAGGCTAGGTCGATGCTGTGATTCCTGGCTGACTGACAATGGGTGCAGTGCCCTTGACTAGGTGAGGCAGCATAGGCTAAGAGCTGATGTTGGCGGGATGGCGGTGAGGTGAGTGGTGGGTGTGATTTAGGGGTTGCTGGTATAGATATCCAAGAAACATCTGCAGATTTGGGTATGGAACAGGCAGAGGAATGGGAGCTGGAAATGCAGAGCCATAGTTAATGGCCTAAAGACATGACTGAAAACATGGAAGCAACAATGTTACGTTCCTCAGGAAGCCTGAGGAAAGAAGATAGAAGAAAAGAAGACGCAGAGAAACCCAGCAGGAACAGATGCAGCTCAGAAGAGACAAAACAGTACCTGCAAGGGTGCGACTGGAGAGATGAGAGACACAGGAACGATGTCCGAGCTTAGTGGGGAGGACATTACAAGACAGAAGGGACAGTCTGTAGCTTGTCTGGGGGCTGGAGAGATGACGGAGTGGTTACAAACACTGACTGCTTTTCCAGACGATGGGGGTTCAATTCCCAGGACCCTACATGGTAAATCAGAACCATCTGTAACTAAGGTCCCCGGGATCAAATACCCTCTCTGGCCTCACAGGCACTGCATGTGCATGGTGCACAAACATATATGCGGGCGACACACTCGTATGCTTAAAATAAAATGTGGGGTGGGGCTCTTCTTGGAAGCCACGCGATAGAAGGATGGAGTCGGCAGTATATTTCCTACTAGAACCTCATCAGGACTTGTTGAGCCTGACTTCGGTGAAGGAAAGGAGTTGGGACTAGGGGGAGGGCTGGACAAAACGGAGAGCAAAAGTCCAAGAACTGGGCGTGTCAGCTCTTCTCAGGGACTTGTCTTCAATGGGGAAAGAAGAGAAGGGCATGGCTGAATGGGGGACTGACTTTTGAGTATGTTTTGTATGTTTAAGATGCAAACATCTATACGACAGCAAAAAGTAAAGCAACAGAAGAAAAAGGTTAACAAGACAGTGTTAGAGCGACCACAAAACTGTCTCATTTCCCACAGTGCTTATTCCAAAGCTTCCTCCTCTGACCTTTTCCACCCCCAAACCAGCATGCCACTGTGAGCAGTTGAAACGAAGTCTCTCATATGTCGCAGACTAGATCAAAACCGTCAGACAGGAGTACCCGGACTTTCTGTGTCCACACCCAAGTTTTCCTCTTTTATTCCGGTTCACATAAGGATTTGACTCTTTCCTTTAGAGGTATCGCCCCATCCCTTCTTCCTCCCCATTTCTTCTGTGTTTCAACATTGTGCCACCTGGATCGTAAGTCCTGGAGGCAAAGTTGTGGAGGGCAGTCACCATAAATCAGCTCGGGGTCTCTCGTATCTAAAAACACATAACCAAACTACAAATTTAGTAATTATCATAAAGTACTTTTAGTGTTGTGGTAACACTGTGGAGAGTTCTGAATGACCTCCAAATGGTTCTTTGGGACTACCCAGAGGGGAAATTCTCAATGTCCTAAGTTTTCAATTCACCAACCACAGCCCCATCACAGATCACTACAGTAACTCTGGAGAAATCTCAGTCTAACACTGCAAAACAAAGGCCTAAACTCTTCTAAATATATGTGACATTGATAGAACACAGCTTTTTATTCTGAGACACACAAATACTCTTGATACATTTTCTTTCACTGGTAAATGCACAAGGCACTCCACTGAATTTCAAATATTGTCATTAACCTCTCAGAAAATCTTAATTGCCGACTTCCCTGGTCAGGGCCATGACACTACAAGAAAACTATGCCCACACAAAGACATCTCTCTTGAATATAGTTTAGGGTGGGAGACAGATATGATGAATAATATAGTCACTGAAATGTTGAGTTTGTCACGTTAGGATTGAAGTAATTCCATGTATGAGTAACTAAAATGTATGAAATAATCAAATTGTATCGCTTCAAATATTACATTAAAATCCAATAGTTTCCTTAATAACGAGGAATTAACATCTGGGAACCATCAATAAGTAAACCTATGTGGTGGTGCACACGCCTTTAATCCCAGCACTATGGCAGCTGAGGCAGGCAGATCTCTGTGAGTTCAAGGCCAGCCTGGTCTACAGAGTGAGCTGCAGGACAGCCAGGGCTATGCAGAGAAATAGTCTCGAAACAACAACAAAATGATGCAGAGACCCATTCTCAATGAGAGCAGCAAAGTGGAGCAAACCGCTCTGCTAGGAGACTGCTAGGCGTCCCCAGCATGCTCATCTCCCCGCTCTTCTCGGGACTAGAAAACTTAGTTTTCATTGGCACCTCAGCAATCAGTGGGATACTTTATTTCCCAAGATCATTGAAGGTAAACGTGGTAGTCATGTCCAATAAGAAGAGCAACTTCTTGATTGTATCTTCAAGGCAAAGGTTGCCCTGCATTCCTCTTTCTCCCGCTCCCTTGGAAAGGTGGTGCTATTCTTATAGGCTGACTTGGACTAGGCACAGTTGTGAATAACTGCCCAATAGAAGGCAAAGCAATGAGTGAGAAGAAACTGAGGACCATGATGGCTGCTAGAACAGAGTCATCTACCTACCCTAGACATCCCCTTCCCCTCTGCTCTGGATCCTGCAGTGAATAAGTAGCAAATGTCTAGGTTTTCTGACCACTGATGCTTGAGTTTCTTTGCTGTGGCAGCTTAGTTTGAATAACTGGCTCTATATACCTGATTCCAAAAGGAGGAACCTTATCTGGCGTCTGCTACAGGATCCAAAGATAACTATTCTTGCTAGAACTCACTGGTCACTAAAACTATATTCTGGAGCAGTAGTTCTCAGCCTGTGGGAGTGGAATGACACTTTCACTGAGGCCTCATATCAGATATCCTGCACATCAGACAGTTACATTAGGATTCATAACAGTAGCAAAATACAGTTATGAAGAAACAACGAAAATAACTTATGGCTGGGAGTCACAACATGAGGAAGTGTATGAAAGGGTCGCAGCATGAGGAAGGTTGAGAACCATGGTTCTGAAGGCTCACCAATATCCTGGATGTGGTTACATCTCCCTTGCCTCCCTGTTTACTCTCCCTATCCAGCCTGAGGCAGAGGCAGCAACAGAGTGTCTCGCTCTGCATGGGGAAGTTCTGAAAACCTGAGCTGAGGCAAAGCGACGACAATGAAGAAATGGCAGACACACACACAGAATGGCTAGGATGGAGGGCACTCACTGTGCAACACGGAAACTTGGTCTGTTTACTACGAATGGCACAAAGAGGAGGAGTTGGCAAGCGCCAGTAGGAGGTCCATGTAGAGAATCAGTTTCAGGTTGGAAATATCCTGGAGAAGGAAGCTACAGTGGATACTTGCTGTACTGGTCTTAGGTAAAGGTCAAACATTCATCAACACTCATATTTGTATCAGATGAAGGCTTTGCCATTTCTCTGGGCCTCACCCATGGAAGACTTTGTCATTTCCATGGGCCCGAGACATTGGTGTCCCTGGCAAGGCTATGCCCATGTCAACAGTGCATATTCACTTCAGGGCTTCCTCTACTCCCTACAATAGAGCATGGCAATGACATTCTCATCTGGAGTTTTCTGAGCCAGTGGGTTGCTGTTACAGTCAACATCACAAAGACACTTAGTTATTCTTCATCAAGGTCTTTGAAAGAGAAAGGCAGCAGGTATTTGAAGTAAAGATGGTGTCACATCCTGTCTGCTACCAATACAGACAGCCATCAAACAGAAGATTTTATAAGCAATAATCACCCAGAACAACAATTTTTAGGGCCCCTTGTGTGGGCAGAGTGGTCAGCATTAGCCTATTCTTTGTTCTCTGAGCTATTGGCCCCCTGTTCCCATTCGTGGTAACTGTTCTTCCCAGTTGTGTGCTGCAATTCTCTTTCTATTAGTCAAAAATATGCTAATTAAACACATACTAAAATAATTTTTTTCCAAAACAGAGGCTCCTAAATTGCAAAACTGATACACCAAAATTATTTTCATTTTTCTTAGGAATTAGGGTTCACTTTTTATTGTAAGCCTCATAAACAAACACCCTCTTTATTGCCTCATTGACAATTACACAATCTCTTTACCTTCTTATTTACTGAGTTTTATGGAAACTGCGTCAACAGAGAAGACATTTATCATCACAGGAGAAACTCCCATTTAGACATTAACTACCTTACCTTTATTACAAACTCATTTTCCACAGATGTCCAGCCATGATTTGCTCCTTTTTTATCAGGAAATAAATAATATCAGGTAATAGCTTCCTGTGGCAGAGGTTACATCTTTATTACATCCAGGGAAATAGATCTCTACCAGTCAGAGAAAAGCCAGATGGTATACCCTTCTCATCGATAAAATTTAATTTTCAGTAAGCCAGTTTCTGTCAAACTAATGTTCGACTAGGAAACAGACATGTAGGATTCTTAGAAGACACAGTTAGTGCCACCTTGAAAGTTTCAAATTCGCTCTACATAGCTCTCATTAGTAGCAAGTGCCTTTTCTTCAACCTCGAAGCATAGGCCAGAGATCTGGTTAAGCCGATCAATCACAGGTCCTAGCAGTTCTAACCTGCCCAGTGCCCTGACGTCTCTGTCTGTCCTACATCTTCATGTCACAGCCTGGATGAACACAGCTTTGCTGTGCATACCCATGCTATACCCATGATGCACCATCACCTTGCACCATGAAGCTACCACCCACCTCTCAGTCTTCATCTTCCTTGCCATCCATCATAAATGGTCTTTCAAGAAGGATATGTGTGAAATGCCTGAGTGTGATTTAAAAACAATACATCATCTGTTTCTCTGTGTTGTTTTCTGGCCTCATTAGCTGCCTCCATCCACAAGCCACGCTTCTCTCTGGCACTGTATTCAATTTATTTAAGAACCTGAAGCTCCCCAAACACATCCAGTTCACCTGGCCTCTGCAAACCCTGTTTCTTTCACTAGTAACACCCTCCCCATGCCCACCCACCCCTTCCCATCTTTAGTTTAGCCTGGAAAACTATGGCTTTGCTTTGTATCTACCTTTTCCAAGATCAGATTTTTCCTAGTATGACTCCCCAGTGTCTTAATGGATGTTGGCTAAGCTTCCCTGACAAACAGAATCATCACCAATATTAACTAGTCTTCTGGGATCAGGCGTAAGTGGGCTGCTCAGAGAGCTGCTTGCCGAGATTATTTCTGCGATGTCCAGTCTGAAACCCACCCCAGCTCAGTGACGTTGATGATGCTGTTCACATCGCTAGAGACATCAGTTAGGAATGACAGCGAGGTGCTAGTATCAGAGAGTGGCGCTAACACAGACTTAAAATAGAAGCTGATGGCTCCGCCTCAGAAGAGAGCATCTAAAGATAGGCGGTGCTGGCCTAATACTGCAGATGCAAAGTCATCAGGGATGCAGCTGCACCATCCTGAATGTACAACTTCCATTCTCAGGACCGTAAAATGTCTGTGGGTCTCTAGACAGTCAGCTTCCATGTCAGCCAAGGAAATGAGGATGAGAAAAAGGATCAAAGGGGACTCTTCCCGGTGCCTTCCCCGTGGACTTCAGTTGATAGCACATCGGTCAGGGCAGGAAATGATGCGTTTTGGGCTGAGTTAGATGAGCATCTTTGTGTTTGTGTTTCAAATAAAATTACACTAAGAAAGAATTGGGTGGTAAATATTGAGTAGGTGATTTGCAATTTATTCCACACCCAGCCTGGTTTCAGAACCTTTGCTTTAAGTAAATAATTCTCCTGATGTGGACATTAAAATTTTAGTGTAACCTAAGAAACAATACATTGTTTAGCAAGAGGAGTCCCCAATGGGACTTTTAAAACAGCCCATTTCCAATATGAGAAAAATATTAAAATTTAAACCACAGTGATCTTTTGGGATCATAGCTCTTGAATTTGGCAAAATATGTATTCGTGCAGAGACCTCATCTACTCACGTGTATATTAGCCACACTGAACTATTAATGTGCAGCACAATGCACTATTTATTCTTTGCCTTATGAAGCAGGCTATTATCCTAATTTTAAACTCCAAGGCAGAGTGCCAAGTGTCTTACAGAATCACATCCCTGGAGATTGCATTGACTTCAAGCTCAGGTATGCCGAAGGTGCTCAGTACTCAATAACAGATTTTCTACAAAGCCTAGCCACCCACTTTAAAATGGGCTACGGGTTCTGTCACTCTAAAAATAGAGTTTTTATAGAGTCACTCTGTGAGAGGCCACTGTGGCCTAGGTCAAATCTACCAGCTACTGATTAAGTTTTAGCATATGGGCAAATAAGGAGGTTGCTCGGGTCTTAGGGCTGGAAGGATCTGTATAGGTCATTCAAAATCATCTCTACCCATTTCTGTTGTGAAAACATTTAATGGACTGAGCGAAGTGGCTCGGACATGCCTGTAAATCATGAGCCCACGGGAGGCACACCACCCATCGCATCCTAGTGCCCTTCCGCTGCGCTCTTCCTTGCCTTCTCACTCAGATCATTTCAAACTCCGACACGCCTTCTCAACACTGCATTCTCAAGCCCTCTGTGGTTTTCTTAATAACTCATAGCTCCTTGTTTCCAACTTGAATTATTCTTTGAACCTATGTTCTTGATCTGCGGTCCTTATATGTTATATCAGTTTCACAATGCTAAATTTTAAGCACTTGAAGGATTAAAAACAACTCAAGCATCTAGTTTACTGTTTTACCCACACTGATCTTTCGGGATGCATTCCCGAGTGAGCAAATGATCTGCCTGTGTTTTGCCTTGTCTGTAGTGCTTTTCTTGGCAGGTAACTCTCTAAATTTCAAAATAAAAACCGGGTTCAATGTTTCACACTGGACTCTCTGTACTGTGCTGGATTTTATTTATTTACACACTTGAAGCATCCTCTAGAACGGGAGGTCTGTACAAATAGACCTCCTTGTGCCTTTTCCGACCTCCAGAATGTGTCTGCTTCAGCTCGTGACCTGAGCACCGAGGGAACAGTGGGCATGTGAACACAAACTCCCCACACCCAGAAGACTTCTGTAGCTTCAACCTGTGTTTCCCAGCACCGCGAACACAGCAGAGATAAAATCTCAAGCTGCCATTGCATTCTTCTCAATAAATAATGGCGAGCCGTCGAAGAGCATGACATTGGCAGGCCCACAATACATCTCGAGAAAAATGGGAGCAGAGTTGTCGAGGAGAGAAGATATGCAGCGAAGAGTCTTTGGAGCTATATCATTAACTAGTCTCACAGTGGCCTGACGGCATCAACAAGCAATTCTCATTCATGCTGGGATGGGTGACTGGCAGCTCTGACTGATCTTAGGGGACTCATCTTGTATCAATCAGACAAGCTCACATATATAGGAGATATGTTAACTTGAGCAGATCAGCCAGTTTCCAGCCAATGTAGGATATTCTTGGCTAGAATAATAATATCTCTGCTCAACTACCTCTATCCAACAGGCTAAAACACATATTCTTACAGAGATGTAAATGCAAACAAGCTTTCTTTCACAAAGCTTGGCTAAGCTTTTGCTTGTATCTGGCTTACTAACAACTCCTTGACCAAGTCATGTCAGAGAGCAGACTCTCTGAACTTATACAGCAAAGAGTTCAAGGGTGAAGAACTGGGACTGCTTTTACAAACTTCCCGCCAGAGTCCACACTGAATATTGTTTCCCTAAATCCTTTGTCATTAACGTCTAATAGTATGTTGGGTAAGTATATGATGATCCAATGCACAGATCAACGAATGGACAGGTGACTGGATGCACTAATGAAGCTAGTTTATGGAGCTTTTAGCAGAGACAAGTCATCAATAATTCAGCTGTCTATCATCTTGATGATGCCAGCAAGAAAACACACATCCATTGATATCCTCAAGAGATGATCAGTATCCTGGAAAATCAGGAACAAGCACAAATTAGCTTGATCCATGGTGCCGCTCTGTGGAAGAGTGTTTCGGATCCTCCTCAAATCATAAAGTACTTTCCAAGCATTGATCCTCCTTAAGTCACCACGAGTTTCCTGGGAAACTGACATGCACGCTCATCGCCCCTGCATTGAGACCATTCTAAAATCTACTGTTCTCATTTCTCTCCTTCCCAAAGCTAGCAAACAGAGTAGAGTCTCCTACCTAAATGCAGATTCTTTATTGCATGGGAAACATTAAGAACTCCCGCCCCCACCCATGGCAGACCTCTGAAACTGTCGTGCAGGTTTTGCTGGCATTTCAAAGGCCACCTTTATTCAGGAAACTGCATGTTGACAAGATTGCAGGAGACAATTGTGAACTGAATCAGAGAACTGTCAAAGCCTCCTCCATATACCTTTGCTCTGAAATAAAGGACACGTTTGCCTTGTAGTGAGAGAGATTTTATAAAAAGTCAGTCTGGGATCTGGAGAGATGACTTAGTTGATAACGTGCTTGCTGTATAAGCATGAAGGCATGAATTCTGTGAGTTCAGATCCCCTGCATCCCATAAAAAGCAGGCATGGCAACATGTCTGTAATCCTAGTCCTGAAGAGGGAGAGACAAGCAGAACTTGACACTTGCTGGCCAGAGAGTCTAGCCAAATGGCAAGCTCTGTGTTCAGTGAGCATCCTGTCTCAGAAACCAAAGTGGAGAGCAACTAAGGAATACATGTGATGTAGACTTCTCTTCTCTACAAGCATGTACACGTATGTGCATGAGCACGTCTGTGTGGGTGCTCACACGCACGCACACACATCTAGGTGGAAGCATGGGGTTGTGACATGACTACAGTATATTATTTCTAAAGGAAATAAACCCAGGACTTTTTTATAGGTTCTGCAGGATAATCAAGTGGTAGATATTAGCTGTTGGTACTATTCAACATGCCAGATCGCCCTGAGGGATATGAAGAATTGGATGTGTACTTACTATAATAACTAGCATCCACTGACTTTTAGTATCAACACTCTCTCTATCCTGAGTACCCCGTTTTGTATCACGGGTGGCAATTTTTTTATATCTTCGTAACTGTCCCACGTGCTTTTCAGAGGAAAAGGGCTCCTCTTGCTGAGAGTTCGGTGTGAGGCATGTTGATGTGACCACAACCACTTCCATCCACATCCATCATCCTGCTATAGCTATTTCCCATGTTTCTGCCACGGTTATTGAGCACTACCCAAAGCATCCGAAGTTGGCTGGTTTAGAGACTTGCCCACACAGCTAGTGATGGCACAACCCTGTTAGTCTGACTGCAGAGGCAACCCCTCAGCCACTGAAACCCCTTTGTCTCCACTCCTCCTCACGGATGCTGAGTCCATTCCTCTGGGAACCGAGCCTGTGGGGACGTGGGCATTAAGACTGGAAAGGGGAATTGAAGTGGATTCTAGCTGTGTATCGGAAGGACTGGGAATAATTGAAAGGACTGAAAAGAAGAGGTGAAGTCCCTGCCATCCCTCTTTTATTTATTTATGTATTTTATGAATATAAGGGCTCTACTTGTATGTATGCTTGCATGACAGAAGAGGCATCGAATTCCACTACAGATGGTTGTGAGCCACCATGTGGTTTCTGGGAATTGAACTCGGGACCTCTGGAAGGGCAGCCAGTGCTCTTAACCTCTGAGCCATGTCTCCGGCTGCTGCCATCCATTGTTTAGCTCGACTGTAAAGTCATTATTTTATAAATATCATCATTTACTGGACTGCTCTCATGTTGAGTGCTCTAGTCCAAAGGACAGCTCTGGCTGTCGGAGGAGTTCTCCTTTCCCACTTCCCTTACCACTGGTAAACAGCAGCATCTCTCTCCTTTCATGCAACGGGAGGGACAGCTAAATGTCTTCAATAGATGGTCAATTTGGGTAAAGTGAAAACCAACAAGATCGTGGATTCCTCCTTTTACACTCCCTTCCTTCCCTGAGGTGGGAAATCCAAACATTAGCAAGTGACTGGCTTACAAACCCTAGATGGAAATAGCAGAAGAAACTCAAGTAAGTGGGTGTCTGGCCGTTTACTCGGCATGAGCGCAGTTACCTCTCCTTCTTCAGGCCAGACCCAGTGCTCCTTGCTCAGACATCTGACGAAGGATTCATCCACACTCTCTTCATGCAGATCAAGTTGGAAAACAATTATCTTGCAAGAGTGTTTGTTCTCACAGAAGAATCACTATTAAATTCTTTTAACAAAAGATATTGATTAAGTCCAATAGGTGAAAATAGCCCAGGGAAAAAAAAGAGAGAATAATGGGAGTTAGAACAAATTAATAGGAGAAACAAAAAACATAAAACAAAGCAGAAGCCAATAAGAGCAAACACATGTTAATGAGAAGGGGAAAGATCAGCCGAAATAACGCCTTCTTACAGAAGAATTCTTATCCAGGGTGCTGCCTTCAGAAGTTGCCTCTCCAAAGCACAGTATATGGAAGGCAGCCAGGGAACCTCTCACTCATAGGGGAAAGCGCAGTGAGAACAGATGTCTTCAGTTGTTTGAGTGCCCTGGAGGGAACTACGGAAGTAATGATGCACACCCGAGAGAGAGAGAGAGAGAGAGAGAGAGAGAGAGAGAGAGAGAGAGAGAGAGAAGAATCCACTGACTCATAATGGAACGGAGGAGGGATGGGTGTCTTTTTGGCCACCTGCCTGACATTACCCAGAGCCACACCTCAACTGTGGCAAGCAAATGAGACTTCCAGAGAGCAGATCCCATGGTCTTTCTTGGCCACCGTCTCCAGGGTGGAACTGGCCAGAATGTTTTTCTTCTTACTAATACGACACCCAATCCAAAAGAATATTCTCCTTCATTCTGTTTTTAAGGAACTAGAGAGCAAGCAGGCCTCTCACTGCCTATACGGACAGGGTTGAGAGGGCCAGCCCTACCCTGTGGTGTGAGGACATCATCCCTCCTGAAGAATAGTATCAAATCCCATTGTCACCTCCTGGCTCACACTGGGCTTTAGAAACTAGTCCACTTTGGCTAAGCAGATTTTAAAGTTGTGCCAATAAGATAGTGTTTCTTGCAGTTAAAAACACGTTAAAGCAAAAAGCTTAGGAAACCTCCATCCTTTGGTACACACACAGAGAGATGAGTGGCAACCACAGGCCCAAATCCCTCAGCGCAGAAAGGCCATCAGCCAGGCTGACAGGCAAGCACGCGATGCAGTCAGCCCTCTCTCTTCTAGATCCTCCTGGAGCCATTCTTTAGCAGAGTACATATACTATTGCTAATGCTACAGAGGATGCTGATGTGAATAGCTCAGTGTTGTTTGTTAGCACTTATTGAAAATGGTGACAGAGTACAGACGTCCTTCCTCATCCACAAAGATTCCCTCACCCTCAGAAACCACGAGAATGCTATACACTACCTGGTGAGAGGAGGGACCCTACAGATGCCGTTAGGTTTCTAATCAGAAGCATTCCTGGAAAGATAAGGAATGAGGCGAGGTGAGCCTTGTCCTGTCACCACAGCTTCTCACAGCATAGCCTCTCACGGCAGCCCTAAGACAAGGAAAATATATAGAAGCAAAGTAACTGGGAAAGAGGATATAAAATTATCATTGTTCATTGATAAGCAACTATATAGAAACTATGAACGAATCTGCTGGGCCTGGTGGTACAAGCCTGGAACTCTAGCTAATTGATAGGCAGTGAAAGGCAGAGGCAGGAGAATGGCAAGAACTGCCTGGGTTAAAAGGTGAGTCCAAGGACAGCTTGAACCCCTTAGTGAGACCCTGCCTAAAAATGAGGTGTAAATAGAGTGCTGGACATTTTGTCCACTGGTAGGGTGATTGCCTGACTTGCGCAAAATCTCATGTTCAATACCAAAGTAGCACACACCATCTTTAGTAAGGACACAAAATTAATAAAGGAAAGCCAATATCTTCCTACACGTGAACAATTAATAAATGAACAACTACTGCAAATTTTTTAAAGTTCCCATTATCATTAATAACCATAAAATGAAACACATGGGTATAAATTTAACTAAGAATATACATTTTTAAAATGGAAACTAAAAATATTTGATAAGCATATTGTGCTGGCTAGTCTTAGGACAGCTTGAAACACAAACTAGAGTTATCTGAAAGGAGAAATTTTAATTAAGAAAATGACTCCATAAGATCTGGACGTAAGGGATTTTCTTAATTACTAATTGATATGGGAGGGCCTAAAAGCAGGCTGAGCAAGCCATGACGAGCAAGCCAGTAAGCAGCACCTCTCCATGGCCTCTGCATCAATTCCTCCCTCCAGATTCCTGTCCTGTTTGAGTTCCTGTCCTGACTTCCTTCCAGGATGAACAGCGATATGGAAAAGTAAGCCAAATAAACCCTTTCCCCCCCAACTCACTTTTCAGTCACAGTATTGATCACAGCAGCAGTAACCCTAACAAAGACAAGTTGGTACCAGCATAGTGGGATATTGCTGTGACAGACCTGACTGTGTTTTAGGGAGGATTGGGGAAGGACTTTGAAACTTGGGCCTAGAAAAGCCTTTGAACACTGAGAACTCAGGGGTATGTTCCACAGGAGGTTAGAGATAAGACTTTTGAAAGCAGTGCAGAGGGTGTAGGCTTGGCTCGTGGAGTTTCAGAGGGAAGTTTTAAGACTCTATGGGGGCCATTTACTGTTTTGACTTAAGGATCTGTGGTGTCTGGTTAGCTGGGGCTGAAGAATCAGTTGTGATTAACAAGAGACCAGAACTACTAAATTGAAACCTTTGTTTTGTTTGGATACCTGATGCTGGTTAGCTGGAGATAAGAAATTAGTGGCAAATAAAAAGAGACCAGCATCACTGAGAAAATCGCACAGAGATCTCCATAAGTTATAAAACTGATTGGTCCATTAGCTCAGGCACTTATTAGCTCTTGTAGCTTATATTAACCCATTATTCTTATCTATGTTAGCCACATGGCTCAGTACCTTTCTCAGTGGGGCAGCTCACATCTTGCTTCTTTGGTGATCTGGGAAGAACTGCGGAGGGAGCTTCCTGCTTCCCAGAATACTCCTGTTCTCATTGTCCCTCCTCTACTTCCTGTCTGGTTGACTTCTTGCCTGGCCAAATCAGTGTTTATTTAAAACATGATTGACAGAATACAGACAATTCTCCCGCACCACTAAAGGACAAGCTATGTGTGTTACAGAGGGCACATGGAGCTGCAGACGTGGCTCAGGCTCCTTGGAGGAAGCCAGAAGATTGTGAATGAACCCTAGGTAATGAGTTAATTAAACTGTTGGAGTTTGGTTTTCCTTGGTTCAGACTGCAACTGTGCCCTGGTTCTTCCCTCTTTATTTAATTTTTTTTTTAAAATAGGAGCCCACAGCTGGAAGACTTTTAACTTTTAAAATAGGAGATTTTGGTTGTTTTTTTTTTTTAGAGAAATTGAAATTTAAATGAGTTTGATTCTGTAAAGACTGTAGGACTTCTAAAGTTATTTATGTTTTCAATGTGAGATCTTAGAATAAGAAAGGAAGGGTGTGGCTTCATTGTCCTGTTTCTGTGTGGTTCCATCCCTTGGCTGGTGGTCCTGGGTTCTACAAGAGAGCGAGCTGAGCGAGCCATGCGAAGTAATCCAGTAAGCAGCTCTCTCCATGGCCTCTGCATCAGCCCTGGCTCCAGGTTATCTGCCGTTTGAGCTCCTACCCTGACTTCCTTCAGTGATGAACAGTGCTGTGGAAGTGTAGGCCAAATAAGCCCTTCCTTCCCCAGCTTGCTTTTGGTCCTGGTGTTTCATCTCAGTAACAGTAACCATACCAATAACACATATCAAACACGAATAGAGAGAATCTGTATTCATGTGTGGAAACAGAATGCTGCCAAGTATGTCAATTCTTCCTCACTGGCTCTATAGACTTAACACAGAGAGGCCAGCCCCTGCAGATGTAGCTCTATTAGGGTGGTGCTGGCCTAGCATGCATGAAGGAAGCCCTGAGCTCAACCCCTGGCACCTAACAGACCAGTCATGGTGACACATGCTTGTAATCTCAGCACTGAGAAAGTGAAGGAGATCAGCAGTTTCCATTCATCCTTGACTGCACAGTGGGTTGAAGTCAGATGGGACCCTTGAGACCCTGTCTCAGAAACAAAAAATTCCAACAAAAACTTCAGTAAACTGTAGGTGTTAACTAACTAGTGTCAAATATTACATGAAAGGCAAAAAAAAATTTCATGAGATTATGATTTAAATGAAGGTTGCTAATTAGCGGCCTTTAAAATAGGGTTAATCCTGTCTTAGCAGAGAGGGCACACATCTCACCATAGGCACCCTTAAAAGTAGACGAGAAAGACAGAAACATCAGTGTCAAAGTAAGCAGAGTGGTGTGAGAAAGCTCCTGCTGGATACCGCTAGCTTTGAAGACGGAGCGCGGAGGGCCAATCCGCAAAACGTGCTGACCCCAGTGGCTGAAAAAGGCACCGGCAACAAAACTTTGATTCTTAGAATTCCAGCGGAAGACAGCCTCGCCCACTCCTTAATTTTAAGCTGGTTAGAGCTACAGTGGACTTCCGGTTCCAGCACTGTACCACAGTGACTGTAAGAATTGGAGGCAGTCTGTAGTTGGTTGTTAGGAAAACAATGGGAAATAAATAAACTGTGCTGAACTTTGGGCTGTTTCATACCCGGTTGTCCCTGACACCTGTAAGCACTGCCACAAAACCCCGATCGTGTGATTTATACAAATGAAGACACTCAGGTCTCAAATGTCAAGAGGGGCTACTGTCTTGAATATGTCCCCTAGGGGCTCCCCTTTAGGGAGCTCAATTTGGGGAAGCAATGGAACCTTTAAGTGGTGGAGTCTTCTGCACGCTGATTGGGTCACATCTAAATCCCATCTTGTAGGTGAATGAGGGTCTGTGGGGTCAAGGTCAGGGAGAGCCCAGCCCTTCCTCTGTTTGGCTCCCATCTCACCATGCTTCCCACTCACATGTGCTTCCCACACGGTGCCAACTGCCGTGATGCAATGCAGCCAGAGGTGCCCACTGCGGGCTGGCACTGTGTTTGGGCCGGGGGGTGGGGTTTCATCTCTAAAACCTGTGGCTGAATAAACCTCCTGCCTTTATGAAGCTCCCATCCTCAGCTGTTTTGTCACAATGCAAACCAAACTAATAAAAATGACTTGTCTACAGTGTCTCTTCCTTAGAGAATTCAAGCCAGGGATGTAGAGCACTGAAGACAAAGCTGCCTTTGATTTCAGACCTGGGCTGTCCTGTCTCAGCTCTTAGATCCACTCACTAGAAGCTGAGTAAAGAAAAATTTAAGACTCAATTATCATTCTTCAAAAAGATTCCTTATACAGATGAGAGAACAAAGTTTTATTTTGGTCTAATTGGTCCAGCCAGCTGTGTTAATATAGAGGGCTCCGCTGAGGACAAACATGGAGAGGACAGGGTGAGCCGTGAGCTCAATCTCAGAGGTTGATTGAAAGGACTTTCGATCAGCGAGTGAGTCAGGTCCTCTGAGCCCTGTTTGAAATGCTGTTTTTGTTGTTTGCATGTTTGCTTTCATAACTAATTAGCTGTCGATAATGCTTTTTGTTGGTTTTTATAATTAATTAGCAAGCACCGGGGGCAGAGAGCAGCTTGTCATAGATTGCACAAGCACGTGAAGATAGGAAGCCGGCAGTGTTACTGGAGTGCGCATTCACGGATTACAGGGTTGCTCACACGAGAATTACACACTAATTCAACTACAATAAAAATTACACTTGAAGAGCTTATTATATACTATTCCTTCCCCTTCTGAGGGATGTCTGAGCAGAAGCCTTGCATGGTTACCATGACAACTATAAAGCAAAATTGGCAGTAACTTTATGAATTGCAAATTCCTCTAAGGGTGTTGGAGATTTTTTTTCTTCCTTCCATTTTTAACCATCTCATATGCATTATCCCAGCAATATGTTAAACAAAATTTGGGGGAACTCGGCAATTACTTGGAAACAAGCTGTGTTTTAAAGCCTCAAATTCCATTTTTCTAACGAGAGCATGTGAACATAGGGAACCCCCAGCTTACCTGATTTGAAATTGTTCCATGTTTCTAACTGAGATCTTCACACACTGACCACCCTCACCTTTTCCGAAGAGGGTCCAGGTACTCCGACAAAGGGGCTCACCTCCTTCCCTCCCATCACTTCTAGAATTTATCTGAGGATGGCGAAGAGGGACAGTCTCAGTTAAAACAAAAACAAGAGAATCTCACAATCTGTCTCTCCCTCCAAGTAAGTTCAGCTGCAGTCTGCATCAAAACTTTCACCAAAAATGGCCAGTCCTTCTTGTTTTCCTCCCTCAGTCCCATCACATGGATTCAGGGAAGCATGACAACGGGAAATACACAGCACCCACCAAGCTTGCCTTGCTTGAGCATTCAGACACTTGCAAAAGTAACCAAACACACGTTGTTCTACAGAGCATGTGGGTCTCTTCATTTTAGACACTTGGGTTACCCACAAAATCATGCCACCTTACACCTCTGTGACTTTAAGTCACTTATGAGTTTAAATTTTTGCCTTGTCCATTTCATGAGAACATTACAAAACTCTTGTGAGGCAATGTGTTGGATACTGCCATGTCCCATAAAATACTTCAACCCAGAATTCTGATTTTTTAATTTGGTGCAACTACTAATAAAAATTAAAACATAAATAGCCTTTATTTTCTGAGTCTCGTACCAAAAAGAAAAGCAATAGTTTGCTGATAGTTCAGGTCATGGGCAACACACTGAAATAAAGCTGGGGACACAATATGAATGGAATTCTAGCTATGACAAAAGACCTAACTGGTTGCCTCTCCAATTGGAGAGAACAATCTGTTTGCGAAGAGTGACGCAGGAAATGACTTTGTGAAGCACATCTCTGAGAGAAGTGTCCTTCTGGGCCTGAGCACAGGGCATGACGCCATTTTGTGAAAACTAGGAATAGACTGCTGTGTTCTTTTCTATCCTGTTTCCTAGCAACCCCTGTGGTCAGAGGAATGGGAGCTGTCTCCTCCCTTAAACAGTGGTCTTCAGAAAGGATGCAAGTGCCACACGACCTTCAGATGGATATCAATTATATTAAACAAGGTAATCAGAGGAATCGAAGCTTCAAGAAAGAGGCGCTTGCATTGCTCTGAAGACTTTCAGGTCATAGCTTCCTTCTTTCATTCCTTTATTCCAAAAACATTTACAAAAGGAGGTTGTTTTCTGCCCCAGTAAGTAAAGGCAAGGGCCCCACATGGTCTCTCATTCATGAAGACCTTTCCAACTTATTGGGAGGAGACCATATAGGCCCTTTCCTCACCCTCATAGGGTGATGGGACAGCAAAGACAAAGCAGAGAGGGTAGAAGGAAGTGGGGAGTGGTATGTGAGTTGTGTGGTGAGGGA
This sequence comes from Myodes glareolus, assembly GCF_982192425.1. Lineage (NCBI taxonomy): Eukaryota > Metazoa > Chordata > Mammalia > Rodentia > Cricetidae > Myodes > Myodes glareolus. The sequence goes on along the minus strand of NC_142026.1, from coordinate 6,484,566 downwards.
CATCCTGCATGGTGGAAGGAAGGCAGGGGTCCTGAAGAAGAGAGGGCCTATGGAAAGCCCTGCAAGATGAAACCCGAATGCTGCTGAACAGACCACAGCTGGGACACTTGCCGTCAAAACCAGGGAACAAATACCCTGGACTCTTCCAAAGTGACCCAGGTCCAACGTGACAGTCCATGCAGCAGTGAGAAGGTCCTCGTTTCTTTTTTAATAATGAGAAAGAATGATATTATCAGGTCTGGGGTTCGGGAAGGACCCAGCAGGACTAGCAGACTCTTTCAAAAGAACTTGAACTGGTCAGTCATGTCATTGATGTGTTTCCTAGGACATCTTGCTCTCCCCAGTCAGACTGAAACCCAATGGCCCAGTAGACGTGAGATGCTTGGCGGAGCTGTAGGAAGGAAGTTAGAATTTGCTGTCCTCCACAACTTCCTGATGAGCAAGGAAAGATTGGAAAGCTGTCAGCATGCTCTCAGAAGGTGAGCGCACAGATTGTAAAGCGTTTCCACCTCTCCAGCTTGGCAGTGATACAAAAATGCGGTCGATTCCCTTCACTCCAAGTAACTCGCAGCAGATGCTGATACCCCTAGACTCTTCCCCAGCTACAGTTCCCAACACCGTTTCTTTCCAGAGGTCAGGCATATGGAGCTCATTAAATTCCACACTGCAACATTCGAACCGTGTGAAACTTTTTGTTTGCAATGCAGTTTAATGTTGAGTTTGATTTACGGAGGACCTCGTGTTCTTGGTCCTGGGATGAAAGCCCTGTTTGTCCATAAGCTCAAAGCCTGGTTTGGGAAAATGGGTTTGAAAATCCCAGCTTATGCTAAGAACTATAAAGGTGGAAGAGTATCTCATCTTAAAAAGGGTCTACTTCAGCTTCATTTTTCATACAGGAGAGGAAACCAAATGGCAGAGGCTGGGCCTAATACCTGGGTCTTCTTGTCCTTGGACCAGCAGTAGCACCACCCTTGAATCCTTACAGATGAACATGCAAGAAGAAAATAAGAATGCCATTTCTTATCAAAGGTGAAATTCATTTCAAAATGAAAACAGCCACCCATTTACAGTGCACTGGTTCCTTCATACCCTACTATAGAAATAAGAACATTAATAGCTTTGTTTTAAAATGACTTGCCCCTGTTTGCTACAAAATTATATATGTGGAATGCAGTTGCAGTATCAAGTTTAAGAATCATGTGACTTAGAAAAGCCTGGCTTCTTCACCTGTAAAATGGGTACAAGGGTTCTGAAAGTTGGACAGTTTATTTACTCAGACTTCAAGAAGAAATGCTGAAAGACAGAGGCTGTTGTATTTTGGGGAAGCGGGAGGCTTCAAACACTCGGCCTAACACTCGCTCTCACATCACGGTGTGACACCTCGAGCCCATGAACAAAAGTAAACATTTCCTCCTCTTGTGCTTATTATCTCAGGTGCTGTGTCATGGGCGGGGGAGCGCTCTCTCTCTCTCTCTCTCTCTCTCTCTCTCTCTCTCTCTCTCTAAAATGATGCCAGATTCTAAACAACAGAAATTTGACATTGCCGAGGATGCTTAAAGCTTTGTTTCCTGAAGAGTTTTCTATTTTTCGGATCAGGCTCAGGAACCTTTGGAAAGTCATTCACCAAGGAACCAAACAAAGCCTGAACCCAGGATAAGAAAATGCCGAATAAGGGTGTAGATGACTCCAGGTCAGCCCGGGATGGGGGAGGTGGAATTCTCTAATTCTCTGGAAGACTTTGAGTACTACTCCCTCTCCAAAACAATTGCATGTGTATTCGCACAAGCAGGAAGGATTGCTGCAATTCTTGAATGATTAATGCCCCTTCTGTAGGGAGGACACAATGAAAGAAAAACCTCTGTGAACTTCATGCACTCCTGACCTTGACCCAAAGGCAGCATCTGGAAAGCAAAGGCTATCTGAGCAATTCAACTTGGCCCTTATTCAGGATAAACTATCACCTACCTCACCCTTTTCCACCACACACACACACACATACACACACACCATACACACACAACACATGTACACAACACAAACACAAACATATATAAGTGCACACACAAACACATACACAAGACACACACTTGTGCGTGCACACAAGCACACATACAAAACCACTGAAGGTAGACCAGCTGCCTCCTGTGCTCTGCCAGCAACTTTCAGAGCAGAGGGTCAATATCATGCCTGCAACTTGCACCTCGAGATCTCATTCTTCACGCTGTTATCACCATAACCCTATCATCACACTGCTTGTTAATCATGATTAAAACAATAAACAAAGGGAAAACGCTTTCCCTGGTGAGCATGAAGAATTGCGATGAGCACATTGCTTGGGCCCCACACCGTGGAATGCTGTATGCTATTACGAACAATATTAGAGGACGGTTTACTACCTGATACAATTTCTTTATAATTGTGCGATCTGCTCCCTTCAGACTCCAGTCTCATCCTGAAGGTCCAACAAAGTAACCCAGAGGGAGTTTATAGCTCTTGCCTGCAATTTATGGAGGAAAAAAGTCTTTCTCCTTGGTGATATAACCCTGAAGCAAGAATGTAAAACCAAGCAGGAAGGGCAGGGCATGCTTTGCCTACTAGACATTAAAAGGAAGAGCATATGGGATGTGAGCCTTGCTGCTGGGATGACCAGCAAGGAGGGAGAGCCTAGAGGCTCACATGGAAATATGTCATACACTGGGAAGGCTCACACTAGAAAACCAATTCACTCTATGGGCTGGCTTAGAAGTGAGTCTGAAAATAGACAGGATTTCTTTTGTCCTCTCTCTGGCTGGGTCTTTCAGTTATTTCCCCACCCAGCAAGAACATCGGCAGCGTTTTACAAAGTACTCTATTCACACCCAGTGGCTAGAACCTCATTCTCAGGTATCCTAAAAGTGCCATCTCTCACTCAGTTTTAGGTCCTTCTCCTTCCTATAGTTTGGGGGGAGGAGGCTGTCAGTCTCCTTTAGTAATTTGTCCATCTTTCCTTTTCCCTTTCTTCTTGTCTCATTCATTGTGTTGCCTGGCTCATGAACCAGGATAATGACAGACAAGAGCAAGGTTTATTAACTAGTGATCCTATGAGGATGTCCTTTGTAGGTAAAATGTACAGATGCTGGCTCTGGCGCATCCTTGTACTTTTGGGAGTTTCTTAAAGAGATATTCGTCTCCCCCAGTTTGTTCTGTACCTGCAGCTCTCACACCCATGGCCCTAACTGGACCCACAAATGGACTTTTGGACTTAGAAGATTCCAAACAGTCTCCTTCGCAAACTCTGACAGAAAGTCCTACGGGGCAGCACCTTCCAGCACCCTTCAGACTTGCCAGTGTTCTCATCAGTCACTAGCTCCACAGGAAACAATCCATGTCACCCTCTCTCCCAGTAACAGATGCAAGGAAGCCTCTCACGGCGTCTGCTTTTCCTCTGCCATCAAAAGTAACTACAGACTTCCAGGCTTTTCCAGGCAACAGGTTTCTTCCTCTGCTACCTTCTCCCAATCCCACCAATACTGGGCCACATCAGATTCTGAAATGCAGTCTCCTGAGTCAATATGAGCTCTGATTTTAGTTCACTCAAGTCTAAGGCAACAAACATGCTCTCCGTGAGTGGGCCATGCCTGACCCTTCCTCTCTCACTGCCTTCCTGGCGTAACTGGTATCTCTGCAGGATACAAATAATTTTCTCTTGGGAGTATTCAAACTTCCAACTTGGTGAAAAATCTTATGATTAACATTCTTTTTCTTATCATCTTAGATAATTTAGAGAGATAAATGTATGACTTCACACCAATACTTTAATATGAGTGTTTTTACTTTATTAGAATATATACTTCTCACATATAGAAGCTTACACCCATAAACAGCATTTCTATAACACTCAAGCCCAAGATTGTCTCTTTATCTAGATTCTGTGACTCTTCTAATGAATTGCGTGATCCTTCAAATCTTTCCAATGACACATAATGCTTTTTATATTCATAAATGCTTATGAAGGCATAGTTTATTGGATGATGGGATAGATGATAGATAGATACGTAGATAGAGATAGATTTGTGGTCTAATTATTCTAAATGCTACATGGTGATCTTGGGAAATATCATTTAACCTATCAGTCTCTCAATTGTCTCGTTCACAAATGAACACAACAGTCACAAGGCCTGATGCGAGACATGGATGAATTCCCCTGGGAGCTCTAAACGCTACACTGCAGGGAGGTGTTCAAGAGATGGGGCCGGGTCTGCAGCTCTGCCAGTGCCTTGAACATCTTCCACGTGGCTCCATGGTACTACATGCAGAGCACACATTGGAGGATGCCTCCTAGTTTCCTGCAGGCAGGAGAATCAAAATAGTTGTGCAACCATCCAAATCTCTGTGCCACAGTCCCTTCAACCACCAAAGAAGATAATGATGACGACCCCATAGGGCTGTTGTGAGAATTAAACCTTTATACAATGTAGTACCGTGCCCACTACAGAGACGGCAGTACTTGGCATATACAATGATTAGATTCATCAGTGTGTTGTGGGAACTCCTTCAGCCAATAGCCTTTAAGATTGGGCACGGTTTCATGTACTGTAAGCACAGATAAAAAGTATGCTGGGCCCTGTTTGCTGCTAGATTCAGTTCCAGTTCCCAGCACACACAGGGGACTCCCCAGAAAAATAAACCTTTGTTATACTGCATTCCAGGCTACTGTGGACTCTGTGGTGCGACTACACTAGTGCCCTCTGTGAGTTCCCGGTGTAAAATATCACGGGGTCACCTGCCTCTTCAGTGCCTAGGTTCAGTCATTTTGAATAAGCTTAGTTTCTATAGTTACCTCTGAAAGACACAACATTGGAAAACACGTTGGAAGATGGGAATTAATGGCAGAATGCTTTGGTAGATGACACAGAGCAACTTTAGCAGTGGAGACATTTTAATACTTACTAAATGTCTTAATGTCTTAATTTAATTAATTAAATTAAATTAAATTAAATTCCCTTAGAAACCACTCACATTTTGCCAAAATGGAAATGAACTCCAGAAGTGGAGTCTCAGGAACGCTGCACATGGCCCTCATACTAGACCCAGAACCATGACCTCAGGGACAGTATTTCTGACCCTGATCTAACACCGGAGCATCTTGGTGCCTCCTGCCCCAGGTTAGACAGAAAGATGTTAGCTGACAGACAGACTTCATCAGATGGTATTGGGTTTGGGTAGACCTAGAAATGCACACCATTTGGAGTTCTCCACCAAACAATAACGGGCAGTTCTTGCTCAGTCCAGTAGCAGCCACCGTTGTGTACTCTGGCAGCGTGGAGAGGTACCCACTTCCTCTCAACCCCTTCACTGGAGTGAACAGCACTAACGGCCCAGACTGAGCTCTCCTCACTGTTCTCACGAACGGTTTCATCTGTCAGTATCAGTCACAGCTTCAGCAAACCGAGGAAAACCAGCCTGATCCTGCTTCCCATTCCCAACATAAGCACAGCCGGAACCCTAAGAGGCCAGGCGCACCAGGCTACTGCAGACTCAGTCCTGCTGAGAAAGACTCTTCCTGCCTGGCCATTTTCCCCAAGCATCCGGGAGCAGGCATGTTCTTATTTGAAATTCTAACTAGAAGGAAGTCACCCCTGAAAATACCAGGTGCCCCAATTTTCTATACATGATGGCTCAGCACCACCTAGGGGACATTGTCATTCATTTCTTGCTTTTTTTTTTCCTCTGAAGTTCCTGGTAAAATTTCTCAGTACTCCCAATTCACACCCTAAGAGATAGCCTTATTTTTCAGACTTTAACCTGACTTCAGTGGGAAACCCTAGTCCGTTAGCTTACTGCACAGAGATCATTGCTGAGGGCTGCGGTTCATATCCACAGCTCACCAGAGGGAATTTCCTTTCCCATTAGAAGAACCACCAGCTGTTAGGCATCTACTGTAGGGGACAGTATAAAATGTACTTATAGTATACGTACTAGTCCTTCAGATTGGCTCTTGGCATCCCCAATTTGCAGATGAGAAAACGTAAGGCTCCGGAGAGTTAAGAGATTTTCCCAGGCCCCAAGCCATGGCAGACTCACTGTCTTCACTACGAAATGACCTATATAGGTCTATATTCTAATATAGATTGGTCATGAATATCTGTGGGCTGCTCACTCAGGTGACTTATTATCCTCCAAAGATGTCACCCCAAAACCTGTGGTGCCATTCCAACAGCAAATACTCAAAACACATGCCCAGGTGAGGGCACTGCTGTGGGAGCTGTGCTTGCAAGGAGCAGAGAGCATCGTCTCGTTACTTTAGAAGCACGTTACAGGCTAACTGAAAATACAATGCAATTCCATGATGCGGAGCAGGATCATTTGGCAGGCCCTTGACCGAGTGTAATCAGCAGGAATGCTGGGAAGTACTGGCGTGGTGCTGCAAGTTTGAGATCAGGGGAGGGGGTCAGGACTTGGCTCTGCTTTCTTCCCTAAACATCCTCTCTTAAGAAAACTACTTAGGGCCCTCATCAATATTCCTAGTAAACAGACTGAATATGGAAACTTATCATCAAACAAGTGTGGCAAGAAATAAAGGAGATCACGGTGTAGAAGGCAAGTGCAGCCCTGGCCCCCATCATAGGCTCCTAATAGATGGCCAGGGCGTCTACTGAACCGAATCGTTCAACTCATCATTGGCCATTGCCCTATATGACTTTCTCCTGTTTCTAAAAAGGAAATTCATGGTGAATGGATTTGGCTGCAGAAAATATGCTGTGGTAACATATACTTCATTAAAAAGTAAACAATAAAGTTCCTTGGAAAAGGAGAGATAAAAGATTAAAAATTTCTGGATCAGGAAAAAAAAAACCCTCTAGAGATGAGAAACCAAACATTAAAACAGTTTGACATTCAAGAGATCAAATTTCTAGGACATGACTATAATATGTAAACACAGTCCAAGTAACCATCAACAGATAAAGATATAGCCCAAACATTCTATATACATACACTAAAATATTAATGTGCTTTAAAAAGGAAATTCTAACATCAGGAAGAAAAGGGGAACGTGTTCTGTAAGTCTGCTTTTGAGAGTAGTTTAAGAGGGTTGGGAGTATGTCTCAGCGGTAGAACATCAGTCTGCATGCATGAGGTCCTAGGCCAGTATTAAAAAAAAATAACAGTAAAAATAAAAAGTAAATTGGGACTTGTTCCTTTCCATGCCACCAGCTAGGTGCCATCCCATAGCCTTCCTTACAGACCCAGTTTCCCAAGAATGCCTGCCCCCAACTGCTAGTTGCTTATTCAAGGTAGCAGCACCAGACTTGGGGCCACAGCAGAGGGTAGCAGCAGACCAGCAAATGATATGGTCGCTCTTGGAAAGTGTCCATTCCTGCAGACAGTAGCAAAAACGATAGATGAAATCTTCAGCCCTCAATACCAACTCCACAAAAGAAAACAACCTTCTTATAACTTATTCCTGTCCTGAACATTGTTCATGCCTACACTGAAAAAAGAAGGAAGGAAGGAAGGAAGGAAGGAAGGAAGGAAGGAAGGAAGGAAGGAAGAAAGAAAGGAAGGAAGGAAGGAAGGAAGGAAGAGATTTGAACAAACAAAAGAGAGGGACAACAAACTATCAGATACACATACCTCAGTACAGAAATAAAAGCTAATATATAAAAAACAAACAAGATAATACAGCCCCTCCAAAATTAATAATTTCAAAGTAAAGAACCACAATGAGAATGATCTAGAAGACCATCCAGACAAATACTTCCAAAGAATGATCATAACTACATTCAAATAACTCAAAGAAGATAAGAATGTATCTCGAGACAAATACAAAGAACTGAATTAAATCCATTAAATATATGAAAATAGAATCCAATAAGTAGGTAGAATTGATGAAGAAAGCCAAACTTAAATAATGCTGGACATGAAAAAGTCAATAAGCCAAAGAGAAACCCTGATGGAAAACGTTGCACACGGAATGGATCACATGAAAAATAGAGCCAAGGATGGAAGACAAAGCAGAGGAATTGCATCACTGAAGGCCAGAGAAACGTTTTAAAAATCGTGAACAGAACACGGGAGAACTTTGAGACATCCAACCTTTAAATTATGGACATAGTAGCAGGAAGACTATCACAGTGGGGACATAGAAAACATTTTCAACAAAACCATAGGAAAACATTTCTTGAACCTAGAGAAAGATATGTCCATGCAGGTATAAGGAGCCTGCAGAAGGACAGGTAGACAGGACCAGAAAAGTAATGTTTCACAGATATCAAAATAGTCAAAGACACAGAGAGAAGGAATCAAAAGTCGAGAGAAAGACCATGGCACTTATATAAGCAGGTCAATCAGAATAGATGGTCTTGGAAAGGTATAGTCTAAGATCTGAAAGATCACAGACTAGACTGCAGTCTACCAGCAAAACTATCTAATAAAGCTGGGTGGTAGTGGCATATGGCTTTAGCACTCAGGGAGGCAGGGGAAGGTGGATCTCTGTGAGTTTGAGGATAGCCAGATATACTGAAAAGCAGAGTCTTAAAAAACAAAACAACAAACAAACAAAAACAACAAAAACCCCTATCCATTAAAGTTAGAGGGGAAATAATAACTTTATATGATAAAAATAGATTAAATAATTTATGAGCACTAAGCCAGCTCTACTTAGGTAACTGGAAGAGATATTTCAACTCAAAGAGAAGGACAAGTTCATTCAAGAGGTCACAGGTAGTAAGCAATGCCAGAACATTAATTACATGAGGCCTAAGTAAATACAAAAAAGGTTTAAATGATTAAATGACAGAATTATCGTTCTTTCTCTTTTTTTTTCTTTCTGGTTTTCAAGACAAGGTTCCTTTGTAGCTCAGGCTGGCCTCGAATTCACAGAGATCCACCTACCTCTGCCTCCCAAGTGCTGGGATTAAAGATGTGTGCTACAATCGCCCAGCCTATCTTTCAATAATAACTTTTGATATCAATAGAATCAATTTCTCAGTGAATAGCAGACTAGCAGACTGAATTAGAAAATGGTGTCCATTTACATGATGCCTCCAAGAAACACACCAGTGACCAATGATAGACACCACCTAGGACAAAGAATGAAAAAAGGTATTCCAAGCAGATAGAACTAAAACCAAGTAGGTATAAGTATCCTAATATCTAATAAAAATAGATTTCAAACCAAAACTCATCTGAATAAAAAAGAAAGTGACTTCATACTCACAAAAGGAAAAAATCATCAAGACAATATTGCATTACTTTTTAATGTTTTTCTTTTTATTGAAAATAGGTTCTTTATACTTCTAAGCATCTATGCATCAAACACAGATGCACCTAACTTCATAGAAGGTATATTAGATCTAAAACTAGAGATTAACTCCCACACAGTGATAGAAGGTGTCTTCAGTACTCTACGTTTTATCTGACCAAGGAAACAAAGCTAGATATTAACACCAGTAAAAAAACAGAAAGTACACAAACTCATGGAAACCAAACAACATACTACTGAAGGATAATTAGATCAAGAAGGTGATCAAGAAAGATATTTAAAAATTCCTAGACTTGAATGAAAATGTAGAAACAATATATAGAAGTCCAGAGGACACAAAGAAGGCAGCCCTAAGAGGAAAGTTTATGGTGATGCGTGCATATGTCAAAAAAAAAACTGAGATAGCTCCAATTAATAATGTCATGAGGCACTAGACAGCTTTGGATAAATAAGAACAAACATCATCTTGATACAATAGCTGAAAACAGATCATCAAAAATGCGATTGAAAATAATAAAATGAAAATGAAAAAATACAAAGAAACAATGAGATGAAGATTAGCTCTTAGAAAAGGTTAAAGATATTTAGCTAAATAAACTAAAATAAAGAGCGAGAAGAAATAAATTGATACAATTAGATGTGAAAAGGGAGACATTGCAATAGACAGTGAGAAAATTCAGACTCAAAGGCCATAATTTAAAATGGTATGGGATAGAGAGATGGTTTAGAGGTTAAGGGCACTGGCTGCTCTTCCAGAGGTCTTGAGTTCAATTCCCAGTAACCACATGGTGGTTCACAATCATCTATAAGGAGATCTGGTGTTTTCTTCTGGGCTGAGGCAGTTGGATCTCTGTGAGTTCGAGGCCAGCTATACTGATAAATCCTGTCTCTAAAAACAACAACAATAAAAGCAAATAAACAAACACGAAAATATAAAATGGTATATTCCAAGGGCTCAGCAGTTAAGAGCACTTGGTGTTCTTACAGGGACACCAGGCTTGGGTTCCAGCATCCATATGGTAGTTTACAACAATCTGTAACTCTAGTTCCAGGGGATCCAGTACCCACTACTGGCTTCTTTAGGTACCAGACATACACGTAGTGTGTGTATATACACACATAAATACATATAAAATCTTAAAATTATATTCTACTAAGGTGGAAAATTCAAAAGAAATGAATTTCTACATGTATATGATTTACCAAAGGTAAACTTATGAGAATTAAATAATTTAAACACACCTATAACAAATAAGATAGAAGGAAATTTAAAATGTCCTAATTAAAAACCCAGGTCTATATGGATTCAGCACAGAATTAGGCCACACCTTCAAAGAAGGACTAACAGCAATACTACTCAAATTATGCCAAAAAATAAAAGGAGAGAACACTCAGAAATTCCTTCAATGAAGTCAATATTAACCCAATATTAAAATCAGCTAAAGACTCACCAAAAGTAAATTATAGGACAATCTCCCCAATGAACAGAGATGTAAAAATTCTCAATAAAATATCTGGAAATGATATTTAAGAACACATCAAAAAGATCACCCACCACAATCAAGATAGCTTCATCCCAGACATGCTAGGATGGTCCAACATATGTAAATCAGTGATAAAAGCCCTGGAGAATTCGGAGACACAGGGCATATATCTCAACATAATAAATGCAATACACAACAAAGCCAATAGCACGTTCAATGGAGAAAACATTCCTAACAAGACAAGGATATCCACTCTCCACACCTGCATTCATTATAGAGCTAACACCTTAGCTAGACCAGTAACAGAGAATAGGCAGAGGTACCAAGGGAAAGGAATAGGTCAAAGTTTCCTTATTCGAAGATATGATTCTAAACACAAAAGACCTTATTCCCACACCTCCTTTCTGCATTTAACAAAAACAAGGAAAGACTTTTCTAAGGCTATTGGGTCAAAGTTTGATGACACTGTCTCTTCTGTCTTCAGGATGCTGGTGGATTCCAGGGTGAGAACACTGCCTTAAAGATCAGTGGGGAGGGGGCAGTGAACTATGAGACACCAGTGTCAAAACTGAGTGTAAAGAATGGGAGGGAAACAAAGGTGGGGTGGTTTCTCTCCTCCCTCCTCCTGGAGAAACCTGCTGAGAGTGAGATCACATGTCAAAGCAGCCCCAAGAAGACTTCAGTGAACCTCCAAGAACGACACAGAGCACCATCAGGGACACCACAGCCAGAAGAGCTGTTATCCCTGCTTAGAGCACAGAAACTGGGAAATTGGATACTGGCCCATCTAGAGCTTTACCACATTAGCTGCGCTCTCCACCAGTCCTGCCGTGCTGCACCGTGGCAACTCTGGCTACTGTAGATAAAGCAGATGCTCTTAGCTGTTGGCAGAGAAGCTCATCTCATTTGACTAGCCTGGTGTCTTTTTAAAATTAGCTTTTACTTCTGAAATTGTGTATGGGTATGTGCATGTAAGTGCAGAGCCCACAGAGGCCAGAAGAGGGCATCAGATCCTCTAAGAGCTGAAGTACAGGTAGTTGTGAGCACCTGGTATGTGTGCTGGGAGCCACACTCAGGTCTTCTGCAAAAGCAGCTTGCACTCTTAGTTGCCAAGCCATTTCTCCAGTCCCCAACTTTTCTTTCAAATTTGGAAGGAAATCTACAAAATACAGACTGGACCATTTTCTAGACATACAGGTGAGAGCACACATGTACACAAGTATGTCAAGACCTTGTTGAACTCCTCAGCTTCCAGGTGGCCAAAAAGCTGGATAACCAAAACCCTCTTGGTAGGTAACTCTTCACCTACAGCTACCAGGAAGGTCTCAAACAAGATGGGGGTTGATGTTCACCCCTCGGTCCATAAGGATGATAGCATGGGGCCCTTCTGTCACTGTCGTGTGTCACCTCCTAGGCAGCTCCAGAAGCCACCTGCTCTGAGTGAGCCATCGTGGACGCGGCTCTGCCAGCAGCTAGACAACTTCAGTAAGATGCTGTCAGTTTGAGAATGGTAACTTCTGAAAAGTACAGTTCCACCAGATGCCCCAATCTCCCCTGTGCCAAAGATCACGATGAATTTGATCCTCATCACTCATTAAGAGTGAATGTGAGATTCCTCTGTATCACCACGCTCAGCAAATAACAACACTGCGCTGATGTGCAGAAAAGGAAGAGCTGTGTGCTACAGAATCCTCAGGTTTTGAATGGCAGGTAAAATAGTTCTGCTTTGTCCCAGGAGCTACTTCCACGGAGCTTCTTATCAATGGTTACTACCAAGAACTGAAGAATTTATCAAAGTGCCTAAGAATTGCATGGAGGTATTTCAGCACACAGCATGACACGTAACAGTTATATGTAGAAAGCCAAACCAAGCCTCTCGCTAATGATTCTGTATATAACATTTCTTGAAATTTCACAAAGAAGTATTTAATAACTTCCCTGATGCTTTCTTCTATAAGCAAAATACTTTTTCTATAAATCTTAGAAAAGACACTTCAAATACCTACAACCAGGCCAGTGGGAACACTATCATCCCATAATCTGTGACCCAAGGGGTGGCATATCAGATATTTACATTATGATTCATAACAGAATCAAAATTACAGTTATAAAGCATCAACAAAATAATTCTACAGTTGGGGTCACCACAACATGAGGAACTGTACTCAAGGATCACAGCATTAGAACAGACAGGAAGACCGAAGGAATCGAATCGAAGACCCGGATATCAATCCACACACCTACAAACATCTGATTTTTGACAAAGAAAATAAAAATATAAAACGGGAAAAAGAAAGCATATTCAACAAATGGTGCTGGCATAACTGGATATCAACATGTAGAAGAATGAAAATAGATCCATATCTATCGCCATGCACAAAACTCAAGTCCAAATGGATCAAAGACCACATAAAATCAACTACACTGAACCTCACAGAAGAGAAAGTGGGAAGTACACTTGAACACATGGGCACAGGAGACCACTTCCTAAATATAACTCCAGAAGCACAGATATTGAGAGAAACAATTAATAAATGGGATGAACTTTCTGAAACTGAGAAGCTTCTGAAAAGCAAAGGACACGGTCATCAAGACAAAATGGCAGCCTAAAGAATGGGAAAAGATCTTTACTAATCCCACACTGACAGAGGACTGATCTCCAAAATATACAAAGGACTCAAGAAACTTGACATCAAAAGTACAAATAATCCAATAAAAAAATGGGGTACAACCTAAACAGAGAATTCTTAACAGACAAATCTCAAATGGCTCAAAGACATTTAAGGAAATGCTCAGCATCCTTAGCTATAGGAGAAATACAAATCAAAACAACTCTGAGATTCCATCATACATCTGCAGAATGACCAAGATCAAAAACACTGATGACATCTTATGCTGGAAAGGATGTGGGGTAAAGGGGACTGCTCCTCCACTGCTGGTGGGAGTGTAAACTTGTACAGCCAGTTTGGAAATCAGTATGGCGACTTCTCAGAAAATTAGGAAACAATCTACCTCAAGACCCAGCAATACCGCTGTTGGGTATATAACCAAAGGATGCTCAATCATACCACAAAGACATGTGCTCAACTATTTTCATAGCAGAATTATTTGTAATAGTCAGAACTTAAAAACAACCTAGATGCTCCTCAACTAAAGAATAGATAAAGAAAACGTGGTACATTTACTCAGTGGAGTACTACATAGCAGTAAAAAAATGACATCTTGAATTTTCCATGCAAATGGATGCATCTAGAAAAAACCATATTAAGGTAACCCAGACCCAGAAAGACAAATACAATATGTACTCACTCATAAGTGGCTTCTAGACATAAAGAAAAAAAAACAAACCTACGGTCCACAACTTCACACAACCTAGACAAGAAAGAGGACCCTAAGAGAGACATACATGATGCATGGATCTACATAGGAAGGAGAAAAAGACAAAATCTCCTGAGTATATTGGGATTGTGTGGGTCACAGGAGAAGGTATGTGGTGGTGGTGGGGGGGGGAGAGAACAGAGAAAAAACAATTGAAAAAAAGAAAGACTGAGAACCACTGCTCTGTGTGGTTTCCAAGAGATGGGAAACAGGCAGAGGGCAACCTTTCAGAGGTGATGGTTGCTTACATGATCATGGGGATAGTTTCTCAAGTGTGTCTGCATGTGACAAGTACCAAGCTACATCTTAAATAAATGCAGACTTATTATAAACTATTTACACTCTTGTGCAGTCATTTTCTTTAAATATAAAATTAGTACATTCCAGATTATATTAATTTCTATTCTGCCAGCAGCCTATGCAAGTGTTTGCCTCATTACATCTTCATCAACACTGTAATTCTTAAAAGAAAACTAAAAGTCTGTTGATGGCAGTGGTGAAAACAGCTCAGTCATTTGGATGTGCACGTACTCACTAGCCGACTGAATGTTTTCACGATGCTCATCCTGGCTCTGCACCAACGGTGCAGAACACTCGTAAGAGAGGAGTGAGTGCCCTGCATGCACGTGTCAGTCAGCCAAACTCAGTAAAATCACTGCTCCAAACACTGGGTCGATTATCAATAAATTTGCTCAGTCCTTGGAATATGCATTATCATTAGCCACTAGAGGAAACTGATGGGCGCTAAACATTTAAGGAATGACTCTTGGTTTCCCAAACAACAGCATTTCCATCTCACTCAGCTAAATGCACAAAGCTAGACAATGTCCGGTATGACACCACAGCCAGACCTCCAGGGAACCTCCAGAGACACAAACTGTAAACAGTCAATGAGAGGATGTGGAAATCAATGGTATGTCCGGGACTTAGCAGTGAAATTCCTAGCACCTTAACTTCCATCCAGTGTGTGTGTGTGTGAGAGAGTGTGTGTGTGTGCGGGTGCGTGCGCATGCGAGCGCTGGGGCCAGGGCCGTCCACTTAGAGATCTCTAAACTTCCTTGCAGCTCTGACCTTTCCACATGCATCTGCGCACTGATACAGTCTGACAGCTGTTGTCATGCCACTGTGGTTTGTTAATTGGCCAGCTGGGGGAACCCTCAACAATCCTTACAAGCTCATGTCAGCTCACATTCAAACCCAGGCCTGCCTTGCTTCTGTAGACTTGACAAATAACTTCCCCACATGCTAGAGGACATAAAAGTCCACGGAGAATCCTATGCACAGCTACACTTCAAAGGGTTTTTAAGATAATGAAAACAGAATACAAATACTTAGCCATGCCAAGCAAATAGGAAAATGTCCCGTAACTGCTCATCTGGGATGCTCAGGGGTGGAATAATCCCTCCTTGTGCATGGAACCCAAGCCATAGTCACATGAGCAACCATACACATTCACTACTATGTCCCAAGTTAGTGGATAGACAAATACAACGAACAAAATATTCAAACCTGAACAAAAGAAAAAACAGACAGAATTTAGAAATGATATAGCTAATTCCATTTAGCTATATACTTAATTTTAAAAATCTCATGTAATGGTGGAAGAGACAAGGACAAAGAAAATAATCTCAAAAATGGCAAACATTACATTAACTGATAGTCTATCCACTTTAACAAGCATGGGTCACTTTGCATGTTTCTCCTGTTGCAGCCACTTGCAGTGTGCACCGCCCTCATCTGCTTTGTGCCTGTGTGTGACCGCCTGTGTTGTGTGGCTGTGACTGTGCTGTGAGGGTGTGACCGCCTGTGTTGTGTGGGTGTGACCGCCTGTGTTGTGTGGGTGTGACCGCCTGTGTTGTGTGGGTGTGACCGCCTGTGTTGTGTGGGTGTGACTGCCTGTGTTGGGTGGGTGTGACTGTGTTGTGTGGGTGTGACTGCCTGTGTTGTGTGGGTGTGACCGCCTGTGTTGTGTGGGTGTGACTGCCTGTGTTGGGTGGGTGTGACTGTGTTGTGTGGGGGTGACCGTCTGTGTTGTGTGGGTGTGACTGTGTTGGGTGGGTGTGACTGCCTGTGTTGTGTGGGTGTGACCACCTGTGTTGTGTGGGTGTGACCACCTGTGTTGTGTGGGTGTGACTGCCTGTGTTGGGTGGGTGTGACTGAGTTGGGTGGGTGTGACTGCCTGTGTTGTGTGGGTGTGACTGACTGTGCAGGTGCATGTGGAAGCCAGAGGTTAAAGTTAGGATGTCTTCCTCAGTACTTTGTAATATCAAATATGGTGACTGGCCAGTAAGTCCCTAGGGTCTGCCCATCTCTAACCTCTCCCCACCCCATACACATAGACAAAGGCACTACATCTGGCTTTTTACACGGGTATTAGGGATCCAAACTCAGATCCTCCACATTTGCACACCAAACACCAAATCACTGAACCATTCCCAGACCCCTCGTCCATGATTAGCATGCTACCTCAACAATTCTTTTATTTTTATATTTTTATTTTCCAAGTTCCCACTCCCTCCCCTCCTCCCATTCCCTTCACACCCTCCTACCCCACCCCACCAGTTCTTACACGATCTACGACTTGAGAACTTTGAAATGCTATATAGCCACTGTTTGAATGATCTGAAGAATAAACCCCGAGTCTCACAGAGGCTGACAGTAGAAGTATAATCCTCAGGTGTCAAACAAAGAGCTCCCCATACCAGCTTACATGTGACCTATTGTAGGTTCCCAGGTCTTTTTCCCTTTTCTTCCTTGGCATTTCGCAGGGCTGTTTGACCTCTGGCCCCTGGAGATTCTGCACTAGCACCGGCTTGAGGGTAGCTTAGAAAGAACTTGGCTGTCTTTGTTATGGTAATTCCACCTGTAAACAAGGTTGCAGCTGCGGGCCCTACACGCCTCCCACGCCTGCCTCCCCCCCCCCCCCAGCTGATTCTGCCTGAGGCGCTGGGAATGTATCAATCTATTCTACTGCTCCTGATGGGAGGGGGCCATGCCCTTTGGAACCCTTTTGCCTCCTGGTATAAATACCCGACTTGAGTTTAATAAAGGGCTTTTTTGCTCTTTGGCAAGCGAGCAGGTCTCTTGTGTTTGTCTGTTTAAACCCTTAGGACAGTCGTCCATTCTCGTGGCCCTGGTTCAGGAAAGCGCGCTCCTGGATTAGGCCTGGGTATCCACAGAAAGTGCGGAGGCTAACAGATGGCGTCCCTGGGTGGGCACTTAAAGAAGGACTGAAGTACCACGTTCTGCCATCTGTGGATCCACCACGAGAGCCCAAGAGGTAAGGGTCCCCCCACGATCCGGAAACTGGCCAGTTTTATAATGTGCAATTGTGCACATGTGATAAGGGGGTGAATAGCTTGATGTGTGAAGTATGGGTGCCGAAAGGTCTGATCCAGAGCTGAAGGCCAGTTGGCAAATCAGCTGCTAATTTCATAAAGAGACTAGGCACCAGGATTAAGTTGACACTGCACTAGAGACTGCTCAGACTAATTTAAAACTCAGTCCCTGGCTCTCACATGCAGGGAACTTTAATTTTTGCCTAAGAGCACAGGCTGGGAGCAGTTAGCTCCCAGTGGGAATCTGTTCCCAAGGCTACAGGGCCAATGTAACTGATGACTAGCAAAGTAAATAGCCAAGGGCCCAAACAGGTGCGGGCCTCGGGCTGAGAGAGGATTAAAAATATATTTGTAAGTTCTATTAAGAGTTTTTGAGTAACAAAAGAACAGCTTCACAGAGCTTGTCTTTCAGGGAGACTAGAAAGCTCCCATGCATGTTTGAATGCGGGTCACAGGACCATACTCGGTCCCTCACTGGGGCTGAGGTTCTGCAAGGTGCACTTAAAACAGAGAAACAGACTGCTGAATGGTGCAGGGAGAAGCGCAGGCAGCCGCCAGGCCCTGCCTGTGAGTGGCGGGGCCATTACAGACAGGCCAAGGAGGGTAAAAGGCAGCGGTGTGCCAGTACACTCAGCCGCGGGTGCAAACTCGTCCAGGAGGCACGGCCACGCTGACCAGACGCACAGAGGCAGCCCACAAAAAGCGACAATAGCCAGGCCTTGGTGGTACAAAGAATAGTTAAAATCCGCTCGCCAAAACTCAGGTGACAGTTTGCAGCCGGAGGGAGCGGGTCTGTGTCCTGCCCCCCGCTGTGCAGCACAGCTTCAGCAGTTTTAAGTGGAGACTGGGATAGATTCATAGGTTTTACAGACCCAAAAGAGGTTAGCTAAATCTTGGGATGGTTTGTTGCCTAATTTTCTAAAAATCCAAACTGTGTCAGTTTGCATTTCCACCGGTGGCGGAGGAGTTTCTCTTAAGTAAAAGTTATGAGCAGTATTTGATCTTGATCATGTTAAGGGATAAGATAGAGTCAAGAGTTATTTTGATTCACACTTCTCCAATGATTAAAGATGTTATAATTGAGGATTTTTTTATATGTCTTTCAGTCATTTTAAGTTTGTCTATTGAGAGTTTTCAGTTTAGATTTGTTGCATATATGCATATATTTTTATTTTATTAATTGCTGTTTGGAGGACTATTTATGGAGTCCTCATATTTTTTATATGGATTGATGACTGACAAAGATTTCCAAATCTGTAGCCAGATATGTCGATCCTATTAATTATTTCTCTAAATGTTGGCGGGAGGCAATGTGCCCCCATAAAGATAACAATTTTTATAATTCTATCCAGCTGTGTAAGTGCTCATGTACTGGATCAGATAATTATTTTCTGCCCCTGGAAAAGTTCCAGGTGAAGCTAATTCTAAAAGATGTTTTGGGGCTGACCATTCAGCCCAGTTCATACCTGCTATGATGGTGCAGGCCAATAAAAAATGTTTTGAGGTTGGCTAATTCAGCCCAATATTTAGGCCGGTTGCAGTGGCACAGGCCAATAGGATTTGCTCCTTGAAAACAGAGACCTACAGATCTCTATGTGTCCAAGGCTTGCTTGGTTGTAGTTTAGATCCTAAACAGCTAAGCACTTTGCTCCCAGAGACTGACGAGGGGAGCCAATTTCAATGGCGCATGCAGGCAGGATTTGCCTCAGCTAGCATCTGGCAAGGTCCAGGTCGTGTACTAATATACATGGTCCGGACCGGGTTTTGATTTGGGGAAGAGGAGCGGTTTGTGTATTTCCACAGGATGCAGAGCTCCCGATCTGGGTCCCTGAACGTCTGGTGCGGACCGTGAATTCCCCTACTCATAGTCCTGAGGATGAGGCGAGATCAAGAGTTCCCACGGACACGGCGGCGGAGGCGGAGTTGGCAGATTCCTGAGAGATGATCCAGCGCCTGATTTTCCCTTTCCCAGCCTTCTGTCTTGCTCTGCCTTGATCTGCCCAGGCTGCTTGACCCCCTGAGGGGAAAACAGCTACCTCCCCTGCCCTGATTGCAGCGTTGGGAGCTCGTGGCAAAAACCTTGCCAGATAGACAGAATTACCATAACTATTCAAAGTAATCTAAATTCTCGATTGGATGCTGTAGTCGATCTTTACAAACTGGGTGTGGATTTTGACTTCTGCTGGTCACAGGTCAAGATCTTGCTGCTTTTCCTCGGACCCCAGAATACAAATTACTAATTGGCTCTAATTTAGTTTGAATAGTCATGCCGGGGGTCCCATTGGCCGGTGCTGTAGCCCTACTCAAGGGGCTCTATTCTGAGCAAACGTTTCAGATATTGTGCAAGCACTCTCTCTTCCAGGAATGCTTATGTGTATGCTGGAGCGTCTTCATCTGGCCAATGGCTCTCAGGTCTGCCATGGCCTAGCCCTAATAGGTGTTCGCCTTGGAATATCTTTCAGCATAATATCGGCTGAACGCGTTGGAGGATGGCTTTAACCAGAGACGGGCCTAGATCACTGGGCAGGCTTTTCCAATCTAAGACATGGGACACGTCTGGACCTGAGGCGTGATCCTGACGACGGATCCGTATTTGTCCTGGATCCCGGTGACACCTAAGACAGGTTTCTGCCATCATATTTATATATATTTAAAGGGAGACTTGTAGGTACCCAGGTCTTTTTCCCTTTTCTTCCTTGGCATTTCGCAGGGCTGTTTGACCTCTGGCCCCTGGAGATTCTGCACTAGCCCTGGCTTGAGGGTAGCTTAGAAAGAACTTGGCTGTCTTTGTTATGGTAATTCCACCTGTAAACAAGGTTGCAGCTGCGGGCCCTACACGCCTCCCATGCCTGCCTCTCCCCCCCCCCCAGCTGATTCTGCCTGAGGCGCTGAGAATGTATCAATCTATTCTACTGCACCTGATGGGAGGGGGCCATGCCCTTTTGAACCCTCTTGCCTCCTGGTATAAATACCCGACTTGAGTTTAATAAAGGGCTTTTTTGCTCTTTGGCAAGCGAGCAGGTCTCTTGTATTTGTCTGTTTAAACCCTTAGGACAGTCGTCCATTCTCGTGGCCCTGGTTCAGGAAAGCGCGCTCCTGGATTAGGCCTGGGTATCCACAGAAAGTGAGGAGGCTAACAACCTATCACAACACAACTAAGACATCAGCTTTCATTCCATCAACACTAAGGAGAAAAGGTAAACAGACAGCTCCTGGATATCTATATCTGGGCAGTCAGAGGAGCAGAAGACACTTCTGAAACACCAGGTCCACACATCTTCCATCCTGAAGGTCATCTTTAACCTGCCCGGAAATAACACTGTCACAGTAGTCAGCCATCTTGTCCACTGATAACCGAATTCCAGCCTTTATTAAAGTCATTTGTACGCTCCAGTGGGAAGCGGCTCCTGCCTGCTCTACCTCATGCTTTACACAGTGGATCGGTAGTGGGAAGAGCTTCAGGTGAGTAGATCTTCGCCCTCACAAACGCTACTGCATCCTCCATCCTCAGCTTTCTCAGCTCCCAGTTATGGATCTGCCAAAAAAGAAAACAGTTTGTGAGAAAATGATCATACATACAAATAAAAGGACTTTAGAGATCTAAGCATATCAAAGTAGTAGCAAACCAACTTTCAAAAACTAAGTGCCCCCCCATGCAAATGTTCACATTCTAAACCTAGTAAGTCTAGGACTGAGGAAACTTATTAACACTGGAAAGTGTACAACTCCAAAGGCTCTCTACACAGAGCAAACTTCCAGACTTTTAAATGGCACATTAGCAGAAGCCTAGTAATGCAAGCACAGTCCCCTTCAGGATTAAAGTACAATAATGGGAGATTTGAGCGTATACACTTCACACTGTGTGCAGGACCATACATGTAGCAGGTAGATAAAGCTAAGATCATCATAAGGCTCTGAGACCTGAAAAGGCCGTTCAAGAAAAGCCATGACACTGAGGGTCAGAGGGAATCTGATGAGAAGGATCTTCCTCCAGCTCTCAGGGCAACAAGCATGCACTACGGGATCACACACTGGCCCAGAAAACAAACACCTTAACATCATTCCTCGATCAAGGCAATCTTGGAGGTAATTTTATGTGTCTTAAATTCAGTAAGAAAAGGTATTCTTTACCGTCTTCTTCATTACAAAGAGATTAAGGCTGACCATCCCTACTAGATGACAGCACTCAGCTGAGTAGAAGGCAAACCACATACTAGAATGCCCCTGACAAAGAACCACAG
Source organism: Myodes glareolus (assembly GCF_982192425.1). Lineage (NCBI taxonomy): Eukaryota > Metazoa > Chordata > Mammalia > Rodentia > Cricetidae > Myodes > Myodes glareolus. The sequence continues at coordinate 6,462,881 of NC_142026.1, read as the reverse complement.
ATACAATATGAATTCCTGTCATGCTGACGACTCCCCTGGAGCCTAATGGCCACCTTCAACCACAGCATCTGGCAGCTGGGAGGATGCACAATGCTAACACAGGAAACAGTCCATTCCCACTTCCTCTCTTACCAAGATCACATGGAAACCCATTGCTTTCAAATGTCGAATTTTCATAGCAAACAATCCTCTGGGGTGTCTTGAATTCAAACAATAAACAGACTTAGGAACACACAGCACGGCTAACCTGAAAAGAAAGGAACCGAGCACAGAGAGTAACGGGTGAGCACCTGAACCTTGTCCTCACCACGCCCTGCTCTGTCCTTTACCTCCGTTACTCAGCCTCTCTAGCCAATGCAGTGCACGACTACTTTGCAAACCCACACCTCACATAATGTTTTACATAATTATGGACCAGCCTTCTTTAGGAAAGACTACTTTCTAAGGAGGAAAACTTTCTGAAACAAAAACATGCATTGTAAGGGTTTCTGGGACAGTGCTATGCTCTGACCCAAGTACAATCCTTCAGTAAAGCTACCGGCGAGGGCAAACTCAGGAAACCCTAAGACAGGCTCCTCCAATGGGGAATTCTATAAGCAAAGTGGAAAGCTGTGGTTTGAATCTCATCACTCTCTCCTTTCTGGAAGTTCCCTAGGAGAACAAAGAAAAGAGCAAAAGATACTTCTCCCCCCACACCCCCGTCTTCTCCCAGCCACCAGCTTCCAGAGAGAGGAGAGATCTCACACTTACCAGACACCACTCAGCTCTTGCACCTCCCGGCACTTTACACTACCAACTACTATGTCACCATTTCATGTCAGAATAGTAGATTAAAAGGGAGAAATGAGGTTTCAGTAGGGTGAGAGGCTTGCTTAAGGGCAGCTGGGTAACAATACTTAAGAAGACACAGAGGAATAAGCCAGATGGATGCAGAAAAAGGAAAAGACACAGAACACTGGGTGAATGGACAGGGATGAACTGAACAGGTAAGGGTGTGGATCCTTACAGCTTGTTCCTGCTCCTATTACTCTATGTATGTGCTTGTCCAGGACAGATGCAAGTCTCCTGAGGCAAGAGAACACATCTGGCTCATCGTTGTGCACCCAACAGGCCTAGCAGAACCTTTTACAAAGACTGACACAGGTGTGTGGGAAGGACCCACGATCTTATGCTTCTACTGAGCAAGCAGGATATTCTTTCATGGCAAGATATCATGTTTCTTCCAGAAGCACATTATATGTAATGTGAATCGGGGAAATAACTTGGATTAGCTTCAATGTGCACCAATCCACAAATAATACTAACTATAAAGCTATAAAGAAAGGACCAGGAGGAACAGAAAAAGCATTGGGTAGTTAATTTGTGTGGATGCCTTAAGTTTACGATCACTGTATTACCTTGGCTGAAGTTTATACCGCACTGATAGCAGTTTTAGTTATGTGGGGCTTTTTTTGGGGGGGGGGTTGTTTTGCTTTGTTTTTCGAGACAGGGTTTCTCTGTGTAACAGTCCTAGCTGTCCTGGAACTAGCTCTTGTAGATCAGGCTGGCCTTGAACTCACAGAGATCCACCTGCCTCTGCCTCCCAAGTGCTGGGATTAAAGGCATGTTCCACCACCACCCAGTCAATAGTTTAAGTTATGTTAATATTGTATAACTGAACTGTTGTCTTTTATACCAATTTTAAAAGACTGTCTGGTTCAGCAGACATCCCAACCCCAATCCGCTGTATTTAACCACATGCAGCAGATATACTGCAAGCTACATACAAGCATAAGGTCTTTTTGATACTGCTATTTAATATGACGTCTTTCGTCACTAAAATTTTAATTCAGAATGCCCAGTCTATATAAACTACCTCTGCATGTTTGTGGCAGAAGTTGCATCTACATCGGAAAACGAAAATACTTGAGTCCTGTTATTATCCATTCTGATTTCAAAATCTGAAAGAAATAAAAAAAAATGATATTAATTTCTCATACACTGCTCAAAGTAATTTTTATATATCAAAATGATGGGGGATTCCCCTCTGTATGCTGTGAAAATGTTTTATTACCATTGACTAATAAAATCTAATGTCAACAGTGCCAAAGAGGACAATAACAGAAGTTAAAATAAAACTAATTAGTGGCAGACACTAATCCAGGGATTTTACACGCAGAATTTCACGTATTGGTCATAAAATCTGTGTACTACTGTTGTTGCCCGTTTTAGACAAAGAAACTAGGGATGGTTACATTCCTAAAGTTACTGTACTAGGAAATTACAGAGCAAGAATACAAAGACTAACAAAACCCAGTGTCCGGTATAGGAAATCTCCTCAGGTCAGGGGAGTCATAGATTCTCAAAATAAGACCCTTGGTTGCCTCCTAGGACTTAAAGGTAAGACCGTATTGCTGAAGCCACCACAAGCTTCAGATATAGGACTAGAGAGAAATCTAGCTAGAACTGACCTGCAGGCTCCTCCCTAGCTCTCACACTATCCAAGCACCTCATGAAAGCTGCCAAGGGAGAAAAGCAATCAGTAGTCCTACCCAGATGTGAAGCCTGCGAACCACAGCAATAGTGACCAGCACAGCAGACAGTCCCAAGGGAGCAATAGTGGCACCTCTTTCTTGGATGCAAGTTAACACCTGTTTAATTGGACTTAAGATCTGCTCAATTGGAGAGGATCCATGCCTGATACTATAAACCCAACTACTGTTGCTGGTGAGGTCACAGACAATAGAAAAGAATCTACTGTCACTTTAATTTCTAACTGCATCCTAAATGCTTATCCTTAGCACTGATAAGGGCAACTCTCACTTGTCAGCAAAGAAGCTTCCATCTAAGGAAGGAGAGACTCTCAGAGAGCCACAACTGGTCCAAATGCCCAACCCCTACAGGGCAGTCTCCACATCTTAAGGCTTGGGAAACATTTCAGGCGAAGGCACAGAAAGACTGTAAGCGCCAGAGGAATGTGGCATCCGCTGTGAGTAGTGTCTTCTACACGGGACAGGGACACTACACTTAGAGGACCTTAACAACATGGCCACCCAGAAAAGACCAGTGCACCTCCACCATCAGCTGACATGCCAATATGGATGGGGAACTATCTCACAGGCCCTACCCCTAGATGAAGATTCCAGGAATTAATAACACGAGAGAAGACTGAGTCTTACCCAGGGAGAAGCCTCACCATTTGTTATCTGGTGTGGGAACCCAAAATGGGAGCCTATTCCACCTTGTCTGAAGGTCAGAGAATTCGAGCTTATTTTTGCTCTTTCGAAGTTGCTGACAACAGGTGTGGCTACAAAACAAGAGATTCTGACCTAGAGTGTGGTTGCTTGATGTTTTGGACATTAAGATGGCCTATAGATTGGTGTGGGAGAATTGTCTGTATTCTGTCAATCATGTATTTTAATAAAACACTGATTGGCCAGGCAGGAAGTATAGGCGGGTCAACCAGACAGGAAGTAGAGGCGGGACAATGAGAATAGGATAAGGCTAGGGAGGAAGAAACTCCCTCGGCCACTCCTGCGCAGATCACTGAAGAAGCAACATGTAAGCTGCCCCTGCTGGAAAAGGTACTGAGCCATTATGGCTAACATAGATAATGATAATGGATTAATATAAGTTACAAGGACTAATAAGAAGCCTGACCCAATGGGCCAATCAGTTTATAACCTTATGGAGTCCTGTGTGTAATTTCTCTTTGGGATTTGCCAGCTGTTGGGGTACTGGGCGGGACAGAAGCCCCAACAAGCCGGCCCCCCGTCATGTTACATATGGCGCCAACGTGTGGATAACAGAATCCACAGAAAGCCTGAGAAAGCTTGGGAAAGAATAGAGTAAAGCATGTTTTGTTGGTAGCAGCAATTTCTCGGGTTTGCTCTGCTTGCTAGAGGTAAGCAAGGCTCTCATCTAAGAGAGGCTTCCTGACTCAGCTTTAGCTGCAAAACCCTGCAGCTCATTAAGAGGTCCTGCCATGAAACACCTAAATGGTGTTGATGAAAAGCTGAATGCATGCTTTTCGGGTTCTCGGCTGTAACAGGAAAAAAGCTGCGCTGTTTTAAAATGCCGGTTTTCTGGGCTGTCCTGCCAGGGCAAACTCTGACTCTTTTAGGCAGGCAGTCCGACTGAGTGTGGTCTGTGAGCAGAATACTACAGCTTGCTTGCTACCAGGGACCTTGAAACGTCATAGAGTTGTGGCAGTAAAAGGCTCCAGTGGTACCCCTACCATGAGTCTGGAAAGCTAAGGAATGAACTGGATCTAGCCATCAAAGCCACGGCTCTCCATACTGCTTAGTAAATTAAAGACTCATGTAGTCAGGAAAAGAGAGATATACAGTAAAGAGAGATTCAAAGAGGAAGAAAACCTCTTCATGGTTTACAGTGTGTTAAAAATATATGTAGGCTAAAGGTTAAAGTCATTAAAAATAAAAAAGAAAGAAAGGGAGAAATAGGGTATGGTGGTACACACCTTTAATCCCAATGCCTGGGAGGCAGAGGTGCGTTGACCTCTGAGACTTTAAGGGACAGAGGTAGTTGACCTCTGTGACTTCAAGGTGTGGTAGCACACACCTTTAATCCCAATGTCTGAGAGACATATCTCTGAGTTCAAGGTGTGGTAGCATAGGCCTTTAATCCTAGCACTGGGGAAGCAGAGACGCGTGGATCTCTGTGAGTTCAAGGTGTGGTAGCAAACACCTTTGAGTCCAGTACTGGGGAGGCAGAGAAGGAAGGATCTCTGTGAGTTCAAGGACAACCTGGTCTACAGTGTTATTCCAGGACAAAGATATACAGAGAACCTGTCTCAAAAGTTAAAAATAAAAATAAAAGAAATAGAGGTTAAAGTTAAGCCACACAAAGATGGAAAATACACAGAGAATCTTGATACTGTGTGTTATTATGCTCTCTTTGAATTGTTTGAATGCTGAGGAAGGAGCAACAGCTGCTAAAGGACTGTTGTTTATAAATGCTGCTGAACTAACCCAAGATAGGTATTTTGAAAATACTTTGGCTTCAAAATTGAAGTCAAAAGGTATGCTACTTTGGAGAAGAGATTCTGCTTTTGTTTCCACAGAAAATGAGAGGCTCTGGATTTATTCAGAGTTAAGAAAAATCCAGTTTGAACAAGGGAGGCCACCTGAAAAATCTCCGACAGGAATAAATGGCCCAGATGTCTGAGTTCTACATCGATAACAGATTCAAGACTGTCGCCTAAGATGATCGAGACTCACAGGATGCTCCAGACGGGACTTGATTATAACCCTAAATTTTCTTTAGGTCCCCATAAGATTATCAGTGCCCCCAACCAGCAGGAAGTAGCCTGAAATACTACGCCCACATTCCCAACAAATGGACTATGGGTATTTTCCTTTGTTAAAAAAAAAAAAAAGAGGGAAATGGTGTGGGAGAATTGTCTGTATTCTGTCAATCATGTATTTTAATAAAACACTGATTGGCCAGGCAGGAAGTATAGGCGGGTCAACCAGACAGGAAGTAGAGGCGGGACAATGAGAATAGGATAAGGCTAGGGAGGAAGAAACTCCCTCGGCCACTCCTGCGCAGATCACTGAAGAAGCAACATGTAAGCTGCCCCTGCTGGAAAAGGTACTGAGCCATTATGGCTAACATAGATAATGATAATGGATTAATATAAGTTACAAGGACTAATAAGAAGCCTGACCCAATGGGCCAATCAGTTTATAACCTTATGGAGTCCTGTGTGTAATTTCTCTTTGGGATTTGCCAGCTGTTGGGGTACTGGGCGGGACAGAAGCCCCAACAAGCCGGCCCCCCGTCATGTTACATATGGCGCCAACGTGTGGATAACAGAATCCACAGAAAGCCTGAGAAAGCTTGGGAAAGAATAGAGTAAAGCATGTTTTGTTGGTAGCAGCAATTTCTCGGGTTTGCTCTGCTTGCTAGAGGTAAGCAAGGCTCTCATCTAAGAGAGGCTTCCTGACTCAGCTTTAGCTGCAAAACCCTGCAGCTCATTAAGAGGTCCTGCCATGAAACACCTAAATGGTGTTGATGAAAAGCTGAATGCATGCTTTTCGGGTTCTCGGCTGTAACAGGAAAAAAGCTGCGCTGTTTTAAAATGCCGGTTTTCTGGGCTGTCCTGCCAGGGCAAACTCTGACTCTTTTAGGCAGGCAGTCCGACTGAGTGTGGTCTGTGAGCAGAATACTACAGCTTGCTTGCTACCAGGGACCTTGAAACGTCATAGAGTTGTGGCAGTAAAAGGCTCCAGTGGTACCCCTACCATGAGTCTGGAAAGCTAAGGAATGAACTGGATCTAGCCATCAAAGCCACGGCTCTCCATACTGCTTAGTAAATTAAAGACTCATGTAGTCAGGAAAAGAGAGATATACAGTAAAGAGAGATTCAAAGAGGAAGAAAACCTCTTCATGGTTTACAGTGTGTTAAAAATATATGTAGGCTAAAGGTTAAAGTCATTAAAAATAAAAAAGAAAGAAAGGGAGAAATAGGGTATGGTGGTACACACCTTTAATCCCAATGCCTGGGAGGCAGAGGTGCGTTGACCTCTGAGACTTTAAGGGACAGAGGTAGTTGACCTCTGTGACTTCAAGGTGTGGTAGCACACACCTTTAATCCCAATGTCTGAGAGACATATCTCTGAGTTCAAGGTGTGGTAGCATAGGCCTTTAATCCTAGCACTGGGGAAGCAGAGACGCGTGGATCTCTGTGAGTTCAAGGTGTGGTAGCAAACACCTTTGAGTCCAGTACTGGGGAGGCAGAGAAGGAAGGATCTCTGTGAGTTCAAGGACAACCTGGTCTACAGTGTTATTCCAGGACAAAGATATACAGAGAACCTGTCTCAAAAGTTAAAAATAAAAATAAAAGAAATAGAGGTTAAAGTTAAGCCACACAAAGATGGAAAATACACAGAGAATCTTGATACTGTGTGTTATTATGCTCTCTTTGAATTGTTTGAATGCTGAGGAAGGAGCAACAGCTGCTAAAGGACTGTTGTTTATAAATGCTGCTGAACTAACCCAAGATAGGTATTTTGAAAATACTTTGGCTTCAAAATTGAAGTCAAAAGGTATGCTACTTTGGAGAAGAGATTCTGCTTTTGTTTCCACAGAAAATGAGAGGCTCTGGATTTATTCAGAGTTAAGAAAAATCCAGTTTGAACAAGGGAGGCCACCTGAAAAATCTCCGACAGGAATAAATGGCCCAGATGTCTGAGTTCTACATCGATAACAGATTCAAGACTGTCGCCTAAGATGATCGAGACTCACAGGATGCTCCAGACGGGACTTGATTATAACCCTAAATTTTCTTTAGGTCCCCATAAGATTATCAGTGCCCCCAACCAGCAGGAAGTAGCCTGAAATACTACGCCCACATTCCCAACAAATGGACTATGGGTATTTTCCTTTGTTAAAAAAAAAAAAAAGAGGGAAATGGTGTGGGAGAATTGTCTGTATTCTGTCAATCATGTATTTTAATAAAACACTGATTGGCCAGGCAGGAAGTATAGGCGGGTCAACCAGACAGGAAGTAGAGGCGGGACAATGAGAATAGGATAAGGCTAGGGAGGAAGAAACTCCCTCGGCCACTCCTGCGCAGATCACTGAAGAAGCAACATGTAAGCTGCCCCTGCTGGAAAAGGTACTGAGCCATTATGGCTAACATAGATAATGATAATGGATTAATATAAGTTACAAGGACTAATAAGAAGCCTGACCCAATGGGCCAATCAGTTTATAACCTTATGGAGTCCTGTGTGTAATTTCTCTTTGGGATTTGCCAGCTGTTGGGGTACTGGGCGGGACAGAAGCCCCAACAAGCCGGCCCCCGTCATGTTACAATAGATGTGGATCTGCTTCAGGTCAGAGAATTCAAACATATTTCTGCTCCTTCTTTTGAAATAGGAGGTTTGACTTAGAAAGAGTGGCTGCTGACAGGATACTAGGTCTAGGGTGTGTTCACTGCCGCTTATCAAATGCTTAACTCAGGAATCGATCTCTTGATGTCAGGCTCGAGGTCTCAAGTATTGGAACAAGTAACTGCTCTGGTTGTCCTTTGTATCATGTTAAAGCACTCTTGTCTTCCTCCCACATCTTTATTTGGGTATAAAAGTTTATGAAAAGTAAATGCGGGGGAAATTCAGCATTCAGAATCTGCCCTCCCAGTACTATCCCGCGTCTCTGGGTTCCTAACTTATATCTGTTCCTCCTACCTAATGTATCTAATGCTCCTGCCCTATCCTGGAACATACAAACTCGCTGCTTCTAGGATCATGGCAGGAGTCATCCCTAAAAGGTGGCTTAAGATAATCTGGTTCCAGGTGGTCAGTGGTAAAGAAAGCAGCAATACATGGACTCAGCCAGCTGTACTTACACTTACATGTGTGCGTATGTTCACAAGTATGACAAAAATTAGGAAGAGGTTATGAATGTGAGAGGGGTCTGCAGCGTGTGAGGGGGAGTTGAGGGGAAAGAGAGGGGAAGAACTGATGTAAATATAGCACTCGTGTGTGACTATAATCCCCTACTCCTTTGTCAGGACAGACAGAATACAATTTAAAAATAAAACAAAATAAAGGGAAACTCATACCAATGTGATAATTATGTGGCAACTGCACATTTCTCGAGAAGCATCCATCACCTTCCAAAAAGTTGCTGAGCACCTCTGCAACCCAGTCATTGGGGTGCGCTGGTGACAGCGGCAGCTGCGGCAACGGTATGTGTGCAGCTTTGTAATAAGCATTTTCATCAAGTTTCAGACAAGTATTCAAAACATGAAGTTTATGAATATTCTTCTCTGTGTCACCTAAAAATACAAAAGCAAACACATGATTAAAACATTAGTGCCATATTTTAAAATACTAATACAGCTATATTTCTAATTACCTCATAAACTCTTTTTGCTTAGTGTGTATCAATTCACTGTACAAAATAATGGCCTCCATTTGCATACATATACATAAAAACTCTGATCACAGTCACCCCTACTGCCTTCAGCTATCCTTCTTCCCCTCTCCACTTGGTTTTTTTTGTTTATTGAATGAAAACATATCATACAATATATTCTGATCATGGCTTCCTCCCCCTTACCTCTTCCCAGATCCTCCCATCCATGCAATACCAAACCCTTTCTCTTTTTTTAGAAAACAAACAGGTAAACAAGCAAAAAGAAAAAACAAAACAAAAAACCCATAAACCAGAATTTTAAAAAAGAAACACACACACACACACAAAAGCACAAAATTAGAAACCACAATATACAAGCAAAAAATTAAAAAAATTAAAAAAAAAAAGCCCAGACAAGGTGATGTAAGACAAAATACAAAAACACCACTGAGTTCATCCTATAGCAGCCGTCTACTGTTGGGCATGGGGCGCCCTTAAGTGTGGTAACCCACTGAGCCTCCACTGGAGAATATTAATTTGTTACTTTGCAAGTAGCATCAATTGCAGATAGCTTCTTGGTTAGGGGTAGGGACTTGTGTCCTGATTCCCCTCTCAGTGCTGGTGGACCCTCTGCTTTGGACCTATTGTGCTACCACAGACTTCAGGAGCTCATGCGTGCGTCAGTCCAATTAGACTGAAAGGCACTGTTGCATTGGCGTTCTCCATCCCCTCTGGAGTCTTTCTGCTCCCTCTTCTGTATAGCTCCCCCCATAGGAAGGGTTTGATGTCTTTTCTTTGTTCCCAGAATTCTCTCAATGATTTCCTGGTTTTTGATGTCTAGATCAGTGACCTGTACTACCAATGTTTCAAACTTTAAGCTATCATTAAAAGTAACTTGGTCTAAACTCATTTTATAGGACAGAAAGTGTCTAAGAATTGAACTAGAATACAGGCCTCCAAGCCTGTTCTCCAGCAATAAACTATTGCTTATAAAATCAGTATATAGGGTTGACTTTCCACAATTCAATTTCAGGATTTTATAGTATTGTTTATGAAATGAATTATAGCTACTTTAAGAGACATTATTAAATTTTGTACACCTACCCAAATATCATTTTTCTTCACTTAAAGTCAATAACTAGAGGGCATTGTAATACACATAATTCCAGCACTTAGGAATCCCACCCTAAAGAGGCAGAGACAGGTCAATGTCTATGATTTCCAGGTCACCCTAGGCTACACAGACTGATCTAAAAGAAAGGAAGAAAGAAAGAAAGAGAGAGAGAGAGAGAGAGAAAGAGAGAGAGAGAGAGAGAGAGAGAGAGAGAGAGAGAAGGAAGGAAGGAAGGAAGGAAGGAAGAAGGAAGAGAAAAGAAAGAAAAATAAACAAACCAAAAAACATCCAACAATGAGTAATTTGGTCACAAGATGTAACAGGCATCACATTACAGACCAGGAGTGACTTTTCTTGGTGACTGTGGTTGATTATTTAATGGTATACTTGAGCAAAGGAATGCAAACAGCTCTGGTGCAGAACACTAAGCTTTGAATATGTGCAGACTGAACTCCGTGCATGTGGCGCAGGCTAAAAGGTAACAGCTGGGCAGACCTTGCTTCTTCCCCTCAGCAGTGGGTATGTCACTAGAGGTGGCTCTCTGGGCTTGTAGTTTGAAACACAGACCTTTGACTTCACCATTGTCAGCTATAATCAGCAACATTGGCTTTGCATATCTGAACTAATGCTGCTTTAAAAATTCCACCCTGAATGACAAAGTGACATACTACCTGAAGTCAGCAATTCGTTGATGATGTTCTTTTCAGTAAGCTGGTTAATCAGGGCCTGGGGGAAATAATTCATCAGGCAAAACGAATACACAGCATTTAGTAGGTTTTCAGAAGAGATGTGGTGAAGATGGACAGTCAGAGCACTGGTCATAGCTTCTAGAAACCTTTTGGGGGAACAAAGGGAAGTCAGATTTCAAATAAACTTACAAGACAAGGGAGCAGAAGAGCCGATTCCATGCTACAGAACCCAGTTCTTTAGTGAATGCAAAGACATGAGATGAAACAATCAGATCTGTAACTAAGCATCCATACATAGTGCAGGACATTGTAACCCCATGCTAAGTGTACATATCTAATAAATGACTACTGTGGATATACTGCATAAAAAATTTTTCATAGGCATGTCATAGGAGTATGTAAACCACTTTTAAATCTAGTACAAAATTTGAAAGAAAAATTACTAAGAAGACAATTATTAAACAGTTAGTAAATACAGGATCTTAAAAGATATAAATTACAAAATCAATAACAAAGAGTGGGGAAAAATAAAATTGTCTAGATTTTCTACGTGACTGCCTAAACTAACTTCTACAATAGCATAATTACATAAGACTTATAGTAACCACAAAAATACCTACTAAAGATACATAAAGGAAAAACAGATACAACAAACTACAAAGAAAGACACAGTAAAACAGAAAAAAAAAACAGAAAAAAATTATGAGGCAGGAAAGAAAATGCCAATCATAAAGACATCTCTACCAATAAAATCTTTACATATGTCTATACTGCGAACATTGATCTTCAGTGTCAACTTGACAGAATTACAATCAGCATGGACACAGACTTCTGAGTATGTCTATGAGGTATTTTCAGAAAAGCTAAACTGGGAAGGGAAGACACCAATTCTCGATTTGGGAAGCACCATCCTATGACTTTGGACCCTGGACTACATAAAGATGAGAAAGCTGCTGCATGCAAGTGTGGATGCCCTGGCCAGCCCCATGCTCCTGCCACCATGATCAGCTAAACTCTAAACTGGCAGCCAGAGTAAACCTTTTCTTACATCACTTACTGTGCATTTTTGTCACAGCAATGAGAAACGTAACTGATACATGTATTCAATGATACAATTAAAAGATATAAAGTAGCTAAACTAATAAAAAATAAATAAGATATAACTATATACTATGTGCAAAGAGCTCACTTTAGATTAAAGACAGTGTGAAAGTGAAAAATAGAAGACACACAAACAGATGGTGATCAAAGAGCAGGAGTGGCCATATTTGTGTTAGAAAAAAATCAAAATTTTAGTCAGAAACTCTGTAACTCCAGTTCCAGGTTCCAACTTCTTTTTCTGGCCTCCAGAGCCATTGGACACACATGCATTACACACACACATGTTTACAAACAAAATACCCATGTACATAAAATAAAAGTAAATAAATCTTTAAAAGAAAAGAAACTAGAAAAAGAACAAACCAAACCCAGAGTTAGTAGAGGAAGAAAGTCATGAAGATTTGAACAGAAACAAATGCGAACCAGAGAGAATGATTAACCAAAGTGGCAAGCCCACAACTAAACCACAGGGGAAGGATAGTAATCTGAAAAGCAGAAACGAGAGACAGACAACACCACCACCACCACAGAGCTAACAAAAGGAGCCAGCGATGTCACTCAGTTGGTAAAATGCTTAACACACCTGAAGCCTCAGGTCCAGTCCCCAATACCATGAACCAGGCATGGTAGGGCACACCTATAATCCCTGACATTTGGGAGGCAGAGGCAGGAGGATCAAAACTTCAAGGTCAGCATGGGCTACATAGTGACCTCAAGTTAAAAAAGATTCATGTAATCTTTGCATATGGTCTTGTATACTCTATATCATCTTTCAACTATTTATAATATCTAACATAATACAATTCTACATAATTAGCTGTGATACTATCTTTCACAGGAAAATGACAATAAGTCTGTACATGTTCAGCCGCTCCCTAGCAAACAAAATAATAAAAGGAGACTAATAAGATATTATGGGAAACATTTGCTAACAAATTGGTAGCCAAGAAGAAATAAATTCATATTCAATCAACAAAGACTAAAGCATGAAGTAAAAGAAAATCAAAATAGACCAATAATGAATATAGAGATTGAATCAGCTATCAAAAACTTCACACACAAAAAAAACATCTGGAGCGGTGGCTTGGAGTGCAGGCAAAGCATTTGCACACATAATTGGAAAAAAAAACCTCTCAACATGAAAATGTCCAGAACCACAGCGTTTCACTGGTAAATTCTACCAAATGTTGAGAAGAAGAATAATTAAGTTAACACAACCCTCTTAAACCCATCCAAACATCTACAGAAGCGAGAACATTTCTTCTAAACTCGAAAGACCAACATCATCTTCAAACCATGCTTCAAACAAAACAGTAGCAAACCAAGTTCAATATCATGAAAATGGATCATAGATAAACCACAAACAAGTGGGACCCAGGTAGCTCAGGATATGCAATCAATTAATGCTATACGTCACATAAACAGAAGGGTTAAAAGAAAAGCCACACCATTACTTTAACCTGAAGAAATGAATTTGAGAAATTCAATACCCTTTGTGATAAAAGTTCCCAATATATCTGGCATATAATAAAGTCATATGTGGAAAGCCTATATAATCAGCAGCATATCAGATGGTGAAAAACTAAGGAATAAGGCAAGAATACCTCCTCTGCCCACTTCTATTTAATATAGTACTAGCTTAGGTGAAATAAATAAATAAATTTTGTTATTTATTTCACAAATAAATAAATAAATAAAAATAAAATTAGGTCCATAACTAATGAAGCAGGAAAAGGGGAAGGAAATAAAAAGACGTAAAGTGGAGAAGCAGTATCTGCTTTGTCCCTCTCCACTGCGAGCTCTCCAAGGAGTGAGAGACTCACACACTGCAAACTAGAAAACACTGGTTAAAGATGGTACAAATAAAACATGGCAAGACACCACTCACCCAACATCGTTAAAGTGTCTGTGTTATGTGCAGTGGTTCAGTGATCCAAGGCCACCTCTACCAAACTAACAATAACATTTTTTACACAACAAACAAACAAAATCCCAAAATTCATATGGGATGAATCCCTTAGTAATCCAGGAAGAAAGAACTAGGCGGAAACTATACACCTTTACGCTTTAGAACAGATCACAAAGCAGTTGAAGACAAAGCAGTTCTGCAGAAAAACAAGCAAGGCACCAATAACACACAATGGAGGATGGGAAATGTCTACAACAGCATCAGGAAAACTGGGTATGTACATAAAAAGAATAAAACTAAATCTCTGTCTTACACTTCACACAAAAATCTACTTAAAATTGAGTAAGCATAAGAACTGAGCTCCTACAAGGAAAACATATGGGAAAGCTTTATTTTATGACATTGTATAGAACAATCATTTTTAAACTATGATATAAAAAGTACAGTCAACAAAAACAAATAGTCAAGGGGACAACAGCAAACTAAAACTCTTCTGCTAAGGAAATGAAGTAGCTGACAGAATCAAAGAAGGGTAGAAAATATTTGCAAACTGCATACCCAACAAGGGATTACCATCCAAAACATAGAAGCAAAGCCTACAATTTAACAGCATTAAAACATGATCAGAAAATTGACAAAGGGCATGACGGAAGAATCACCAGAATAGACAACCAGTGCACAGCTATAAGGAAGATGTTCAACACCCGTTTGAGTTTCATAAAGAGCTCTGCCCTTGTACCTGCTAGGATGGCTAAAAGCAAGACGAGAAGACATGGAGAACCAGAGCCACTCCACACCACACTGTGCTCACCACTGGGGGAACAGCCCTGGCACACCACACTGTGCACGCCGTGGGGGGAACAGCCCTGGTAAACCACACTGTGCACACTGTAGGGGGAACAGTCCTGGTACACCACACTGTGCACACCATCGGGGGAACAGCCCTGGTACACCACACTGTGCACACGGTGGGGGAACAGCCCTGGTACATCACACTGTGCACACGGTGGGGGAATAGCCCTTCCATACTAAGTGGCGCACACTATTATAGGTTTAGCCCTTCCATGCTGCATACACTACTGGGAGAAAATTAAATAAACCAGTGAGGATTCCTCAAAAAAATAAAAACCCAAATAGAAAAAAATAAAGGGGATACCATATCTTGATCTCACATTCAGGGATCTCTCTCTCTCTCTCTTTCTCTCTCCCTCTCTCTTTATCTCTATTGTTTTAGTTTTAGACTTTTGAAGCAAGAGTTGCAGTCTGTAGCGTAGGTTTGCCTCTGGCTCACAGGTATCCTCCTGTCCCAACTGTCCACGTGCTGGATTTATAGGCATGGCTACCACAGCAAGTTTTCCAAGTACATTTTGATTTACAATAATTAAAATCAGAATCGCAACAGGATATGTATACTCTTATGTGCAACACAAAAGTTAACTTATGCCAAAAACCTAAATGTCCATCAAGAGATAAATAAATATAGCATGCTATAAATATACAATTGGAATATTATTTAACCTTTAAAGGAAGAAAAATCCTTCCAGATGAACTTGGAGTACACTGTTTAAATGAATAAGCTTGTCTAGACGGACACATAGCACACATTCCAAATTGAGATACAGTAGAAAAAATGTGAGGAAGGAAAGAGGGGGAAAGAGAGGGGGAGCTGTTCAGCGGGGATTAATCAAATATGGAGGAGGGTGCAGCTCTACACAGATGTGCTATGCCTGCAGTCAGCAGCACTGGACTGTCCACTTGAGAGCCGCTAGCAAACCACCGCTCTTGCCCAAAATACTTACTGCAACAATGAATTTTAAAGAGACATTTCTTGACTTTTTGACTAAGTTCAAAAGGACAAATAATTTAGGAATTAATAGTAAAAGTAGACAAGTTCAAAATGAAAACTTCTGTAATGAATTAACAACTGCACCTGAAAAACAAAGAACCACAAAGGTAAGACTGTTCTATTCAGCTCTAGAAATAAATGGTGGCTGGGAACACGGTGGCACTTACTACTGTGGAAGCCTGAGACCTGCAGTCCTTCCTGTAAGCACACCCTGAGACAATGTAGAGGAAAGTAGTACATACTCTCTGTTTTGGCCTTTACAGATGTGATTGAGAGAAGAATACACGTGAAGGATAGAAACAATGTTCTTCATGTTTAGAGCACCAGGCTTCTCCACTACCCTCTCCATAAGCTTGTCCATCAAATCAGGATGTCGAAAACCAAGGTCTTCAAATAACAGGAGAAAAAAGATGACCTTAAAAACAGAAGGGAGGGGAAGTCACTCAACAGCTACAATATGCTACTATATGTTTTTAAATCTCAAAGAACTTAAGCAACAAAATACTACCCCAAAAGGATAATTACATGTTTTGTCTTTAATCAGATATCAACTTAATGAACAATCTCTTCTAAGCTGAGAACCAAGGCTAATAATCAAGAGCCAAGAATAATCTCCATACCTCATTTAAATTTTTCTTAGCAGGAGGCAGTAGCACACACCTTTAATCCCAGCACTTGGGAATCAGAGGCAGGCAGACCTCTAAATTTGAGGCCAGCCTGGTTTATAGAATGAGCTCCAAGACAGCCAAGGCTTCACGAAGAAACCCTGTCACAAACAACAACAACAAATCCTTTCTTACCCATTTTTCATACGACAGATCTAAAATTTACTTTATATTGTGCTTGAACTGCTCCCATTTCTAAACTCTGCCTAGATTCTCATAAATATGGCAACTCAAACATTTTTTTCCTTTTTTTACCCATAGGCTGGCGTGAGTCTCCTGAGAAGCTGGGTGGATTAATGGGGGATTTCCCTCTGTATGCTATAAATATGTTTTATTATCATTGGTTAATAAAGAAGCTGCCTCAGTCTACAGCAGGGTAGACTATAGCCAGGCTGGAAGAGATATAGAGAGAGCAGGCAGAGTCAGAGAAACGCCATGTAGCTGCCAAAGGAGAAGGACCTGGAACCTCTCGGGTAAGCCACAGCCTTGTGGCAATATACAGATTAATGGAAATGGGTTAATTCAAGATGTAAGAGCTAGCTAGAAATATGCCTGAGTCATTGGTTGAACAGTGTTGTAATTAATATAGTTTCTGTGTGACTATTTGGGTCTGAGCAGTCGGAAATGAATGAGCAGTCTCCGCTAACATGGGATCCTAGCTATGTGCCACCAAGTCCAGTTGGATTATCTGAGCCTTAATACTAATAAGGTACAAATATTTTCCCATCTTTCCTTGTCTTTTTAATTTTTTTAAAACTAGTATACATAGTATTCTATTTCTTTGTGGCATTTTCAAACAAAATTTGTTGTTGTAACTCAAACATGTCTATTTTATATTAATATATGGAAGTGAAATATCATGATTAAGATATATTTCACTTCCAATTTCCTGCTGGGTAATATTTACCACAAGAATTATTGTCTTTGAACTCAATTTTAATAATAAATTCAAAATTCATCTTACTCTCTTAACCAACTGAATCCACTGATCTACCTCAGCCTGCACCTACTTTACTAGAAAGTAAGGTTCACATGCTGTTCCATTTAGACATCTGGATTATTAAACATGGATCCTCTCTCTGGGACTCCAAAGCAAACATCAGATAAGATCATAAAGTAGTAACATTTCATTCTTCAAAACCATGAGCCTCTCATACATTATTAGTTAGACCCATTTTTATTATTCAAAGCTAACAAGAAAATAGGATCCACAAGGCTAAGTTAGTTCACCTACCATAAAACCCTTTGATAACCAAACAGAAGAATTTTGGACAATGTAGCTTTCCTTTCTCACAGAAAACTGACCACAGAGTGTCTTCTGTATCAAATTTTAGCCTGTAGGAGACGGCGCTGAGCTAATTTAGCACTGGATATGCAGACATATTCTGACATATTCTGACATAATGACCTCTCTAAGCAGAAACAAGTGAATGAATAAGCTTCCTGAAAGCTTCCCTGGTATATCCCCAATTGAAACTCACCTGTTTCAGCTTCCAGATTTCAAAAGTTGTAGCCACATAGTCAGCTATGCTCTTGAAGAGATCTTCATTTTGGTATCGCAGGTCTCTACACGACTTCAGTATTCCGATCAAGACTTTAAAAGGACACCCGTGGATATTATCTATGACCACCTTACTGCATTCATTCAGGAGGACAACAGAGCGGTGATCCATGGCAGCCAGTACTTCAAACATGTGTTGGCTATTCAAGACAGAAAATCTGTCTAACTCCTTCAAGGCTTTCATCTACAAAAAAAACAAACTTGAATTTAATTATCATCTGTGGAAAATTTAATGCTGAAGAAACAAGCATAAGGCTTAAAAAAAGTATACACAAGTGCAGATATGTGTGCCCACAGAGAGATGTCTTAACTCATTTCAGCAAAAGCACAGCCACGTCCTCCTTCAAAACCGACTTTAGGGAGTGACAGGTCAAAGAACAGTTTTTTCAAACTTTATCCATTTGAGAAAAGCCAGGTGTTTACCTCCAGTTTCTTCTTAAGAGCAAGTGGCGTGTCTTTCCCGATATATTTCATCACTGTTTGTAATGTGAAGATGTGTTCTATCTTCCAAACTTGCTGATCAACTAGGATTCTGTCATTAGACACAAGAAATAGGATAATCCTAGAATCCATAGCAGAAATCTGAAAATTTCATTTGGTCTAGCCCCTACTTGGAACAGATCAGGAATAAGAAATCTATAGATGTGGTCTACCTGCCCAAGAGGGTATAAGCGGTTAGAGAAGGACCTAACTCATTCTAGGATACTTCCTTTTACATTACTGTACTGCCTTTATTAATGAACAAATCACATCAGTTTAAAGGTATCCTCATAACTTTCCCTAGTCTGTGACATCAGATCACTCGGATCAATTTTATATCTTCATAAGACACAGTGTGACCCGTCAGTGTCCTAGGAACTATTCTGAATTTAGTACACATGTCAGTTCTCCCCCTTTACATCAGTACTAGAGTCTAAGAAAAACTAATTTCAACATTACCTACAAATTTCTAGAAAGAGATTCTTTAAAAAAATACTATCTCCAGGTTTATATCATTAAGAGTTGGAATTTTAAGCTTAATAAAGCATTAACTATCACCAATGCCTACTTTATCAGTGCCTCCCAAAAAAGGAATTCAATTTTTGTTAGGCTTCTAAATTGCCCATACCAGGGCCACAGAGAAAACCACATTGAGAAACCTAGGAGGCTCTTACCGCAACCCTGCTCGAAGTGCATTCACATTCATGCATGGCTCCAAAGTCTTTAAAGCAGTTGACAAAATTGAAAGACATCTCTCATCACACTCATTGATACGCTCCTGTTAAAACACAATTGCAAACACAGCAAAGGCCATGAGATGTGCACGAGCTTTCCCAAGCAAAAGCCCTGAACCCACACTTTTACAGGACTAAGTACCAGACCAGGAAGTACAGAGTCCATCGTACACATATACCCAGGGAGTAAGCTATGACAATCCAGTGACTTTTCCAGATAATTGTCACATAACCTTTTAAACATCAACATTTTCCTATGCATCACTGGAAATCTATTTGACATTAATTCTATTCCTTTGCTTGTGAAATAACTGCATTAAACATAATTTTTACGCCGTCATGGAACCCCAAATCACCATGGGGACATCAGAGTAGAATAACAGATCTACTAAAGTAGATAGACCAATTGCTCCCCTAAGAGAGCCTTAGAAGACTGTCCTTACAACTTTCACATAGCCTTTCCTGAACACCATGCCACAAATGCCTGTGAATCTTTCTTCTTACCACATGCCCACTGCATTTGACCACCACAATTTGGGTCTCAGTCAGGTGCTAGTTTAGTGCAGAAATGCCAGGGGAGATGTGGGCAGAGAACAGTGCTGACTGCTGTGAACGGTCAGACTACTTGACTCAGATGTACTGACAGCAACTGCCCTCTCACCTCTGGCTAAATGTATTTATGACACCCACACATTACAGAGGAACAGTCACATGCAGATTTGCTGACTACAACTATGTTCCTGGTGAGGACGCTACACAGTTGGGCATGCCTGCCCAAGGTCTACTACAGAGTGGGAACTGAATCAATCATTGTTAGTGACTGGACAAGAAACAAATATAGGGCTTAACAAGCAAAACATAAAATTTAAAAGTTCTTGCTTAAGAACATATGAAATTTACATAAAATATTAAAAACTCATATACCTATAAACTCAAATCATGAATTCCAGTGAAGAGTATGTGACACATTATCTCTAGGCAATTAATGCATTTTAAGATATTTCCTTAATTATTGAGTTTAGATGTCAGACATAGCCATTCTTTAAATGATTACTTCTTCACATCTGGTGCCATATAAATGACATAATATGCAAACTTGAGCATGGCAATCCCTTGCCTAAAATTCTTCAATGAACTCCTAAGCCTACCGGCAAATACAAGCTCCACTGGGCATAAAACTGTGGCACCTTGTACATGACTCACACCCAATATGTGTTCTCTGTGTGAATCAAGGAATCCACTAGCTGCTAAGCAAGCAGTTTGGTACCATTAACTCTGTTTTCTTGTCTTCAGAGCTGGTGAGAGGATTAGGGCACTATGTGAGGAAGCTGCGAGCTCACTTCCTTCCCTACCCCTCTTTCCTTCAACTAGCCAACCTTTCTTTGTATGGCTGGCCTTTCTCTTCATTTTAGTTTCTTTCTTCCTACTTAGCCCTAGAGAAGGTAAGTGGAGCGAGCGGGCTCCCACAAATTTCCAAAGCAAAAGAAATGATCTAACTTAAGGTCTTCTAGACATATACAATACAGAAATGCACATTAAAAACATATATTCCACTGATAGTCTCTTCTTATATTTTTGGTTGTGAGCCTAGCCTTTAAAGGTTGGACCACCTCTCCAGCCCGATAGTCTCCTTTAAGGAAGCTATAAACAACTCCTTCCCCTGACTCGTTCAAAATATGTAAAACACAGTAAAGCCACATTTAAGTCTCCATTTGACTTACCTGAATCGTCCTCAGCAACGTCTGAACCATAAGAGTATTCTGAGGGACCCCAAGCTTCATGACAGCATTCAGACTGAACAGAAGGTGGTCATAGTGCATAATCTTGGCTTCTCTCATCATTTGACCACACAGCTGATTAAAGGCGGGGTGACCGAACATCAGTTGTATCTCAAAGCGCCTCTTGTCTTCAGATATCCTTTTGGCAATTGTCCACATTGCTAAGAAATAGCTACTACTAGGAAATGTGGGTGCTCTTGAAAATGCATCGAGCACATCACTCAAGGAGTTACACTCCTGGGCCAGCTTTTTGTGACTCATAGGGGTTGGTCTCATTTTCTTGGTGAATACATCTTCACTGGAGGTATGGTGGAAGTTTATTTTCATTAAATCATGATCAGATGCCCCATCAGAGACAAGAGAATGTTCTGAGTCAGAGGACAGTCTTCGAGGACAAAGCACTTTGCCAAATTTAAAGACAACTGTGTGTCTTACGCCTTTAGGTTGAGTATAACCATCTACTGATTTCAAAATACCCTGAAAGAGGTGTCTAACAGATGGCCGCAATCCATCCTCAAAACCATTTAACAAGCGGTTTCTTGGGTTCCATTTTGAATGAAAAACTTCTGGTCTGCAAAATCCCAGAGGATATAACCTCAAAACTCTGCTTCTTGAAAGTAAAGCACTCAACTGTCCCATGTTCCATAGCAAGGAATGTGCTTTGTTACTCATTTTGCTATCCACTGGCACACTTCCAAATACTCAAAATGCAACAAAATTTGACTTCTTCCTAAAATAGAGCATATGCTGTGGACTATCCTGCAGGGGATAGGCAAATAAAAGAAATAACAGTTAAAATTTTTGCATCTAACAGAAGCCTGCATGGATACCTATGAGCCACTAGAGCTTCATATTAAAAAGCAAAACTGTATCCCCAGTATGTCTCTTACACTTTTATTCCAATGTAAAGTACCCAGGTCAGTCATTTTAGCAGTGGTATAAAATAGCTTCTTGGTTTATAATAATAATTTATTATTATTATTATTATTATTATTATTATTTCCCATGTAGGTATTCAATAAATCTTCCTCTGCTAAGAGGCTACTTTGGAGGCCTCCACTGAAAATAGTATCATTGATGGACACTTTCAACAGAATGATCTAGCAATCCCCAAAACCAAAACATTAAGAAAACGTACTTAGGTCTGACCACTGGAGCCTTAGCCCTGACTGCCCCTGGAGAGGTGAGAGTCTGGGTTCCCAGCTGGAAGGCCCTGCTCTCCAAGCCCTAGACCACAGAGAAACATCCTGTATCCCACCCCCAACCACCAAAGCCCAGAGACCCCAGAGCAGCCTTCCCATACCTGCAATCATCCCTCACTGCACCTACCATCACTGGAACCTTGGCCCTGACTGCACCTGGAGAGGAGCCCCCAGAGCGCATCAGCGACTACCTGAGCCTCGGCCCTGCCTGCACCAATTGGAGGAAGAGCTAGGTATGCGCCAATGCAAGAAAATATTCAACAACCCAAAGAGCACTATGGTAACACCTGAACCTAGTGGTCCTACAAAAGGAAGACCTGAACATTCTAACCCAAAAGAAGGAGAAGAAAACATCCTTAAATATAACTTTATGAAGATGATAAAGACTCTTAAAGAAACAAAAATTTTCCTTAAAGAAATAGAGAAAAAGACACAAAAAAATTGGAAGAAATCAACATGACTCTTAAAGAAAGCCAAGAAAACCAAGAAGAAAAAACATCAAACAAGTAAAGCATAAAGCAGTTCAAGACTTGAAAATTGAAAAAGAGAAAACAAAACCCAAACTGAGGGAATTCTGAAAATGGAAAATCTGGGTAAATGAGCAGGAACTACATATGCAAGCATAACCAACAGATTATAAGAGATGGAAAAGAGAATCTCAGGAGCTAAAGATATGAAAAAGGAAATAGATTCATCAGTTAAAGAAAATGCTAACTCCAACAAATCCTTAACACAAAACATCCAGGAAGTCTGGGGCACCATAAAAACACCAAACCTAAGAATAATAGGGACAGAAGAAAGAGAAGAAGTCCAGCCCGAAGGCACAGAAAATATATTCAACAAAATCATAGAAGAAAACTTTCCCAACTTAAAAAAGGATATGCCTACAAAGGTACAAGAAGCTTACAGAACACCAAATAGACTGGACCAAACAACATCAACAACAAAAAGTCCCCTCACCATATAATAATCAAAACCCTAAACATATAGAATAAAGAAAGAATAGTAACACCTGCAAAGAAAAAGGCCAAATAACATATAAAGGCAGACCTATTATAATTACACCCAACTTCTCAATAGAAACTTTGAAAACCAGAAGGTCCTAGACAGATGCGCTGCAGACACTAAGAGACAATGGATGCAAGCCAAGACTACTACATCCAGCATCCAGCAAAACTTTCAATGACCATAGATGGAAAAAAAACAAACAAGATATTCCATGACAAAAGCAGATTTAAATAATACCAAGTCACAAACCCAGCCTTATAGCAAGTACTAAAAGGAAAACTCCAACTCAAGGAAGTTAGCTAAACCCACAAAAACAGAGGCAACAGATAACCTCACACCTCACAACAGCAAACCCCAAAGAAGAAAAACACACAAACAATACCACTGAAAAATAACAGGAATTAACAATCACTGGTCATTAATATCTTTTAATCTCAACAGACTCAATTCACCGATAAAAAGACACAGGTTAACAGAATGGATATGAAAACAGGATCCATCCTTCTGCTACATACAAGAAACACACTTCAACTTCAAAGACAGACATTACCTCAGAGTAAAGGGTTGGGAAAAGATTTTTCAATTAAATGGACCTAAGAAACAAGCATGTATAGCTATCCTAATATCTAACAAAGTAGACTTCAAACTTAAAACTAAAACCAATCAAAAGAGATGGAGAAGGACACTTCATACTCATCACAGAAAAATCCATCAAGATAATGTCTCAATTCTGAATATCTATGCCCTAAATACAAGAGCAGTCACATATATAAAAGAAACATTACTGAAGCTTAAATCGCACATCAAACCGCACACACTAATAGCAGGAGACTTCAATACCCCACTCTCACCAATGGATATGTCTGTAGAGAAATAAGAGAACTAACAGATGTCATTACTCAAATGAACTTAACAAACATCTATAGAACACTTCACCCAAACACAGTAACACAGAAGAATATACCTTCTTCTCAGCAGCACCTCATGGAACCTTCTCTGAAATTGGTCAAATACACGGTAAGAAAGATACAAAAACCTCAACAGATAAAAAATGGAGTAACCCCCTGTTGCTTATCAGATCACCATGGCTTAAAGACAGAATTCAACAATAATATTAATTGCAGAAAGTCTACAAATTCATGGATATTGAACAATGCTCAACTGAATCACCCCTGGGTCAAGGAAGAAATAAAGAAATTAAAGACTTCATAGAATTTAACAAAAATGAAGGCATACATACCCAAAATATCTATGGAACACTATGAAAGCAGTGCTAAGAGGAAAGTTCATAGCACTAAGTGCCTAAAGAAAGTGGAGAAAGCTCACACTAGTGACTTAACAGCACACCTGAAAGCTCTAGAACAAAAAGAAGCAGACTCACCCAGGAGGAGTAGAAGACAGGAAATAATCAAATTGTGGGCCGAAATCAATAACATAGAAAGAAAGAGAACAGTACAAAAAAAAATTAATGAAACAAAGAGCTGGCTCTTCAAGAAAATCAACAAGATAGACAAATACTAATCCAAACTAACCAAAAGGCAGAGAAAGAATATCCAAATTAACAAAATCAGAAATGAAAGGGGGGACATAACAACAGACACTGAGAAAATTCAAAGAATCCTTCGATCTTACTTCGAAATCCTGTAGTCCACAAAATTGGGAAATCTAAAAGAAATGGACAATTTTCTGGATAGGTAATAGATACTAAAATTAAATCAAGACCAGACAAGCAACTTAAATAGACCTACAACCCCTAAGGAAATAGAAGTCATCAAAAGTCTCCAACCAAAAAAAATCCCAGAGCCAGATGGTTTCAGTGCAGATTTCTACCAGAACTTCAAAAAAGAGCTAATACCTATACTTCTCAAATTGTTCTACACAATAGACACAGAAGAAACAATCGTTACCCTGATACCCAAACAACACAAAGATTCATCAAAGAAAGTGAATTACAGACCAATCTCCCTCATAAATATTGATGCAAAAATACTCATAAAATACTAGGAAAAATGAATCAAAAAACACATCAAAAGAAGTATCCACCATGATCAAGTTGGCTTCAAACCAGAGAGGCAGGGATGGCTCAACATATGAAAATCTATTAGTGTAATCCACCACATAAATAAACTGAAAGAAAAATCCATATGATCATCCCATTAGATGATGAAAAAGCCTTTGACAAAATCTAACACACCTTCATGATAAAGGTCTTGGAGAGATCAGAAACACAAGGAACATACCTAAACATAGTAAAAGCAATATACAGCAAGCCAACAGCCAACATCAAATTAAATGGAGAGAAACTCAAAGCGATTCCACTAAAATCAGGAACACGACAAGGCTGTCCACTCTCCATATCTATGTCTATTCAGCACAGTACTAGAAGTTCTAGCTACAGTAATAAGACAACAAAAGGAAATCAAAAGGATACAAATTGGAAAGAAAGAAGTCAAACTTTGATTATTTGCAGATAATATGATAGTATGTATAAGTGACCCCAAAAATTCTACCAGGGAACTCCTATAGCTGATAAACACCTTCAATAATGTCGTAGAATACAAGACCAACTCAAAAAAATAAAAAATAAAAAATAAAAAAAGCAGTAGCCCTCCTATATACAAATGATAAAAGGCGTGAGAAAGAAATCAGAGAAACATCACACTTTACAATAGCCACAAACAACATAAAGTATCTTGGGGTAACACTAAGCAAAGAAGTAAAAGACCTGCCAAAGAAGAACTTTAAATCTCTGAAGAACGAAATCGAAGAATATACCAGAAAATGGAAAGATCTCCCATGCTCTTGTATAGGTAGGATCAATATAATAAAAATGGCAATCTTACCAAAAGCAATCTATAGATTCAATGCAATCCCCATCAAAATCCCAACACAATTCTTCACAGACCTCAAAAGAACAATACTCAACTTCATATGGAAACACAAAAAACTCAGGATAGTCAAAATAACCCTGTACAAGAAAGGAACTTCTGGAGGCATCACCATCCCTGACTTCAAACTCTATTACAGAGCTATAGTTATTAAAAATGGTATTGGCATAAAAAGACAGGTAAACCAATGTAATCAAATCAAAGACACTGATATTAATCCACACACCTATGAACACCTGATCTTTTGCAAAGAAGCTAAAATCATACAATGGAAAAAAAAGAAAGCATCTTCAACAAATGGTGCTGGCATAACTAGATGCCAACATGTAGAAGAATGTAAATAGATCCATATCTATCCCCATGCACAAAACTCAAGTCCAAATGGATCAAAGACATAAATTCAACTACAATGAATCTCATAGAAAAGAAAGTGGGAAGTACTTTTGAATGCATGGGCACAGGAGATCACTTCCTAAATATAAAACCAGTAGCAGAAACATTGAGAGCAACAATTAATAAATGGGACCTCCTGACACAGAGAATGGCTCCCACAATCAATATATCTCTTTCCTTGCTGTCCCTTTCTGTCCTTCCCCCATCTCGACCATCCTATTCCCTCATGTTCTGTTCTTCCCTCCCCTTTCCCCCCAACAGGCTACCAATGTTCTTAGGAAATATTATCTATTTCCCCTTCCCCCATGGATCCATGTATGTCTGTCTTAAGATTCTCCTTGCTCCCCAGCTTCTCTGGAGTTGTGGACTGTAACTTCTGAAAGGCAAAAGACGCAGTCAATAAGACAAAACAGCAGCCTACAGAATAGGAAAAGATCATCACGAACCCCATATTGAACAGAGGACTGTTCCCCAAAATATATAAAGAACTCAAGAAACTAGACGTTAAAATACCAAATAATCCAATTTAAAAAAAAATGGGGTAACAGATCTAAACAAAGAATTCTCAACAGATCTCAAATGGCTGAAAGACACTTAAGGAATTTCTCAGCATCCTTAGCCACCAAGAAAATTCAAATCGAAACAACTCTGAGATACCATCTTACACCAGTCAGAATGGCTAAGATCAAAATTACCAATGATAGCTTATGCTGGAGAGGAAGAGGGGTAAAGGGACACTCCTCCATTGCTGGTGGGAGTGCAAACTTGTACAGTCACTTTGGAAAACAGTATGTCAATTTCTCAGAAAAATGGAACTCAAAGATCCAGCAACACAACTCTTGGATATATAACCAAAGGATGCAGACCCATACCACAAGGACATGTGCTCAACTATGTTCATAGAAGCATTGTTCATAACAGCCAGAACCTGAAAACAACTTAGATGCCCCTCAACTGAAAGATGGATAAAGAAAATATGATACATTCACACAGTGGAGTAAAAAAAAAAATGGTGTCTTGAAATTTGCATGCAAATGGATGAAACTAGATAAAAAAAAAAAAAACATCCTGGGTGAGGTAACCCCGACCCAGAAAGACAAGCACAGTTTGTACTCACTCATAAGTGGATATTAGATGCAAAGCAAAGGATAATCAGCCTATAGTCCATGACCCCGGAGAAGCTGGGGAACAAGGAGAACACTAAGAGAAACAGACATGGATCCCTGCGGGAAGGGGAAATAGACAAGAACTCCTGAGAAAATTGGAAGCTTGGGTTTGGAGACAAGGGGGGTAGAAGGGGAGGGAGGAGGAGAACATGAGGGAATGGAATGATTGAGATGGAGGGGGGAGCAAGGAAAGAGATATCTTGATTGTGGGAGCCATTATGGGGCTAGCAAGAAACCTGGCACCAGGAATACACAAGGATGACACCAGGTAAGATCCTAAGCAATAGTGGAGAAGGTGCCTGAACTGGCCTTCCCCTGCAATCAGATTGATAACTACCTTAATTGTCATCACAGAACCTTCAGCCAGCAACTGATGGAAACAGATGCAGAGATCCACAGCTAAGCTCTGGGTCGAGCTTCCAGAGACCAGTCGAAGAAAGGGAGGAACAATAATTTGAGCAAAGGGGTCAAGACCGTGATGGGGGAACCCATAGAAACAACTGACCTGAGCTAGAGGAACCTGCATAGGACCGAACCCACTCTAAATGTGGGTGACAGATGTGTGGTGGCAGTAGGTCCAGGATTTATCCCTGGCGCTTGAACTAGCTTTTTGGAGCCCATTCCTTTTGGAGGGACATTTTGCTCAGCCTAAAGTTATGGGGGGGGGGGGGCTTGGTCCTGCCTCAAAGTGATGTATCAGACTTCGTTTACTCCCCATGGGAAGACTTACCCTCTCTGAGAGGTGGATAGGGGATGGGGTGGGGAGTGAAAGGAGGGGAGGGAGTGAGAACTGGGATAGGTATGTAAAATGAGAAAAGATCATTCTTTAAAAATTAATTAATTAATTAAAGAAGAAAGAAAGAAAATGTACTTGGACAGAAAGAAATGAAAACGACCGAGCGCAGATGGCTCACCCCTTTAATTCTAGCACTCGGGAGGCAGAGGCAGGCTCCCTGTGCGTTGGAGGCCAGCCAGGTCTACAGAGTGAGTTCCAGGACAGGCGGGTTTCTACACAGAGAAACCCTGACTCGAGGGGAAAAAAGCAAAACAAAACTTAAACGATGTTCTCCGTGCTTAAAACGCTACAATCAGTAAGCCTCATCAAGATCCCGAAACCGGACTCGGCGTCCTTCCTCAACTGGGCCATCCAGCATCAATACACCACCCTAAACTTAAGATCGAAGTCACTTCTAAAACTTTTCTCTACCCAATAAAAAGACTACCACGATACCGCCCACGATCCTGCTTATGCTCACTACTCACTCACCATAGAACGGTAACCCCTGGCTACACATGGGCGCAGCCATGACAGTTCCCCTTAAAGCCGCGTCTGGAACAGTCTACGGATTCCTGTATAGGTCAAAAAGCCTAAGTTCGCGGCAGCCGTAGACGGCCACGTGTTGGGGGGGCACTCCCAGAAGAACGGTTTCTCTTCTCGGATGAAGAGATAGACCCTAGACCATGCAAGAGTCTCCGTAAGAGGCCACGGAGCTTATAAAGAGCATGTATGGTTGTTTCTATAAACTTAACACGCTCAAGAAGTAACTTTGAACTTGCCACTGGCAGAGTGGCAGCTTCTAAGAGCGCCTGCGCCACTTTTAGTGCGGAGGCGCGGTTGCCAGGCAACCGAGACGCCGATGTCCCAGACTCTAGGTCTTGCTAGATAGAGATCATGGCCAAGTTCGTGATCGCAGGTGAGTTCTTCTCCAGTTTCCCACAGCCGATAATCAGCCTTGTTAACTGCCTTCTATTCCGCGGCCCATCCTCTGATGGATCACCTCAAGCTGTTAGGCAGTTGCGGTGTGCCAAACTCTAACGAGCACTGGGGACATGGTGGGGAAAAATCTTCATCTTTGCCCTTGGCGAGCTTTAATTTCCACGGGGGCACAAACATATAGAGAATTATTTTTGATCTGCTGTGATTAATGCAATGAGGGAGAGGTGCACAGGCCTCTGGGCGAATATATTCTTAATGTGGGGTGTGGGATAGAGAATGGATGGACACAAGGAACCGAGCGGAAGAAACTGTTAAAGGAACTAGCCCAGATAAGGGCTAATGGAGGAACTGGATGCGGGAGTATGGCAGGACATGGGGTTAGACTTACAAAATAGAAACGAGATTCTTGTATCTTACAAACACCTGGCGGGGGGGGATGTTTGAACTAAATCTTGAACACAAAGAAGTGTCATTGAAAGAATTTAAGTAATATAGTGTCAATGAATTAATGAATTTGCGTTTTTCAAAAACTCGTCTCCGCAGCCAGAAACAACACCACCACCTAATGCAGCAGGATGCTTACTGTGTTTCTGCCTCCTCCCTTCTCCCCGAGTTGTTTCAAAGAGCTCACGGCTGTTCTACCTCTAGTCCTTCATTCCACTCAATCTGGCTTCTACTTTGGTCTTATATGCAAACTTTTTTTTCGCAATCACCAATGGTCTTAGTTTATTTTGTGGTATACACCAGAGAAGACGGCTCGGACTTGGGTGTAAGCCAACAGAAAGTCTTTATTAGCCCTCTGGCAACTACACTAGGTATTCTGGATCCCAGTGTAGCCCTGAGTCTTTCTCAGGGTCAGCTTTTAGGCACAAAACCATGTTCTGGGCTGACATACTTCAGTTAGCAAGAACAGTTTGCCAGAAGCAGAACTATAGAAGCCAAAAGGCGAGGTTAATACATTTAGAGACTTCTCCAGAAGTATAAGACTTCGATGGAGTAGGCCTTTGTTTTAGTTTTGGCCGGTGGTGCTGTCTACCTGCTGAGGTTTACAGCCTGAATGGTGCTCCCATCATGGAGTCAGTTGTGCTAAGGTCTGGAGCCCTGTTCCATGTTGACCTCTTTGTTACACTGGACACAACTGATCTTTACCATCTCCTTGCAAGTACTTTTTTTTGCTTCACTACCCCTTCAGATAAATATTTTTAGCACTAGAAGACTGGATGGTAGGAATACAGTAGAAAAGTTTCATGGAGTTTTGTATGTAACAGTAACAGAGGAGCGTTCTAGAGGGAGAGGGGGCAGACAACATCTTAGTCAGGGCTTCCAGAGGGGCGGGGCAGAGGACCTTCCTAGTCAGGACTTCCAGAGAGAGAGGGGGCAGAGGACCTTCCTAGTCAGGACTTTCAGAGAGAGAGGGGGCAGAGCACCTTCCTAGTCAGGGCTTCCAGAGAAAGAGGGGGCAGAGGACCTTCCTAATCAGGGCTTCCAGGGAACACAGGACAGAGGACCTTCCTAGTCAGGGCTTCCAGAGAGAGAGGGGGCAGAGCACCTTCCTAGTCAGGGCTTCCAGAGGGGCGGGGCAGAGGACCTTCCTAATCAGGGCTTCCAGAGGAGGGGCAGCAGAGGACCTTACTAGTCAGGGCTTCCAGAGGGAGAGGTGGTTAAGCAGATTACTGAACAATCAGCTACCAAGCAAAGACGATACAGGAAGAAACAGAATAATTTGTGTGGCTAACACCTGGGAACAGTACTGGAGTCTGTGGAGCTTACAAAGACAGTGTATGGTTGTGCACAGAAACCCAATGCACTCAGGTAGTAACTTAGAACTGCTAGCTCTTCTGAGTGTAGCACATCTTTTCTCTGTCCCACCCACTCCTTCCCCCAAAAAACAACATGGAGGTTTGTTATCAATTATGAAAGCTTGGCCTTAATTTCGGCTTGTTTCTAACTAGCTCTTCTAACTTAAATTAACCCATATTCTTTAACCTAGTTCCTTCCAGGACCTTGTTACCACATCTCCATTTTGCCCATCTTGCGTCTTTTGCCACTGGCTTGAGACTCTGCCTTTCTTCTTCCCAGAGCTCTCTCTGTCTAGAACTTTCTGCGATACCTCCTGCCTAGCTATTGACCACTAGGCTTTTTATCAAGCCAACCACAGTGACACAACTTCACACAGTGTAAAGGAATGTTCCACAATATCTGAGAGCACTTGGTGGTGCAGATGCCAGAGAACCACGAAGCCACGGTCCCGGTCCCTAGGTCTGGTGGTAACTGAGAGGATTTGGTAAGCATCCACTTGAAATGAGTGGAGTGGGACTGGAAGGAAGGGTGCAGGGAAGAGTGTCCTAAGCTGAAGGCAGAGGGAGACAATGCTGATCCTCCAGAGGAACAACCCATAGTTTAGACTTTGACCAAAGTACCTGGAAAGTTTTCCATAAAGATATAAGGCAATGTAATTTTTATCTTATCTGAGTGTTGTGGATGCAACAAGAGGACAGTCAGAAGATTGGAGCGAGTGCAGGAAGCAACAACGAGTTTAGCGTTGTGGTCAATATGAATGGAGAAAAACAAATAGACGAAGGAATGACCTGAGAGACAAAGATCACTACGTGAGCACAGAAGATAGAGGAAAGCTTAGAGTCCTAGACAGGGGACATCTAGGTAGAGCGGGGTTATCTGAAAAACTTCCATCAGAAGAATAAGTTTAATAATCTAGGTACTCGTAGAACTTTCTCTCTTTTGAGACAGAGTCTCGCTATGTAGCCCTGGATGATTTGAGGCTGGGCTCAAATTCTATCTCTTCCTCCAGAGTGCTGGAATTAAAGGTATACACCACTGCACCCAACTACCCCTGATATTCTTAAATAAGGAGATGGGTTGACATAACTACCCTAGGAGATTTAGGACTTAGAATTGAAATGGTACACATGAAATAATTATTGTCAGCTGCACTGATTAAGCCAGTAAAAGTTTTTAGTTCTTTTATTAATGGCTAGAATAACAGTGGTTTCGTGACTGAAAAGCCTCCTGGTACCCGAGCTCAGGGGTACAGCATTGTTAAAGGCAAAACCTACAAAGACTATAATTTATGTCAAAGTTAGGTAAGAGTAGAGTATTGCTGAAAAACTCATTCCTGGCAGAGCTTAGTAATTACTTCAGACACACCGTGACAATTATTTTTAAAT
This sequence comes from Myodes glareolus, assembly GCF_982192425.1. Lineage (NCBI taxonomy): Eukaryota > Metazoa > Chordata > Mammalia > Rodentia > Cricetidae > Myodes > Myodes glareolus. Next base: position 6,430,580 of record NC_142026.1, on the reverse strand, counting down.
GATGTCTTTTTTAGTTAATTTAAATTATGTTAATTACTTTGATTAATACATCCAGAACATGGTCAAGGACACACAAATCTCAAATGTGTTGCCAAGGCAGACACAACTATTCAGGGGATGGGGCGCTTGAGGAATGGAGGGCTGAGAACTGTTAAACAAACCCAATAAGGTGCTTGTTATCTCAGTCATTTCAGAACGGAATCCAAGCGCCTGTGACACATGCAGAAAGAGATGGTGGAACGTGGGAAAGTGCAGGCGTCTAGATAAGACACTGTGCTTGAGATAGGAATAGATTGCTACTTGAAAAAAAGGAACTTGGCCAACAAAATATACAGAAAAAGTATAAAAATATGTGTTTTGCAGAACGGTACCATTCAATGGATTCATGAGGAAACAGGAACTTACACAGTATGGAAAAGACTAGCCAGAGATTTAGAAGGAAAACCTGCGGAGTATACCATGGTGCGCTCCAGGTTTTACTCCACAGGAAGTGAAAACAGGCAAGACTGATAAACACTACCAGGGCCAAGGAGAAAGTCAAAAACTGCTTATTGTATTAAGGACCTCAGGGTTCTTAATTTTTTATATTTAACATATTTAGTTTAATAAAATTTATAATATATTACATTGCACCTTTTATAAAATATGAAGTATAATTATGTAAAAATATGTAATTTATACTTAATACAATTTCCTTCCTGGAAATTGTGAGAGATGCTAGGTTATAGTGGAATAATAAATGAATGAAAATATAAGAGCCAAGGACGGAGGATTTTTTTAAATATTCATTTATTATGTATACAATATTCTGTCTACGTATGCCTTCAGACCAGAAGAGGGCACCAGACCTCATTGCAGATGGTTGTGAGCCACCATGTGGTTGCTGGGATTTGAACTCAGGACCTTCGGAAGAGCAGGCAATTCTCTTAACCACTGAACCATTTCTCTAGCCCCCAGATGGAGGATTTTTTTAAAGAAGTTTTAATAGAAAGGGAAGAGGAGACATTGACTTATTGTTTCGGGAGGAGAAAGTGAAGTTTAAGTTGAATGCATTTTAAAAATCTTTGAAAGGAGACACTAGAAACATAAAAGAAAAAAAGCGTCTAATGGGGTGGGAATAGTTTGTTGAGCAAGCCTTCCAAGAAGACAAAAGCAGGAGTCAGAGCACAAGTGGACCCCTTTCCTTTGGAAGCTTCTCCATTCTTTATATCCACCTCCCCATTATTTTCTCAGTGATGTCTGAGCAGAAGGAATCCAGATTCAGAAAAGGCAGGTAATTGAGGTCATCCAGGGTGCAGGGCTTTTACAAGCTAACTTCCCAGGAAATGGACAGGATAGTTAAACGTGAGCCATAAAGTGGGTTTGAAGTAATTAACAATGGATTTGAACTAGACAGACAGGTGTTGAGAAGGACTGATGTTGAGGGGCTTGTGAGGTTGAGGAAGGATGCTCCCTCCACAGGAGCTACTGCACTTAGCCTGTCTTCCTAAACTCACATCCACCCACTCTCTTGGGGTGGTTTAACTTCCTATGTGGTCCTTACTGCAAAATGTGCGCCTGCAGCTGTCCCTTGGCACCTGCACCTCAGGTTGGCTCAGACACTCTCCCACTCTTATACGCCCACATGCCCTGCCTGTCCTTCCTAATGCACTTGTCTGAACAGCTCACCCATGATTTCTCTCAAATAAGGTCAGCCAAGAAATAGAAGTTAGCTCCAGACGTGTCCTTCCTCCTCAGCTTCCCCACAGTTCTGGACCGTATGTCAAATTTAGAGGGGCTGTATTTCCACTCCTTACCTCAGACTTTACCTTCCAGTGTTGGTTTTTGGTTTTATGTGTGTAGTCAGGGGAGGGGAGCATGCAGAGGTTAAAGGAGAACTTACAAGAGTTGCTTCTCTCCTTCTACTATGTGTGTCCTGGAGATCAAACTCACGTCATCAGGTTTAGTGGTAAGTTCCTTTATCAGTTGAGCCGTCTTCATGGACCCTGGAGTGGCTTCTAATGAGTAGTTCACTGTTGGTATTAGTATGCCATGCTGAAATAGTATGCTACAGTTTCTTATGTGGTAGAGCAGAGTACTAGAGGAGAGTAAATATTTAAAACATTCTCTTTTCCACAACATTTTATTATGTAAGATCCTTATCGATGAAATACTTCTTATTTTTATTAATATAACAAAAACTAGAGGTTTGTGTTATAGAAGGTTATTTTGTAATTTTGTTATAAAATTATATTATGGCCATGATACATTCTCTAAGTGTCTGGCAACTCCGGATAACAGCATGACAATTTGTGTGTGTCAAAAGAAAGCTTAGTTAATTTGAACTCTTCTAGGCAAAGCAAACTGCCCATACTATGCCAAGGCAGAACTCCTGGCAGACTATTTGCAAAAGAATCTTCCAGATTTTCGGATTTTCAAAATCACACAGCATCCTGATGTGTGGGAGGTAAGAACCTTTACAATTATTAAATGTGTTTATGCGAGAAAGAGTTCTACTTTGATAAAATACTTGCTAGTGTATCGTTTGGGCTTCTGATGATGGCTGTATTCTGATGACGATGTGTTAATGGCATTTGGATACTAGTAAAAAGGAGGTCCTACTTATCAGCCTCAAATCATGTTCTTTTCTCATACCTAATAGCACAAAGGAGACTCCAATAAGTGGGATAAATGTGCTGATTCCACCCCAACCCTACCAAGAAAACAGGTAGTTCGTGTTTAGCGTGCACTACTTAGCTTTTTCTTTCTCTTCACACGGAGTCATATTGGGATGAGGACCTATTTGAGATATCCGTGTCTGTGACTGTGTCGCTCCCTGAACAGACTCTTAAGGTGGAGATTTTGAAGATGGAGACTTACTGGAAATTGCTCTTAGGACATCCTGGGAGGAAATGAAGATGAAGGCAGCCGCATTAGGCGAAGTGGGGGGAGCTACAATATAGCCACAGCAGAGGCATCAACGGGTCCTCCAGAGCGTGCTGGGGATCCCTTCAAAGGCATCCCATGCTGAAGGCAGGTAGCGAGCATCAACCAGTCACCTGACGTGCACTGCCCCAAGGAAGGGGGCTTACAGTTACTTAGTCAAGGGGAATTTCTTTAGCTGAGGTCAGTCCTAGAAAGAAACTCAGCAGTTAACACTGGCCTCTGATATCTCTAGTGACTGAGGCCACAAATGCCTTGGTTATTGGAGGGAAGGAACCTGGACTATGCATGACTGTCTGCTACAGTCCACCGCTGTGCCTCTAAATTCATGTGCTCCATTAAGGAAATTCACAGCATCCGGTAACAGCTCTACCGGGATTAAGATCAAGATCTTTCCCTGGGAAGACTTTATTAAGGGAAGGGCTGTTAATGAACTGTATTCCCCATTGCACATGGTTTCAGAGCCAAACTTGTGCTCATCTCTCTTCCCTGCCATCCATTAGAGGTCTCCCTCTTCTGCTCTAGGCCACTTGTTAGGTGTGATGGCCTACTTCTGTATACTTAAGGGATGTGAGCCCCAGTCCATTTGAAAGACACAACTATTACACTTTGCCCCTTGTATGGTCAAAGGTGAGCATAGCATCGCCAAAGATGCTCAAATTATAACCTGGATGTTAAATATGTTTTACTCTGGGTGGTAGCTGTTGTACATTCTCCCGATTAGCAGGCCCGGTTACCCCTTAATAACAACAGCTTCTTTCTTTGCCTGCTGGTCTCTCATCTCACTGTGACCATTGTCAGCTATAGCTTGAGGATGGGATTCTTCTTGTCCCTCTGCCAGAAGAGCTCCTCTTCAGACTTTTAAAACCTTTCAACTCACACAGACTAGAGTAAAAGAAAAATTGGGGAAGCATAAATTCTCCGATGCCCCTGGGAATGATGGTGAACAAGGTCTCTCTTAATTCTGCCCCTTGGTTCCTGAATTCTAAGTAGTCTTTCTAATGGGTGGAAAGATTACACTCACATATTACATTTTATGACAGGGAGGAGCAGGACCATCCTTGTCAGGTGCAGTCTTCTAGCTGGTGTCCGCAGTTTTGCTGGCCTGCCCTGCCCCTCTATCAAGCTTGGTGATGTATGATACACTACTGATATGCTCAGCACTGCACCCCTTTTCTTATAAAACAATCCCCCTGGCTCACAGATATGTGCAGGACCTAGAGTTGGCAGGTCAAGCATTTCCTAAGTCTCTGGCAGGGTTTCTGCTGAAAGCCCTACAAGCAGGGAAGGGCATTGCCTTCCCAACACATATGCTGATTTCAATCTGGGCAGATCGTTTGCCTTTATATTGTGAAGAGAAGCAGAGTCTTCTGGTTTTCACAGAGCCAGTTTTGATGTCCTCAAAGGATGGTGCCGTCATTAAATTCTAGCACTGGTCTTTGTCGCTGGCTCACTGATCCTTTAACCATGGCAAGAACTACCTAGGGTTTGAAGACTATAGGCCCTTCTCTTGAATTCTTGCCTCATTTCTTGAGACTGTCCAAGTCATCACGTCTGTGGCGCTGGCCAGTATTCCTCTTAAGCTGATACTCTCTAGTGAACATTTCCACATGCTCTGGACCTCCATATCTTATCATCCCAGTTAACAGCCACACAAGGTTCCTTTTATTTTCGGTGTGTTTCTTGTGACTCTAGTGAATTAAGCATTGTCTGGCCCCCCAAAATGTGGTTGATTCCCACACCCTGTGTCCACTAGCCTTTTGAAATTAGTTAACTTAGGTATTTGTTTATTTTGTGGTAAGGCCTGCATGTGCTAAGATGTAAGGGAAGGTGAGGGAATATTTTGCTGAGTCAGTTCTATTCTTTGACTATGCAGGTCCCAGAAATGGAATTCAGTTGGTCAGGCTTGGTGGCAATCACTTTAACCCAAAGAGTAATCTCACCGGTGAGCCATGCTCTACAGCTTTGGCCTCTGCTTCCCCTATCCTCCTTGGCAGGTTTACTATTTCTACATTATTTGAGTCATCATTTTCTCCAAACTTCTGACTGCCTGTCAAGTAACATACTACCACTGTATTCTGGGGTCTCCACGGAGGTGTGCCCTCCCAAACTGCAGAAGAGTGAGCCGCACTGAAGAAATCTTCCTGCTGATCATTAGGTTCCGTTCCATATTCAGGGCTCAGTGAATTCAGTCCTATACATTCTTCCAGGGCCTGAAAGAGCGTTGGCATATTCTCCTTGGAACAGTCTCTTGGAGTAGATTACAAGCCAAGTGGTACAGTACTTAGAGAGGCTGTGTTGGAAATCTCTGTCTTCTTGCTTTGGAATGAAATGAGAACACGGACATCTTCAGAACTAACTAGAAATAGAACTCGTTTGTGAGATGGCCTCAGTATACGTGCCTCCAGTGGTGGGGCTTTAGGACCACTCAGTTGTACCTTACCGATAAGAACGCTGTCTTCCCAGCTTCTCAGGTGTTACCATTAGTCCTGACTGACCTGAAGTTCCTATACGGACCAGGCTGACCTGGAACTCACAGGGATCCATCTGCCTTTGCTTCCCCAGTGATACAATTAAAGTCATGAGCAACCAGGCTCACCACCATTTTCTATGTTTATATTTTACCATTTGAAGTAATCTAAATGTATTATGCACACATAGTAGCATTAAAAGCAAGCTGATCCTTTGTTGTCTAAATCCAACAATACTGAACTGAATTCTTAGGCAGATTTAATATATGACTTTTATTGGAATATTTTTCCACAGGAGTGGCTAGAAGACATTTGTGAAAAGAATAAATGGGACCACAGAACCTCCCCCATTATCTGGAGAGAGCTACTGGACCGTGGAGGCAAGGGCTTGCTTTTGGGAGGGTACAATGAGTTCCTGGAACACGCCCAGGTATGGGACTGCGTTGCTTCTCTGCTCACACGTGCTTCTCTTAACATTACATTGTACTTCGAATGTCTTACTACCTAAGCCATTGCATCATTTTTCTCCTCGTCTGTTTTCTGTTCTTGTCTTTGTCTGAAAATGTTCTGTTCTCTGAGGTTGAGCTTTTCTCTTCTGATATTTAGCTGTACTATGGTGTCACTTCCAGCATGACAACGGACCTGATGATGGTCATTGCTAAAGAGAACCTGGAGGCACATGTACAAGAAGAGGTGGAAAAAAGAACCCTGAAAGATCTCATCAGCCCCCTGCAGGTCTGGATTGCCAGGTGAAGCACCAGGATTTAGGAGTCTGGGTTTTTATTTTTTAGAAAGGACAGTGGGATGGGATTGATTGAATAATGGAAGAACACCAAAAAAGGTTCAAGATGCATGTGTGTGTATGATTGTGTTCACAGGTCTGGGTTGGTGCATGTACACGAGTTTCTCTATCCTTCAACATCCATCCCCGTGTGATTTAGGATGCATATGTGTACATGTCTTCACATGTTCTAAACCAGCTTTGCTGGCGGGTGTCCTCTGATCATTGCTCCCTCCCTCTTCCCTACCTGCTGGATTCTCATGGTTCTTACTCGTGCACTCATGCAATGCTGATCCCCAAAGTCTTCCTTTTCTCCTTCACAAGTGTCCTTCTCGTTGTCCTCACTTGTCACTTCTTCTTTTTCCATCTCTGCCCTCTCTCTTCGTTGTTCTTTCTCTCTGAGTTTCCATTCCCTCTAATTCACATTGTCCTTCTTGCAATATGTGGTACCGTAACATACACCTGCTTTAAGGAAGCATGTAAAATTAAGGAAAACTACAAACACTGAAAAGATTCAGAAATTGTACATAGATATCCATGACCCTCTCCAAAATAAAGAACTGAAATGGATATCACCTCTGCGTCCTCCCCAAGTCCACCAAGAGTAGTAGATGTTCTCAGATGCAATTTCTGACTTGCCACAGTTGATCATCACTGAAACAGAAGAGCCAGGTACAGTTAGTTTCAGATAGAGAGAACATTCTGTGCTTACCCTCGCTGTTTCAGTAAAGGCTTTTCTTTATGAGACTGTGGGAAAGAGTCTGCCCAAAGAAAGGCATTCACCATAGATAAAGACGTAAAAGGCGGTGGCTAACTGAAGCATGCACCTTTGTCTTTTCACAGAAAAGCATGAGTACATAAGCAGAACAGTCTGAAGGGAGTTTTGCTTGCTTAGTTATTGCTTTTTGCTTTGTTTTCTGCATGTGAGCAAGCTCTTTCATTTGAAACATCTAGTACACCAGTCAGCTCTTTGTGGTGTCCTTCGATGCCAGGATGTGGTGAGTAGTGAGACTTTCTCATTCCGCTTTGGATTCCTAGCCACGTCTGTGCAGGAGTGAGAGTTCCCATGTAAAATAGTGACTCATCGTATGGAGCACACACAGAAATACCTGTTAAGAGTAAAACATGTAAGTGAGCAGAGGACCTAACCATTTTTCATCCAACTTTTGCATTTAATCAGCGCAAGCAATAATGCATGCTACCACATAATCCCCATCTTGATAAGTGGAGAAGTGTTTGGGACGCACAGAGAGATCAGCCTGACCCTGTTTGACCGGGAGCAGATGGAAAGCTACCTGGAAAGCTTAGTGGTGGAAATCAAGGACTTGGCGTCACCCATCCTGCGCAGCGTCTCCCTCTGCACTAATGCAGAGGATGCCTTCCTTCGGGCCCAAGTCATCATCATCCTGGACGACAGCACAGACGAGGAAGTGCACAGCCTGGAGAGCTGCCTGAGGAGCAGGGTGCCACTGTGCCGCCTCTACGGTTACCTGATGGAAAAAAATGCTCACGAATCTGTTAAGGTCATCGTGGGAGGGAAAACCTTTGTGAATCTTAAAACAGCCTTGCTTATGCACTACGCCCCTAATATTGCGCGCAACATCATTGCAGTGGCACTGGGGGTGGAAGGCCAGGCAAAAGCAGCAGTGGCCCGGAAGATGAGAACAACGTCAGCCAGTGAGTGAACACTACCGTCCTGTTTGTGTTTTGATACGTGGGTTCAAAAAGCGGGGAAAGAAGGCTGCATCCTACAGGACCACCTAGGGTGTGTGACACAGAGGTAGAAAAGAGATGTAAGGAGTGTCTTAGGAGTGATGGGTGGAACCAGTGCGGTCCTCCCTCGTTTGGAGGATGCCACTTGACAACCCCATCCTCCCTACCTAGCTTTTTCCTGTACACATATATTGTAATCCAGTTTAATTCATAAACTCGGGGCCATAAGAGACTAACAGCAGTAAAAAGTGATAACCTAATAAGCTAACAATAACAACATACAATAATTAAAGTGACCCAAAAGTTGCCCACTGCTAATTTTTAGAATTTTTTATATAATAAAGTGCAGGGACAGGATTGTAGGTTAGCTGGAAAACTCTGGCCTAGCAGGCATGAGAGCCCAGGCGAGCTCCAAACCAGCTGCATCCTCCAGAAAAAGAAAAAGTGTGTAACTGAGGCAGCCCTGGAATGTGAACCTGTGGCTGAGGAGAGGAACTGTGCAAACTTCTCCTCATCTACTTGTGTGACTTTGCCCATCATTATAAAATTAGCAAATATTTCTTGTAATAAAATCTCTATTAGTCAAGTAATAATCTAAACCTACTATCCCAGTTTTCCCACGACAGTAATGGGGAAAGTAGTGTGTGCTGCTTACAAACTCGCGAGGCTCTGTGGGAACAGCTCTGCCTCCTTTCCCGCTTGCTGTCCTCATATTTAGCATTTTAAAAAACAGCCACTCCCTCCTAGAATTAATGTGAATCCAAAGAGACAACGTCAGAGTCACTTTTCTGTTGTCACGAGACACCTTGTCCAAGGCAACTTATAAAAGAAAGCATCTAATTGGGGGCTTGATTACAGTTTCAGAGGGTCAGACCACGGTCATCGTGGCAGAGAGCATGGCAGCAGGCAGGCTGCTGGAGCAGTAGCTGCGGGCTTACATCTGACCTATAAACTTGAGGCACAGGTCGCAAAGTGGGGAGGGGGCTTTTGAAACCTCAAAGCCCACCCCCGGGGACATACCTCCTCCAACAAGGCCAAACCTCCTAATCCTTCCTAAGCAGTTCTACCAACTGGGATCAAGTAGTCAAACATAGGAGCCTATGAGGCCATTATCATTCAAACCACCACAGTCAGTATTTCTAAAGTGCCCATAAGAGTCACCTGATGCATGGTAAAACTTAGAAGGAGATTGAACCTACAGGTTTAGTATATCTAATTAAATTTTGTTATTGATCTTTCAATTGATAGATATCAGAATCATATGAAAATGAGACTGGATCACATTTAGTGTGTTTTAGCTCTGCGTCCTTAGAGCTGGTCCTTTATGTTTAGACTAACAGCATCCCTAAGGATGGAATTACGGGCATGCTGGGAACAAAAGTTGGGGAGACAGTGAATGTGAACTGACGATAGTCTAAGGCAGTGCAGTGCAGGATGCCGATGAGGACTGACGGCGCTGTTAGTCATCTCCCTGCACGACAGCCCGGAAGACCTCTGTCTTCTTGCATGCAGATTCAGCATTTACCCTGAAGCTTATTCTAATGGTCTTCTTCCTACAAGAGAACAGACAAGAATTTAATCTCCTGCATACAGATTTTAAGTACATAGATGTGCTGGTTAGTTATGTGTTAACTTGACACAAGCTAGAGTCATCTGAGAGGAAGGAACCTCAACTGAGAAAACGCCTCCATAAGATCGGGCTGTAGGCAAGCCTGTAGGGCATTTTTTAAATTAGTGATTGATGGGGGAGGACCCAGCCCATTGTGGGTGGTGGTCCTCTGTGCTATAAAAAAGCCAAAGGGAACAAACCAGTAAATGGCACTTCTCCGCATCCTCTGCATCAGCTTCTGCCTCCAAATTCCTGCCCTGACTTCCTTCAATGGTAGAGTACAACGTTGAACTGTAAGTCAAATAAAGCCTTTCCATTACAATAGCTTCGATCATGATTTCATTACAATAGAAACCCTAACTAAAATAATAAGTGAGTAAATAAATAATTTTTTTAATTGCATAAACCTTTGTAGAAAAATCAACAGTTGAAAAATCATAAATATTAAATTCCAATTCTTATTTTCCCCAGTTCATATTCTTTTATCTTTCTCCATAGATATATAACTAACATATATATCTATGTGGTATTGTTTTCTCATTCATTCCCTCTATCCTTTTGACTGGTTTGTTTTCTCTTAAACCTTGTTTTTTTTCTTTGTTTTATTTGTTTGTTTTTCTGAAACAAGGTTTCTCTGTGTAGCTTTTGCTGTCCTGAAACTTACTCTGTAGACCAGGCTGGCCCTGAATTCACAGAAAGCTGCCTGCCTCTGCCTCCTGAGTGCTAACATTAAAGGTGTGTTAATGTTAACGCCACCACTGCCTGGTCCAAAACCTTGTTTCTAAAAGAATCTCCCATGAGCAATATAATCACAATTATTTTACAAGTGATGGAACCCTCCAGAGAGTCCATGAACAATATAATCATGATTATTTTACAAGTGATGGAACCCTCCAGAGAGTTGTCGTTAATGTACATTTGTATTTCAGTCTAGAATCAAAAGTGCATTTTCAAAATCCAAGCAGTTGAAAAGTTTCCCTTGGGGCCAGGGAAACATCTCAGTCAGTAAAATATAAGGTGTGACTACATGCAGAACTGCATGTGACCCTAGCACACTGGGATGGAGACAGGCGGGTCTCCAGGACTCACTGGCCAGCCAGACGCGTCCCTTCTTAAAAGATACAGTAAGGAGTGGTTGAGGAAGATTCCCAATGCAACTTCCAGCTTAGACAAGCACGCTCATCCATACATGCTTGTGCATTACACATCCGTGTGCGTGTGTGTATGAGAGAGGGAGAGAGAGAGAGAGAGAGAGGGAGGGAGGGAGGGAGGGAGGGAGAGAGAGAGAAGTTGAGCAACACAAAGGATACAATTTCCATTAGCGATTTCTCTCACGGCAGTTTCTTGGTATTGCTTGAATTACCCATCTAGCACATGATTTCCAAGGCAGTAGTAGTGACAACCAAGTCCTGATAATTAGGGAGGTGAACCCCAGCTCCAGCACAGGTTAGAGAGCTTGAATTCATTGGCTCAACCCTAAAACACATATATACAAAGCTTTACATTTAAGTAAATTTTATATTGATGGTCCTTATTATGGTTATTTCTGATTCTGTTCTATATAGGCATCAAAGATGTAATAATTTGGGGTAATATCAGTGGCAATAACTACGTTGATCTGAGGAAAGCCAAAGTTTATAACTATGAGAGTGCTATTAAGGGACCTCCTGGATATTGTCACTCGGTGTTAAACTTGATTTTTGACAGGTACAGTATATTTTAAGTGAAATATACCAACATTAGATAATAATAGAGTGTTTATCTACTTAGATAACAGTATGATGATATATCACAGTTGAAAGCACTATTGAAACATCTTGTAAAATTTGCATAAAATTACTTGTATTGTTTATGCACATTTTTTTGTTTTCTACTAAAGAATCAGAAAAATCCACAGAATAGTGACTTGTTGGTCCTCATCCCCATTTGATTTGGTTTAAAATCATGAGTTTTTACATTTCAGGTCACCTAGAAAATAGCTTATGTATTCTGTCCAAGTTGTCTCTAAAGTAGGTTTATGCAAAGCAAATGTCAATATAAAGACAGGTGTATATCAAGGAGAAAGTAGTTGAGCATTTGGAGGAAGAGGAGTTATGGTGACGAGCAGTCCACTGTCCGGTTTACCATTAAGTCTCAAGAGAGGCAGAGCTGAGAAGCCGTGTGTCCCTGGCGCAGGAAACCTCCTGAGTTGGAATTCAACATCATTCATTAGTTGTGTGGCTTTAGGGAAGTTGCATCAAATTTGTGCCTCCGCGTCTCTACTGATAGAATGGAAATGGTAATGTGGCCTGTCCCATATAGAAGAATTGGGAAATTAATAAATTCATCCGAACTCCCGCATAATGATGAGAAAGGAGAGGCAGCCAGAGCTCCTTGATCTCTGCCCCAGTTCCCCGGGGCAGCTTTTCCTTTTCCTCCATCCTTTATTGCCTCGCCCTCTTCAGACCAGGGGATGGTATCCTTGCCAAGGAACCAGGTATGCTGAGCTCCCTCTCCTGGAACCCCGGTCCTCTGCATGTGCTGCCTGCACAGGGTCAATGTTGCAGGGATCTGGGACCATTCTCTGACTGGCTAATCGGGCAAACCTTGCTCTCATCCAGCTCAGCTCTTTCCTGAGTTTATCCTTCAAGACCATAAAACATGTTACCCCAAATCTCATTGTGAATGATTCACTGTTTAATGAATGTATTTGATTTTAAATGAAGGATCTGATCGGTCCCAAGAAAGCATCGACATATAATTATATAAGTAATACTCAGAATGAAAGAAATTTTTCCTGTAGCCTATGATATCTTTTCAGTGTTTCATATTTTACTACTACACTTCAGACTGAAATTTAATTGTTCCTTTCTGCCCAATTCATTGCATTCATAGGTAATGAGGACAGCAGGAGAAAGTGTACGTGGGTCGCATTACTGTCTAGGTGGCACACAGAGCTCTCTGTGCTACATTCCAGGGCTCAGAGGATATGCTTTCCATCCCTCTCTCTGTTGGGAAATTGCTTTTCTCTTTTCTTGCAGTGAGTGGGTAGCAAAAGAGTTTGTGATGACGCTTCGGAACTTGAGCAGCACTGGAAAGCAATTTGGGGGCATTTTGGCTGCACACAGCATAGCCACCACACTGAAGTACTGGTATCATGGCTCACCGCCTGGGGAGATTGTTTCCTTGGGAATAATGAGTGAAGGTAATAATTCCTCCCCCCTCTTTCTTTTTGGTTTTTTGAGACTGGGTTTCTCTGTAGCTTTGGAGCCTGTCCTGAAACTAGCTATTATAGACCAGGCTGGTCTCAAGCTCACAGAAATCTGCCTACCTCTGCTTCCCAAGTGCTGGGATTAAAGGCGTGTACCACCACAGCCCGGCAATAATTCCTGTCTTAATGTTCTGTTTAGATGATAGAATGGTATATGAGTTGTGAAGGTTTTAACAGGGCCATAATGCATTCATTCATTCATTATCCAACTACTCACTCAAAAACTCAACAGTATTTATCGTGAATGTACTAGAGAGGCAGACAAGGGATTGCAGCTGGCTTCTGCCTTTAGAAAGCATGCAGTAGAGTCAGGAAGAGCCAGGTTGCTAGAAAGCCTCATGATGTTTTCCTCTCTGTATCCAGCTGAGAAAGAGAAATCCAGATCTATTCTAGACAGGGACGGGAGTCAGGCCAGGCTTTGTGAAGAGAAGGTATTGCAGGAAATCTCGAAGTCTTTGATACTGACCTGGAAGGCTGCTGTGGATGAGCCCTGAACACCAATAGTGAAAACTCAGAGTCAGTATGCAAACGTGCAAGGAGACCCAACCTTCAGGAGACCAGGCAGAACCAGGAATGCCGAAAGGACACTGTAGTCAGAGTTTTTGGCAGGACTATCAGTTCCCCAGTAACGACATAATGACATGGAGGCTTGTTATTAATTATTAATTTTATTATTATTAATTACAAAAGCCCAGCCAATACCTTAGGCTTGTTTCTAACTGGTTCTTATAACTTAAATTAACCCATTTCTATTAATTTACTTTCTCCTTCATGGCTTTATTTCTTCATCTCCCTAGTGCCCATCCTGCTTGCTTTGTGTCCCTGGTGTCTCTGCCTTATTCTTCCCAGCATCCTCTGTGCCTGGAAATCCTGCCTAGTTTTTGGCCATTCCTCTTTTTATTAAACCAATTAGAGTGGCACATCTTCACAGTGTACAAAAAGATTATTCCACAACATTCCCCCTTTTTGTCTAGATAAAAAAGAAAAAGTTTTAACTCTAGTGCAGTAAAACTGTATGTGATAAAAACAATTATCAGGTAAGAATTACATTTACAATGCCCAGTCCATTTGCATTTTGAAAATTTAGAGATGTTAAAATATTCCATTATATATCCTATCTTAGCACAAAATTTATATCTAAACCATTTTATAACTTGTATTACCATCCTAAAAATATCTTTTTAGACCATAAAACATTTTTTAGATAAACAACTTAAGCTTTTATGTTTCTTGACATTCTAAACATTACATCTCTTATATAAGTTTCTTTTCTGAATTTGGTAATATATAGTAGAAAAACTATAAAACTATAACTCTCTAGTCTGGAATTCATATCATAGAACCAAGGACAATAAAATATTTCTTAAGTGAATAGGAAGTGCAGAGTAAGCAACTTCCAAAACTATAAAAAAATTACAAAACAGCTGGATTCCTGGATAGTCACCCAAGGTTCCTCTGTAACTCTGGGGGCTTCCATCTTTGGCCTTCCAGTCTAGAAGACCTTAGTCTTAGAGTTTTCTGTAAAGCAGAAAGTTGTACCTGGTCTTAGAAAAATTCAGCAAATATTTTCTTTGGTATCCTGCTTGTCCAATTTGGACAGCATACTGTCAGCAGTTGAGACAAGAACAGTTTCTTGCCCCAATGACTAGTTTCTGCCATTAAAAAAAACAAACACATTGTGGAGATTCTTCAATGCCCATCTTTCTTTTATGAGGTAAATTGGTGCTTCCAAGAGCAGACATGTCTCATTGTCATGAAAAGCTTTGTGCTATTAAGATATTAAAATGCTATATTCTGTAGGTCTCTTAAGTGTTTGAAGACTGTCTATTTAAAATGTCTCCGATTGACCTTGAAAACATATCTGACATGACTAGAAGTTTTATTGTTATAGATGATTGACAAATAGCCTGTATTTCTTTGTTATCCTAAATAGCTTTCAAGGACTAAAACTTTACATTTCATTTTTAAATGAGTTGCATAGGTACAATCTCTTAAACAAGATAGAAACATATATACAGTGTAATAAAAAAATCTTAAATTGCATCAATATACAAAAATCCACATCAATGTAAAATATTTAAGACTAGTGGTTGTTCAAAAGTAGATTCAGCAATCCACCCTTTATCTCATCGGTTCTATATTATAGCCCCCCCTTTTCCCCTCAGGAAAAAATCCTTGTAGCTAATCTCCTTTGATTAGCTTTCTCCCTGATCATGACCAACAACAACTTGTAACCAACACCCTGAACAATGACAACCACCCACAACTCACTGAATAACCAAAAACTTCCCACCCTACCTCTTCGGAAAGGGGCCATAATGTTCTTCAGGCTGCTTCCTAGGGACACTGGCATCTTTAGGGGACCCTGAGAAAATTGGATAATGGTCAAGTCCTGGCTAGAATAGTCGCTGAGGCTGGACCATCTCAGCTAACAGCCTTAAAGCTGTCCTGGATGCAGAACTCTGAAGAAATTGCAATAGAGGCACCTGAGAGGCCGGATCACCTGGACCACCCATTTTCATTGGTGTCTGGTCCCCTTGCTCTGAAAACACACAAACTTTTGAAGATAACATATATATCTGCATTAACACAAGTGTGGACGGTGCACTGTACACAAGCCAGCCAAAGGTGATTTCTTGTTCTCTGTCTGAGCAGTAAAGCGCACATCACCTGCCTTGTTTTCCTAGGTTGTTTCTTCATGTCTGTAGCCAGGGCTTTCAAGGGACATTCACCCAATCAAACCTGAGCTCTTTTGACCTTGAATAAAACCACAGCCTTTTATTTCCTTGGAAGTAAAAGCGTAGCCTCATAGTAACATATTTTTTTGCTTCCATTTTGAAGCTAAAACATCTTTAAAATGTATAGCTTGGTTTAATTTAGTAGTTTGTTAAATAGCCCAGTGTCTCTCCACAGCTGGTTTTTGCTCATCAGCAACCAAAAAATTTAAAGTCAATGCAGCACCACGCAGGGCCCAGACTCCCTGTGCATTTCCCATCTCCGCATGGCCTGCTCTTTATTATTTATAAATGCTTCTCTTTTTTCTATGACTGTCTATACCATTTTCTTCTTTTCTTAAGCCTATGTACAATTTTGAACACACTATAACCTGCTTAGAGGTTCTTTCCATCTGTATCTGTCTTTACTAAGCATTTGCAACTTTCTATGACCTAGTGAGACAAATCATAAACTGTTAGGTCAGCCACCTGCATGGGTCAGCTTAGCTCAGGCGCTGGCACATGGTGCTGGTAGCTGATAGACTGCAGAACTAAGAAGTTACCTCTGGCTCTTTGTCTATAACTTTTTTTTTTCACTTTCTCAGGTCCTGTATTTGGATATTTGAGCCCACACAACAAATGGTTGGATGCCATTTGTAGTCAGACCTTTTTGTCATATGATCAACTCCCCAATAATGACATGAAGACTTATTATTAATTATAAAAGCTCAGTTGAGAGTTTAGACTTGTTTCTAACTAGCTCTTGAAACTTAAATTAACCCATTCCTTTATATTTACTTTCTGCCTCGAGGCCTTATTACCTTACTCCATAGGGCCCACCATGCTTTTTCTGCATACAAGGAGTATCTGCCCTTTCTCTCCCCAGCATCCTCTGTGTCTGGAAATCCTGTCTAGTTATTGGCTGTTCAGCTTTTAACATCTTCACGGTGTACTAAAAGATTACCCACAACAGGTTGCTGCCCATCCATAAACACTGCAGAGGTATGCTACAAGCTAAGGAGTATGTAGAAGTCTCCATCACTCTTACAAACCAGCAAAGGCAGTGGCTGCTGCTGTGTCCTCTGTAGGTTCAGCCTTTGGCATTTCCTCCCTTTTGTTTCTGTCAATCTTGTTGGCTCCCTGATCTTCAGGCCTGGTCCTCTCTACTGAGTTCAAGCCTCAGTCGGTTGGAAACATGGTCATGTGAACGCCATGCTGTGAACCCAACTAGGGTAAACTGAACCTGCTGGCTTTTTTCCCCAGTCAGAACTACCTCTGGCATGGCTTGTGTTATCAGTAGGGCCACCATCTCTTCCTCGCTCCAGTTTCAGTACATCTCAGAGACGTCTCTAAAATTCTCCAGTGTGAGAATTAATGTCTTTCTTTCTCCAAACTCTCTCAGACAGAGAGAAAAAAATTCCTCTTTTGGTTGTTTGTTTGTTTTGTTTTGTTTTGTTTTGTTTTGTTTTGAGACAGGGTTTCTCTGTGTAACCTGGCACTCTCTCTGTAAGCCAGGCTGACCTCAAACTCATAGAAATCTGCCTACTTCTGCTTCCTGAGTGCTGGGATTAAAGGCATGCACCATCACTCAGCTCAGACAGAATATTCTTTTTTTTGTGGACGAAGTCCCCTGCAAATCTTTTATTAGCACATGAAAATATGAAAATGTACCTCATTCTTTTAGATAATTTCACATCATTCCATCATGCCGTGGTTTAGGTGACTTTCCCTGTTTGTGAAGAGTTGGGTTGCCTCACCCCCTCCCTGTAAAGAACATTACAGTTTAAACTTTACATGTATGCTTGGGCATTCATTTAGACAAATGTCAGAAGAATTTGTAGAAATTTAATTATGAGTCAAAAGGACACACAAACACAGTATTTGTGGGTGTGTCCTTCCTTCCCCTTTCCCTTCCTTCCTTCCTTTCTTCCTTTCTTCCTTTTGTCAAACATGACAAAATAAAATATAATTAAGATAAAGCAAAAACTAGCTACTGGTGGTGACACACATCCTTAATCCCAGCACTTGGGAGGCAGAGGCAGGCAGATTTCAGTGACCTTAAGACCAGCCTGGTCTACAAAGAGAGTTTCAGGACAGCCAGGACTGTTACACAGAGAAACCCTGTATTGAAAAACAAAACAAAACAAAACAAAAAGGTAAAGCAAAAACCATCTTATCAGAGATGCTCACAGCAGCTCAACAAAAGGAAAGTCTTAAGAGCAGGCATAAGAATCAGAGACACGCATTCCCATACTCAGGCGTTCCATCAGAATACTAAGTTCAAAGCTCTACTATCTCTGCAGAGGACTTGGTGCAGTCCAGTGCAGACTCCGTGCTCACTGCCCCAGTCTCTGTGGTCACACGCACCTATCTCAGCTGAGTCAGAGGCTTTGTTCTCCTCCTGTCCTCCATCCCCTCTGGCTCGTACACTCTTTCCACCTTCTCTTCCAAAAAGTTCCCTGTACTTTGAGGAAAGGGATTTGATGGAGACATCCGTTTAGACTCTCCCTGTGTGTAATGCCTGGCTGTAGGTCTCTGCGTCTGTTCCCATCTGCTGCTGGAGGAAACTTCTCTGATGACGACTGAGTAAGGCAATGATCATATTTGTCTTTTTGGGTCTGGATTACCTCACTCAGGATAATTTTTTTCTGGTTCCATCCATTTGTCTGCAAATTTCATGATGTTATTTTTTAACTGCCGAGTAGTACTCTATTCTGTAAATGTGCCACATTTTCTTTATCCATTTTTTGGTTAAGGGACATCTAGATTGTTTCCAGTTTCTGGTTATTATGAACAATTAACATGGTTAAGCAAGTACCTTGTGGTAGGATAGAGCATCCTTTGGATATATGCTCAAGTGTTATAGCTGGATCTTGAGGTAGATTGATTCCCAAGTTTCTGAGGACTCGCCATATTGATTTCCATAGTGGTTGTACAAGTTTGCACTCCCAACAGCAATGGATAAGTGCTCTCCTTATCCCATACTCTTACTAACGTGAGTTTTCACTTCAGTTATTGATCTTAGTCATTTTGATAGTTGAAAGATGAAATCCCAATGTAGTTTTGATTTGCATTTGCCTGGTGCCTAAGGATATTGAACATTCTTTAATAGTTTCTCGGGAAGTTGAGAATTCTCTATTTAGACCTGTACCCCACTTTTTAATTGAGCTATTTAGTTTTTTTATATCTAGTTTCTTGAGTTCTTTATAGATTTTGATATTAGTCATCTATCAGATACGGAGTTGGTAAAGATCTTTTCCTGTGCTGCAGGCTGGGCCTTGTCTGGATGATGGTGTCCTTTGTTTACAGAAGCTTTTCAATTTCACAAAGTCCATTTATTAATTGTTTAATTTAAAAACCTGTGCTTTTGGTGCTCTGTTTAGAAAGCCTTCTCCTGTGGGAACTCATTCAAGGCTATTCCCCATTTTGTCCTCTATCAAGTTCAGTGTATCTGGTTTTACATTGAGGTCATTGAGCCACTTGGACTTTGTGTACGGTGATAAATATGGATCTATTTGAGTTTTTCTACTTGCGGGCATCCAGTTGGTCAGCATTATTGGTTGAAGATGTTGCCACTTTTGCAGTGTGCGTTTCTGAATTCTTCATCAAGTGTTCTTATGTGCATGGACTTATGGCTGGGTCTCCAGTGATCAACATGTCTGTTTTTATGCCAATACCATGCTCTTTTTATTTTTAATTAATTAACTAATAAATACATTATTTTATTTTGTTTTTCGAAACAGGGTTTCTTTGTAGCTTTGGAGCCTGTCCTGGAACTAGTTCTTGTAGACCAGGGTGACCTCGAACTCACAAAGATCCACCTGCCTCTGTACGTGCCACCACAGCCCAGCTGTTTTTATTACTAGTGCTTTGTAGTACAAATTGAAATCAGGAATGGTGAGAACCTCCAGCAGTTCTTTTATTGTTCAGAATTGTTTTAGCTATCCTGGGATTTTTGTTTTTTCTATATAAAGTTGAGAATTGTTTTTTAAAGGTCTGTGAAAAATTATCTTGGATTTTGATGGGGGTTGCATTGAATCTGTAGGTTGCTTTTCATGAGATGGCCATTTTTACACACTAATTCTATTAATCCATAAGCCTGGGAGATTTTTCCATCTTCTGATACCGTCTTCAATTCCTTTCTTCAAGGACTTGAAGTTTTTATCACACAAATCTTTCACTTACTTGTTTAGAATTATCCCAAGATATTTTGTATTTTTTTAGGCTATTGTGATAGGTGTTGTTTCCCTGACTTGTTTCTCTGTTCATTTGTCAGACAGAATATTCTAATGTAGATGCATGCATCCTCTTTATTAGAATATCTGTACTGACGGTAGGCTTCCTCTGTGTCACCTGCTACATCTCCATGGGAGAAGTATCTTATGTGGCACTCATCCACAGTGAACAGCTTAAGTGGTGATGCCTGGACATTGGCAGCCTGGGGTTAAGTCTGTGGAGAGACGGGCATTGAAAACCCCATGATGATGTGTGTATGTGAACATACACACAAGAGAGAGAGAGAGAGAGAGAGAGAGAGAGAGAGAGAGAGAGAGAGAGAGAGATCTTTGTTTTTAAGCTTTATTAACCTCTGTAGGAATTCCACTCAAAACTAAAAATTATTTGTTTCTTATTCTACTCTCATGAGACCTTGTTGGATAAGCTCTCATAAACTCTGTCCCGATGAAGCACATTCTCCACAGATAGGTTACAGATCTGGGAAACTTGCTGATGGGCTTTTTTTTTTTTAATGTGCTCAGGTTCTGTTGGCAATGAGACAGACTGGATAAACACAGGGCCATAGGACAACTTAGCAGTATTTAGAAAAGGAGATCACAGAGCTGTTGCAGCAAGACTCCCTAGGCTGCTGAAACCAACATAGCTAACCCACATGACCACTGCATTTCTTCTCCTCATTTTAAGGGTGTTTCCATATCATTAGGCTTGCAAAATTGCCCATTCCGACAATGCATCTGGCAACATGGCACACCAGGAAAACTCCCTTAAAAGAAGAAAGGTCTCAAATGCACTTTCAGGATTGTTCTGACCTAGTCCTGCAATTATCCACATTTCTCTCTACCTTTACTCATGACTAACATCCACCGACTTCAAAATCTCTCTATAAGATGTCTATCCAAGATGGCGCCCTTGTGATTCTCTCAAGAAGCCTACACCCACCCTAAAGTGTATACTGAAACCCTTTACTTAATAAACCCTGCTTTAGAAAACCCTAGGTTTGTTTTATACTGACTTGTCCTGAAATTGTTATCTGCAAGGTAATTCAGTACCTTCATCTCTCTGGTGGGGTCTCTGAAAAGAAGCCTGGCCACATGCAGGCAGTGCTGAGCTGTGCCTCCCACAGCTACTGACAACAATGATTCTGATAAGCAGAATGCCAGAATTTAGCAATTTACCAACTGAAAGCCATTCATAAGAAGTGACGAGAATAGGAAGTAAGTATGATTAGTTTTACAAGAACAAAGATGGAGAACTGGAGGCTCAAGGAAATACCAGGTCTCCTGTCCACTTCCTTTCCTAGCCTAGCATACATTGACTACATGGTTGTTATAATGTCCTGACTAGTTTTGTTTCAACTCAACACTAGCTAGAGTCATTGGAGAGGAGGAAGTCTCAACTGAAAGAATACCTCCATAAGAGCAAGTTACAGACAAGTGTATAAGGCATTTTCTTAATTAGTGATTGTCACAGGAGGGCCCCACCTATTGTGGACAGTACCATTTTGTAGTAGGAGGCCACTCATTTGTTCTGCCTGCTCAGCCCTGAAATAACCACACAGAAGCTATATTAATTAAATCACTGCTTGACCCATTAGCTCTAGTTTCTTATTGGCTAACTCTTACATCTTAATGTAACCCATTTCTATTAATCTGTGTATCACCACGTGGCTGTGGCTTACCGGGAAGGTTCCAGCACATCTATTCCCAGAGGCTACATGGATCTCCTTATTCTGCCTTCTTTCTCCCAGCATTCAGCTTAGTTTTTCCCACCTAGCTCTACTCTGTCCAGCTCTACAGGCCAAGGCAGATTCTTTTTCATTAACCAATCATATTCACAGTATGAAGAGTGGAATCCCACAGCACCATCCCCAGGCTGGTGGCCCTGGGCTCTTTAAGAAAGCAAAGTGAATAAGTCATATGAAGCAAACCAATGAGCAGTACTCCTCCATGACCTCTGCATCAATTCCTGTCTCCATGTTCCTGCCCTATTTGAGTTCTTGTCCTGACTTCATTCAATGATAAACAATGGTGATTGTTAGCTCCAAAGGAAACTCTAGTTCCCAAAACTCCAAAAGGCTGTCCATATATCAAGATATGTGCTCAATCTGGACTATAGGAGAATTACTAATTATTAGATAAAAGTCAGAATTCCTCAGGAGTTTGTGAACTTGTTTTACCTCTAACACACACACACACACACACACACACACACACACACACACAATTTTAAAATCATGTACTATGTGTGCTGTTTTCAGTCCTTTTTCCAAATTCTTCTTTATTTACTTATGCTTTGCCCTGTGCATGCTCCCTACAGGCCAATTTGGTATTCCAGAAGGGGTCGTCTTTTCTATGCCTGTGAAATTTGAGAACGGAACTTGGGTAGTTCTTACAGACCTTGAGGACATTTCGCTGAGTAAGCAGATAATAAACTTCCTCACAGATGACCTGATTCAGGTAATAACAGAGGGCCTACAAAGGAGCTCGTTTTGATAATGATCTCAAAATGGTTCTGTAGGCTAAGACATACATGAACTCAATTTATATCATGTTCCTGAAAAGCATAAAGCAGCAAAGGTTTGGAGAATATATCAAAAACATGTTATGCATCTGGTTTTATAATTTTCAGTATGCTAAAAATATTTGTTTTAAATGAAGCATCAAATAATTTTTCTGCTAAAGAATGATTTAGCAGTTGCTGTCATTTAATGCTCTGATTATAACTTTTTTAACAGGAGAAACGTGTTGCATTTGGAGACCTACTAACTTTTCAGCCAGTTAAAGAAGGTAATCTCATAAATTTGTTGTCTCATTGATCTGATGCCAAAAAGGTACTTACATACAGGGTGCTGTAGAGAAGGTTCGGTGGTTAATAGCACTGATTGCTCGAGGGACCTACGTTAGATTTTTCAACATCCATTTGGTGACACAAGCATCCACAACTCCAGTTTCAGGGTAGCCTCTTCTGGCCTCCTTTGTCACCAGACGTGCATGTGGTATACAGATATATGGACAGGCAAAATGCTCATACACATAAGATAAAAATAAATCTGTTTTTAATTTTTTTATAAAGGTACCACAGGGCTGGGGAGATGGCCTGTGGGTAGGAGCACTGGCTCTGTAAGCAGGAGTTTGGATTGGTGGCACTCACACAGAAGAGCGAGTGTGGCCAAACACATGTGCCTGTAACCCCAACGCTTCTGGCAGGCAAGAGATGGGAAGGTCTCTGAGGCTTGCTAGCTGTCAACCAAGCTCCATTTCAATGAAAGACCCTGTCTTAAAAAATCAAAGTGGAGAGAGAGAAGAGCCATGACCAGGCCCATGCACCTGCATTCACACTCACATACCATGCAGTGCTCACACACACATGTGCACGCACACACACAGCTATGAAATGCTTGTTATAGCTGAATTGCTGTTAATACTAATATAGATAGCTAGACTACATATTTTGTTTTTAAAACTCAATTATTAGCAAAATAAGCTGCTAAATTCAATGTGTCTTTAGAAATAAAGCATAAAACGCTAAAGAAATCCTAGAGTTCAGAAAGTCCTGCACTACAGCTGTCAAACGGCAGCTGCTGATTCATAAACAGCCATGGACACGTGACTATGATGGATTTATCTGGAAAACAAGAGGATAAGGAGGGATCCAGCCTGTGAGGGTTAAATAGAGCAGGGGAGGTTGGCAAAGGTGCATGAAAGAGAGATGGGATGAGATGATGTGATGTCAGGGAAGGAAGACCATGTTGTATGAGACTGACTGTGGTGGGGAAGAGGGCCAGTCACATGAAATGAGGCCCCAAACCCACCCAATGGATGGATGGCCTAGAAGTCATTCACAGCTTTGGTGAGAATAATTTTATGGACTGAAAAGGGAAGACATGAGACCAGGAAGGACTTTAGATTGTGGAGCTCATGTGCGAAATGCTCTGGGATAGAGGAATGCACCAGAAGGACTTTCTAAAGGAGACAGACAGACTACTGAGTTATGAGGAAAGCATGGAAAGAATGGTGAATAGGAGGGCTCTAGTCAGAGAGAGCAGCATCCACAAGAAGGAAGGAAAAATGCTCAAATAACTGATACATTTTCTATAGAAAATAGAGCTTGACATGAGGGATGTCTGGAGACGGGGAATGGAACAAAGAACCATTTTAAATCAATAAGTGATTAGGGAGAGGAGAGAGACAGATGGAAACTTTTAAGTTTAGAGCGGTTGCTATCTGTGATGTCTGATACAGTAGAATGAGTTGAAAGAAAACCTAGAAGCAAGAAGACCAACTCTGCAGAAAGAGGAGAGCCCAATAAAGCAGTGGCCATGGCAGTATGGAAAGAGTTACTGTTGACAGGAGTTGGGCAATCTGAAACAGAGGGAAAGGAAAAGTCAAGGGAGTCTAGAATGTGCCCGAGGGTTGGGCTGGGAAATGACTCAGTGGCTTAAGCGCTTGGTAGCAAGGGTGAGGACGCAGACGGAGGGCAGACAGGAGGATCTTTGGTGTTTGCTAGACAGGCTAGACAAATAGTGAACTCTAGATTCACGGAGACCATTTCTCAAATGATAAGGTAGAGAGCTGAAATCAACCTCTAGCCTACACACATACACTTGTATGAACACACATGGGTAAATACACACATTCACACACACACACATACACACACACACACATACACACACACACACACACACACACACACACACACACACACACACACACACGCAAAGTGCCCAGGGGTTTTTTTGGCTTTAGGATGTATCATTTAAGTCTATCCCTGGAATAGAATTCCCCAACAGTAAGCACCAAATGGGTTAGAAATGTGGAGCTATTGATCTCAGTCCTAAGCGCAGCAGCAGCTTCAGGCTGGTTGCCTCCACTGCCACTGTCATTTGCTGTGTGTGCTGTCATAAAGACGCCTGGTACAGCATGATTAAGAGAAAGTATAGCGATGGAGGAGCAGGTTTCCAGGAATCCTGTCAGTGAACATGTCTTCTGAACAATGGACACATGTTTCCAAGCGTAAGAGAGATCTGGGTGGGAAAGGAAGAGATGGAGTGATCAACAACCATTACTTATTTCTTAGAAGAAACTGGTAACTATGTGGACCTCTAGGAGGAGGTCACAAGTGACTAGAAAAGGAACACTTCCTCATCCGTGGTCTCTAATTCCTTTGGACTTGGTTTTGTGAATAATTGCACATCGAAAAAAAATGGACATACATTTCCAAAAATAAAAAGAAATGGGTAGAATGCTGGAGAGGTGAATGTTAATGTTTAGCCACCATTAGAAGAGGATGAAGCTGGAGCAGAGCGGGAAGAGTCCTCATGGCAGAGCACAGGATCAGATCTAATCCAGAAGCATGTCTAGTGTTGAGTCTGGAGGGGTGGGGTTGCAGGCGGAGGTGCCTGTGTGGGCAAGAAGGGCACAGAACAAAGCCGGAGGCAAGGACAGATCTCTGGAGCCAAAGACCATAATGAAGAAGGGAAACGTTGGAAATAACTAATTTTAAAAAGGAGATAAATTATAACGGAAACGGTACAGGGAGTTCAGTGCAACTCAGAGACCGAAACATAGAGAGTCCAGTGTGATTGTGGGATTCCTAAAACGATGCCCAGCTTCCTGGATGCAGAAGTAGAACATGCCCCCCAAATACTAGCCTGTGCTTTTATCCTAAATATTAATGTGTACTTCCATCCTATTTTGTGAGAATTGCAAACCTCGATGCTGTGTTCTACAGATTACTCTAAGGTTTTTCACATTGACTTCATTTGTAAGAATAAATTACCTCCCTAAAGTTTTTTTTCTCACTTTGTTTTATTTATTTATTAAAAATTTTTGCCTCCTCCCCACCTCCCAATTCCCTCCCTCTCCTCCCTCCCCCTCCCCCTCCAGTCCTAAGAGCAGTCAGGGTTCCCTGCCCCGTGGGAAGTCCAAGGTCTTCCCCACTCCATTCAGGTCTAAGAAGGTGAGCATCCAAACAAACCAGGCTCCCACAAAGCCAGTCTATGCAATAGAATCAAAACCCAGTGCCATTACCCTTGGCTTCTCAGTCAGTCCTCATTGTCAGCCACATTCAGAGAGTCTGGTTTGATCACATGCTCAATCACTCCCAGTCCAGCTGACCTTGGTGAGCTTCCATTAGATCAGTCCCACCGTCTCCGTGGGTGGGCGCACCCCTCGCGGTCCTGACTTCCTTGTTCATGTTCTCCCTCCTTCAGCTCTTCATTTGGATCTTGGGAGCTCAATCCAGTGCTCCAATGTGGGTCTCTGTCTCTATCTCCATCCCACCCATCCCATTCCCCCAAGCTCTCCCCAATCCTCCCCTTCTCCCTTCTCTCTCCCTATCTCCCCTTACCCCCACCCCACTCCCACCTCCGTGCTCCCCACTTTTGCCTGGCAATCTTGTCTACTTCCAATATCCAGGAGGATAACTATATGATTTTCTTTGGGTTCACCTTCTTATTTAGCTTCTTTAGGATCATGAATTATACTACTTTTATTACTCTGGCTTTAAGTGGTTGGAGTGATTCGGGTATATACATTGAACACGGGAATGGAAGAAAGCAGTCTTGTTGTTTTGCTTAGCCTCTGAGGAGGAAGAGGCTAAGGCAAAGAGGTTGAAAGTAACTGTGATACTGATAGACTGTATTTGGTGGGTCTGTATTTGCACAAAGAAGGAAAAGATAACAAGAAATAAAGTTTTCAAAGCCCAACCAGAGATGATATTAAATGTGTGTAAGAATCAGTCAGTGAAAATTCCAACCATTCAAGATGGTTGCTTTCTTTCAGATGATCTAGTAAGAAGAAACTGACAGAAGGCCATTGGTTCAGACCCAGGAGGCTTTAGTGGGATAGGGCAGAATGTGAGACTGGGGAATTCAGAGCTTGGCTGATGATCAAGTCCCCAGAACAGAGCCAAAACAAACACAGCCGGGAGGGGGGCGTCAGGTTGTAGAAGTCCAAGGAGCAGCTGGTTTTAACTTGAGTTCTTTTATTCTTAAAATTTACAGGTCCTCTGGGTGGCTACATGGGTTTGGCAGGCACGAATGTAATTTTCTTCCTCTAGAAAGGGCTTCAGAACTGTCAACCTATGTTTGACTCATTGACTGGTAACTGGTCCTAAATTTCTCAACTATGCTTGACTATGGAGAGTCTTGTGAAAGAATATGACATGGTATAAACTGAATTTTTGTTTATTAGCAGAAGTCTAGATTGCTTTTTACTTTGTACCTTGTATCCACCCCAAAAATAAAGCCCATTGTCCCAGATATTCCACAAATAACCAGAGTGTCGCACCTCTCAGTTTGGAGATCTCTGTTAACTAGCTCATCAATGAGAAGAATCATGTAGGAGGCTTATGAGATCTCTTAAATTACTTTAATACTTAATTTTCTGACCTTCAGACTACAAACTAAATTTTTAAAAGGCCAAAACACCTCTGACTTCTCCACAAATGACAGCCAGGAAGAGCATAAGGCCATGAGTAGTAAGTAGACTTGGGTGGAGGGAAAAATATGTTCCATTCAATCTAAGAATTTTCACTGAGTTTCAGAGAAAGAAATTTAATCATCTGTTAGCCATAAAACAGTTAAGGCCTTCAAAATCCTCATCCCGTACTAAAAAATAAGATCATATTTTATACTTGATCCTATCCCAAATGTCAAGCTACATGAGATCATATTTTAAAGGTACCAATAAATTCTCGTAGCAAACTATAGAGTATTCCTTGAGCTTCACGGAATCACTGAGTTCTGTGAGAGACAATGGAAATACAATAAATGAGGAGGCTGTCACAGTTAGGGCTTCTGTTGTGCTAAAACTCTGACCAGAAACAACCTTGGGAAAGAACGGGTTTATTTCAGCTTACACTCATACTTAAGAGAATATCATCAAAGCAAGTCAGGGCAGGAACTCAGAGCAGGGACCTGGAAGCAGGAACTGATGCAGAGGCAGTGGAGGAGTGCTGCTCATTAGCTTGCTCCTGCTGCTTTCTTATAGCACCCTGGACCACCAACCCAGAGTGGCGCTATCCACTGTGAGCTGGGACCTCCCACATCAATCATCAACCAAAAAATCCCAACAGGGTTGCCTACCGACCAATTCTAAGGAGGCATTTTCTCAAGTGACGTTCCCTCTTCACAGATGACTAAAGATTGCATCAAGTTGACATCAAACTTGCCAACACAGAGGCCTAGTCACACAAACTGTGTAGGAGAAGGGCCTAAGAGCCTATGACATGCCAAGACTCACAATTAGTTTAACAGCTTAACAAACACAGGGTTTTGAAAATCAAAGTGAAGGAAACATGATTGGCAATCTAAACATTCAGAGGGAGAGGAAAGATCCAGTAACATGAAGGAGAAAACCTAAACAAGTCTTTAAAGTTCCTTTAGAACTGAGATGGCAGAGGAGAACTAAATGGGGGTTTGTTCAGAAACAGCACTGTATTGGTCATGCAGCTTAAGAGTTCTAGAAATCTGCCATTTAGCAGTGTGCATGCTAACGGTGCTGAATGGTGTTTCTACGTTTTTATCAGGTAGTGTTCATGTGAGATGTATTTTACATCACAGATGGAAGAAGGGAGAGAGAGGGAGGAGCCGTGCTAGGTGCTTTAAAACACATCAAACAGATACTTGCTTTCAAAAGTAGCTCATTTTTAGCGTGTGATATAGCAGAACAAAGAAGAAAAATTCAGTTCTGAGAGATGTCCTTGTTTATTCTGGTCATTATTCTAAAAAACAACCGGAAGTCACTTCTCACGGTTCAAGGAGCATGTTGAGATGGAGGCACCGGCAGATTCAGTGTGGGTCAGGGCCAGTTTGTTATTTATTTTTCTATCTTCATATGGAAAACAAGCACAAACAAATTTTTCTGAGCCTGTATTGGAAGACTGTAATTTTGAATTCACCAAGGCTCTACCCTCCTATAGTGGTATATTATTGTGTTTTAACAAATAAAGCTTGCCTGAAGATCGGAGGGCAAAGCAACCACACTAGTCAACCGTACAGGCCAGGGAGTGGTGGTACACATCTTTAATCCCAGGATTTGGGAGACAGGCAGAGGGAACTCTGTTAGTTCAAGGTCACCCTGCATTACACAAGATTGAAACTGTCTAAAAGAGAATCAGAGTTCACACAAAGACTATCAGAGCACTTGGAATCAAACACCTTCAATCCCAGAACTAAGGAGGTGGAGACAGAAGTTATATGGCTGTACAGAGAGAGAAATATAAAGAAGAGACAGAAACTCAGTAGAGTGTGGAGTCTGAGGGAGGTGGAGAGCATTGCAGGATCACCCTTTCAGTCTGGAGATTTGTTAGAAGTTAATGTTTCTCTAGTGGTTGACTGTTTTGCTTTTCTCATCTTCATGCTGAACCCCAGTATCTGTCTCTGGGTTTTTATTATTCATGCTACACCCTCCTCTGGTCACCTCCCCAAGTTCTACCTTTCAGTATAATCACGAGGTTTACACTTCAACATATGAGTTGATAGGGTGCAGAACACAATCATTTACATCTTGTGAAGATGCAGGTCTGTGACAGAGGCCTAGGCAGAGTGGAAGCAGTTGGGGATTCCTGTGGTAACTGGGAGGGTAAGGAAAGACTTCCCAGAACAGATGACGTAGGAGCTGGGCTTCATGGTGATGGATGCTTCTTTCCTGGGATTTAGAACAAAAGTGTGTGGTTGAAGTGGAGAGCAGAGAGGGGATGCTAAAAGGCACCTCCCTCAGCAAAGAGACCTTTCAGGTAACCAAGGCAAGGCCAGAAGTGCCTAATTCCCCCAAACAGTATGTTATCTGTGTTAGGACAGGGGATGTGAAATAGGCTGACAGATCTGAGAAAATAAGTAGCAATCACATGCTGTTTGACAATAATAGGTTATCAATTTGACTGCTGGATGGTTGACCAAAGCATGGAATAATTGGAGGTCAAGCCTTCTGAACTAACCTGGCCATTTCAGTACCTTCTGGAGGTCTTTCACAGCCCTGTCACTGTCCAGAGACCTGGGCCCCAGCTTCAGCAGAAGCCTAGATTAATCTGTAGAGGCATGCTTCCTCCAGGAAGGCTAACTGATAGTGCGTAATGAGAGGCCCAGAGGGAACTGCGAATCTATAAAATCTGTCATGAAGAAGGTGGCTAGCTGCGTCCTGGGGTGAGCAGGCAAGAAACCAAACTATAGAAAACACATTCTCTAGAATAATTCCAGTTAGAGTTGCTAGTTGAAACTTGAGGTACTTAACCTTCTACCAAGTGATATCTTTAGCAGAAGATATTAGATATCAGACTAAAGAACTTTGAGGCCCCTGACTGAGTAGAGAAGATGGCACTGATTTCAGGCTTTGTGGTGGGAGGGGGATGTGATTTGTTGAATAAGCATTAAAATCAAGCATACCATATAGTTTTTTCTGAATTGGAGAAACTCTCTCTATAACCTTCTGTGGGCAGCAAAATATTAATTATTAAGAAAATCAACTTAATCACCAGGACTTTCCCATTGAAATATTATAAAACTGGTAATGGGGTGTTACGAAAAGCTGTTTTTCCAGTGAAGTGGAAAGGATAGAACTGTACAACACAGGATAGACCAGGGCAGCACAGGATAGAACAGGACAGCACAGAATAGACCAGGACAAAACAGAATAGACAAGACAGCAGGAAGAGAGGGAGAGAGGAAAAACCAAAAGATAAATAAATCTTACATATATTAATAATAGCATATACAACATATCAATACCATAATCTATAAGTTAATAGTGTGCTTAATCATATGTATGTATTAATATTACACATACACACACATGTGAAGCCAGGCATGCTCTTGCCTGTGATCCTAGTACTTAAGTAGTTAACTAACTCTGCTCAGAATCAGAAACCAGCCTGAGCTAAACAATGAGATACTTTCTCAGAAAAAAAAATGAAAACAAATGGTAAGTAAAAAGAGATTAGAAAGCAGTTTTGTGGAAGTAATTTTTGGTTAATTCAGAGTATTGTGGAAAGTAATTTTTAGTCAATCTATGTGTCCACAAACATAATGAGCTATGATATCACACACACACACACACACACACACAGAGAGAGAGAGAGAGAGAGAGAGAGAGAGAGAGAGAGAGAGAGAGAGAGAGAGGAGTTTTTACTGTTAATCCCGGAACAACATTTGAAAAGAATATCTCACAGGCTGTTTACTAGAGTTGAACCCTGACTTTTTGCATTTTTGTTTCAGAACGTAAAGAGAGCATCCATTCCAATGTGGGCACAGCTGAGGAAAAAGAACAAGCAGTGTCAGACGGTGAGTTGGTGGAACCTCGCGGTCAGGGCTCCTGTCTAGCTGCAGAGCCTGAGACGGCGGGATGAAGGGTTCAGGGACACCTCAGTCTCTCCCTGTGCCCATAAACACTTTGAGAAGGGGATGAACGCGCCGACAGCTGCTCTCACACTGGAACTTCTTTCTCAGACCTCGAACTCCCAAGACACTTTAGCTCAGTCCTGGCCCCACTTTTCTCTACTCAGCCCTCCTTTCCAAAGCCCAGAATAGCCAACCGAGCAGAAGGGAGTCCTCTTCCGAGAGTCCCGAGAGCAGGAGCCCAAGAGACCCACGTGAGAAAGCTCTCTGACACTGACAACTTTGTTCTCAGTAGTTGAACTGGGAGTAGGCGCAGAAAACTTGAGAACACCAATACAGAAGCAAGCATGGGTTCTAAATGCGCGCACAGAGATAAATGTATAAAATAATAATCCAGTGTGCTTCCATTTTTACCGTGTTCTTATCTGGATCCCTTTCTGTAAAAGACAACTGGGCGTGACGGGGCAGTTGCCCAGTGATTTGCACTGGGAAGCCAGCATTTGTGGGAGTTAGCAGAGTTGAAGCACAGCTCTCTGTCAGGACAGCTGCTTGCTCTGTTGCACATGTAGCCAGGAAATAGTTGTCTCAAACTGAGACTCCATACAGACGTGGTCTCACACCTTGCAACTCCTAACAGAGCAAGGCCACCAGGGAAGTGCCAAGGAGGAAGGAATGAGACAGGAAGAAGCAAGAATGGCCACAACAGTCAACATGCTTTAAATAGTAATTCTTTTGATTCTCTACTTGCTGCAGAGGATTTTTCGGATCTGAGTTATTAGCTCACCTCTGAAAATTTATAAATTCAAGAATCTGCAAATGGTGGATGGTAGACAAAGCATTAATAAGCTCTCCTTTGTCTTTCTCTACAAGTGGGATTGGTTAGTAGATGACCTGGGCTCCCCTAACAGTTGCCCCCAACAGTGCTGTAGAGACTCGGTGGCTGTCTCGCTCCCCTGGAACCTCTTCTCTTTAATGACCGACGCTATGACAAGGGCCACCTATTCTTTCCCCAGGATGAATGATGGAATAAGCTAGGAGATGTGCCCAGCCATGTGAGTTCTCTTCATCAAAGCATTTGTCTGAGTTCTCCCCAAGTTCTCCCTTTTTCTTATGAAAACAGTTGATATGGATGTCTTAGTGGCCTGTACGAGTCAGGATGTACCTCCCCCCTTGTGTGTATACATCCCGTAAGCACAGCCCAGTGCACTTCAAATTCTGACAGTGCGCGCATTGGGCTTGGGAATGAGCTGGCTGTGAAGGACTAGAGCTGGTGCACTGAGGAGAGGCAAGACCCAGGGAAGAAACGGGGAGACTGGAGCTGCACCTACAGTTCAGAACAAGGAGCAAAGGCAGGGAAACTCACACACAGAAGCAGCCACGTCAGCAAGGATGCCAGAATTCACACTACCACGTGAAAATGGTTCACTCACCACAGTCACCATGGAACCTGCCCCACACATGTTTCCTCTCAGTCACTGAGCCAAACTGGAGGCAGGGATCTGGTGGACGGTGGGAGAGGGGGACACAGCCAAGACAAACAGAAGTTACTGGTGAATTTGAGATTGGTACGTCTTTCCATGTTTTCTTCTCTTTACAGACTCTGAGGGAAAAACTGGGGACCAACAATAGCCCCAACCAGATCAAATACAAAGGAATTAAAATTGTATGAAATAAAGACCCCTGAGTGTCTGCATTCAGGGAAGAGCAATTCAACAGCAGTCAGCAGACTCAAAGCTCCAGCACAGCCACTGCGCTGCCAGCATCTAATCCCATTTCCATTGGTTATTGCATGTCCTCAAAAATAAATGGATGCAAACCACGGTTTTCAATGCTTTAACATAGTGCTGTCGATCAGCGTATCTCTCCTTCCCCTTCTTCTCATTCCTTCCCCCCTCCATCCCTCTCCACACAGAACCCTATTAGCTGAGACAAAAGGATGAGCAATTGGTATCCGAGTCCAGCTAATGGCAGTAAACTGAGAAAACTGCAAACTCCATGAGATCCTCTGGGCAACTCAGGCCACCCACCTTCCGAAAACCCAGATGTGCGCTGTTTGCTTTGGAAATACTTGGTTTAAGTGTCATTGCAACAAATAATATAGTTTGGTTAATATTGACTAATGAGGCTTCTGTCACTTGACACTTGATATGGTCTGAAACAATGGGATTTTGAAAGAAAAACATATTTTTTCAAAGAATCACACCATGGAAGAAAAAAATGAAAGTCTCTTTTTAAAGCAACACTACTCAAATCAGTGTTCACATACATTTCCCACATTCCTAGTGTACCAATGCTACTGAGGGACTCATGGGAGCCCAGGAGTCTGGTGAAACACTGCAGCCTTCTGGCTTTTGGAAAAAAATACCTTTTAAAGTACAAAGTGCTTCCTGAGAATTTGGGGCATCTCAGATACTTCCACACCATAATAAATGAACAATTTCAAAACACAACTGGCTTGCTTGCTTCCAAAGTTAGCACTTTATCTGATACTCCATGCTAATAGCCTGCTTCTGCATCAAGAGAAGAGGTTTGAGATCCACCCTACCGACCTCCTGCAATGTGTGCTCCGCTGAAAGAGGGTGACCACAAAGCACAATGATTAGATGAATGTCGCACATGTGGGTGTATACATGTTGCTTCTGACATGTAAACCTCATTCTTGGTAAAACTGAATTATACTGAGAAATGAGTCTGGGGTCAGGAAAATGTGTCTTCAGCCAAAGTAAAACATCTTACTGTGTCCCCTTAAATCAGCACTTTGACGAACTTAGCACACAATACAAGGCAGAGAAGCTAAAACAGTGAATATGACCATAGACACATGGCGCCTTCCAGTGTAGTGGCCCATTTATGAGTCCCCACCCCACCCCATAGGTTGTCAGCTGTGGCCAGTTAAATAATTAGCTGATTCTCCTACTAGAATACAAGGAGCTAGAGAGAAGCAAAGGCAGAGATTTCTCCTCTTAGGGCACAGTCAGCCACAATCCTAGCATGCGTATGAGCTGCGTCCTGCCTTTGCACCAGCAGAGCAGGTTTTGCCACACATTGGCCCCGATTACCAGCTACGGGTCATGCTGGGAGGAAGGGGAGAGCACTTGCTGCTTATTCAAGGCAGTGCTTCCCATCCCCCGTTAGGGAGATTCGGCTTTTCAACCAGAGCCTCGTTCTCGCAGTAGTAGCCTGATATGTAATAGACCAACCTGGGAATCTCACATCTGGTTTTTGCTATTAGAAAGAGCATTAATGCAAGATTATTAAAAATAATTTTCTCGGTGTTGTTAAAGCTGACACAGTAAGGGCACAAGAGAGGGATTTTCAGTATATTCCATGGAAAGGCTAGGACATGTTGATGGGATGGGCGTTCGGTAGGGGCTACTGAATCCAGTGGTCAGAGTCCTTGGCCTTTAGAGGGCTCTGCTGCTTACTCTCCTCAGAGTTCTGCCTCCATCCTTTTAGCTAATAAAATTCTGATTTTGCTAAAATAACCAATGAGCCCAACACCAGGCTATAAATACTGATGTGTGTAATCTAGTCCTGCTTGACAGCAACTGGTCTAGGGGTAGTCATATGACTCAGGTTTAAACAATGCTGTATAAGGAGCATCTTCTGGATGTCCAGGCAAGCTGGGGTGGGGGAAGTTTTGTACTTCTTTCCTAAAAGGCTATTCTGTCAAGATGCAGTACCTACATCATCAGCAGCTATTTGTGGACACAAGAAGAGAAGCATCCCTCGACGACAATAATAGGCAATGTAAAATGTAGGGAAAATCCCGGCCATGGTGAGCTTCAAGCGCCTCTCAGCCAACCCAAGGCCAGTTCTAAACTTTAGTGAAATACTGAACTCTGCGACTTAAACTCCTCTTAGCTGGGGATTTCTATTACTTATCGATAACTTCTGTATAGATCTATATAACTTGATAGAGAAATATCTTCTAAGTGTGTGATTTAAAGAAATTTTTAAAAATGTATTTAAATAATTTAAACAAATCACTTTTCCCACTCAAATAGGCTTAAAATCTGAGTTGTCTCACATTCTTAATAATTTCCCCAGCCCCAGGCAGGAAATGCATCAAGATGCATCAATCTTATCCCAGTAATTGTTGTTGTTGTTTTGTTTTACATTAGTGTCAATTGAACCCACCAGGTAAAACAGATTTCTAGCTAGGCATGGTGGCACACACTTGTAATCCCAGCACTTCGGAGGTGGAGGTAGGAAGATCAGTAATTCAGGGCCAAAGCTCAGCTACATTGCAAGTTCAAAGCCAGCCTGGCTCCATGAGACCTTGTCTCAACCATGGAAACAGATGAACAGAGACCTCTGAATTTATGACAACCAGTGGTTCCAGGTGGAACCTGAGAATCTGCATTTTCGCATATTTCCAGGTGCTGCTGTAGCTCTAAGGATCACACTTTGACAACCACTGTCCCAGGCTGACTGGACAGTCAACTGAACCAGCCAGTCCTTGAATTCACTTCATACACACCTGTACTCCAGATACTTCTGTCTGGATTTCATGTTCTGACCACAGAATTCTTATCCGATCTGGGAAATCATTTTAGGATTTCTTAATGCCATCACCATCTAAGCAGTCTTCATGATCTGATGGTGCCTTAACTTCTTGTCACTTTTTGCATGACATCTTTTTTTTTTCTGGGGTTCCACAAATCTGTGTTATTGGGGTCTCTTAAGGCTTAACAATCTTCTGGCTTAATGATGCTTTTTATTTAATGGAGATGAGACTTGTGAGCCTTCACAAGATACAAGTGAAGTAAGGTCATATATGCCTTACTTGCTCAGTTTCTGGTCTTATAGTGAACATCTTTATCTCTGAGATGGTCCTGGCCCAGAGCTGCATGCGTTCTCAGGTTGCAGAGGACACAGAAAGGTTACCCAAGCTTGCAGCTGAGCTGTTGGCAGCAAACTAGTAACCTCCCAATGTGAGCATCTGTTCTGCCCCTCTCATTAACTTTTTTCTGGGCAGAATTTAGGAACCCAGAGAGATATCTAATCACAAGTCTCTCACTTTGCTGGTACAGAGATGCATGGTCTTTACAAAGATGCCACAAGCCAGGGTGTTGAGTAATGTGCTTAGAGTCCTTTCTTCCTGTAAGAGTATAACTGTAAGTATATACCTATATCTGGAAAAGAGGCCACAAAGTCTATGCATCCTAGTCAAGAACAATATACATCAGTCCCACTCAAACAGTGCTACAAAATCAACTTTTGTACACACTCAAGATTACATCTGTTTTTGCAAAAATCTTATAATGAGTTCTAAATATTTGCTGTGTGTACTGGTTACTTTTCTATTGCTGTGATAAGACACTATGACAAAAGCCACTGATAGAAGAAAGCAATTCTTTGGGGCTTACAGTTCAGAGGGTGGGTGCATGACCATAATAATGAAGAGTGTGGAAACAGCAGACAGGCATGCACTGAACAGCATCTGAGTCATACATCTTGATTCCACAAGCATGAGGCAGAGAGACAGGCTAACTAGGAAGAGTGTGGGATTTTTAAGCCTTAAAGTGCACCCCAGTGATGCATCTGCTTCAACAAAGCCATTCCTTCAATCCTTCCTAAAGAGTTCCAGCAGCTGTGGACCAGGTATTCAGACAGATGAGCCTTCAAACACCATACTGTGCATTTGACATAGTTTATCCCTCAAACCACCACATTGTGCATTTGATGTGGTTTATCCCTCAAACCACCACACTGTGCATTTGATGTGGTGTATCCCTCAAAGCTTTGTCTGTTCCCTGGGTGGCAGTGTTAATAGCTGATGAGAGCTTCAAGTGGTGGATCCCAGATGGGGATCCCAGATGGTGGATCCATTAAAATCACTGCCCTCAGAAAAGATTAAGGGAGGTCTATAGGGCTCTGAAATAGTAATAAAAAAGAACAAGATTTTTGATCTAGTGTGGCTTCCTGCCTGACCAGGCAGTGCTTCCTTCCAGCATGTTCCTCCCTTCCTAGTGCCATCTGCCATGTGATACAGTCAAGAAGATCCTCACCAGAGCTATCACTGAACGATTTTAACCTTTAGCCTCAAAAACTCACCACAGTTAGGTGGCTGGAAGTCATATCCCTGTACACACACACAGTCACAGGTACCTGACTTTTCAAAGATATCAAAAGCATACACTGGAGAAAAGACAACTTCTTCAAGAAATGCTATCAGGAAAATTGATATCCATACACCCTGTACATAAGGTAATTCAAAAGGAGTCAAAGGCCTTAATACTCACATGAACTCTGAAATTGTTAGAGGAAAACGCTACAAGATATAAGTGTTTGGTTGGAAGCATCACCTCAGTCCCTAACATCCTTATCCAAAGAGTCTGGAATGTTTGGGTGAGGCTTCACCCCAGCCCTTGACATGGTGCAGAAGAATTGTCTGTATTCTGCCAATCATGTTTTAAATAAACGCTGATTGGTCAGACAGGAGGTGTAGGTGGGAAAACCAGACAGGAAGTAGAAATGATGCAAGGAGAGCAGGAGAATTCTGGGGAGGAGGAAGTTGATTCTTCCTACTCCTGCCCAGATCACTGAAGCAGCAGGATGTAAGCTGCCCAACTGAAAAAGGTACTGAGCCACATGGCTAAAATAGATCAGAATAATGGGTTAATCAAGATGTGAGAGTTAGCTAATAAGTAGCCTGACCTAATGGGCCAATCAGCATTATAACTTACAGAGTCCCCTGTGGTTGATTTTCTCTGGGACTAAACAGCTGTGGGGTACTGGGAGGCACAGAAAACACAAACAAGCCGGCCCTCATGTTACATTGACACCCATTTTGAAATGCTTGAGCGGAAAATTCCAGACTCCACCTTCCTCCAAAAAAAAGCCTGCCAAATGGCGACCTCTTCCTAGAGAGGTCCCTGGAGAACAAATTCCCGCCCCGCCCCAGAGAACAAGCACATGGTCTTCCCGGTTCTTCTTCCCCCCTCTCTGTGTTTTCCCAGAGGGCCACCCGGAGCGCTGGTATCCATTAAACCTGGGCTTTTTCTAATTCGGTTTTATTCAGTCTGATTTGGATTATTGTGTCGGCAGAGACGCTTATTGGGACAGAAAAACTTTGCAATAAGCACAAGCAAGGACTTTCTGATAGCTCAAGATAAATCTTGATTTGACAAGTGGTATTGCGTAAAATTCCAAAGTTTTTAAACAACAAAGAAATAATTATTTAGTAAAGAAACAGCCCACAGAACAGAAGGAAATCTCCACTATCTGAGAGGTTAATATTAAAAATAAAGAACTCAAAAACCTAAATATCAATAAAGCCAAGCAGCCCAATAAATGAATGGTCTAATGAAAAGAACAGTTCTTAAAATATTAAGTATAAATGGGCCACAGACATTTTTAAAATGTTCAGCATCACTAGAAATGCATCAAAGAAATGCAAAGTGAAACTATGTTGAGATTCCATCTTTTCTAGCCAGAATGGCAACATTAAAACCAACAAAATGCGGGAAGGAAAGGAAGCAGGGAAAGAGGAGCCTTACACACTGTTGGTAGACATGTAAACTAGTTCATCCAATGCGGATATCAGGGTGGAATTTTCTGGGGGCAAGGGGTCAACTAAACACGGAGCTACTCTGTGACTCTGCTCTACCCCTCCTGGGTATTTGCCCAAAGAACTCTTAAGTCAACATACCTGAGAGATACTCACAAATCCATGTCGACTGCAGCACAGTTCACAATAACCAAAATAAGGAATTGGTCCAGAGTCTGTGAATGGGTAAAGACTATTTAGTTTATATACGCAGTGGAGGTTATTCAGCCACAATGAAAATTAAAATCATGCCATTTGCAGGAAAGTAAATGGAACTGGAAACCATGATGTGAAGCAAAGCAAGCTAGAATTAGCAAGACAAACACCCCATGTTTTCCCTCATGTATGGAATCTAGATTTGAACATATGTATGTAGGTTATAAAGATAGAAAGGGAGCCATGAGATGAGAGGGAGAGATTCTACAAGAGGGGAGGGAGAAGCAGCCAGCACAATGACAGGAGAGCAGAGGACAGGACCTTAGACAGGAGGGAGGGGACTGGCAGGCAAGGTCAAGGTGAAAGGGCAAGGGCAACAGAGCAAGAGTATGATGACGAAGAAGAACACAACGTAGCAATAGATAAGTGTGAAAATGTCTTAATGGAGTTTTCTACTTTGTATGCTTAAATTAAAATACTAATTATCTGTATAAAATGGCTTTAATGACTATATAAATGACTTAGATGCAACATGGCATCCAGTCCTGGTGATGAAACCCACATCACACACAGACCTCCAGCAGGGCTGCAACAGAGCCATAGAACTCACAATTGACTGGACATCACCATTTCTTTCTTCCTCGTTCCTCTGTGGCCTCACACCTGCTGAGACGCCCATTAACCAAAGTAAGAGACAAAAAGCCTCTGTGGGGATATAGAGAAAAGAAACCATTTTACATTGTGGATAACAATATAAATTAGGCCAGCCATTATTAAAATCTGTTTGGAGCTTGCTCAAAAATAAATAAATAAATAAAAATAGGGGCTGGGGATATGGCGCAGAGGTAACAGCACTTGCCACTCAAGCATAAGGACCGTCAGAGTTTGCATCACAAGAGACTCTCATGAATGTTGGGTGGGCTTGGTGACAAGAGATTCCTAGAGTAAACCAGCTGACAAAGCTACCCATATCAGTGAGCTCTGGGCTTGATTGAGACATCCTGCCTTAATGAATGAGGCGAACAAGAGTGGGGGAGGATGGTTCCCAACATCAACCTGGGGCCACCGCATGTACACAGATGCATGTGTATACCTACCTCCCCCCCCACACACACATATGCCTGCACATGCACACACACACATGTGCATGCACACAAAAATGTAAACATTTTGAAATGAAACAACTACGTGAGTCAGTCTGTCACTAATGAGAGCACATGCAAAGGAAAGGAAACGACACAGAAAAGAAATGTCTACACTTCTGTGTTCCATGATCCATGGCAGTCAAGGGTTAATTAGTAACAATGCAAATGTTGGGGACCCTACAGAACATTGTTTTATAACGTGAAGCCAGGCACATAGAGTCAAATACTGTGTAATCTCATTTATATGTAGATTTCTGTTGAGCTCAAGTAGACAGTAGAGTGAAAGTCCCTAGGGTTGTGGAGATGTTAGTCCAGGGGCACACAATTCCAGCTAGACAGGAAAAGTCAAGTCTAAGGTCATAACCGCAGAGAGATTATAATAATATATTTTAAGAAAAACACCACTAAGAGGGTAGAGTTTTTGTTACCACAAAGTAATAGTATGTGAGGAAACATATTAGCTCAATTTATCTGTTTCTCAATGTTTACGTGCCTATAAACATTGTGTTGAGTGAGCTGGGTGGTAGTGGCGCACGCCTTTAATTCCAGCACTCAGAAGGCAGAGGCAGGCAGATCTCTGTGAGATAGAGGACAGCCTGGTCTACAAAGTATTACACAGAGAAACCCTGTCTCAAGAAACGAAAGAAAGAATGAATGAATGAATGAAAGAAAGGAAGGAAGGAAGGAAAGAAGGAAGGAAGGGAAAAAGAAAGAAAAAAAATTGTGTTGTCCATCAATCTAAAGAATTGTGTCATTTAAATCTGACTTATTTATAAAAATAATATTTATACTTAAATACCTGTATAATATCTGCCAAGATTATCAGACTTCTCCTTATGAACTTACTAATACGGTATCAGTTTCAAAATATCAGCCATCCTTGTTTGGATCCATAGAATTAAAACTATGAGTAGAGCAGTCTTTTAACACACGATTCATAGCTTCTTTGGGATTTTCTCTTAAAGGCTTGTAAATAATATTGGCCCATAAACATTTTGTGAGCATGTGTATGAATGAATGGAAAGAGACAGAGAAAAAAGGGACAGAGAGAATCATAAATCCTTTATTTCATCATGAAATTTTTTACTTCTTTCTTAAAATGAATTTGATAAGCTGGTGTGTCTTCTAATTATATTCATATATTATAAGTATAAGAATCTTTTGTTTTGAAAGCTGCAAATCCTTGAAGCACGCAGTCGTGAGGGCTCACAACATATTTTTTATCTCATTTAATGCACCATCCTTGGTGATGGTTTTTATTTTTTTTTACATTGGTGTTAACAGCTTAACTTCTTCTCTGAAAGGACTCAACATACACAAACATATTCATAAAATATTCTTGATTTACATGTAGGACTGCCTATGTAGGTTCAAATATAACATACCAAGCCCCTGTTTGCCCTCTCCCTCTCCTGTCACGTTGCTTACATTT
Organism: Myodes glareolus; assembly: GCF_982192425.1. Taxonomy (NCBI): domain Eukaryota; kingdom Metazoa; phylum Chordata; class Mammalia; order Rodentia; family Cricetidae; genus Myodes; species Myodes glareolus. Next base: position 6,389,261 of record NC_142026.1, on the reverse strand, counting down.
CTGTACCAAACAGAGTGTGAGTAAGGTCCTGTTTGCCTCGAGGAGTCATCGCCTAGTAAGATTCTGGCTGGCCTGGAATCCCTGTGGCCAACCCAGGGAAGATTGTGGTGGAAGAGGAAGCCGGACCCTTCCTACCTGCTTGCTTCCTGAAGCTGTTCCAGACACAGACTCAGTTACCAAGCAGCATTTCAGAAACTGTCACGTTAGCAAAGATACCCTGCCAGTTGCTTACAATGTAAAATGCACCTGGACTTGATTCACAACCTAAAACACTTACAAAAAGAGAAGGGGAAAGAGAGGATGGGTAAGAAGGGACTAAAAGGAAATAGGAGCCCTTGATGTGACTTTGGACTTAAGCCAGGGTTTGCAACAGAAAGCTATAAATTTTCACTAATCAAAAGTCAATGAGTACAGAAGTTCTGCCAAGTTTAAGACTACTGATGGTCAGTTCAGCAAAATGACTTTCAGTACATTCTCAGTGTTTAAAAATGGTATAATTTAGGTTTGTTTGATTTAGGACTTTAGACAGCTCTTTTTACAGGTACAGATTCTTGATTGACAGAATCAGTCCATGGTATCTATCTGTTCAAATCTGAGCATTTCAGACATTTCCCATTGCCAGGACCTATATTGGCTTGAAGCAGATATAATGTACAAAACTAAATAAGGTTTCAACTCCAAGTCCGCTGCGCTCAGCCAGGTACAGATTTAATGCCAAAATTTGCTTTCTTCCTGAATTTTTGTCTTACCTGTTGACAGGAAATCAGTGTGGCTTATGTAGACACAGACACATTATGACATTTTCCCATCCCCACTTGATTCCATTCTTGCCACCACCATTTATCACTTTCCATTTTTTTAAAAAAAGAAAGAGTAAACTTCTTATTCTTGGATTCATTCATATTTACTTCAAAGTGATCTTGATTCTAGGACGTTCTAGAGAGATTGCACGCCCTCTTGTCATAGTTGAGCATGAACTCTCAGGTATTCTGCCTTCCTGACTACTACATGCCTGCACATGCACTAACATGACTGTGCTTTGAGTGTATTGTTCATTTAACTTTGAAAATATGTTTCATTTATTCTTCTCTGTGTCTCTCTGTCTCCATACCTGCTCCCTCGCGTGCGTGCGTGCGTGCGTGCATGTGTGTGTGTGTGTGTGTGTGTGTGTGTGTGTGTGTGTGTGTGTTTGTATCTTTCTGTCTGTCTCTATGTGGGGTGTGTGTATTATGTGCGTGTACATGTGTATATATAGAAGATAGAGGACAATTGTAGGAACTGGTTCCCCTCTCTCCATGTAGTTTCTAGGATTAAACTGAGATCTTCAAGCTTGGTCCAAAGCACCTTTACCCACTGAGCCATCTAGTCAACCTCAGATTTTTTTTGAATAAGTGACAATTGATTCCCTAGCTGTTCAACATCCTGAATATTCCTTACTGTAAAGTTTAAATACATTTCGTTTATATAATGACACTTTTTAAAGATTCTAACAAAGTTAAAACAGATAAATTTTAAGTCTGGACTTCTTTAGAAATAAAACACAGTTATATTTCTAACTTAGGAGGAAGTGTGAATTCATCAAAAATTATTACTCTCCTTCTGATGATTTGGGTTATATTTAGGATCTTTCAAAATGTATAAGCACACCTCTGCATTTACCAGAGAATTGATAAAATGAGTTTGATGCCATTCCTGTGTAATTCTTTCTCTGGCGTTGGTTTGCAAGGTGCCATCACTGGTGCCTGGAGACCTTGCTATGGTTTCAGAAGTTCTATGCTCCCTGCTGCTCTGGGAGATACTTTCCTTTCCTCCTTGTTACCTGAAACTAATACGGAAATGACCCTTTGAAACAGAGACGAATGAGCGACCTTGAATTATTCAGGATCTTTATTACTAATGAATGTACTTCTTGGAACTCTTAAAAACAGTGCAAGTTCAGTTGCCACTGTTGTGCCTGAAGCTGCCGGGCAGTCAGAAGGAGAAATCAACCCTACGTGAGAATGCCGTACCTGGGAATCTGCTATTCCTCAGTTCTCCCTTCTCCCACAATTGTGGGGTCATAGCTACAAAGAAGGAAACTGAGAAAGGTAAGGAAGGGGCTGTTGGCTGTGCATCTACAGCTGTTCAGACGGGATGGAAGGCCACCTTTTCACACACCCCGGGGTTCAAGAGGGCATATGTGGGAGACTGCTACACTGAGGAGAGTGCTTAGCATAGTTCTTGCTGCGTCTTTCCAAACAGACCCCTGGATATATTCAGAAACATACGAAGTCTTGTCGCGTCTCAGGTTGCCACTATTGCCATTATTGTGTTTCATTTAATTTTTTAAAAAACTTAAGACAGTATCATATAGAGTAGGCTGTTCTAATCCCCCTGAACTCACCTCCCAACTATGGCCACACTTCACTATACTTACTCTCTATGGGCCGTGATCAAACCCACAGGTTCATGCTAAACAAGAACTCTACCAACTGAGTCACACCCCCATCTCATTATCAGTTTTAAAGAAAAAAATGGAATCAGTCTCGGAAGTAATTTTTATTTAAAATTATATTTATCTGCCAAATTATTTTTTTACTTTAAGTCATTTGTTTACTGGAGGAGCAGAAAATATTATTTAATTTTAATCATCATTTAACCTTTTTAAAGTCTTCAACTACTCATGTTAACAAATGCGTCTGTTATTAGAACTGTATAAATTTTTCTTATAGCATAACATTCTTTTTAAAAATTCTTTTTAGATTGGTTTATTTTATTTAATGTGTGTGAGCATTTCACCTGTATGCATGTATGTGTACCATGTGCATGCCTGGTGCCCACAGAGGTCAGAAGAAGGTGCCGAATCTCCTGACTCTGGAGTTCCAGATGGCTATGAACCACCATGTGGAGGCTGGGAACCAAACCCAGGTCCTCCGTAAGAGCAGCAAATGCTGTGAGATGCCAAGCCATCTCTCCAGCCTAAGCATAGCAGCCTTTTTGTTGAAAGGGCATAGCTTAAATAGAAACTATATTAAATAATAACATTAAACTATTAACAGGGAGCTAATTCACTGACTTTTCTAAACTGAAGTATGGGCTGAATTCTATATAGAGACATGTATATATATGTATGATCCATGGATAGTATTTATAATCTTTGTTAGAAATTATATGTGTAGAATTATTTGATATGGTTTTTATTAGAAATTTAAACAACTGAGGGCTTCATATTTGGGCCTTAACATTCAAGTAAAATTTGTATTTTTTCCAATGATAATTCAGTCTACTTTTAAAATGAAATTGTCACATATTTTTAAGTATTAACTTAATCAATCTCTTCCCAATTTTCTGATAAAGGAATCTCTATGCCGGGCTCCGTGTTTTCCTCCTTTCCCCCCAGGGATGTGGGGGTCTCCCGAGCAGCTGTGTCCACTGCCCCACAGGTGAATGATCTGTTGGCTGCCCCTCATCCATCATCCTTCTGCTGGGAAGCCTTCCGCAGAAAATGCTGATTCATCTCTAGTTGCAAGGACTGTCCTGCCATCTGTCCCACCTTCCCAGGAAATCGATGAGATGGACGCTAGTAAGCAAGGTGAGCATTTCCTGTTAGGTTTTTCAATCCAGACTGCAGACACAGGTGTGGTTTTAGACTTCTGGGTCATAGAGTAAGGATCAGGCAAACTTGGGCGTAAAAAGTAATTTATTGGGTGACTGAAATCATCATCTCTCTTTTAAACAAAAATCCATTAACATGTAGAAGAATATTTCATCTTTCATCTCTAAAATGCCAGGAATAATTTAACAAAAAATTTAGCATCAACATAATTATATTTTAAATTAATATTCTTATCACAAGTACTTGTATCCTGTTATTAAAGTAACATCTCTATATATGCTTTATTATCGAGCTAAGTTTGCAGTTCAACGTGGACCCAAAAGTGAGAGAAAGATCCCCAGCTGTCACTAAACAGATATTTGGTAAAAGGATATGGAGGACTACTTCCCTGATTCCAGCATCTCTGCATGCCAAGATAAGCCCCAGTGTGGTCAAGGGCCTTTCTGTTTTGAATTTATTCGCAACTTTATTTCCTTATTAAATCTAGGCTGTTAACTTTAGTTGTTTGGTTTTAAATCGTATGATCTCATATTTTTATGATTTCATATTTTAAATCAACAATATAAATGTTTCCAGTCTGAGCCCTGCTACCAATATGCTATGCACAAAGCAACGAATAACACATGTACAGATCTAATTCTCACACCAATGCAGTGTTTCTCTGTTCAGTATGCGTCCATGGGGCTTGGTAAATGTTGGTGCATTGTTTGTCTACAAAGTTTGTGGTGCAATGTTTCTGGGGCAGGATGTTCACTGTTGGCAAGTTCCTAGCCAACACCAGTGGGGATTTCCTGGGCTATGGTTTTGATGACCGCTGGCCCACAGTGTGAATGGCTGGATGTCAAACTAATGATGGGAAATTGAAAGAGATATTATCATATTCACCTTGGTATCTATGGAGAATAAACATAATCATATGACTGAGTAGAATAAAGGTGGTTTGAAACCAGAAATTGTTTCCCAAACTGCTTCTATGAACAAGTATATAAACAGCATGCGTTGTTACTGCTTAAATTGTCTAAAACTGCTTGTTCATAGCTTGAGTCTGAGACATACAGCAATTCCTCCTTTTCTTGAATTTGCCCCCATTATCATAAAATGATGCCCTGAGGAGAAGGGGCTGGAAGCAGGTCACCCGGGATACTTACACATTTTGCGTGGTGCATTTTACCGCAGCATGCCACATTATCCTGCATAGCTTTATCAGACGACCGATGCAGCAAAGCATCACCTGACAGGAGTGGTGGACCAGATGGCTGTGCAGCTCCATGCCTCTCCTTCAGTAGGGGCTGCAGCTGGGCACCTGCGAGGTCCTGGGTTTGCTGATTCTCTGTATCCTCTTGATGCAGTAGAGAGAAACCAGGGCGCAGAAACCTGTTCATTTGCAGAGGAACAAAACATGCCGGATATCACACCTTTATAAATTATTTTTGCTTCTCTGTGCCTGTCTCAGTGTGTTGTTCTGCAGAGAGAGGCTAAGATGCCTCTGATTTCTCCCACTCTCTAATGTCTGAAAAGTAAGTGTTTTTAGAGCACAAAGAAACACCGACTCCCTGAAGAATGAGAGCTGGGGTTCTGTAATACATTAGCATAATGCTTCTTGGAAAAGACCAGATATCAAGGAGTTTGATGCGCCATCTCTTACTTGGATGGCAATCTTTAGGCAGACCCCTGTATCTACTTTATGTAGGAGTCTTTGACACATGATCATGTATTGCTTATTGAACCCATACACAATTGAAAGTTCTTTGGTATTTATGAAGAATTAATTCTAAGACCCAGAGATCCAAATCTGCAAATGATTGAACTCCTCACATAAAATGTCATGGTACTTGCACATACCTGTGTCTATGTGACTCATACTGAAAATCACCCGTGGATTATTGATAATATCTAAGAAAATATAAATTCCACGGAAATGTTCTTATTGTGTATTATTTGTGGATTAATTTAAAGAAAAGTCTGTGTTCTGTATAGGTGCAATTTTATGACTATTTTGATCCATCACCTATTGCATCTGCAGATGTGGAAACTTCAAATACAGATGGCCAGCTGTTAAATTCAGAGTGTGGCTTGTGGTGTGCTCTAACTTTTGCAAAAGTGCATGGTTTGGCTCAGCATTGCCTTGCTGAACCTCCCAATCATGGGATTTTTAGCTGGATTTATAGTAGCAAATATGAATTTCCTCCTGTGGAGGAGAAAACAGACATCCTATCAGAAAACAATTGCTACCCTTAACAGATGTGCCACCATGGCTTCAGTGATTACTATTGCCCAGCCAGGCACACAGATGTGCCACCATGGCTTAGGTGGCTGATATTGCCCGGCCAGGCACACAGATGTGTCACCATGGCTTCGGTGGCTGATATTGCCTGGCCAGGCACACAGATGTGCCACCATGGTTTCAGTGGTTACTATTGCTCTGCCAGGCACACAGATGTGCCACCATGGCTTCGGTGGCTGATATTGCCCGGCCAGGCACAGCTGTTGCATATAGGGTTTGCAGTAGAGTGAGGTTATTGATAACAGTTCTTCTGTCACACTGTACACAGGACCTTCTGGATCATGAAATGAAATTTTATGGTGAAATAGGAGGAGTCCTGACTGCAAACTTTATTACACAAGATAAGCACTTCCAGAAGTGTCTATGTTTTTGACCTTTCAAGAATGCTTAATGTCTTGGGCTAAGCATGCCCAAAAATGTACCTGCCATCTTGACTCCTAGACTGGTGGCTTTAAAGCAAACATGTTAGTATTATACCTTTTGACAGGTTCAAAACTATGGCTGTCCTTCAACTATATATAGAGAGATACAGATATAGATATGAATATAGATATTCTGCCCTTCTTAAAGTCCGTGCTTTCTTTATTCAAGGAAAGCATTATTTGAAAATAATTTCCACGATCTCTTTACCTGCTGCCAGCAATAAATCTTTCTCTATTCTTTCATTTCTTGGCAGTGCTAACTTTGGCTTTGCACTCACTAGGATGCAAGCTTGTTAATTTCTTGTGGCACTAGGGCCTCAGTAGAGTGGATTTAATGAACTTCTCCTTAAATTCAAAGATGTATTAGTTCTCTCCTAAAGAATTGGTAGAGCTTGGTCTTTGAAACACACTCAGGATGACTGAGGAAATGCTACCATTTTACCTTTGAAATTCTCCAATTGCTGCCTGAACAACAGACAAAACAAAGAGTGTTGCTATAGCTCTCCTGCTACGTATGCCTGAGTCAGTGAAATCCACCGAACTGCTCTTACTTCATTCCTTTTGGGGGTTCACTTAGCAAAGACTGAAGGGCCGACTGTGTTTCTAACCACAAAATTTCCCCCTGCACAGTAACCCACTTATTCTCAATGTCTTACATCTTTGAAATTAGTTGTATTTTCAAGTCCTTCTCCTCCTTAACATAAATGGTATGTCAATCTTGATAACGGAGCTTAACTGTATGCAAAACTTTTGCGTCAGAAGGAACAATTATGGTTATAAAGTATTTAGCTGGAATTTGCCAGCACAGAAAATACTCGATGTGCAAGCTGCTCAAAATAAAAACAACAAGCACAGCTCGTTCCAGATTTTACAATTTATTTCCTCTCTTGCTCATAGTTCTAATCAATAACTTCATTATTCCTGAAGTTTTCACACCCAATGTTTGGGATCTCCAGTTTGCGGCCCCATTCCTGAGACAGGTCTAACTCCTCCCATTCCAAACCCCACCCTCAATGCACTAAGCAGGGGCACCTCCTGGAACTGCCCTTTTCAAAACTCCGCCCCTGAGAAAGCCTGCTAAAAGTTGACCCCTCTTTGGGGCTGCTCAAGATAATGCTTATAGGCACTTAAGACCTGGTAGACATATTGACCACATGATTCCTCTCCTGCCCTCCTGAAGGTCACCCGGCAGTTGCTTTGCTCTGTTCATTTAACCTGGATTTAATAATTTGGTTTGATTGGCTTATTACATCGGCAGCAGCAGATTTCCAATAACTGGGGTTTCAGAAAACTTGTCATCTTGTTCTTAGCTTGCTTCCCACTGTTGTGATAAACACCATGATTTAAAGCAACTTGAGAAAGGAAAGGGTTTAGTTCATGTTACCGCTTAAAGTCAATAATGATGGAAGTTCAGGGCAAGGGCTGTAGCAGAAACTGTGGAGAAAGCTCTCACAGGCTTAAGGAGCACCCTATTTGCCTTTTTGTACAACCCAAGAACACCTTCCCAGAGGGAAGATTCCTAGAGGAATGAAACCTGACTCCAGGCCAATCTGATAGAGGCATTTTCTCAGTTGATGTTTTTTCTCTTTCCAGACAACTTTTGTTTGTGCCAAGTTGAGAGAAAAAAAGTAGCACACCCTACCATTTGAACTCATCCCCATTCATAAAGAAAACAGTAGCCCTCAGACAAGAACAGGTACCACCATCATTGTACCTTTTTACTTTAGTCTTCTTCTTGAGGAATGGGGGATAGGATACTCAGCAAAACTAATCCCCGCTCCTCTCGAACCTCTCTCCATCAACAGTAGCTGTATCCGGCTGCAATAGAAAGCTTTGCTCAAAGAGGCCTTACTTTGTGTTATTGCTAACTCCACGGAGAGAGCAGTTCTACAGTGAGATGACAATATGATAACACTACATTGCAATCTTGACAATTTTGAGTGGGTATCTTACTTAACTCTTTTCACCACCAACAAGGTAGAATTTTGTGAGACAAAGCATTTTACTGCTTAGATCTGTGTAACTGATCCTCAGTTTGCAAATATTTTAAAACAACTTTTTACACTGTAACATGAGGACCGGCTTGTTGGGGTATCTGTCCCGCCCGGTACCCCACAGCTGGCAAACCCCAAAGAAAATCACAGACAGGACTCCATAAGATTATAAACTGATTGGCCCATTAGGTCAGGCTTCTTATTAGTCCTTGTAACTTATATTAATCCATTATTATCTATGTTAGCCATAATGGCTCAGTACCTTTCTCAGCTGGGCAAGTTACATGCTGCCTCTTCGGTGGTCTGCACAGGAGTGGCTGAGGGAGCTTTCTCCTCCCTAGCCTTATCCTATTCTCATTGCCCCGCCTCTACTTCCTGTCTGGTTGACCCGCCTATACTTCCTGCCTGGCCAATCAGCGTTTTATTAAAATACATGATTGACAGAATACAGATAATTCTCCCACACCTTTACACAAAGTAGGACTGGGGATGGATGTACTCCAGTGGTAGAGTGGCTTGCCCAGACATACCTGTGTTTCATCTCCTACACTGAGAGAAGTTATACATGATAAATGTATATGATTGTATGTATTAATTGACACTAAAGTGATAGTAAAGAGTAGCCTGTGCTGTGCTCAGAAGGCCTCACTGGCAAGCAGTGCACCCGGCACTTCTCTGCTCTTTTCTTGGGTGTTGATTTCATCTTTGGAGTGCAAACCCTGGCAGGAGAGTAATGGTTGCTCCTACCCACATTTCCAAGTTGCAATCCAGGAGGAAAATCTCAGTCTGTTGACCTGAGACTTTAAACATGGAGTCATTGAGCCAAGTTTCAGGAGGCAAATTGTGTACCCACCTTATATGTGTAGATTTGGGCTTCATTTCCCAATGGACAGAGGACAGTTGGCAGTAATACGTGTAGGGTTTCAGGAACTCCTACTAGAGGTCAAGAGTTTAGTAGAGGAAACATGAAGGTATGCCACACGGGTGTGTGTGTTCACAAAGGGATTTGGCTATGGCAAATCCTTTCTAGACCCTTCATTTCTTCGAGCACACAATCAGCCTCTCTCTTTGCTGGCTTCTCCTCCCTGGCCCACACTTATATTCTAGATTCTCCCCTGCCTCTGCAATTCAGTCTTCATGTTATATGCTGCTTATTCTGGCTTTCTTGTCTTCCCTTGAAAAGGTCATCTAAAAGCCATCTGCTTTGAGGTTTATTCTCGATTTTTCCTCTCCACTCCGTTCTTTGCATGCTGAGGTTTACCATCATGGTTCTCCTGAGACTACTCTTCAAGGACCAAGTTAAGCTCACAAACAGATGATACTTAGCTGATGGCGGATGTTCTGTGGTGTGTGATGTCAAGCCGATAGCTTGCCTCTGCTTTCTGGCGTTCGCCTTCTTTGACCTCAGCTATTGATTTTTCCGCTACCTTTGGCCTTCACTGTTATGCTTCCTCTTGGATTTCTCTTCTTTCTCATTAGTTAACCGATTCTGTTTCTCACTTTCATAGTTGCTACGTAACCCTACCTTCTGTTCACTAACTACACCCTGCTCGGGCAGCCTAAGGGATGCACACAGTGTTACTGACACAGAGCACCAACGATAGCTGACTCTCCTGCTCCACTCAGCTAACAGTCCTGAAGCAGGATGCATCACCAGCGCTCGGCCACCTGACAGCATCATCCTTAATTTCTATTAATCTGTGTATTGTCATGTGACAGTGGCTTACTGGGTAAAGTTCCAAGCATCTGTCTCCAGCTTACCCATGACGTCTCTCCCCTCTGCTTTCTTCCTCTCTCCTACTCCACCTTTCTTCCTCCCAGCATTCAGTTCTGTCTTCCCCGCCTACCTAAGTTCTACCCTATCAACTAGGCCAAGGCAGTTTCTTTATTCATTAACCAATGAAAGCAACACATAAACAGAAGCCCTCCTACACCATATACAGGAAGTTTTCAAACTTTAGCTTATATCACCTCTACTTCAAGGTCTTGTCCAAGTGCACAGTAATGTGCCTCCCCCTGCAGTGTGTTGACAAAAATACTATAGCCATGTTAGGATGGCATTTGTAACAAGCTCCAGGTGATGCAGGTGTGGCTGGGCCAGAAACTCTGAAGACCACTACTTTGTACCATCAATGGCCAGTTTTAACAGGCAATTTTGGCTTGCTAAAATAAACAATTCATGTTTAAGAACTTATAAGGCTTTATTGAACTGCATTACCAGAATGAACACATGAGGAGATTCTCTGCCATTATAAATTTTGTTAGCTGTGAAGAATGATCATCAGTCTTATCAGACAAAAAATCTGTCGTGGGGCAGCAAGGAGAAGTACTGTGAAACTGTCACATGCCTTTTTATTAACATTTACAGGTAGAAGAACACGCTATCTGTCTTAACTGTCTCACATACAAAATAAGACTCCTGGAGTTCTCGGATTCCCACCCAGGATGTGGGATATGTTCAATGAGATAAACATTATCCACCATACTTCATGTTTTCTTCGCAGGTGCTCTTAATAGGATCGAGAATTCTGTCTATAGAACCGCCTTCAAATTACGATCCATGCAAACTCTTTGCCAATGTAAGTACAAGTTGTTGGCAACACTGGAGACAATCTGATCTTGATGATGTGTGATGTTCAATTTATGGGGGAGAGAAAGCAAACCTTGTACCATTTATGTAACTGCCTACATCGGGAAGGTTGGACCTGTGTGTTTAAATTGTTGGTAACATACAAAAGGGTGGGGTCAGGAGAGTCTGTTGTGAGCAATCCACCCATATGTTGCTATGCTGCTTCACTGACAGCAATAGAAAAGACTGGCAAAGATCCAGGAAAACAAAACAAAAAATCCCAAACACTAAGATAAACTATAATATGAGCTCCAGGTAGCAGGATTCAGAGATTATCACTATGTGAATCTTGTGAGATTAATGGACAGTACCTTTATCTGCATGGCTATAATGTAGAACTCTCAGAGAAGTCAGGAGACCCCTGCATTCCAAATGCCTGGCCCAGGCAACAGGGGCTTGTGATCAATGACAGAAAGAGTTTACAGATCACTGCCACCTGTGGCCAGGTTTTATCTAAACCCTGTTCCTGAAGGCTGCTCCCCTAATGCTTAGACTCTACCCTTCAAAGCAATATCAGAAAACAAATAAAAAGTTTTATTTATTTATAAAAAGGTGGATTTCTTATCTGTGAGGGTGATTTACGAAGCAGTGAGAAGTAGAGTTTCATCATATCACAGACTGAGCATTGCAAACACCAGCAGCTCTTGTGGCTCTTGACATCCTTGCCTTTTAGGTGGTACAGGGAGTGTTTATTAATTCTGTCTGTCACCCTCTGTTGGCAAGAAACCTTAGGGCTTGCCCGATTTCATTCTTCTCTCTCTTCCTTGCCTTGTAATCTTTTTACATGGTGGTGATAGAGATTTGTGACTGTGAAAAATAAGCCACCATTTTTGTGAGTAGCCCTGGTTTTGTGAAGTGCTACTTCGAGAAAATAATATTGGTGGAACCAAGATTTTTAAAATGTGATATTGACGAATATGAGTAAGAGTTACAGAGTCGAGTAATTAGGCCACTGCTTTTGGAGTGTTTTGGGGTTTGCTTTTTTACTATGGCAACTGTGTACACAACATTCCAACACATCGTATTCCTCTGAAGTTGGACAGTGGACGGGAATGCTGTGTTCAGATAGGAAAGGCCAATGTTCAGCCCTCCCACTTCATCACCACAGGGTTTCAACTTCTTTAGAATGTACATTTGTCAAGTTGTTGACTCTTTTTAACTTCTGTTTATAAGACAGTACCCCAGCAAGCATCCTAGCAGTAGTGTTTTCCACACCTTAATGACACACCATTTTCCAAAATCAAGTCGTTTGCCAAAATAGTCATAGCAGGATGGCACAGAAGATCTATGTCCCTGATAGGCACATTTAATTCCCTTTTTAAAATATGACCACTGTTGAAAACAAAAACCAAAAGCTAATCTCACTTAAATACCAGAAAATATTTGCTTGGTTTGAAGCCAATTGCCATCATCAGAAAAATAAGGGTTCATCTTTCATCTGTTTCCTGCAGTGGACTTGATGAACAGCTCTTTGATTCAGCAAGTTCTATCGTGTGGACGGTTTGGGGAGAGCATGGAGACCTCTCTTTCTGTGCAGCAGCTTTTTGGGGAGCTCCAGGAGCTGTTTCGGAGAACCGAGATGAGTAAACCAGCTCAAGTGCATCCACGAGCTCCCGAACTCACTCTGAGTCTTCTCATGGCCATGTATGACCGGTGAGGATTGGGGATTGCCCATGGCCGCAGCAGCAAGGCCTCTGGCCACCGGCCATTTGGGGCTGTCTAGTGTCCACTTGAGATCTGGTGTGTGACGTTGTCTTTACTTGCTGATTATTTGTCACCTGCTGACTCGTTACTCAATAAGGAAATAGAGAAGTTTCCTAAGTGTCAGTCATACGAATGGCGCATACATAGCTAGAAGCAGGAGATTACTTTCTTTTCTACAAACCCATTCCCGTGTCAGAGCAGAATCCCCACTTTTTGGAGGGGTGACTGGATGGATGTGAATATACTACACTTTGTTCTTCCCTTCCCTGTGGACTAATTCTTGTTTGTTTCTTTCTTTTTCTTTCTTGTTTATTTTCTTCCAAGCTTTGACTTAGCTGAGTTTTTAGCTGGGATATAGTTGGATAGCCCATACAGAGACAACTAACAGATTATCTCATATCAGAGGGCAGCCCCACTCTGGAGATAGTGGCTTTGTGAATCTCTGTAGGCACATGTGCATGTGTTTAGTGTGTGGGCACATGTGCATGTGTGGGCACACATGCGTGGGTTTAGCATGTGGGTGCATGAGCATGTATTTAGTGTGTGGATGTATGTGCATGTGTTTAGTGTGTGAGCACTTGTATGTGTGTTTAGTGTGTGAGTACATGTGTGTGTGTTTAGTGTATTGGCACATGTGCTTGTGTTAATATGGGCGCATGTGCGTATGCTTAGTGTGTGGCACATGTACTTGTGTTTAGTGTGTGGGCACATGTGCATTTTCTTAGTGTGAGAGCACATGTGTGTATGTTTAGTGTGGGCGCATGTGCATGTGTTTAGTATGTGGGCGCATGTGTGTGTGTTTAGTGTGTGGGCACATGTGCATATGTTTAGTGTGTGGGTGCATGTGCTTAGTGTGTGGGCACATGTCCATGTGTTTAGTGTGTGGGCACATGTACATGTGTTTAGTGTGTGGGCACATGTGCATAAGTTTAGTGTGTGGGCACATGTGTGTGTGTTTAGTATGTGGGTGCATGTGCGTGTGTTTAGTGTGTGCTTTGCTAAGCTGGGGACTCTCCTCTGCCCTTTCTCAGTTGGTCTGAAGAAGAGGAGGAGGAAGTGGAGGAGACAATGAACGATGCTGACATGAGCTTGCCTCTGTGAGGCGAGAACTAAGTCACGGTCAAATTCCTTATAATTGTTTCTTTCTTAATTTGCAACTTTTCCTAACTTCACAAGTAATAGACAAATCTCCTCATGCTGTCATGATTTCAGTCTCTTTAACACGAAGCCTTTGAGCGTATTTTCAGTTGTGTGCTTGTCTGTAACAACCTCCTACCTTTGATAAACCCTGAGTACAGGGTAAAGCACCACAGCTGGTGCGCAGCCCACAGTCAGGGGCCAGGCCAGAGCCCACAAGGGGTTGTGGAGGGGACACATGCTCTTAATTTTGTTTGTTTATTTGTTTACTTATTCTAGATAGGGTTTCTGTGTGTAGCAGACCTGACAGTCCTAGAACTCACTCTGTAGACCAGGCTGTCCTCGAACTCACAGAGATCCTGCCTGTGCCTCCTGAGTGCTGGGATTAAAGGCATGCGCCACCACCACCCCACCCGACTATGTTGTTTATTTTTACCCTTATCTTTGCTATGTGGAAGGCAGGCAGATGAATCCTAAGGGAGTACGACTGCCCACTCCACATCTGCACACCCAGTCCCTGGCACAGTATTATCATAGAAAAGCACCCAGTAAATATTTACTGAATGACTTCATGGATAAATTGGTGAATCAGAAAACCATGTTCACTCGATGCCCTGTTCTGCCAAGTTCTAAATATGTGAAGAGAACATGGGAAGAGAGCAGCATGGCATCATACATGAAACATCCTTTGATGGCCTGGATCAGACGGCCTTCACAGGAACCGTCAGTGAGGAACTCCCCAAATCACTTCACCTAAATAACGCTGCCTTTCCACACTTGTCTGTGATTTGTGACCCCACAGCACGGGATCGGGTAGTCTCAAAATTCAGCCTGTGGCTGCGGCTCTGGTTGCCCTCTCAGGGGACAGTCCTCTTACAAAGTACAGAGGTAACGTGTAAAAGTTAAGTGTGTTCTGAAGTGTGGTGACTCCCCAGCCCCCAGTGTGTCTTCCTCTCTGCTGATGTCTGAATCCCTGTCACAATGGCGAGCTCTGTGGTATGTGCTCCCCTTGGCTGGCTGGGTTTGTTTTTATTTTGTCTTTTCACATTTTAGTTTTATTTTATGGGTGTTTTGGGCTGCATTCGTGCCTCTGTATCATATAAGTGCAGCATCTGCAGAGACCAACAAAGGGAGGTCAGTTCCCCTGGGACTGGAGTTACAAATGGTTCTGAGCCTTCTTGTGGATCCTGGGAACCAAACCCATGACCTCTGGAAGAGCAGCTGGTGCCCATCACTGCTGGGCCAGCTCTCTAGCTCTTGTCTTGTTTATATTTAAGAGAGATGCTTACATTTGTGAGGATTTCAGGGTTTTCTTTAAAAATCCATGCTTTTCAGTTTTGCATTGCTTGGCCCCCTTGACATTTATGATTTTAGAGATTGTCCTGAAACCACTAATTAATTGGGATCCTCACCGTGCTGTTCACCAACCTCCAGCACAGAGGTCTGGAATTACCGGGGTGGGGGTGGAGGTTTGGGGTCTCAGTTACTGACGGATAGCCCTTGAAGGCCTTCACGGGAACAAGCAAACAACAGGAACATGACTCCACGTTTCTTTTATATTCACAAAGAAACTTGCCCAAATCATGTACTCTTCACGGACACAGGGATTGACTAAAGGCTTCTTGACCTTTTATGTGTCTAGCTTTTTTTCAGCTCTATGCAGAAAACAACAGTAGAGGGGGTGACTCCCGAGCCCGCATGACTCGGAGGGCCTTGAGAGCCTTACTAACAGATCTCCAGCAGGTAATCCCAGTCCTTATGAGTTCTCAGTTGGTGTCAGTCATATCAACCTGCTGTTGCTGTCACTATTGTCACAGTATCAATTCCTCTTTCTGTAGCAAGCCTGACCCATGCCTGTGTCTTCCTCTGCATTGAAGCCGTGAGCTTTCCTGCGTGAGCCACCTTTGTGTTTCAGAATTCCTCAAATGGCCAACTTAAGAAGCAGAAAGTTTATCTTGGCTCACTGCTTTGGAAACTTCAGCCTATGATCAGTTGCTTTTGGGCTGTGAGAAATGGAAACATGGTGATGGGAACATGGGTGAGAGGAACCTGATCATCTCATGCTGGGCAAGAGAGAGGAAGAGACTAGAATCCCTTAATATCCTTCAAGGCTTATCCCTAATGAGGTCCCACCTCTTAGCACTTCTTCTATTTTCTGATGTCTCTAAGCTGCAACTATGCCTTTAATACATGCTCTATGGAGGACATTTAAGATCCAACCATAACTCACTCTCATTCCCAAAGTTCTTCATAATCTGTTCCCGTTTACAGCATGAAGCCTGTATTCTGTAGCAGCGGAAGCAAAGCTTTTGTAGTTTGACTTAACCCTTCTCTTTAAAAACAACAAATTTCTGACTCTCTTATAAAATACCTGCAACTCATTAGTTAGAAAAGGTCAACTAAAAGGAAGGAAATCAAAGGTTTAGAAAACTAAAATGAGTGTTTTAGAAGGATACAAAACTGGATGTTCACAGGGAGACAGGTGATTTTGCTTTTTCGTGTTGGTGTTACACGTGCACCCTACGCTTAGCTTCTAAGAATGGGAGTGCTCAGAGAAAAGTGCTATAAAAACCTGCGGAGCTTAGGTGGCTGGATGCTGTGCAGTGGACCTTGGATTCCATCCTCAGCACTGAGGAAAGAGAGAGGTGCGAGGAGAGAGTCCCAATGATGTAAGTAGAACCCCTGTTAGCCAGCTCTCCAGTGCTGCGCAAGCAGAGGCACAGTCACAGGTCTTTGATTTGTTCCACCCTTACCTCATGTCCATGAGGAAACACATAAGGTTTTTCATGCTTTTCAGATATACACACCCAACTATCTGTAGTTTTTATTTTATTCATTTTGCAATGGGATGCTATTTATTTGGGAATGTGTGAGTCTACTTAAGACTCACTTAAGACTACTTATTCTGTTGAATAAATAAAGCTCTTTAGTTAATAAAAGGCATAAATGTAGGTTCTGGAGTTCTGAACTCAATTCCCCATGTTTTCATGGCAATTCAGCCTGATGAATTTCTTTGCGCAGGATTCCGACACCTCGTCCTACCCCGTCTTACATGAAAACTGTGTCTTTGCTCTTTCGATACTGCTCCATGAATCTTGTAGGCCTTTCTCATTCCATGTCATCCTTCTTCTGCCTCCTTCTGGGACACTGTGCTTTTGAACCCTTGTCTGGAGTCCACACCTTCATCCCTCTGCTTGCCCAGTTCTGCTGCCCTTCGCTGTGGTTTCCGTCTTGTTCCTTGAACTTTGCTGCTCTTGTACTTCCATTTGCCTTTTCTTTCTCTTAGCTTTTCTGGTGCTTCTGAATTGTTTACATTCATTTTCCTGTGGTTTGATGAACTTCCTTGAAATGACATTTAGTGTTTTGCAAACCTCCCATCTGTCTGTCACAATCGAACTGGTAACTGTCTGCTTCCAGACACTGTTTCTCTGATGAATTTTGATCCTTATGATCAAGTTTTGATGTCTACATGTTGAAGAAGGAGGTAACTATCTTGGTTTCCTTTTTTGTTGCCATAGCAACACCAAGCCCAAGCCCACTGATTAAGGAAACATTTAACTTGAGGGTTCATGGTCCCAGGGGGCTGGACTCCTTGGCCATCATGGTGGAGATTGTGGCCATAGGCGGGCACGGTGCTGGGCAGCAGCCTGAGAACCACGAAGCAAGGAGTAGTTTAAGGAGAATATCAGATTTGGGTGTTGACAGCGGAGGGGCTACCTTCTTTCCTGATGTCCTAAGAAGCTGCTAGTTCTTCATTTTTGGTTTATAAGACTAAAGTAGTTAGCATACAATTGGGATGTTAGGTTCATTTTCATATTAGACCAGAAATCAGAACTAAAATTGGGATAATGAAGAAATAAACGATGGAGGTTAATTGACAAACGATAAGGGTCGCCTGGAAATCTGCGGGAGGGTGAGTGGGACAGCTACTGCGACTCAGTACAGGGACTGGGTCATTGCTTTGAGGCGTGACGGAATGGGAGGAGAGTTGGGATGAGAATTGAGAGGATTAGGGTTAGTACGCCTCCTTGACTGATGGGGAAAGATTGAAGAATAACACAGGCAAATAGGAAATATTCAGGTTTAATGTGGGAGGGGGTGTTGGTTTAATGTGGGAGGGGGTGTTGAGTAGGCTGACTGAAATGTCGTTATCAGGGTCCCTTAAGAGAGCCAGGAAAATAGGACTACAATTAGGAGGGGGGAAATGGGATAACAATAAGACACCTAAGGACACATTTGATTGTGCGGTAGGGACAAAATGGATTATTATTTGCACCAAAATCTAGGCCAGATTACATCTGATCCAAAAACATGACTTAGAGACTGAGCTAACTGGAATGTTATGGGCTTTTGAAACCCCAAATCCCATTCACCCTCATTGACACACCTCCTCTAATAAGGCCATGCCTCCTAATTCTTCCTAAACTGTTCCACAAACTGGAGACTGAATATTCAGAAATCAGCACAGGGAGACCATTCTCATTCAGACCACCATAGAAGCTATTCCAGTATCTGAAGTTTGGTTATGTCCTATAGCCATAACCTGTCTAGAATACCTAGACAGACTTGCTACTGTGGTCCTTAAACCCATGAATCCTGTAGTCATTGCTCGGCTGGGCGATGTCCTAAGCCCAGGATCACTGTAGCCATCACAACTGAAAACTGAAAGTCAAGCCTTGTCTTCTAAGGTCTGCCTACCAGTGAGAGCTCGTTATTCAGAGAACAAGATTACTGCCATCAGCCAGAAACAATACTCTGATAGTTCATCTCTCAGAGACTATGGGCGCTCGCCCACAGCAGCGTGGATCTGAAGACCGAGCCCACCCGCACTGGTCTAGGTTAGGTGCTGTGAGGCTGTCTACTAATGAATTTAATGCAAATTGTTCTACCTACCTCCTTCTCTTACCCCAACCAATGTTCTGTAGATACTGTTCTCCCTTAGGCTAGTGGAGGGCGGGCACTGACTGTGTAAAACTGCTATCCTTGCTTTCTTCAAGGATTCCTGGTGTGTGCACATGGGTGTGCCCATGAGCGTGTGCACACTGAGGACTGGGGGAGGTGTCAAGTGCCCATCCTGTCACTATCTACCATACTCCCTTGAGATAAGGTCTGTCACTGACCCTAGATCTGGTCAGCAAACCCAAGCGATCCTCCTGTCTCTGCTCCCACAGTACTGAGATTGCAGGCACCGATGAAGCCACAGCTAACTTTTGACATGGATGCTGGGATCTGGGCTCTGGTTCTCAGACTTGGACAGCAAGCTCCTTGCCCACCGAGCAAGATCTCCAGCTGCTCCTTGTTGTTACTGTGTTCCAACGAGGTGCCCGCTCTCTCGCTGTCTCTCTTGGCTCTCGAGAAGGCATCTTTCTGCACAGATAGTTGTTCAAACTGAAGCTCTGTGAGAAGGGACAGTTTCTTGTGCATTCCCTTGCTCCTCTCATCTCCTATATTCACAAGATGTTCATAGTTCCTCAGTACAGTGATGACTTAAATATTTTAATGTTTTTATCAGCATAGTATTATGTAGAATAATGGGTTTCATCATGACATATACATACTATATTCATTCATATTCACACACACACACACACACACACACACATTTCCCTCTCTTGTTCCCTTCCAGCTCCAACCAATCCCCTTCCTCATCCAAACCGACTTTCCTCTACTTTCCTGTCTTTCTTTGGGTGTGATTCAGTGTGTTTCATCAGGATAGTTTAAAGGTGTATGGCTATAAGTTTGATTATAGGCGAGTGGAATCCTTACAATGGACACCACTAAAGAAAATGTCAAATGTCCCGTCTTCTTCCAACCATCATTAAATAACTGCATATCCATCCTCAGAGAGGAGTGGGGTCTCAGGACAGGACACTAATAGACCCAGTGTTGTACAGGTTCTGTGTCGGTGACCGTAGCTGCTCTGAATTTAAGAGAGCCACAGCCATACCATGTCCAGAAATCAGCATTCCACACAGCTCTCCCCGTTCTCTGCAGCTCTGGTATTCTTTTGTGACGGTCCCAAGACCTTGAAGAGGAGGTAATAAAAATGTCCCATTTATGGCTGGGTACTCAACAGCCATTTATTTTCTGCACTCTGACCAATTACGGTCTCTGCAGTCACTGCTGACCATGGCAAACAGCAGCTCGCCTGACCAGAGTTGACAGCAGATTTTAAATTTTTTAGGAAGGTTAAAGTGTTGCTGGCAGTGAAGGTTAGGGGGGTCTCAGGAGTGATAGAGAGGCATAGATGTTGTCACTCACAGAGACAGATTCAGCTACGAGACAAAAGAATTAGAAAACAGTTCTAATTACAAAGCTTCAAGGACAAGATGTGGATAGAGCCACATCTTAGGGATAAGTTCAATAAACTGAAAATAATTCACAAACTACAGTGGATAAAAGCAGGAGTTTGCAGGATTTGTCTGCGTTTTCCAAGAACAGGGTCTACTTTTCTGTTGCTGTGCAGAGTGTTCAGATGTGTCACAGCATCAGGTACACAATGGGAAATGTCAATCATGTTAATGATCAGGAAAAGCCGTAAGAAGCGAAGGGCAGTGAGCATACATCTTGACTGGCCACATTGGTTCCAACTGGTTTCAGAAAGGTCCTGTTTTTGTTTTGTTTTTGTTTTTCTTTTGTTACAGAAATCTAAAGTTCATACTGCTCATTATTTTATGAGAGAGGTGGGAGTTATTGGAGGAAACAGGTTTATTAAAGCTAGTTCTCAGGAATGCAGAGGAAATTCTCTGCCTCAAATCTACCTTGCGGGGTCTCAGCATGGTTTTATGGAAGGAGAAGGGGACTGTCCAGAGAGACAATGGGCAGGGGGTCCATGCTCAGGGCAGAGTCTTCTTTGTCCAAGCATGTGTCTTCTTTCCTCATCGCTGCTGGGAACCACAGAGCGGGTCTTTTTGGCAGCCAGTGAATGAGAACCTCTAAAGGTTTCTTTTCAGCCAAAAGCATCGTGTAGGAAGGTGCTGGCTTAGGTTTTGGTCAACTTGACACAACTAGAATCACTGGGGAGAAGAAAACCTTAACTGAGGAAATGGCTCCATCATGTGGGCATGTCTATAAAGCATTTTCTTAATAAATAATTGACATGAGAGGGCTCAGGCCTCTGTAGATGCAGCCACACCTGGGCACGTGGACCTGGGATATACAGGAAAGCAGGCTGATTAAGCCATGGGAAAACACCAGGCAGGTAGCTTCCCTTCGTGGTACCCACCTCTGTCTGTGTTTGAGTTTCTGCCCTGACTTCCCTCAGCGATGGACTGTGATCGGGAACCTGTAAGACAAATAACCCCCACCCCAAGTTACTTTTGAACATGGTGTTTATCACAGCAACAGAAAAACAAACGAATCCAGAGAGCAGGGGCCAGGTTTTGTGATGTCCTGGTGTAATGCAGCTCTGCCCCATAGCAACTTCCTGTTGCTGTGTACTTGGTGCTTACTCTAGGCTCCACAGCCTGACTCAAGAATGCCAGATAACAATATTAAATACCTCAAGGCTCTTCTGGTGGTGCGGCAGCGCCCAGATCCTACTGCAGGCTTTCTGCCGTCGGAGGCATGTCTCCGGCAACTGCCACCGCAGATGTTCCTCCACAACTCATGTCGCAGAACGCAAGCAGGTGGAAAGCCAGGGGCCTAGCCCATCAGGCTGATAACAGTAGCCAGTTTCAAAGTGGGTATGATAGGAAGGACCTGGACAGAGTGGCATTTCCCCTCTCCTCTCGAGCCCTTGTGCTCACCTCCTGACTACCACTGATGGCTCCAGGGATTTTAAATCAAGGTCAATGAGGGCTGAAATAAACGCTGGCTCGTCCTTCCTGTGAGCATTAACAGCTTCTGAGAGGCTACTGGGAGGGAGAACTGCAATTTGCATAGCAAATTATCCTCCCATTGACTTCCGTTATGAAATCTAAGACGTATTCCTTCCTTAGAAAACTCCAGTCCTCACCATGTGATTCAAATCATCCCTTAGGAACGCTAAGTATCGTTCTGAGTGCCACTCTGCCCAGGCCAGCATGTCACGGAGTCGCCTGCAAGAAATCAGCCAAATCATTTACAAAAAGTTCCTGAAGATATTTAAAGGAGAAACACCAGGTTAAATCCCACTACAGTGGGGAACTTCTTTCACTAATACTGGAGTTACAGAGCTGGTGATCCCAGGGCTTTCACCTCGTATTTACATGTGAACTGAGACCTCTTTCTTCATTAGGGGTAGGAACACCAGAGAAGGAAGAACGTTGAATCAGCAACATTCTTAATAAATGTTCAGAAGATGGGAAATGAATTGTTGGTTTGTTGTTGTTGTTGTTGCTGTTGTTTGACTAAATAACATAAGGACTAATTCCTTACTCTCGATTGGTGACAGGGTTATTATCAATTTAAAGCACAAGTCATCTTGTTACTAGTAGCAAATGTTTGTTGACTTCTGTCTGGCTAATTGTCAGCGAAGAGGTTTTAAGTGCCACTTTCCTGATTAGGAGGACGTTTATTTGAGTTGATGGACTCGGCAGGGCGTCTTTGCAATTACAGGCAGTGGATCTGACAGCTTGTGCTGGGCAAGGCATCAGATGTGAAAGTGGGACTCCTGTCCAGATGCGAATAAGTGAAGGCGACTGGTACACAGCTATGCATACGGAAACCAGAATCCAATTCATCGCCTTAGTCTCTTAGTTACCACCCCCAACCCCCAGGTGATGAATGTGGCTGAAAGGTATAACGCCGGGACAATTGAGCCATTGGAATACCTATAAAATATAAATAAGCAAATAAGAAAGAAAGTCTAATGAGTTTTGTCCCCTTAATGGAAAGGGAAGATTTCCAGAGTGAGACTCCAATTGTGCAACAAACTTGTTTTGTTTTTTTTATCTTGCTCAAAACATCAGCTCTCAGTGATCATTTAATTTATATAGCTTTAAAAACAACAAAAATTATATTACAAAATGTGGTATGGTGTACACATGCCTATAGCTCCAGCTATGGAGATGAAGTGATAGGATTACATGAACTCAGGAATTTGAGACCACCCCTTGCAAGACCCTATTTCAAAAAAAAAATAAAGAAAGAAATGAAAAAGAAAAAAAAGGAAAAGAAAGAAGGAGGGAGGGATGGAGAGAGGGAGAGGAAGGAGAGGAAGGAGGTGAGATGTTACACCATGTGTATCACAGGCAACATGGCTGTACGTGTGTAAGGATTACCACAATCAAGTAGCTTGCACACTCATCACTCCCACAGTCACTATTTATGTGTGAGCACAGATAAAGATCCCTTAACCGGATTGCAAATCAAAGTCGAGAGAGCAGGAGACATCATTAACAAGTCACTGTGCTGTGTCAGATCCCCAGAACCTGATCATCATAAATCGTGAGTTTACACTCTTTGAGCAGTATCTTCCTGGTTTTCCTACTCCACCCTCAACTCCAGGAAGCCACATTCTCCTCTCTGCTTCTTTATATTCCTCTCTTTAGATTCTCCATGTAAGAGAGATTATATGGTCTTTCTGTGTATAGCTAATTTCAATATTAGCATATATTTTCCAGGTTCGTCAATGCTATAGCTATTTTTAAGTGCCAGATAGCATCCATTAATGTCAACAAACACCTCGGTCATTCTTAGATCTTGGCTGTCCTAAATGAGGCTGCAGTGAATGTGTAGATACCTCTTCTTGATATAGTGATGTCATTTCTTGTCAGTTCTTCCTTTCAAAGACTGGAGTTATGGTTTGCATATGAAGTGTCCTCCAAAAGACTCTTGAATTGAAAGCTTGCTACCCAACTGGTAGATCCGATCACTGAGAAGTGACTGGGTTCTGAGGACTCTGATCTAACCGATGGCTTAGATAGATTTTGAAGGGATTATTTGGTAGAAACTTTCTTATTTAGGGCCTCGCTAAAGGAACTATGTAAAAAGAGATCGATTCTTATGGGCCTCTCATCCCTATGCTCCTGGGTCACCGTGAGGTCTGTGTAACATGAGCGGGCCTGCTTGTTGGGGCTTCTTTCCTGCCCAGTCCCCCCAGCTCTTTAGTCCCAAAGAAAATAACACAGAGGACTCCGTAAGTTATAAAGCTGATTGGCCCATTAGGTCAGGCTTCTTACTGGCTAACTCTCACATCTTGATTAACCCATTTTTCTGATCTATGTTAGCCATGTGGCTCAGTACCTTTTTCAGTGGGGCAGCTCACATCCTGCTGCTTCGATGGTCTGGGCAGGAGTGGGAGGAATCAACTCCCTCCTCCCCAGAATTCTCCTGCTCTCCTTGCCTGCATCATTTCCACTTCCTGTCTGGTTTTCCCACCTACACCTCCTGCCTGGCCAATTAGCGTTTATTTAAAACATGATTGACAGAATACAGACAATTCTCCTGCTCCAGGTCTGCCCAGCCACGGCCTTCTGTCTTGATGCTCTACCTCACCACAGCCCAGAAGTCATGGACTGAAGCACAAGCCAACCTCAGTCTCTCCTATTTGAAGTTCTTTGTGTCAGATATTTTGACATAGGATCAAAACAAGTAATGGAATTGATATATATTCAAATGAGACAATGTGAAAATATTAGACAAGATATTTCTTAAAGCCACTGTGAACCTGAAAGCAGTGTCACTGTGACCTCCATCAGGGAAAAAGAAAAAGAAAGATTGAAATAATCTGCCTGGGATTCTAAGGCGTCAGCCAGCCGACATCTTCCCTGGCTTCCCGGTGCCTTCCTTCTGTGTCTTCCTCCAGTCTTTTTTATGCATTGTTCCAACTCAAGCATTACACAAAACCTAAAGCTTACTGGTTTGATTGAGATGACGCCTCTGTTCTCAGATGTCTGATATTTGTTGCTTGCATGACCTCCATTACTCCAGCACACTAAGTCCACTCAGCAGCTAACGTGAGTTTGGCTTTACAGATTCCTGCTGTTGTCGGCGAGAGCTGTACTTTGTGCCCTGCAGAACATGCTGTCCACAGCTGCTTCCGAGGGGTGAGTAGCATAAAATAGCCCTGGGAAGCGATGCAGGTGTTTGAAGTTTGCTTAAATTAGGCTGCAGGCGTGCTCCAGGACAACCTGAGCTTGGAGGTGTCCTACCTCCAGCTTTCACATGACTGATTTCCTTAGCAGGACAGATATGGAACCAGAGAGAAAGAAGAGGGGCACATCCCGCCTGAAAGTGCATTTCAGTCTGCTCTTCTTTCCCAGGTGTTGAGCTCTGGAATCAAGGAGGAGAAATTCTTGTCTTGGCTACAGTCAGAGCCTCTTATACTTCTGTGGCTCCCAACCTGCTACCAATTGTCAACCTCAGAAATGCTCACTCACCCCGTGCGGTGCAGCACATGCAAAACCTTCCCAATCATAGGACTGAGGTACAATCAGCATCATATTTCCCAAATGGTCATGTGATAGACGGGTTCAATGGAGTCACATAGATAACCTCTGGGGTCCTTTCTATACATCTGGAATTCACTTGCCTTTAGTTCAATAATAAATTCCCTGTCTGAGGCATCCTGGTTGAAAATAAACTTATTTTCCTCTAAACGATGAAATATTAAGTTCTTCCACTGACTCAATGCTCTTAAGTAGCCAAGTTTTTTTCTTCTGGGGCAGTGGATCTCAACCTATAAATTGTGACCCCCTTTTGGGGGGATCAAATAACCCTTCACAGGGGTCACTTATCAGCTATCCTGCATATCAGATACCCTGTATATCAGATATTTACTTGCAATTCATAAAAGTTGCAAAATTACAGTCATGTAGTAGCATCAAAATAGTTTTATAATTGGGGTCACCACAGCATGAGGAATTCTACTGAAGGGCTGCGGAATTAGGAAAGTTGAGAACTGCTGCTCTAAGGTACAAAACAGCTGTCTTTTGTTCCAGACTTAGGAGCTACCTACAAGAATAGTTTGTTAAACTGTGGTAGCACACATCTTTAATCCCAACACTTGGGAGACAGAGGGAAGTGGATCTCTGTGAGTTCGAGGCCAGCCTGGTCTACAGAGCGAGTTCCAGAACAGCAAAGGTTACACAGAGAAACCCTATCAAACCAAAAAAAAAAAGAAAAAAAAAGAAAAAAGAAAGATTGGGGTATAGGTTTTCCATAAATTAAATAACAAGGAAGTAAAATCAGAGATGCTGCCAGAGTTTTGAAGAGAAGTAAATGAGAAGTCTGACCAAGCACGGGCAAGTCGTGGGTCGTGAGCTATGGGCGCAGGCAGGCAGTTGTATGAGGGTGAAACTCCAGGACGTCCAGCAGCTAACAAGGTCCAGGGGCGCTGGGTGAGGAGGGAAGCCGGAACCCTCCGTGCTCACGCTTGCTCACTTTGTCCTACCTCTCCTCTGGAGCACCTGATCCTCCCTGGTTCAGACATTAACCACATTCCCCACAGGCATGAAACAGGTCTACTGGACCCGCCAAAAATCTGGAAATCAAGTTGAAATTTGACTGAAAAGCTGAACTGAGTTTGCAACAGATTTGAAAGGTGCAGAAACATTTGGCTCATATAAACCTTTTTGCAATTATCAACTTAAAACAATAAACCATGTCAATAGGAAAATAAGCAAGCAGGACCAAGGAAATGTTTATATTATAGTAAAAACTAAATTTCCTACAATGTAGAGTAAAGAAGATATATATATATATATATATATATATATATATATAAATCAATAAATGACAGAAAAGCATTCTTTATTTAGCCACTGTATGTCTAAGCCAGATAAAAAGTTAACTTTGAAATTACATAAGGTAGGGCTGGAGAGATGACTCAGCAGTTAAGAGCATTGCTTGCTCTTCCAAAGGTCCTGAGTTCAAGTCTCAGAAACCAATGGTGGCTCACAACCATCTGTAATGAGGTCTGGTGCCCTCTTCTGGCCTTCAGGCATACATGAAGAAAGAATATTGTATACATAATAAATAAATAAATAAATATTTTTTTAAAAAGAAATTACATAAGGTATAACTTTTACATTGAAATAATTTTTCCCTCAAAATCATTATTTTATAAGCGAGTATCAATGACTTTAAGTGACTTGCTCAGGCAACCAAAATAGCACAGTGTAGCATAGAACATGTAAGACTTCTGTATAATATGTTGTTCTCTGTTAAAAATGAAGTTAAACTTCTTAGAAAGATGGTTGGGTTTTCTCCCAGACAGCTAAGGCAGAGCGAGCTAAGAAGGAATTCTCTGGGGATGTCTATGACTTCCTTTAGTGCCGTCTCTTAAAACTTGTATGGATGTGTTATCTTAGCCTTACACTTGTGGTTTTGATTCTCAGAGTTTTAGTTCCAGCGAGACTGGTAAAACGGCCTTAGAGCAGAAGCGGCCACAGAGCTCAGAAGACACAGGAAGAGTGAAAGTTTCAACTTCCTGTGACAAGGAAAGGGGGCGGGGAGATGGCTCAGCTGGCAAATGTAGACGTGCGAGGACACAAGTTCTGTTCCTCAGAATCAGTGGAAGAAACAGGATTGGAAACAGAGACAGGAGGATTCCTGGGGCCTGGTGGCCAGCCAGTCTAAAGGAATGAGTCAACTCCAGACTCAGAGAGAAACCTTATCTCAAAAAAAAAAAAAAATCTAACATCAACCTCTAGTGTCCATGCACACAAGTGCACATGCGTGCGCATGGGGAGGGGAAGACATAAAGAGCGGAAATTGTCCCTACTCCAAGAACTGAGTTCCAGATGGGCTATCATTTATGGTCTATAATAAAGCAAATCATAGAAGACTAAGATGAGATTGGAATAAAAAAAAAACCCTTGGGTTCTCTATTTGGTAAAATGATCAGCAAACCAGCTGTATTATCCACTCAGCAACCTTTCTTGTGAGTCTAAAGGTCTCAGAACTTAAGGGAAGTTAGCGTATTGTTCAGACTAGTTAACTGCAGCTGTCTAGAAGGCTGGACAAAGCTGCCAGCTCAGATAGGTAGCTCATCCAATAATCCTCATTAAAGACAAGGCTTTTCCATCTTGTACACTTAGATGAGTTGATTAATTTTCAAAGCTACGCAAAACTTTTGCAAGGCCAAGTAAGTAGTATTAACTAGGTCCCTTGTCCCGCTGCAGAAAGCAGACTGTTAACTTAGCTTCAGTTAGTTCACATTCACTGATGACCTACCATGTGACAAGGATCCTCCCAAACCCCGAGCTTGACTGTGCAGTGCAGTGGCTGTCACTGCTACAGCTAGGTACGACAGTGTTACTATTAACCAGAGGCCGACTTGTCTTGCTAGCCCTTCAGCATTACAATACTTTCTAAGAGTTAGGAGAGCACTCTCCCTGTGCATTAGGAGAGATCTCCCACTAACAGCATGGTTCAGTGTTTTCTCTTCTTCTGAACACAAGGAGATTTAAGATTCAGAAATTAAGAAGAAAATTCCGCCATGTTAACGAGTCAAGAAACAGGTGAGCTGCTCACAAAGCTCCTGGCCACTGAAGAACCCCCCTCCCTCCATCTTTTCTTCCCTATGCACAGACTTTTAAGGAAAAGCATGGGCTTGTTTTGAAATCTTTTACCTAAGATTTAACTTTTATCCCTAGCATCAGGAACTCGGGTTCATACCTTGTGATTTCCAAGAGGACTCTTTATTCAACTCTATCAAAAATGACAAACTTCTTTTTTTAAATTGGAAACTACACTCAAACTATTTGAGTGCTTCATGTAGATCCCCAAAATATGGCCTGAGTCTTGAGAATTTCTCTTGAGGTTGCAGCCCCTAAGACTCTGCCTATGCAAGGCACTTGATATTTGGGTAGTGTAGGGAAGGAACATAATTCAGACCTTTAGACTGTAGTTTACTGGGTAAAGACACATTAATAAAATGTCTTATTAAAAAAAAACTCCATCAAGGACTGGTGAGTTGACTCCATGACTTAAGGTGTTGGCCTCTAAGCCCGACCACTTGAGCTGCTTCCTCAGAACTGGTGTGGAGGAAGAGAATCAATCTCCCAAAGTTGTCCTCTGACCTCCACATATGTGCCATGGCCCATGAAGACATACACATGCACATGCACATGGGCACGCGCCCGCGCGCGCACGCACACACACACACACACACACACACACAAACACACACACACACACACACACAGTACTATTAGGATAAGGGTCAGGTTTCTTTGACTAAGTAAGCACATGGGTTATTCAATAACTGTCAGCTTCCAGAGACAAACTGTAAGCACTGTAGGATCCGACACCTCCTGCGTGGTTGGGGTGCTCAGTCTCTGCTTGAATTCCATCCGTTTGCTCTCTGCCAATAGTGACATAAACTGCAATTTCATTTGGCAGATACCGCTGTCTGAAGTGTCTCAACTTTGACATCTGCCAGCTGTGTTTCTTATCTGGTCTCCACAACAAACCCCACCAGAAGACCCACACTGTGGTAGAGGAGTGTGTCCAGGTAACATCTAAGGCAGCGTGGTAAAACTTTCACTACCCCAGTCTTATAAGTCATTCCATTAAAAACCCTTTTCTTCCATCAATTAACAGTTTAGAAGCTGGAAAATGGCAAGCTCCACCTTTAACAATTCTCAGTATGACTGAGCGCCCTATGATGGAATAGTAGCACATGCTCTTTGAAGATGTCATAATGCCTTTCATTGTGTGTTTTATGGTTGACACATGCCAAGAGTTTAAAAACAAAAAAAAAGTATTCCCCCACCACCAACAACAACTTTTGGGATAAAAAGAAAAAATGTTGTCCAGGTTTTCACTGAAAAAGTAAAACCTTTTGACTTGTGATTCTTTTAAAGAAAATCATTAGTAACCAACAATGATTTAGTTCATTTAGTTTTAAGATAAAAAAAATAAACTGCAAAAGCATTGTGCTGTTCCTAGGGGTGGCTGGGAGTGAGGGTGACTGGGAGTGGGAAATCCTTGTCTCTTTAACTACCCATTTCGGGTAAATCTGCACAATGCAGTGCCTCAGACACCACTGCGTGGACTGCAGGTGATTGCTTCTGGTTCTCTCTTCAACATCAAGGCCCCTCCAGGAAAAGCAGACTCCTGAATTTTACTAAATATCTTGCTAAACTGCACTTACCCAGCACATTTCATTGCCTTTGGTCTTCCACCCCAGCCCTGGAAGCCTTCAACTTAATGGTGTTACAGTGACACCGTGTGGTCATCTGGTTAACACACTTTAATTTTTAAAGGCTGGACGCCTTCAAATTGAACATCCTTGCTTCTTTGTCCTGAACTTCCTCGAGTGGGCCGGATGGATGGGTTTCGGGTCATCCACTATCTACTGAAATTGCTTACAGCAGTAAACCTGGGAGGGATGTTTCTGGAGACAAATACACAGCTCATCACCTTGTTCTTAAAGGAATCCACATCCACAAATGTGAGCTACCATAAACCCCGTGTAGTATCGCTCCTTCTTACAGCTTTAGAGTCCTGTTTCTTTAAGAAGCAGTTGTTTACTGAAGCATTTTTGGGCATTCAGCATTGAGGATTGTGCTACTAGTGGGTTTATGCATAAATGATATGAGGAAACTCTAGGAGCAAGGGGTATTATTTTTTTCCAAAGCATCAAAAACAGAAAAAATGATTACCAACACTTTCATCATGGGCTAACTCTAAGGAATGAAGGCCATGTTTAAATTGATCTGATGCCCTTTAAGATTTTTATGGACTTGATTTTATGACATTTGTGTGGGGGGCATGCAAACAGCCAACATACGGAAGGCGGAGGACAATTCTCCGTTTCCACCATTGGTCCTGGACATCAACCTTGGGTGGTCAGGCTTGGAAACAAGTGCCTGTCCCCACCGAGTCCTCTCAGCTGCCCTTTAGTGCCACTTTTAATGGTTTTCATTTCCACAGATGTCAGCAAAGGAGAGCACAAAGCTCCTCCTCAAGAGCCTCAGAAACAGCCTGCCCCAGAGACCCGACAGGACAAGAGCCTTGGGAACACAGTGGCTGCTGGACCAGCTGTCTCCACGGGATGCAGCTAGGTGTGTGGCCTGGATGCTGGGTCTACAGTCAGCACATATGATATCCACAGGTTTTTCTCTCTCTCTCAAGTTTGGTTTTATTAGCATATACTAATCACACAGAGTGTTAGGCTTATAATAGCATCTTCATATATTCATATTCAGCACCTCACCTTCCCATGTCCCCTCCCACTCCTGTTAACCCCTTCCTTTTCCAGAGCCCACCTTCTACCTTCTATCTTCTTCCTTTCATGTATGTCTTTCTTTTCTTTTCTTTCTTTCTCTCCACCGCCCTGCCCCAGCAACTTTCAACTGAATCTTCAGGAGGCATGGGCCTCGAGCCCCTCTTCCCCTGTGAAGAAATTCTGGAGGGGCCAGTCTTGAGGAGGTCCTGTGTTCCCGGGAGATGAGAGTGTAAAGGTACACGCTGTCAGCCTGGAAGACAGGGCTCTACCCGCTCCATCCTGTTCTCTTGCTTTTCCATTCTGCTTCCTCTTCTGTGATATTCTCTGAACTCGGAGGAGGAGATACAGGGGACCCATTTAGGGCTGAGAACTCAACAGCTGCTTATTCTGGGCTCTCGGATGGTCCCTGAGGCCCTGCAGCAGATTTAATGTTAAGAGTTTCTACAGAAGGCAAGGGGTGGGAAGAAGGTAGAGATTCAAGCACTTTCCCCTCAGTAAACAGCTTTAGGTTTGTGGGGAACTGAGAGGCAACAGTGCCATGTAGTGGCCATCGAGTTAATTGCTCCTGAGACTCAAGTTTAAAGGGCTCTGTTAGAACAACTGTCCTGTGAACACTATTCACACTTCGCTGTGAGGGAACCCAGACTTAGGCTGTAGATGAAACTCCTCATTCTTTTACGTACCTGCACCAAATGGCAACGGTGTCCCTGTTACTATACCCCAAATACATTTTGATTTCTTTTATTGTCTTGCTTTGGTATTTTGAGACCCTGTCTTGATAGGTACCCCAGGCCATCCTTGAACTCACTGCATAGCCCAGGCTAGCCTCTTAACTAACCACCCACTTTCTTTTGCCTATTGAGTGCTGAAATTACAGGTGTGTACCATCACTCTTGATGTAAGCTACGATTTTGTGTATATACATAAATATTCATATATGTGTGTTCATGTGTGTGCAGATGCTCATGTGTTTTGAGATGCATGCACACATGTCAGTATAGAAGCCAGAGGAAAATCTCAGTGTTATTCTCTAGGCACGATCCCCCTTTCTTTCTTCCTTCCTTCCTTCCTTTCTTCCTTCCTTTCTCTCTCTCTCTCTCTCTCTCTCTCTCTCTCTCTCTCTCTCTCTTTCTTTCTTGTGTTTACTTATTTGTATGTGTATGGGTGTTTTGTCTACATGTACATATCTGTGCACGACATTCATGCCTGATGCCCATGAAGCCTAGAGGACATTGGACCCCTGGAACTAGAATTAGATGTTTGTGAGCTGCCAGTTGGGTGCTGAGACTTGACCCTGGTCCTCTGCTCACGTTGGTTAAGGAACCCTGGTCTTAACCGTTGACCCATGCCCCCACCCCCCTTTGAAACAGCATCTCTCTCTGGCCTGAAACTTGCCAAGTAAAGTGCTGGCTGACCAGGGAGCCCTGGATCAGTCTGTTTCTCAGGCTCGGATTGCAAGGGCATGCCGCCATGCCAGGCTGTTTAAAAAAGGCTCTATAATCCAGACAGAGAGCCTCATGTTTGCCAGGAAAGCATTGGCCTCCTGAACTTTTCTCCAGCCCCACAAAAGAGCATTTTTAATACTCTGTGTTCATCCTTCTCAGGAGCATCATAATCCATATGCAATCGTGAGCATGTTAGGAATGGAGGCGTAAGAAAACTAGGTGGCACAGTTTGGAAGAACTGAAGCTTGTCCTCGGGACTTTCTTCCCTTCAGCCCCATCCTTCAGATGCTCGGCTCAGTATTTGTGGGATGAGATAAACAAAGAGAACTGCAAGGGCTATACAACACTAGGGTTCGTTTAAATTTATTGTATTATATCCAATCTACTCTGGATATAATAAATATGGTTAATCCTCAAGATTTATGTAATTTTCAATGAGGTCTGGGTATTGATGAGTTCAGAAGTTCTGACTGGTGACCAGCCTGAAAGAAATGAATGTGAGTGTTGTAATTTCTCAAATGTGATCATAGGCAAGGAGTTATCCTTGCTATCTATTAAGCTGGCAAATTAAGAATGCCCATCTTCTAAGGTAATGGTTATTGCTAAGTGGCAATACTGGATTTATTTAATAATTCAGCAAGCAATCTGCATGGTAGAGAGCCCCTTCCTTTTGCTATAGATTTACTTTACTCATGACTGTTCATATCAACAAGAATAACACTTTTATTTATGAGAACATAATTGAAAGTGAGGTGTCAGACATCACCACCATTATCAAAAATTTTGGGGAGTTCTTGCAAGTAAATTTTCATGAAAGAAAATTAAAATTCTGAAAAAGAGAAGATGAAATCAGCTGCATCTACAGCTGATATACTCTCCAAAGAAACCCCGAGGAACTTAGCAGAAAACACTATAATTAAGGCTTTGGATAATGGTGGAACATAAAACATATTTGTATAAAATTGATAGCTCTTCACTCTATTAGCAATAACCAACTAGAAATTCTATAAAACTCTCATTTATAGTGCAGTTTATTTTACAAAGAAACTATGAACAAGTTTAACACGATATGAGACTCATATAATAAAAATTATGCTTAATAAAAATTAAGCACAGAAAACAAGACCTGAACAAGAGAAGCATGCAGGATAGCTGAATGGGACACCAACAGGAATGTCTTTGCAGCAAAACTATTACACCATTCCTAATCATTCACAGATTAGCTGCTTACACATTCACCTGCTTGCAAAATCTTATGCGTGATCCAAAATCAGTGTTCAAGGTGCCACTGCAGCACTTACAGATACGTACAGAGCAGCAAACACAAAGGTTGCCCACACGTGCTTCCCCTGGGGGTGGGTTTTACCTCCTTAGTTCAGCTTTGACACTGTACACAAATGCCTTTCACACATCTATTCTGAATCGGGTTTGCCCACTAAGGGGGTTCACTGTTACAAAACGCCCCCTAGTGCCGTGTTGAAGTACTTCAGGGCTCCTGAACCTCTGTGCTGTCTCTTCATGAGACACTGTGTGTGAGGCGAGCTTTATGAACAAAAACTTCAAGGCGATGAGGAAGCAACTCCTCCCTGCATCTGATCTCAGATGTCCAACCTCTAGATATGTAAGAAACATGCGGCACGGACGTCTGTTGTTTAATACACATAGTGTACGGTATTTTGTGAGAGCAGTCAAGGGTTCAAATGATATCTGACGGAAACATGCTCCTCTCTGCCCCGCATCCCACCTCTGACAGAATCGACTAAGCACACACCAGTCTCTCGTCTCCACAACTTCTCCCCACGTCCTATCCTTGCTACCACTATCTAGCAAGAGCAACTGGAATTAATCTGCTTGTTAAATGTGCGCTCGGTGAGCCGTAGTGGCTCTCTGCTCTCTTGATGTTTTCTTCATTTGCTCAAATATAATAACTCAAGATGGTAAAAATGCTTCAAAAATAATTTTGAAGGATGCTTAATGGAACTCTGTAAAATCAAGAGTGCCTGGTCTTACAGTCACCTGTGCTCTTCTGCTCCAGCACAGCAAACACACACCCATGCTTGGAATTCCTGCTCTGCGATCTGGACAGGATGACCTGGGGGTCGTTATCCCTGAATTTCTTTGTATTTTTATATCTAGATTGGCATGAAGAAGGAAGCATGAACTTTCTATTTCTGTTTTTAGCTCTCTCTCTACCAACTGTACAGTCTGTCTGGAAAAGAACACAGGGGAGAAGTGGAACATTATTGCCACTTGATGAGGAAACACTGACCTTGACATCTGATTTGACATTTCAGTCAAAAAGGGGCGTGCAGTTGGAGAGACTCAATAGTTAGGAGCGATTTTATTTTTACAAAAAGCCCCAGTTTGGTTCCCAGTACCCTTGTGAGATGGCTCACAAATGCCTGTAACTTGGGCTTCAAGACATCTAATGACCTCTTCTGGGCTCTGTGGGCATATACAAATGGCGTACTGGTGTGTGTGTGTGTGTGTGTGTGTGTGTGTGTGTGTGTGTGTCGTGAGCATACGAGACACACACACACACACACAAAAGTAAATCTCTTAAAAATACATTTTCCAAAAAAAGTTTTCCTTATTATCATACTAAATCAATAACAATTACCCCCGTATCTTATAAAACTCTACTTTCTAACAGGCTTTGCCTTGAGTATAAAAGCCCTAAAGCCCCAGCGTCTGTGAGGCCATCAGGAGCAGTAGAAGCGACAGCCACAGAATGCCCCCGATACCTGTGTCAAAGACTGTCGACTGCTCCACAAGCGAATGACAACCCGCATCATCAGGTGAGTCCAAAAGGTAGAGACACCATCAGTGAAACACAGCATCCCAGCCACTCCGGAAGCATGTCCCAAGGCTTGGCACAGCATCCCGGCCACTCTGGAAGCATGTCTCAAGGCTTGGTACAGCATCCCAACCACTCTGGAAGCATGTCCCAAAGCTTAGAAAACCATTATCCAGACCAGAAAGTATTCCCACCATGTTAATGTAAACAATGAAAAATAGGGGGACATATTTTCAATCATAAAATATTACATGTTTTTGTTTGTCTCTTTGCACCCCAAGCTGAACTAGAACTCAAGTCAGATTTATAGCTTCTGCCTCTAAAATACTGGCTACCTTGCCCACCTAGGGATATACAGTTACTGCATTACATTTGGAAAAATAAGTAAAAAAATTAAAAAATGAAAATAATATGTGTACGCATCATTAACATTTCAATATGCTTCACTCCTTTTGAATATTTTAGCTTAGATCATACTTTGAGACGTACTGATTATACTGTCAAGTTGTCAATGTAAATTATGTTGTGAACATTTTCCATTGTCAGGATTCTTTAAAAACATCTTCATAGTTATTTAAATAGACAGAATGCTATTCATTTAACTCCTGTTTGACATTAAGGTTGTTTCCAATTTTTACTGTAATTTAAAATTTACTATTAAAATTTCCTTTCATTATTCTTTGTGTAGTTACCCCATTATTTCCCCACAATACATTTCTAAAGCAAAATCACCAAAAATGTTCATGGAAATATGTTCAAGGTTCTTCATGCTTCTTGCAAAATTGCTTTTCTAAAAGGGATACTAGATTGTATGCTCAGAAATGCAGCCCCTGAAACTGACTAAAACCAAGATCAACTTTTGCCACATTTCAAATTCTGCTACTTTACAAGAAAGTAAAATATAATTTCACTTGTCTTTATTTTTCCCAAATTGAGTGAAACAAAACATTCCTCCAAATCCTTTAGAAGGAAATTATATTTTGTCCCTTCCTTCTCTTCTGCCCCTCCCATTCTGGTATGTCACTTTGATACATCAATATATTTAAACTTTGAATCTCTACATTTGTAAGAGCAAACCCTGCTTCCTTTAGTCTACAAATGTTTCAATTTCTCTTAAAAATGCTCTCAATATTTTCTTTATAATTTCTTACAATTTTAGGCTTAGATAGAAAGCTCTTCAGTGAGAAATCAAATAATTCTTTAACTGTATTTATTTTAAAATGTTTTTCTTGACATTACAACTTTAAATCTATCTTGATTTTTTAAATTTATGATAAGTGACAATAATTTCCTACTCTTGTTTTTTGTTGTTTAAATAGACGCTTTCTTTATTGATGTCTGTATTATGATTCTGTATACACTAGAATTCTCACTATTTGAGGATGAGTTTTATTGTTTCCCTCTCTGCTCAATTGCTTCTCATTTTGTTTTTCTATGAGAGTATCACCTGAGAGTCTAGTTTTATGATAGTTATTTGTATAATATATAGCAAGATTCCTCTTTTATTTTTCAGCCACTTTATTGAAGTGTGTTGACATATTAAAAGGGGCACATATTTAATGTTTACAGATAGTGAGTGTGAGGACCGGCATACATCCATGAAGTCATCACCGCCATCCTGGCCGTGAAAGGCCCGCCAGGTCCCAAAGTTTCCTCTCAGCTCTGTTGCTGCTTTTGTCCTTAGGGTTATTGTTATTGTTAGTGTGGAAGGTAAAAATGTTTAACATTAAAGCTTCACGAGAACTGTGTTAGATGTCTCGGACTTATTCATTTTACATAAATACAACTCTATCCCATATGTTATCCCCTGCCCATTTTTTCCATTTTGTTCTTATTTTTAATGTTGTTATAAAATAATTATTCTTCTAGAAGAATATTAGAATAGTCATAACTAATGCAGCCTGATCTTCAGGAAGGCCATCAAAGGGTGATCATTTACAATGCTCTTAATAGTCAAAGGAAACAATTAGCTTCCACGCGACAGCTGTGCTGGCTTGAGCTGAACCTGGACTCCAGCCCTAGGGAGTGAGCGCCGTGCCCACCAGGTGTTCTGTGGGACCCTTCCATTGAGAAGGGAAACTGCCCGCCACCGCCACCGTGTAGGATCACATTTCACACCTCTTCTTCTCCGCAGGGAATTAGAAGAGGCCTGCCATGTCTTTCTCTCACTCCTCACCTTGTTCTTGTTTGCAGTTTCTCTGTCCGATCCTAGGCAAGTAGTACATTCTGATTGATTTAGAATGTTTTTAGTAGTCTGACCAAGATGTGAATCTGAAGCTTAAAATAATGTGCTTAAAATGTAACCCTGTCTGGCCACAGGATGCAGCCTGTTCTTAGTTCCCCAGCAGTAGCATGTGTGAGGTAAACCTTTGCAGGCCTTTTCCTCTTTGTGTGTATTCATGTGTGTAGTACCACTAGTGACCAAAGGACCTTACGCACCTGTACGAGAAAGCCACACAGTTTTATTTACTACATCTAACTTAAGTAATTAAAAAAAAAAACAACAACCTTAAGAGCCAGTAAAATGTCTCAGTGGGTCAAGACACTTGTCATATAAGCCAGAAAGCCTGAGTTCCATGCCTGGATCCCATTTAAAAGAGGAAAAGAAATTGGTTCTACAAAATTGTCCTATGACCTTCACACAGGCACCATGGCACACACACAATTAATTAATTAATTAATAAAAGTTTTAAAAATTTAAAAAAACAACTTTATGTCTTTTCATGGGAATGACTCATAAACTATGGTATCTGGCCTATGACTATCATTGTACACTCATATATATAAATCTAAACTGCTTCTCAGCTACAGAAAAAAATGTATCATACAATAATATGTGTAATGCAATACTAATTAGTCTTATTAAATAGAAACCTGGAGTCAGATATTAGGGGGTGAAAACTGAAAGATCGGAGAAGCACAGTAGTCAGCCACCAGAGTTCTCGCCTCTCCAAATGCTCAGACCAAATAGGGAAGGTCCTGTCTCTACAAACCCGCAGACTGAATGCCATGAGCTCCTGGCTCCTCCCTCCTTATATTCCTCTCTCTGCCCAGCCATATCACTCCTGTCTTCACCTCTCTAGTGCTGAGATTAAAGGTGTCAGATCCCAAGTGCTAGGATCAAAGGTCTGAGCTCTGTTTCTCTTTTTAGACCAATTCAATCTCCTGTAGCCAAGGATGGCCTTGAACAGAGATCTATCTGCCTCTGTCTCCCTGCTGGGTGGAATTAAAGGTGTGTGCCACCACTGCCTGGCCTCTATGGCTAGCAAGTGTGGCTAACTCTGTACTCAGATGATCTTCAGGCAAGTTTTATTTGTTATAGCACAAACAAAAAATCACCACAAATATGGACATAAAAGACATTTAGTTTTTTTGTATTCATAATTTAAATGTCGTTACTGCAAAGGTTACGTTTGAATTTAGATGAAAAAAGCAGGCCCTGCCACTCAGAAGCCACAGAGTGCACACCAATAGAAAAGGGCTGCTTAAGTGTGGCCCAACGTGTTATGAATGACCTTGCAAGTAACTTTCCAAGAAGCAGTTAACGTGGGTAGAAGGCTACTGCAGTTTACTTGTATACTTCAATATTAAATATATAGTACTTATATATTATATTAATATATAATTAACTCTGCAAATTAGACTGCATGGCTATACTTTTCATAAGTAAATATTTGCATCATTATTCTTAGACATAAATCCAAACACCAGCTAGTTTGTAAAATACTGTAATTTGTTTTGAAAAAGCATATTATCGCTACGTTCTTATCACAATTTTTTTAATGTTCTTAAGTTCAAGCTAAAAACTCATTTTCCCAATTTCTTGTTTCTCTAGACCATAGTCAGCTTTAAAAAGGAACTGTGGAGGACTCGTGACTCCCTCAATGCTCTGCACAGGGAAAGAAGGTAGGAGCCACATGTGGATGTGTGGGAAGGTAGGAGCCACATGTGGATATGTGGGAAGGCAGAAGCCACACATGTGGATGTGTGGGAAGGTAGGAGCCACACGTGGATGTGTGGGAAGGTAGGAGCCACACGTGGATGTGTGGGAAGGTAGGAGCCACACATGTGGATGTGTGGGAAGGTAGGAGCCACACGTGGATATGTGGGAAGGTAGGAGCCACATGTGGATGTGTGGGAAGGTAGGAGCCACACGTGGATGTGTGGGAAGGTAGGAGCCACACATGTGGATGTGTGGGAAGGTATGAGCCACACGTGGATGTGTGGGAAGGTAGGAGCCACACGTGGATATGTGGGAAGATAAGAGCCACAGTAGATATGTGGGAATGTAGAAGCCATATGTGGTTATGTAATCAGCAATTGAGACAAGCCAGGAGCTCTACCCTGAGCTTTTATAAAGACATTTTCTACAGAAAAAAAATGAAATTCTTTTTTAAAAAAAGATGGAAGAAATAATTTAAGCAAAGAAGCCCTGTTTCAATGTGAAGATAAAAAGGCAACTCAGTGCTCTGTGAGTAGCTACACATATGAATATCATCCAGCTAGCTACCATATGGTTTCACCTTTAATCACGTGAGGCTGTTACTTGAAAGAAGTAAACATAGAGAGAGACTGTGTAGATGACTCGACTGGCAAAGAGCCTGGCACAGAAGTGTGAAGACCTGAGTTGGATCCCCAGGAGCCACATGCTGCAAGGAGAGAAGTAACTCCTGCAAGTTGTTCACTGATCTCAACATGCTCACTAAGGCTTGTGTGTCCACCTACACACACAACCAGACACACACACACATACACAACCGCACAACACAACCACAACACACATCCACAACCACACAACATAACCACAACACACATACACAATCACACACATACACAACCGTACAACACAACCACACATACACATATACAACCACACACATCCACAACCACACATATATACCCACATATACATCCACAACCACACATCCACAACCACACAACACAACTACAACCACGCATACACAACTACATACTAAATAAATAAAGTAAAAAGTAAAGTAATATAAAATAAAAATTCTTGCCAGGCATGTCAGGGTACACTGTCAATCTTAGGACTTGGGGGCAGAGACAGGTGTATCTCTGTGAGTTCAAGACCAGACTCGTTTACAGTGGGTTCGAGGACAGCCAGGGCTGCAAAGTGAGATCCTGTTTCAAAACAAAGTTAGTTGCTTGAAAATAATTTTAAGCTATGTTATTCTCCGTTATGAAATCCATATCTGTTGTATGCATCCTTGTGTTTATGATGATTTGTCTGAAACCGTAGACAGCAAACCTCTCTGACACGTGTGTGTCATGGCATCAAATTCACCAGTTAAATGTTCAATTTGAGACTACTAACATTTAATTGCTGGAATAATAGTAGAACAATCAAAAAGGACCTAGGGATTGAAGACGAGGGACTGAAGAGAAGCCCTACAGATGGAGCCCCAGGATAGCAGGAAACACTGAAGGCGACCTGAGATGGACTCTGAGCTCAATGACAGCCAGCATAAAGTCCTGATTGTTTAGTAAGCCCCAGTCTCCCGTCATACACTGAGGAGCATCATCCAGCTGTTGATCATTCTTGACTCTTCAGCATCTGGGCACTCAGTGAAACTGTTTCACTGCACTGTTTGAACCTTTCTGGGGGCATCTGGGCTCCCGCTGATGGCCTCATGCACACAGAATTCCATCTGCTTAGGAACAGACAGCAGATACGAAACTTTTAAAGGGGTGGATCTTAGGTCATCTGGAAGGAATCGTTTCTCACATAATATGAACTTGTTAACAGACATTTCCTTGGAAAGCAACAGGCTTCAAACTACCAGCAATAGCTGAAGCAGGTAAATTATAGCAAACAGAGCAGTTTATGCAGGAATCCTCCATTTAAAATTTAAAAGAAGTAGAGGACCAGGTGTGGTGGCGCACACCTTTAATCCCAGTCCTTGGGAAGCAGAGGCTGGATCTCTGTGAGTTCAAGGCCATTCTGGCCTACTTAAACTGCTGCATAGTGAGATCCTGTCTCAAACAAACAAATGAGTAAATAAAAATAAGAGAAAGAAAAATGTTCTGGGTAGGACTTCGCCTGCTTTCCCCGGGGCTGTTGAAGAATGAGGAACTTCAACTGAGGAGAAAGGATGTGTGGTGTAGACCACTTGGGAAAGAGAGATCGTCATGATGAGTAATCAAGACAAACACGACTCTGTGGTGCTGACAGCCTGTCCACACACCTCTGAGGAGGCTGACTTCCTTCTGAAAATCTGCCATATAAAAGAGCTTGGTGCTCCAGCTGTAAATAGGATTTTAGAATCGGGCCTCCTGCGGGACTGGAGTTCAATGTTCCTGCTCAGAGATGTGTGCTTGGGTGGCAGCTCAAGCTGTTATTCCAAGACCCTTTCCCGACATTCTGACACTTAGGAATTCAAAGACTCTGATATGGAAGAACCGGAAGGCTGTTGCTCTTCAGTGTCAGAGCGTTTACGCCCACAAATTTTGTTAATGTGCCAACAGAACTGATCAAAGAACAAAGCCATATTAATCATATACCTACTATGTGACAGGACCAGGAAACGGGGTGATAAACAAGGTAAGTGGGTTTTCAGAATTGTAAAATAATGTGCAATGAAATGATTTGGCAATATATAAATAAAACAGAAAGTATATGAGTGTGTACGCTCAGAAATTAAGGCCAGAGAAAAGATAAAAACTTGCAATTTCACCAAACTTGATTGCAATTGAATACAGAGAAAAACAATACAGAAAAACAAATGAAGGAAGGGTCTCGGCAGTGCCAGGGATGAGACCGCGGTTTTGCTTCACAGGGAAGTAATAGGGAAGTCAAAAAGCCTTGTTGGAAGTGTAATGTATTATCATAGATTGCAGGAAACAAGGAGGTGACTCAAGCAACAACCTCAGAGGACAAAAGGGTCCCTGCAGAGAGCAGAAAGAGCTGTGGAGTCAGATGGGAGTCAGGCTCAGAACACCAACCACTCTCACTCAATCCTGTTTCCTTTCCAGGCTCCTTAGAAAACAGTTACATAGATACAAACACAAATTGCAAGATACATACACCTTACAAAAAGAACAGAATCGAAGATTTGAAACTAAGATTCGGGAGCTCACGACCAACCAGAATAGCCTATGGACCAAACTACAGCACATAAAACAAGACCTACAGGTACAAATGTGAGAGCCACTGGCTCCCTGAACTGCCTGGAAATCTAACCTCAAGTCTGCTCTGCCCAGCTGGGGCGGGCTGCTTTCCCAGAGCTTCCCAGGGCACTTGGCTCAACCTCTTCTCTCTCTTCCCTCTCCCCAAGTCTTAGCCCACTCCCACCCTCCATACTGAGGAAGCAATAGAACCAAGTGCTCCTGCGTAGTGTTTGATCTCAAGATTTCTTTGTACATTGTTAGAAAAAATTGAGCACTCCCCTAGGAGTCTTTATCTCTGTGGGTTATATCTGCTGCTATTTTTACCCATCAAGGAGGAAAAACACCAACAACTGAGAGGTGTTTGAGAAGTGTTTCAAAAACACAGTCATTAACTAACTGAGATATGAAGTTGATCAACTGCAATGTGTGTGATATTTTCAGGCCGCAGCTGGGTGTTTTTAGAGCCTGGAAGAATATCAGTGATGTGTTTGCTTTGTTAAACCTCTATAATGTCTGACTTAATGAAAGAC
Source organism: Myodes glareolus (assembly GCF_982192425.1). Classification (NCBI taxonomy): domain Eukaryota; kingdom Metazoa; phylum Chordata; class Mammalia; order Rodentia; family Cricetidae; genus Myodes; species Myodes glareolus. The sequence goes on along the minus strand of NC_142026.1, from coordinate 6,346,492 downwards.
AACCCATTTTTCCTCACTGTGAGCAATCTGTTATGAGAGGCTTGCTTAAGGTGTGTGAAGAAACCCAGTCTCACGTAGTGATGTAGTTAAAAGAAAGAAAGAAATCTTTCTATAGCCTTTCACATAACTAAGGTGTTATCCACTGACACAACATCAAACACAAAAGGCAATTGTTTTTTAGAGGATAGGTGCATTATGAAATCTAAACTCAGATCTGTATCATATTCAGCTTTATTAAAATCCCAGTCAGTGTTCTCGCTGCTCTCCGAGTGGAAATACCCAGGTTTCATTTTGTAGCATATGTTGGCCACGGGTGAATATTGACTTGCTGAGCTATACTGAGCTTCCTACAGCTTGCCGATTTCATTACACAATTTTTTTAAAGAAAGATAAGAAGAAAAATTCTCACATTCAGTTTCACCAATGACATTGTCAGAAGAAAACATTTAAGAATTGGACAGCCATTCCACTCACCCGTGGCAGATACAAGCTTTCTAAAATTTTAATTATTGCTTGAAACGCTGACTGCTACAAACTCCAGCAGATAAAGTTAATCATTTTCTTGGCAGTGTCATGTTCATTTTCTTCTTCTTTCTCCCCGAGAAAAATCATTACCGGCTACCCCGGTCTAACCAGTTATAATCTGTTGGTCTTTCCTCGGCATGAAACATCTGTTTCAGGACACATCTGGAGCACTGTATGGGTGTTTTCCATTTCACTACACACAGCATTGAAAAGGCCAGTTATTAAGAAAATTTGGAACTTTTGCTGTTCCACAGGATATAAAGTGAAGCTGTCTATTTTTAACTGGTTGTATATGAATTTTTATGTGTTAATGTCGCCCAGATTCCTGCCGAGATAGTGATGTCTGCGTTCGTTGCTGATTGTAAACCATGCATGCACATGTCAGTGTAATAGACAAGTCACAGAATGGTTATATACATAATTTTACCCCACAGACTCCTACAAGAGTCTCTAGGATCCTGAGGACCCTGACTCAACCTTCAAAGCACTGGAACGCATCCTAAGCTTTCGTACCTCCAGCTTCTCGTGAAGTCCCTCAAAACACACCTCTGAGGTCTATCTTTAAGAGCACATTTTATTGTAATAATCCATATTTGTCAATCACCATGAGTACATTTTCATAAATTCCTTATGGCTCCTTTATGATCAGACATGTTCATATCTAGATGTTTTCCCAAATTCCTAGGGTTATTCCTAACACATTTTACAACATGAACTGTGCCAATATTACAGAATTTTAAATTTATATTGAACAGCATAAAATAAAATTACTGAAATATTGAGAGTGAGGCAAGAAACAGGCCTCCAATGTCATTGGGATGTTGAAACGTAATGCATTTGTAGGGAAGGTAAGAGTTATTTCTTCCTAAACAAGTTTTTCTTTACCCAGGCTATGTTGCAACCACTCCGTCCGCCATCTTCATCTCAAAATACAGCATCCAAGATGGATCATTCTCTACCCAGAGGTGTGTTATGGAGAGGAGGAGACTATTTCCACATCGAAAGTGTCACTAGGTGTGGTCTGGAATGGGAACTTCTCCTTAATTCTGCCAAGGCGGACAAAAATCACAAATGTCAAGCAAGTTCAGGGAGAGCTCTGCCAGACACTGAATCCCCAGAGGTTAGTTTTCAGAGCACCAGGACACAAGGCCGCCCACAAAGGATGCTAAGGGAAGTCCATAACTCCCCCTCTGATTGCCAAGAGGGACTGCAGGACAATCCCCAGATTCCTCCCTCTGAAGTGAGCAGTCCTGCTCTGGAACCTTCAGAAGGGAAGGAGATAGACAACACCAGTGAACGAAGGAACGACCAGGAAGAAGAGGAACTACAAACACTGTTGCCCAGACTCCTGAACGCCTTTGACCTAGACATGCCACCAGGTGAGGTGCACTTTGGGTTTTGTCATTTGAGTTGTTATGTTTGTTGTTTATGGTGTGTGCATGTGTTTGAGACAAGGTATCAGTGTGCAGCCCTGGTTGACACTGAACTGTCTATGTAGACCAAGCTGGCCTTGAATTCTCAGAGCTATACCTCTGCCTTGAGGAGTGCTGGTCAGATAAGGTTTACAGCCAAAAGAGAGGGATGGCCAGGAACTCAGGCTGCCTGTTAAAACCCTGAACTTCATGTGATGTCTCAGTCTTGGAATTCAATTCCTGGTATTGGCTAATATATAAGATTACCGTGAACACTAAAGCTTATCAATCATGTGAGACTTTACTATAACATCTAGCACATACCGCTAAGCAAATATCTATTATTTTGAAAGTGCAACTGTTGCTAGTAACCTTACACCATTCATAAATGAGCAGCCCAAAGCCACCATTTTAAAATGAGGATGCTGATGCTCCTGTTTTGGCATGGCTGAGTGAGGGTTCTCTGTCCTAAGCTGTAAGTCATTGCTAAGTTACGAAGGCTTTTGGTCCTCTACTAAAACTCTGTTTTATATATACTGTGACTAACAGTTTCTCAATAGGAAATCTGTATAATCTAGAGACTTGTGAGTGAGGGAAATGACACGTGTGTGTGGCTTCTGTGACAGAGAAGCTTTCTAACACAGTCATGCGTTAATACACTAGCTTTTCTCAGATACCACAATACAGAGGAGGGAACTTGATCCAAAAAGAAAGAAAAATGAGTAATTTTTTTTAAAAAAAATGCAAAAGGAAACAGAGAAAGAGAAAGGAAAGGAAAGAGAGGAGGGGAGAGGCTTGGATGTGATGAGCAGGGCAAGGTGAAAAGAGGAGGGGGGAGAGAGAAGGTATGATTTCCCCTTTGTCCTGGAAGCTACAAATCCAAGCTCAAGATGTCAGTGGCACTGACGTCTTCTGAGGCCTCTTTCCTTCGTTTGTTGTTTATTGTCATCTTTCCACGTCTGCCCGTCCTTCAGTCAGTGTATGCTTACATCCTTCTCTTAGATACAGTAGCCATATTTGAGTAAGGCCATCCCAATGACCTCATTTTAACTTAATTATCATTACACACACACACACACACACACAGACAGACACACACACACACACACAGACAGACACACACACACACACACACACACACACACCATATTAAAAAAAAACCCTCTGAGGCCATTTAGTGTTGTAATTATCTCTGTAAAGACACTATCTCTAAATATAGTCATATTCTGAGGTTCTGGGATTAAAACTTTAAAATATAAACTTGGGGGTTTGGGGATTACAGTTCAGCCTGTGGCAGTTGAAAAGGTATGACTTAGGCATATAACAATGTCAGTTCTCTACAGAACCTGACAGAGTCTGGTCAATGAAATAGAAAGTATTGTAAATAGAGTGGAAGTCACAGTCATGGTCGACAAGGAAATTAATTCTCAGAGGTGCCAGGGGCACAGGACAAAGACAGGATGAAACCCTTTATGCTGATTCTCGATTCAGCGTGAATTCCACGCACGGTAGCTCTGGCTAAGCATGCTCGGGGGTGTGATGAATATCCAAAACAAAGTCCATATCCACTTCACCTTGTCAGGAAAACGGCACTAGTCAATTAGGCTTTATTGAAAACATTTAGTTTTTTGCCTCTTTACCTTGTTTTTTGCTTTGTTTCTGTTTTCCGAGTTAGTTGATGCAGGATTCTGACTTCTGAACTTTATTGGGTCAGCGCTCACGAATACAGTTGCCACAGTGTATACTTTAGATTCCTCATAGTCTAGGTCTGTATTTTGATACCTTATATGAATTTACCATCTGTACATAAAATACATTTATATGTATTTATCATCATTATGCCATTAAAAGAAAATTATAAAATTTAAAAGGTTATAAGAGAGTAAGTGCATTTCTAAGTTTAGATGCTGTGCTAATGTGTAATGTGTTATTAGAATTATCTAACTTTTAAAAAGTACTTTTTAACTGTCAATTTTTCACCTGTTTCCTTCCACTCACAGTCTCAGTAGAACAACTGAGGCATTATTATAGAAAATATGCATTATCATTATGCAAATATTCTTTTTCAAAAAATACCGATTTTCTTTTGTGTGTGAAATATATGTATGTGGTGTGCTGATGGTGAGTAAGCCTGCAAACACCCTGGAAGCCAGAAAAGAACCTTGGAGTTCCTACTCTGTCACTTTTCATTCCCTTGAGACAGGGCTGCTCCTGAACTTGGAGGTAGGCTAGCATCCATGCTTCTGTCTCCACCTCCCACCGTGCTAGGGTTACACCTATGTGAGTGGGAGGGATTTGAACTCAGGTCTTTGTGCTTGTGTAGAAAGCATCCTTACTCACATCAAACCCCTAAAGTGCTGATTTTTAAGATTTACATTTGCTATCTCTTTTTCTGTCATCTTTCTTTGCATGGCTCAAGAATAAGGCGTGAGGATATGTGTCAACCTCAGTGGTTCTCAATGTGTATCTTCTCACTCGAGTATTTCTAAAGATTTTTTTTTGCTTGTTTGTTTATTTTGAGACAGGATCTTATGTAGCTCGGGCTGACCTAAAACTTGCTATGTTTTGAGAGATGACTTTGAACTTCTGGTTCTTGGTCCTCTACTTTTCCAGTGCTAGGGTTGCAGGTGTGTGTCATTGTTCCCAGTTGGTATCGTGTAGGGGAATCTATCCAGGGCCCTGAGCATGCTGAGCAAGAGCTGTGCCCATTCCTCTAATGCTATAATTAAGATTTTATTCTTGTTTCAATCTGGTGTGGATATAATCTTTTTTTCAAACTCCACTTCACCATTGGTTGTATAGATTATATAAAAAAATATCCTTCATAACCTATGCAGACTTACCAACATTACACTAAAGTTAATCAGAGCCAGAAGTACAATAACCACACCCATGAACATGTGGAACATGAAGCTAAATTAAGTTGGGTTAAACAGTTATCAGCCACATGTGTTACTTCCATGCTTTTAGTAGAAGCACCAGATAACAGCAAAAGTTTCTCAGCACTTTACTGTCTCAGTTTTATATAAACAACTGTTTTTAAAAGTTAGAAATACCTACTATTGGTGTATAATAGCCTAAAATTTACACAGAGGGTCACTGTGTTCATCTAGTGTGGCAATTAGACGAGGAGTTGATTGCTCTTTCAGCCTGCAGTTTTGTTAAGAAGTCACATTTTGTAAATGAAGATGAACTTGATATTACTTAGATTTTAAAGAGAATGAAACAGAAAACTTGGTGATCATTTTGAAGCCATTATTTACATTGACTGAATAGAGTGATTCAGTATCAAGGTCCAAGAGAATGAGATTTCCAGAGACCATGTGAGTTATGTGTGTGTGTGTGTGTGTGTGTGTGTGTGTGTGAGAGAGAGAGAGAGAGAGAGAGAGAGAGAGAGAGAGAGAGAGAGTATATATAAAGAAGACCCCAAACCTTTTAAAATTCTGAATATTGAAGGTTAGTAGCAAATAAACTAGGTTAAAACTTTGAGGAAAAAAATAAAATTTGAAGAAATATTTTGTATTCTTTTCTCTTATGATAAAAGATAAACACATAACCTCTGGTTTTATTATTTATTTCTTTCCATTTGAGGTGAACTTTTCCATGCACACCTGGAAAATTCTTTTTATTCTCGCTTGTCTGCACTGCCCTCTGTCTCCCACCGTTGGTTTCAGTGGTACTCCGAGAAGATGGGAGTTGTGTGGCAGGAGAAGGGGCGTGGCTGGAAAGCAAACACTGGGTGAGCCAACAGGAAAGCACTTGGTCAAGGCTCTTTCCTCACACTCAGTACAAAACATGAAGCTAAGTGGGGTGGTGGTGATGTACACCTTTAATTCCAGTACTCAGGAGGCAGAGGCAGGCAGATATCTGTGAGTTTGAGGCCAGCTGGTCTACAGAGTAAATTTCAGGACAGCCAGGACTACACAGAGCAATCCTGCCTCGAGATAGATAGACAGATGATAGATAGATAGATAGATAGATAGATAGATAGATAGATAGATAGATAGATGATAGATAGATGATAGATAGATAGATAGATGATAGATAGATAGATAGATAGATAGATAGATAGATAGATAGATAGATGATAGATAGATAGATAGATAGATAGATAGATAGATAGATAGATAGATAGAACAAAACAAAGCAAGCAAGTAAACAAACAAACAAAAAAACCCATGAGACTAAATAAAGCTCAAATCCAACATTCTTTCTCTGGAAGCAAACAGTTTGACTATGTATCTGACGCTAAATCTTCTAAGATCAGGTTTAATAAATAATGGTAAAAGATCAATGCATAATTAAGAGCTATCAGGATCTCTCTATACAAATGTATTCATATGTGAGTTACGGTAAAAAGAAAACAGCGTCATTCTCCAAGCAGCTGCAGTGGGCAGTGGGCCATGAGGAGCTGCAGTGGTCAAAATGCTGCTGTGGTTTCCCAAGTGGCCCACAGTCCCAGGCAGGGAACTGAACGGCAGGTGAGAGGCAGAGACAGCCATGCAGAGAAAGTGGGTATTTATTTAGTGGGTTATGGAATAGAAAGGGAGTAAAGGGAGAAGGGGGAAGAGAAGAGAGAGGCAAGAGAGAGAGAGAGAGAGAGAGAGAGAGAGAGAGAAAGGGGGAGGGGAAGAGCACCCACCGCAACAGCTACCTCTTTGTGGGGCAGCCAGAGGTGAAAAGGAAGAGGCTCAAGCTGGAAGCTGAAGGAAGATTTGCTTCCCTCAGAGGATGAAGGAGGGAGTGGGCAGGGCTTGTCTCTTAAAGGGGCAGGACAGACCATTACAATGTGTTTATACATGCACCGTTGTATCACTAGAAAAAAATCATAAAAGTCAAGATTATTTCTGAATTCAAATGACATAATAATATACAATATGCAGTTAGAATTATTTGATCTTTTAGAAAATTTAAAGTCCCAACATTTCATTTGTTTCTAAGTATAGACTCAGTAGAATCATTAAGATGCTTTTATAGGAGGTGTGGGCTCTGGTTTTATTGATGGTGGTGGTGGTGGTGGAGGTGGTGACAATGGTAAAGACTTTTTAAAAAAATCCATCTTGCAGGATTGAAAGGATCTATCTTTACATTTTACATCCTGGGGGCTTCTAACAACAAAACAGAAGCTTGGACTAACAGGAAGATTTAAGAAGTTTATCAATATTTTACATTAGCGTTTAGGTTGGCATACTAATCTTCTAGAAAGATGGTCGATGAACCCAGGTGACCAATGAATGAAAAATGAGAATTTTAATAAAGAACAAAGTGTGTTGAATTAAACAGAAATTCAAAAAGAAAATAAAAATTTCAGTGGAAGGGCCCACTGGAAAATAGAATCAAGCTGAAGAGAGAGCATCTGAAGGGAGCCAGAGGATAAACGTGAGGAGAGAAGAAAGCCCGAGAGATGTGGGATGCTGCCGAGCACCATTGCACCTATGACACAAGCTCTAGGTGCAGAGCAGAGAGAGGGTCAGGAAGCACAGCCAAGGAAACAATGTCCCAAAGCACCAAGTATTGGAAAGACTTGGTGAATAAAGCCCTGAGGACCCCAAATTACATGAACTCGAAGGAGTCTGCCACACAACAAGACACATTATAATACAATTGCAGAACATAAATACAAAAGAAAATTTTGAACATGGCAAAAAACGGCCTTCATGACATGATAAATGCATTTCTCAAGGCAGAGAGAAATCATCTGATGTGTTAAAAATGCTCAAAGAAAAAGAGCATTACCAGTCAAAACTATTAGAGCCCCAAAGCCATCTGGTGAAAGTAAATATATTAAAGAGGAATACAGAAGCCCACACACTGAAATGAGGTGTGCACCCACTTGGCTGGCTTGTTGCTTTAAGAAGGACATGGGTTCATGTCATTCAGTTACTTAGAGGAATAATCGTAGACCAGACAGTTCAATAATTTCTAGTCTCTGCATTTACTACTGATACTTTTCTAGCACATACCTGACATAAATTATATTTAAGTGAATAATTTTGCTATTGTGATTCCCTCTGAATCATCTGTAGTTTCACAGATATTATGTCTCATTAGTGATGTAGGTGGGTCATTTGTCTATGTGTTACTTTCACTGGTTAATAAAGAGATTACCTTGGCCTTTGATAGGACAGCAGCTTAGATAGGTGGAGTAGACAGAACAGAATGCTGGGAGAAAGAAGCAGAGTCAGAGAGCTGTCCGCCATGAAGCTGCCAGGTCAGACATGCTGAATCTTTCCTGGTAAGCCACGACCTCGTGGTGCTACACAGATTATTAGAAATGGGTTGAATCAATATGTGAGAGTTAGTCAATAAGAGGCTGGAGATAATGGGCCAGGCAGTGTTTAAAAGAATACAGTTTCCATGTAATTATTTCGGGTAAAGCTAGCCAGGCGGTCAGGAGCCGGGCTGGACGAGAACGCAGCCCGCTGCTTCTTCTACATGTTAGTGTTTAATCTATGTGCTATATTACTTCAACACACACACATATACTTATTTGTACATAGCTTGTTAGTTGGTCTGTGTGTGTGTGTGTGTGTGTGTGTGTGTGTGTGTGTTTTACAAGTATAGATCAAGTAAGTGGGCTAGATGGTGGGTCGTATCTTCTGATTTTTTAAAACATATTTTTGAAAGAATGGAACTAAGAAGAACAACCAAAAAAACTCTTGAAAATGGATTACTGTTATTTCTGTATCACTATATTTAAAGTTTTTACTGGTGGGCAGAAAAGGTGACCATCAAGTAAAGGAGATTGACCTAGACTGATGTCTCTGGAACCTACATGGTAGAAAGAGAGAATTGTCCTCTGATCTACACATGTGCGGAGGTGCAAGCTACACCTGTGTGCACACACACACGCACAGGCAAATAAATAAATAAGTCAACAGTTCAATAAATACACTTTTATAATTAATTTTTTTTAACTTTGGAAAGAAAAATAATATTTTGAAATTGGTTTTCTGTTGGAAAAAAGTTTTTTAGCTAGGCTATGAAATATGGTTTATCCAAGGTCCTTGTACACCTGGAGCAGTGTGAGAGATTCATAGAGTAGCAATGGGTTGTATTCAGCTTGGGTCTAACAGAAAACAGTGCAGATACAGTGACAATATAACCATATCGCTATAGGAAAAGTTTCTGCGTTTTCAGTGTATGATCTTGTTTCTCGTCAGTTATATAATAATATGTGCTGACTGTGAAGTAAAATGTCAAAGGTTGCAACTTTCCTGCCAGCTACTTCCTTAGCATGACCTTCATTTGCCCTTGTCATTCTTAGCAGTTTGGAACTATTTATTTTAAGAAATTATCTCCACACATGTGTCTTTATTTCTTCAACATGTTAGAGAATGCTTAAATGTAAATAAACACAGATTTTTTTAAAAAAAAATCTTGTTTTGAATATTATACACATCAATTTCTTTTAAAACAGCTGCCAAATCCTATTCTACAACACAACCCATCTTACATCAGATTGTTGGGAACACTCAAATCTTTTTTAAAATTAATTTTTACTTTGCTATATATGTACTGTATTTACATCATTTATTCCTTCCTGCTCCCTCTAATCACTTCCATATTCATCTCCAGTTCCTGCTCTCTCTCAAATTTATGGCCTCTTTTTCTTTAATTATTAGTGTTGCTATATATAATATGAACAAATGTATAAATACAACCCACTAAGTCCATATAGTGCTGCTGTAAGTGTATGATTTTAGGACTGTATATGTTTATGTTAGCATTGTATGTTTATGTTTTAGGATCTACTTGGTATTAGATAACCAGGTAGGGACTCCTCACTGGGGAAGACTCAATAACCATTAATTGCTAGTAGCTCTTCATGTAGGGGTAGAGCCCCATGAGATCTTCCCCATTCACGTTGGCATTTCAACTGGTGTTGTCGCTGTTCAGGTCTTAAACAAGGCAACCATATTGTTGAAGCTTCATGGATACAACTTCCCTGTTGCATATAGAAGACACTAGCTCACAACAGATGTCCTGGTCCTCTGGCTCTTTCATCCCCTCTTCCATGATGCTCCCTTAGGTATAGAGGTTGCATTGTATCATGCGTCAACTGAAGCTGGTTTCCTCACAATTGGTTACTCTTTGCATTTATGAGTTGTGGCTTTCTTTGGGGGGTCTCTGTCTTCGTTAGTGGCAGGAAGGTGGTCTCAGAATATGGCTCCTCCAGCAGCGACACCCGTGCCACCTGGAATTTTCAGATACAGATATGCTGGCTGGTCCCAGAGGGACGGAACACACTCCTGTGGTGGGGAGTGGTCACCCATGTGTTTCAACACTCTTCAGGAGATTACAATATACAGCAGTGTTTCTATGAGAGCATTCTCTATTAGGGCTCTCTGGTCCCATGGGACGGATTGGAAAGTGAGTGGAGAACAGGGTATCTTCTCTGTTAAGGAAATGAGAACGGAGAAAGACAGAATCTGATTCTTTGTGGGTGAGAGCTGTAGCCACACAGATCTTCAGGTTCCAGGAGATGTATTTCCTAAAAAGTTCTTTTGCTTGCTGGTTTCAGGTCCGCATCCTGCATTGGACATGGAGCTGTATGGCAGAGCTGAGCAGGTGTGCAGGGCTTTCTCTGCCCTTGTGGATCAAATCACCTTACCCACCTTGGAGTGAAAAGGAATTCAGACTGAAAGGCTTGGTGTGATGATAAAAACCTTTATTCAAAATCTGAATTTAAAATAATTAAGTCTTTAGCGTCTCTCTAAATAGTTGATATGAGGGTATGAGCTTGTTTAGGTTGTTTTCTTTAAATTCCCTACTCATGAATCTTAGTTCTTCAATGTAGAGTTAAACTTTGAGGGTGAAGAAGTACAAAGGAGGGAAAAGAGACCACACACAGCAGCAGCAGATCAAATTCAGGTAGCTGATTTCTATCAGATTGCTATGCTATATATCTTGGTAATAATACTCAATTGTGTGATCTACATGAATGCAAAAAAACAGCCTTCAAGTGTCATTTGTATGGCTCAACTGTCTATCTGATGTTTCTGTTAAACAACGGGTTTAGCAAAGAACTGAACACAACACAACATATACATAGACATACTCACAGACATACACACACGCAGACACACACACACAGACACACACACACACACACAGACATACACACACATGCTTGAGTGCATATAAAACTGATGAAATCTATTTAAAATCTGGATTGTGCCATTGTCAATTTTCTAGTTGGGATGTTGTAATATAGTTATGAAATGTTCATAGTGGGAGAAATTGAACAAAGGAGACATATATGTCTCTGTACCATTCCTCATAATCATATACAGATTAATAAGAAGCTCAAATTTTTTTAAAAAATGTTTCTTTCTAAAAACATCCACGTCTGATGGGTTTTATCAAAGTGCTCAAATGAGTGTTTTCCCCTTTGTGTTGAATTATTGTTGATGGTTATATTGATTTCTAGAATAATATCTACCATGAAAAACATGTAGTTTTTAAGAATATTATATACATTAACATTTAATTCTCATAACAGACCTAAGGAGTCTTTAGCTTCTTTTATGAGGATAAAAGAAAGCACAAAGAGGTCAGACTTCCAAGGTCATTCAGCCAGCACTTCATGCCAGATTTGAACCCTGTGCATGACTCAATACTTGTCCCTAGTCTCTTATTTCTCTCAATAAATGTTGCTGTGACTTCGATGCTTTGATTTTTCAGTCCTTGTTACAGAACGAGTCACCAGTCATTCCTAGAATTGCCTACAAGGTGAAACAAGATCAAGGCATGTTTAGCATTGTGTTTCTCTCAATCTAATGCCAAAATTTTTTTCTTTTAAATCAACCATAATTTTTATTTAGGTTTTGTCACTTAATATAGTCATTTTCCTTCATGTATCATCCCAGAGTCTTCCTTGCAAGCTTGATTAGTGCACATCATAGCATAGGTCAACAGCTTAGTGTACACCATAGTGTAGGTCAACAGCTTATAGCTGCCATTGCTTGTTTTGTACAGGCTATGAGCTAAAAAGTGGTTGTATTTTTTTTAATGACTTAAAAGGTCAAAGGAAAAGACTGTTATGAGAGTTGTATGGATTCAAATTTCAGTGTCCACAATAGCAACCCTGCTGATTTGAACACCTATGACTCTGTTTCATCCAGTTCTACGTCGACAGATGGTGCAGCCCACAGAACCAGAACACTCATGTCCTGACCCTTTGTGAAAAAAAAAAATCAATGTCTTATTTGAGGTTTCTGTTGCTGTGAAGAGGTACCATAACCATGGCAACTTTTTAAAAATTTTTTAAAAACTTATTTATTCATTTTACATACCAACTACAGTGCTCCCTCCCTCCACTCCTCTCACTGTCTCTCCCACCTCCCCACAAACCATTTCCTATCCATTTCTCAGAAAGGTAAGTTTTTCCATGAGGAGTCAACAAAGCCTGGCACATTAAGTTGAAGCAGGATCAAATCCCTGCCTGCTGCATCAAGGTTGAGCAAAGCATCCACCATGAGGAATGAGCTCCAAAAAGTCAGCTCATACACCAGGGGTAGATCCTGGTCTCACTGCCAGGACCCCTCAAACAGACCAAGCTACACAGCTGGCTCCCATATGAAGAGGTTCTAGTTCGGTCCTTGGCTGTTGGTCTAGAATCTGTGAACTCCCACAAGCTCGGGTCAGTTGTCTCTGTGGATTGCCCCACCATGATTTTGATGCCCCTTGCTCACATAATCCCTCCTCCCTCTCTTCAGCTGGACTCCCAGAGCTCAGCCTGGTGCTAGGCTGTGAATCTCTGCATATGCTTACATCAGTTACTGGATGAAGGTTCTATGATGACAGGGTATTCACCAATCTGAGTACAGGGAAAGGTCAGTTCGGACACCCTCTCCACTACTGCTGAGTCTTAGCTGGAGTCATTCTTATGGATTCCTGGGAATTTTCCTACCACTAGGTTTCTCCCTAATCCTGTAATGACTCCCTGTATCAAGATATCTATGTCATGCTCTCCCACTCCATCCCTCCCCCAACTTGACCATCCTGTTCCTCATGTTCTCATCCCCCATCCCCTCCTCTCTACCCTACTCTCTTGCCTCCAGTTTACCCAGGAGTTCTCTTATAAAGGAAAGCATTTCATTGGGGTGGCTCACTTATAGTTTCAGAGGTTAAGTCCATTATCCTCATGGTGGGACATGGCAGCGTCCAGGCAGACATGGTTCTGGGGAACTGGCTGAGAGTCCTACAACTACAGGCAACAGGAAATGATCTGTGACCCTGGGTGGTATCTTGAGCATTGTAGGAGACCTCAAAGCCTGCTTCCACAGTGACACACTTACTCCATCCAACAGAACCATGCCTACTCCACAAGTCACCCCTCCTCATAGAGCCACTCCCTTTGGGATTATAGAGGCCAATTACATTCAAACTGCCACAGTGAAAAACACAAAAACTGCTAGCTCATAGTATGTAGGATACCACGATGAGGGAGTAACCATTGACTGAGAGTTGTGTCCTGTCAGTAGTTTTAACAAATTTAATGGAATACCTTAGAGAAAACAGGACAGATGCAGAGAGTGAGCCTGTGTATAAATGTAGTTGGAGTGCTAGCTTTTTAATATTCTTATTCTCCAAATCAACCAAAACCTAAGACTATCATCGCCCCTGCCACCCACCACCATGGCAGCTCCCCCACCACCAGAACCAGCGTGTCCTACCCCATGTGGTTAGGACCCAGTTAATCCTCCAGTGAAACTGCATCTTCATTTTATTTTGCTTTTCAGTGCAAAGTATAACCACTTATAGAGCCTTAATATTTAATCAAACAGCAAACACATAATTGAAAGATAATTATGCTGTCTTATTAGCATTTGGACACAGTTTGTGCTAATATTAAAGATTTAAATAAAGAGAATCCAATAAGACCAGCTGGCAGCCAAAGCTTTTATTAATTTTGTTTTCATTAGATGAATGTTTTCTTCCCCTGTGGTTTCCTCTTCATTCCGTATTCAAAACTACTGTCTCAGATGAGATCGAGAATCACAGACCATCAGTGATACCACACCTGTGAATCCTCCATCCAGGCCAGTGTCATAGCAATGGCTTGTGATGCGTGTAGCTTATGTAAGCCAACTGTGCGGCCCTCTAGTTCATCAGCAAGGCCAGGCCTCCCCCGGGCGAATTATCACATAATCCAAAGAGACAAAAACCCTCAGCCCCCGGTCATCTGTGGAAGTGTTTTAGCTCCTGTAGACGCCGAATGAAGACACTGGCTAGCAGCCAAGAAACTGAAAACAAAGGACTCTTAGAGAACTTAACATGATATTCACCTCTGGACGTTTACTTCACTTCAAATACATAAATGATCGACAGGAAAATATTCCTTATTTTAATTTCAAGACGAGTTAGCTCTGAAGGTTGCTTTCTTTTCTCTTTACTTGTAGTTTCACTTTTCCAGTGAACCCAGATGCCCGCCTGTGCATATACACACTTATCAAATCTTCAATCAGCTCTTGTTTCTTTAAGAAAGGGGTTCTTAGGAGCTGAGAATATGCACCTGGAAGCAGAGAAGAGGAGCTTAATAAGTTCGCTAAATTACCCTTAGGTTAGTTATTCTTAAAAGAAAGAACTAATGTTTTTGTTACTCCAAATTCACAATTCTATATATAGTTAGAACATACAAGTAATTTTGTATTTGTAATATTTTCTGTCTTGTAAATTTTACTTATATAGCCTAAGTTAAATAAATTGCTATCATTTATAATATTTGTTAATTAAAATAGTGTGTGATTTTTAAAGTTTAAAGAGTCATTATATCATATTTAATATAGAAACATAAAGCACGCATTTTAAACCTCCAGTCACACAACCTTCCAGAGATAGTGTTATATTCATTCCATGCTTACTCTGTGATATGTTCAACTATTATTTTATTGGGGACGTTTTTATTATAGATATTATTGTAGTGAAGGGTCTTGTGCTTCACCATTGGCTGCACCTCGTGACACTTCCTGACAATCAAGTTACAGATGGATGCTTGCTGAGTATGTGGTTTAGGAACCTTCTTAGAGCAAACCTTTCCTCTCTTCTCTTCTCCCTTCTTCCTTTTCTCTCCTCCTCTCTCCCCTCTCCCCATCACTTTCCATCTCTTCTCTCCCTCTCTACCCCCCCTTTCCAGAACCATAACCCCATCAGAATTTAGAGGCTATATATAACCTGTGTATATAGATTCTATTCAGAGGTTCCATAGAATGTATTAGTCAGTATCCAGCTATCATTAGTTAATGTCTTTCTGGACTAAAAGTAATCTTTGGAATCTTTGCTCATAATATCAACTGTAGCCCTTAGAATTTTTAGAACTCTCATGTCTGGCTTCCTCTGTCCCTGATTATTATTGTTATAAACATAGTATCCCAGTCATTGTCCAACTCGGTCACCTGTTCTTGGGGGTAAAACTTTTCCAGTGTCTCCAAAGTTAGTAAGGGCTTTTCATAGAATCTCAGAACACTCAAACAAACAGAGAACATGGAGAGACTTGGTGATCCATCTAAGTTTTCCATATCCTCCGCTTTCTGATGAAAAGAGTAAGAATACACTAATTTTCTCAAGATTCCATACCTATTTGATGTCACTTGTTTTCATATTTGATGATGGAATATTAACAAATGTGATATACTACAAACAGTATCTCATGGATCACATATTTTAGCAAAAAACATAATTCATAGGAAGAGTTCATAAATGCCTGCAAAGTAAATGATTGTAAAGACATAAGAACAGAACCGTTTTGTATATTACGTATGCAGTAATTTTAGCTATGTCCTTTTGACCTAATGCTATGATTTCCCTGAGAACTAGGGAGACAAACACCTCTTCACCCCCACCTTCATTCCAACTTCATAGCACTCCATCCCCAGGAACAAAAGCAAAATTCACTAGAGGATCCACCATGGTACATCCAGAGCCTTCTTAAACCACTAGAGATTGAATGAGGCTCCTTGAAAGGAAATCACAGTGTTCCTGTAACTATTTAACTTTCGAACATGTATCTCCTTGACCCAAAACCCCATCCATTGATTAGACCAACCAAATGGAAAATCTCATTTCCTGATCTTCAAACAATTGCTTGTGAAAAACATTAAAATAACTTTAATAAAAGGAAATGTTAGTTTCTGCTACTGAGCTATTTCCAGATCAACTTCTCCTAAAGTTTGCAGACCAGCTGAGTCCATCTCAACTCTCCGGTGAAGAGCAGAAGGTGACTCCCAAAGCTGAAGTTTTAGAGGCATAATTTTTTTCATGCTCAGCTGAACACAATAATATTTTCTTCATTTATTCTGTAGACATTTGTTATAATTATGGAAAGTGAAGGCGGGATTTATACACCACAATCAGAGGGCTCCAGAAGAAGAAAACGTACGGCCCTCACTAGCTGATGCTGATGCCTGGGCAGCTTCAGCTCACTGCGGTTTTGAAAAACCGGTAACCAACATTTAAAGATGGTCATCATGTATTCCTACTTCTGTAGATAATATGCTAAGAGAATATTTCATCTGAAAAGTAAAACTAGAAAAAGTTATTGTAACACCTACTTATAAAAATAGGCGTAGATAATTGTCTGGCTTCTCAGCTCAGTGAATCATGAGGGATTTTTAGTTAGTGAGGATGAAACAAACTATGGATTTGATAAGCAGCCTGTAGAGTCTTAGAAGAGGGTAGCTGTGCAACTGTTATTGGTAGATTTTTCTTCAGCTGAACCATTTTAGAGACATATAACAATGCTCACAGTTAAATATTTGCTAGCAAAGCTTAGTTAGGCCTTAATTTACCACTAGTACACAAATAATTCTAGCTATACCTTAACAGCCCTGCTACTAGATTTGGAACCTTACTGAAGGAGGAACAACTGTGTGACTAGGGCCCAGGTGTCTCTCATAACTTATAGGGGCTCACTCCCTCACATTCTAATTTTATAAATTTTGTAATTTCTCCTAGACCTCTAGAGAAGACATATTTGAATTAGGATATGGTTTTCACTGTGGTTAAAAAAAATCCCCCAACTCTCAAGAAGCTACAACCTTTCAAAAATTAAGTACTTAGTAGACGTTAAGGACTTATTAGTGATTCATTCAAGCAGCAACAAGGAATAAATATAGGTAGATTGGTACTTTTGCTTTAGATATCATCAGTTAAGTATCTCTCAAGATGCTCCTTCATTTGCATGAAAGTGATGTTTTGTTTTCAGTTTCAAGGGGGCAAGAATCCCCATGCTATAAATATCTCCCTGCCCCAACACCTACCCACCTCTTACTATTTCCGCGCCAAGGAAGTATCAAGTTACATTCATGTTAGCATTAAATAAAAAATAAGTCTTCATTTGGTGGCAAGTCTTACGTCTTTACATTGCAATTTATACATCGGTGCCCACTTCCTTTTCCTAGTGACTTTTCACAGGAAGTACTAGACTGAAGACACTATGTTGACATAAACAGCTATTCTGTTGTATGAACCCTCTTGACATCCACCCCTTTAAAGCACTGTATGTGAAAATAGCTTCCCTGGGGCACTTCCCTCTCCCTCACACGTCACACCGGATGGCCAGGCCCATGCACCTTGTTTAATCCCTGTTGAGCTTTTCTCTTCTCTCTTTTCCTCTCCAGCCAACTCCCTCCTTCCTAAGCCATGGTTCCTGGAAAGGACACAGTCTACATAGATGTCCCAGAAGAGTTGGGCCAGGTCCCAAAACAGTGCCCCATGCTTCAAGTTCTCAGATGACTTCAGGTAGATCATAAAATCCCAAAAGTCAGAAACAGTGTTGGAAACACGAGGTTTTCGCATTTCCAAGAGGAGCATTGAGGAGGACTCCCAGCACTGAGGATCAGCTTGGCTAAGAGCCAACAGGTCTGTCTGACTGCGGCAGAGCAAAGGAGACACACAGCACATTCCTACAATGAGCAGGGAGCAGGTGAGACTCAGGGGGCAGCGGATCGCTCTTCTGGTCCCAGGATCAGCCATGGTCCTGAAACTGTACACATGAAAACACATTAGTCCAGGCTTATTTTCCACTCCTGAAGAGTGAAGAGTGTGCCCTAGAGACTCTTAGTCCCAGGAGAAGATGCACACCACTAGTGCTAATTAGGAAGAGACTTACCCTTCTTCCAAGTCACAAGCATCATTCTCCCTAGATGATCCATTCCCAGTCCAGGTTGTGCACAACCAAGACAGCTAAGCTGAAAAGAACTCCCAAGACGTGTTCCCTGTGAGACGGTTAAGTGGAACTGTTTCTTCTAGAATGTAGTTTAAAAATATACTACATGAAAATTAAAATTCTACCAAATGACTTTACTTTTTAATATCTTAAACCTCACCTTTTAATACAAAACTACACTACATTTAAGAATTGTATAGCTTTTGTCTTTGTATGTTTCCATGTTCATAGTTCATAGTTTTTAAAAGATGCTAGACTTATAAAACTTTATAATAGGAATAAATCCATAACTGATACCAAACTTGTGGATAAACGTATTTTGAAACTGAAGGCCAAAGTAAAACTGATAAGACACTTTGCAAGCCTAAATGCTATGCAATCCTGATATGACTTTAATAAAGATAATGTTTTCTAATTTCTCTCTGCCTGCAGCAAACCTCAAGAACTTAAAGGGAAATGCTCTGTCTCTCCCTCCACTTTTCTGGCTCTCAGTGTCCATTGTAATAAAGCCATCTGAACAACCACATGGCACCTCTAACTTGTTCTCCTGTTGTCACTTAGACTAGTGCATGAAAGATTACACCCTTGATATTATAGAAATTACAATTTCTCCCAAGTTAAAAGTTTATCTCATTTTTTTCCTACTTTATAAAATGTGTATCACAGTTAAACAATTCAACATAAAGAAATACGAGGACACACACCCTGCTTCCTTCCACATCACATTAGCCAGTAGGCAGGCTCGCTCTTCTCTGCTCAGCAGTAGAATAGATGGAGACACTGTTAAAGAAATATTTCAGAGCTTGTCTTTGAACACGGTCTTCCCTGGTCATGTTTGAAATAGCGGACCACTCAAAAGTTTTAGTTTTATAACATTTTCAGATTAGTTTTACTTGAAAAGATTGTGTTTATTGAACTGAAATATCAAAGTCGCATGCAAAGGTTTTTCTTTGTTCAAGAATTGCAGCTTTGATTACCCCCGTGAAGTTTTTAAGAAAGGAGTGCTGTCCGGGGTGCTGAAGTTGGCATATCCTGGGACTCTGGGATACTCATGCTAATAATCTAGCTGATAGAGACTCTTCAGAAAGGGTCTACGTTTTGGAGCTTCAGAGAAGTGGGCTCCCTAACGCAGGAGTCCCCTTTAGAGCTCCGTTGATAGCCCGGTACTGGCGAGTTTGAGCAGGAATCTGCTCTAGTATGCTTCACCCTCCCACGCAGAGCCTCAGGTTTCAGGGTCTCGCCCCACCCCAAACTCACCTTCTTTTTCCGCGCCTCTGCTGTGGGTCTGTAGGGCGCCGCTCCGCGCTCACCTGCGCTGCCCGCAATCCCTCGAGTGCGCAGAGAGGACACACTCAGGCTGCTCCCTAAGCAGGTGACTGTGCCCAGCTTCTGCGTCCTGGATGCCAACGAGCCTCCTCTTAAGCGGTGGGAGTGTTCCACTACGTCAAAGGATCTGCAAACTGCAATGCCTTTCGCCCCCAAGTCCCGGTCTCAGTCTGAAGAACCCTTCTTGCTCCTCCCCCGCAGAGGTTTGAAGTTCTAAACCAGGGGGTTGACTGCAAGTCCCTCCTTAACCCGGGCCCACGCCCACCTTTTTTGTGTGTATGTGTCCAGGCTCCCAGGACCTACCTAACTGGTGAGTCAGCGTCGCAAAGTTGGGACTCAGTTTGATGCCCATCTGGGAGATAGTGGAGGGCCCAACCCGGCTTCTCATTGTGCCTCGTCTGAGTTTCAAGGGGTGTGAGGGGAGGACTATGTGAGATCTGGGGGTCAGGAGAAGACCCCGAGTGCAAATTCATGCTAGACTATGCATTTCTTCTGCCCCACTGAGGTCCTGAAGTGGATGGATGGGAGGCTATTAACTTCTCATCTTTGATCCAAGCTAGAGAGTCCTTGTTGTTTTTAGTCTGGACTGCTGGGGGCGTCTTTATTTTTTCCCCTCTGATTTCTCTCCAGAATTCCTGCTCTCTAAAAAGATGAAGCAGCTTGAATGGATTTCCTTCTGCTTTGCCTTCAGCCAATCGAGACCTTAGTCCCTAGATGAAGCCCATCACTTCTCAAAGGCTCTGCTGGGCGTTGGCACCCACCTTAACTGAAGCATTTCCAGATAAAGGTTCTCAGGTGAAGGGCCTTCCTTCCCTGTCTTTCCTGGAAGTCCCCTAGCATTCTGAAAACAAAACAAAGCAAAAAACAAAACAAAACAAAAACAAAAACCTCTTGTACTGTTTATTAACTGAAGGCTTTTGTGCCAACTTGACAGTATCTGCGATTACCTAGGGGCCTTCTGGTGAGGCAGCCTCAGAAAACCAACCTCCTACATTGGTAACACTAGGAAAGACTCGGAAGAAGTTCAGGGAGCTCTGAGTTTTTCCTTCTTCTCTCAGTTGGACTGAGTTTGCTTCACTTTCTGTCTTTAAACTGGGCAGATAAGGCCTGCTTCTGTTTGCCCCCAAGTGGGTGTGGGGATGAGATCGTTGTCTTGTTTTCTGGATTTCAAGGAACCCACTGCCTTTTAGACATCCTTACCAAAAAATGCTTTGATAGACTGAAGAGAGAAAACAAGCAAAAAACAGATTCAAGTTAACACCAAGTTGAGTACTAAATAATTGGAGGTTTGGAATTATCAATGGCTTAGAGAAAACAATTTGAAGAGCAGGTTTGGGAAAGTATGGAGAGGGGTTTTGCTCATATTAAGGATGAGATGAGTGACATCCAATGGAGATCCTATGTAGACAGAGATTTGGCAACTACAGAAAAACATGTGAGATGGCTAAGAAGGATGGATTTTGAATTTCATCAAATAGAGTCAATTGTGTAAACCATCAATATTATGGAAAGTGGGTGAAAACCCTTGGGTAATGTCAAAGGTTAAGTAACTGAGGACCAAGGAGCTTAGAAGAAAGGACGATGTGTGGAACACGTCAGAGCTGATGAAAGATCTTCACCAGGTAGGAAGAAGTCAATTGAATCCCACAGAATCAGTAAAGGATTCCAACAGAATGAAGGGAAAAAAAGTTTCCATTGGATCTAAGCAATCAGAAGGTCAGTGATGAGAATAGTAAGAGTGAGTTAATCTCAGTGTTAGTGGAGTTGTGGTTGGCAAAGACAGGAATGGAAAGTTAGAAAATGATGACAGTACCTGAGCCTTTCCCTATAGAATTTTGATAAACACAGAGAGAATGAGGGAATAGAGATTAGGGGTTGGGTCTTGGCCATATTGACAGCTGAGGTAGAGAACCCAATAGAGAAGAAGGGTTGGGCATCAGGAAAGGGTAGCTCAAAATGTCAGAAGTGAGAAGCAGAAGCAAGAAGAGGAGCCGACACCTACGAGTAAAGGCAGATAGACAGCTCACTTTCTGAAGCAGGAAAGGAAGGGTGCCTATGGACAGGGGTGTCATGGGTAATGTGAGGGACAGGGAAGAAGCAGCTGAGGAGGATAATAACTGACAGTCTCAGTTTTCCTACCGAAGGTCACAAGTAAAGGGGCAAGCGTTAGGTGGATTCTAGATAGAGTAGAAGAGTTTTGGAGTAACCATTGTAGGTAAGAACGGAAAGGAGTGGGAGAGAAGACACAGATTAAAAATCAAAGTAAAGACTCAGATAACGTATGAAGCCATGAATTTAAAGCGTGCTACATTGTATGCCTGAATAGTTTTTATGAGGAAGAATAACATAATTATGGCAATTATTCTCTGGATCCCAATTGCCTGGGTTTGATCTGTGTGTCTTTCGCTTGTCATAGCTCACTGATTCTCAGAAAAACTTTTTGTGCCCTTAACATGCCTGCGATCAGAATGTGTCTGTCAACTGACAGCCTCTGGCAGTTAGATTTGCAGCATTTTCTTTCACTTCAAAAAATAACAAGGTGTCTATAATTGATGGTATCTTTGAATGTCTTAAGAAATGTGATTAACCCCTATGAGACCATCTCTTACTTACAAAACGGACAAAGTCTCCTTCATGGTTTCCCAAAGATAGAATGAATTCATAACAGAAAACAGTTGGAAAAATGTTACATGTGTTTAAACATGACAAATATTAGAGTTTCTCTTGTTCTCCTAAGGTGTTCAAATGACTAGAACAAAAAAGAATGGTCATTATGCCAAGAGACGAGTCTGAAAATTGCAGGTAAGACACTGGTGAATAACAATGACCCAAGGTCTCAGGGGTGGAGGAAGGGCATAAAAAATAGGCAGTTTAAAGAGGAAAAAAATGTGTGGAAATGAAGAAATCTGGGGGTTTTACTGAAGTGAGGCAAGAGGGTATCAAAAAAGCAGAGATGTTGGCAAGGAGGGAGTTTGTGGTCAGGAACAGAGAGATTAGGGACTCCAGTTGAAAGATGCAATGACCATTCTGACTTTACTGAAATGAAGGCCCAAGAAGTGAAGGGAAAGGCTGTCACTGTTGCATTCCACTTGCATGTCAGTGTGAAGACCCTTGAAAGCCAACACACTAAGGGTATGAGACATTGCACTCCCAACCGGCTGGCCCCAAGCAGCTATTGCTAATGGAAGTAAAGATTCTCGAAAGTAAAAATTTTAAGACCTAATGGTGACTTCTCAGATACTTTTTTTCTTCTCAATATTATTACTTCACACTAAAACTTTTGAGTCTCAGTGAAACTTTTGCTCTAAAAATAGAATCCCTAATTAAACATTTCTCATAAATATAACTAAACAATTTGTACTTAAGAAAAATCAAGCAATTGTTTGAATGTTTTTATTTAGACAAATATCCTATCAATCACTTACTCTATTATGATAAATACTTTTTGACTGTGTGGTTCTTTGTTTTTGTTTGTTTGTTTTGTTTTTAGAAATAGGGTTTCTCGGTGTAGTCTTGGTAGTCCTGGAACTCACTCTGCAGACCAGACTGGCCTCGAACTCAGAGATCTGACTACCTCTGACTTCCAAGTACTGGGATTAAAGGTATAAGCCACCACCACCCAGTTTATAATCAATATTTTTTATTTCCCAATTTATCAAAATTTGGAGAAATTTTTTTTGGATGGGAAAGTATAAGACTCTTTAATTCCAAACATGTCTTTCATCATCATAATTGCAAGATAAAAATGGTATCCCAATTCATGTAGTTAGATGGGGGAAACTATCACCAAACCATGTGAGTAAACACATTATCTTCCATTGAACACATGAGTTGTCATTTCATGATATCTCATCACAGTAAATATGGTTTCATGTTTACATACTAGAATCTCTGTGTGCACACTTAGTTGGCTCTTACTGTCACAAAATATCATTTTCTATATGTGGCCCCACGTCATCCCAAGGAAAACATCATTTTGATCTTCCTTCTTTCCTCTCTTGAGTTACAGTTTCTCTGGGGTTATTTACCTGGTAAATGTTAGGGTAAGGCTCTGCCTCACTTACCTTTATTCCCTATGGTTTGCTGTCCTAACTAAGTGATGTGCACGCACAGACACATGTCCTACCACTCTCTCCTCTTCTTACGGTCTCTATCCTTATGTCCTTGTTTGTTCCCCAGTGCCAACCAGGAGGGGAACACAAAGTGGGTCATCTGAGTTCATCACCACAACACTACTGTGGATTGTTAGGAATATTGAAGATGGGCTAGAGAGATGGGTCTTCATTTAAAAACGCTGGGTGCTCTTCCAGAAGACTTAGGTTCAATTCCTAGCACCCTCATGGAGGTTCATGGTCTGTAACTCCAGTTCTGGGAGTTATGATGCCCTCTTCTGGCTTCCATGGGTATCACACATGCATGTGATACATAATATATACACACAGGCAAAATATTCATACACATATATTTTAAGAAAGAAATATTGAAGAAATAAAGGGTCATATGAAATCCTTTGCACTTAGGTGAATGACTGGTTTGTCCAGCTCCCGACACCCAGGGTTGTTTGAATTTTATGAAGCTGCAGCATAGAGCTGAAGAATGAATAGTTGGGAGGCAAATTGCAATTAGCTGAATGTGCCCCATGGGTAGATTTTCTGATTTTTGCCACTTGAAGCAATTTTCAAAGACATTAAAAGAGACTTCCGATTAATTTTAATGAAATTCAAGAGCAGTTATGTGGACAGTTTGCATCTTCAGCAGTGCGTTAAATTTGCAAATGACGGGGCAGCCTCTAAGAATGGGATGCTTCTTTAACACTTGGGATCAGATAGTAAAAATAAAAAATTATTTCTCTCTCATTATCTTGTGCTTCTCCATCATTTGAAAATAGCAACAAACAGGAACAATTTCCTGGAAGGCCCATTGGGTTAAGTGGATGAGTCAGGACCTTAAGTGCCGTTCAATCCACAAGGACAAGGTGCAGCGCAGTTGACAGTGGACATAGACTCCAAAAGGTGTGAAAGAAGAGTTACCCAGGAAGACAGGAATGGTTCATCATGACCTCCTGACTGACCAGGTAAAGATGCCTCAGTAGTTCATGAAGCTCTGATGCCACAAAGGGGGGCAATGGGTGCTTTAGGGATTTCTTTTCTGTGTACTTCCAAGAGAACTTAAAGTTTTTGTTCATTCTTTCCAGAAGCTCACAAAAGCCATTGGACACTCTGGTAGCTTTGGTCCAGCCATGATTTTACCTATTACAATGAGTTCCGCAATTCAAGAGTAGCTATTGCAGGTATTGACTTTTGAATTGGTCCTGTCGTTTGTCCTCCTCATTTTCAAAAAAGATAAGAATTTAAGTGCTTTCATGGTTTAGACAAGGTCTCACTATTTAGCTCTGGATGGTCCGGAACTCTACGTGTAGAAGCTGTTGACCTTGAACTCAAAAAGATCTATCTGTCTCTGCTTCCCAAATGCTGTGATTTAAGGTTTGTACCTCCATATCTATCCCTTAAGTGGTTTTTCTTTTTTGGAATTTTGGTTTACATAACAGGACAACATGACAAGGCTTCATCAACAATATGATTCTTCTTCCCAAGAGTAATTTAATATAAAACATAATATAAAATCTCTACTTCCACACCATGTAGCATTCACAGCCTCAAAAATGTCAGGGGCCAAGAATAATCAAAAGCACCTGTGAATGGACAAATGAGGACACATCTATGCAATGCTGTAGGAGACATATTAGGCCTCAGCAGAGCTCCCAGGCTGAGGATCTCTTCCTTAATTAACTCCTGTGTCTAAGGAACTTAGTTCTGCTCTGCTCAAGATTCCATGCAGTTTTATTCTACCTGTTCTAGCTATGCAAGTATGTCTGCCACCCCAACCCCACCTTCCCATTCCTTCCAGAATGTGAAGGCCTTTGAATGGGGATCCCATCTATTTGCTGTTTGATATACACACGCTCATAAGTATACACGTTTGTATACATGCATATGTTGGGGGGAGTGTGCTGAATGTGAATGCGTATGTGTTTCTACATGTACACACACATGTGGAGTCCATGTCCAGTATTTCCGTTAATCACTCTCTACCTTATTTTTTGAGACAATATCTCTCATTGATTCTGCAGCTCACTGATTCAGCTAAACTGGCTTTCCAGCAAGCTTGGGTGATCCACCTATGTCTACCTCTCCTGCACTGAGAATATGGGTAGGTACCTCCATACCAGCTTCCTATGTGGATGTTGGGTTTGAACTAAGGTTCTCATGCTTAGATGGTAGGTACTTTACCAATTGAACCTTCCTCTCTCAGCACAGATAATTTTTTAAATGATGGTGATTGAATTCAGTTATGCAAGTAGCCACGTTTTGAAACTGAGCCTGGATTAGAAAGAGTAGTTGGTTAGTTTTGATGAATTTTTTTTCATGTGTCTTGACAAAGGAATCAGAGCACCAGTCACTTTTGTTTTGGTTTGTTTTTTTTCTTCACTCAATACTCTATTTTAATTATTCTTTTTCTGAATGGGGATATTTCTTTGGTGTGGTTACAAGCATATGTTCTGAAATGGAGCAGAACTGAAATATCGTACTGCTAAAAGTAGATGGTAGATATGAACACACAAAATTATTTTCCCCATGCTAAACATTTTAAATCCAATAGCAAGATTTTAACGTTGCCACTGAAACACAAGAAATATTCTATATCTAATTTAAGATAATTTTTGTAACAGACTGTGTGAGCCAATAAGTCGGTCTTTCTTTCTCTCTCCTTTCCTTTCTTTCTTTCTTTTTTTTTTAATCTGTCTTTTTTCATTTTACATACCAATCCCAATTCCCATTCTCTCCCCTACTCCTGTTCCCCTCCCCACCTCCTCAGAGAGGGTATGGCTTCAGTTTCCTGTGGAGAGTCAACAAAGTCTAGCAAATTACTTTGAGGCAGGACCAAGACCACGAATGTCTTAAATCATGGAAAATCTGAATATGACAAAAGAGAAAGACTTTGCTTCTTTTACTAAGCCCAGAAGCAGGTGACTACAGCTGTCTGTCCGCTGGCCCTGACTGCAGCTGTCCGTCCGCTGGCCCAAGGACGCCAGGCTCTGCACTTCTGTGACTCTCCTGACTTTCCTATCCCACTTAAAGCAACGGAGTAAAAGCATTTTTGTAACTTCATCAATGGACTTAGGCTTCCAATCGTGTGCTACAACTATATCTCCAGCCATTTATAAACATAAGCGTGTCGGGGGGGAAACAAGCTCCAGGTGGGAGGGGTAAGCACAGTGTTGAGGGACTGGGGATGACTGCTCTCAATCTACACGGTTAACCTCAGAAGACAGTGGGCAGCCAGCAAGCTCAAGCTTAAGTCGGTTAGGACAATTCTTCTGTTACTTGGCCACTTCTTAGATCACAATTTCCCTGATCCTAAAGATGAAACTTCTTATTCTTGAAATCCTCCTGCCTTGACCCCATGAGTTTCAGGATGACAGGCACAGGCCACCATTTAAATTTCAAGTAAAAATAAGTAAATAAAGAGGAGGAGGAAAAAGGTAATACCATTACAGGAGGAGGAGAAAGGTAACAATACCATTACAGGAGGAGGAGAAAGGTAATAATACCATTACAGGAGGTAATACCTTTACAGAAGGTCCTTAGATCATGACCTTTATTCCCCACATAAAAAAAGTCATGAAAAACTCACTCATTAGGAAATAGAATGTGTTATTCAGGACAGCCTCCATTAGAATATATAACCATCTGACTAGTTTTAATAAAACAGGGTTGGGGACAGAAAAGTATCACATAGTGCCCTGAGCCCCACCCTCTTAAGATAACAGTGGTCACTATACATTCCCTGTAGTCATCTAAGCCACGGCTGCCTCCTGGAGTGGTTAGGACAGTGAGCAACATGGTCCTCATGCCTTTGTAAGTAAGAGACTATTGACATGACTCAGTACCCACTCACTCACTGCTTCCAAACGTGTCCTCTGCTGAGCGTCAACAAAGGGCATCAAGATAAGTCTTAAATTATTGCTGAATCCACAAGCTAGTGGAGAACTCAGTTAAAAAAAAAACAACAAAGAACAAGGCCATAAAATGCAGTGACACATACCCATACCAAAATAATTTGTTCAATATTTTCTCTGCATGCGTAGAGACGATGCATAGACATAAGAGGATGCATCAATAGTGGAGAGAGGCAGAGTCTTTGTTCTTGTGGACAAAGCTAGCTTTACTTAAGTAAACAATCAATAAGAACATGTAAAAGGGGAAGAAAAAGAAATGAAGGCAGTAAAATCATGGCCAGCATTATGATGGAGATCAAGGAGGAAAATGTAGCTGTGAAAGCAAAACCAACTTTAGTCTTTCCAACTTTTTTAGATCTTCAAGCTTTGAAACTGCATCAAGATTCATTTGAACACAATCATCGGCCCTTGTTCTCAGCAAATTGAATGTGTCAGCTAGGTTTCCAGTGTCGTTAGACATACGTATCTGAAACCACATAAATGTAGCCTATGTATGTAGTGAGCATGGGCCTCTTTAATATCTGCTTCTTTGCAGCCAAGCCCCTGCCCCTCCACACAAACATTCATGAAAAGCTGTTGGAGCTTACATTATACAGTCATTGCACAGCTGACGGACCAATGCACTAATCCACACGGAATAACCCGTTTTGCAGAGCTACAGGATCACTTGTTTTTTGAAAAAGTTACTGTGATATCTGCAAAATCCTTGTGAGGCCAAGATTCTCCCTTCAAAATGGGATTCATTCCCAAAACAGCTCAGCAGTGTAATTTCTCCTGCAACAGCAGCGGAAAGGCCTTTCCATTCCCCCACACCAGGAGGCCTTAAAGTGATAACACTCACCCTTTGTTCTAACAGTCAAATTTACATAGAGTCAATCCCACAAAATTACCTGCTAACAGGCCACATAGAAATTTCTAAAGAAGGCAGGCACTGAGCAGGAAGGTAGAGTGCCCCACCCTTTCCAGACAGACAGGTCTGGGTGTGGGTGGAGTCCAGGTTCAGGGTTGTTCTGTAACTTTACCTAACCTGGAATGTCAGGTATTTATTTCCCCTTTGCTGGCTCTTTCCAGGGCGGTGTCACCTGTTCCTGAGCACCCGCTTAGCCAGGTTTTCCTGCCCCTTTTGTGATTCTGATGTGCATATTATCATTGTCTTTGTCTATAGAATTTTCTGACTGTGTCTGTAAAAGCTGGAAACCTTCTGACGATCTGCTTCTCCTCACTGCTTCTTCGTGCAAAGGAATAGAGAATAGTGGTAATGTGCCCGGGTTGATTTATTCCGTTTACCCTCAGATCCAGATAGCCAGTTTTCACCTGCCATAGCGAATCTTTCTAGTGAGAGATTTAATGGGCTTAACCCCAAAACTCAACTACACATCATGTGACCCACCTTACCTGAAGCCAGCCGCTTCTAAGAAAGAGTCCATTTCTCCTCTTAGGCTCTTGCTCTTCCTACATCTGCACTTCGCATGTCTCTCAGTTTCTCTGCATTGACAGAAGCAACCCGAGGAGGAAAGGGATTATTTTGGTTTACAGTTGAAGGTTACAGTCTCTCGTGGTGGGGATCTCACAGCAGAAGGACCTTGACAGAGTTGGTCACAATTTATCCATGATTAGGAGCCCAAAGCAATGGCAAACACATGCTAGTTGTCAGCTTGCCTAACCCAAATTACACAGCCCAGCATTCCCTGCTCAGAGTGAGTGGGACAATTAGCCTACAACTAACGTGGATCTTTTCATGTTAAAATAACCCCCTACAGGTATGCCCAAAGACCATTTCCCATAAGATTCTAGGTTCTGTTAAGTTGACACTAACCATCATGATAGCCTAAATTAAATTACTTACTCAAATTTATACATGATAAGTATAATACGATAGATAAATAATACATTTATAAAATACTAGTTCTTCCAGTCCACAAGGAGGTCTCATATTCAAACTTGGATTCATGACTGGCATAATATAGCTTCATTCACCCATGGCTTTGATTAAACAGCAATGCAAAAGGCTTCTAGACAAAGAGTTGTTACATCAGCCAACATGACAATTAAATGTAAATGAAAATTTACTGTTTCCTACATCGGAAGTGTGTGAGGTTTTGCTGTTCTTGGTTTTGGTTTTTTGATTTTTATAGTTTGCAAACATGATCCAATGTTTTGAGAAAAAAATTGATTCCCTCTGGGAACACTAGTTTTATTACCAGCAAGGAGAAAAAAAATGGTTTTAGTATGTTTCTTATGTTTCTGATTTGATATCTATTCCTCATTAGCTGACTGCCACGTGAAGAGTGTAGAATGTTCTACTCTTTCATAGACCACTGCATTGATAGACTTCAGGATCAGAAAGACGCCAGGCAAACACCCGTCAAGACACAATCATGTTAGACATTTTATCAAATGCCCAGAAGGTTTAGGTAGGCTAATGGATGGGGAAAAAAATGTAGAATTTCTTCCTCAACTTTCCCAATTGAAAGATCTTATACCTGAAACTCTAGGAGAGCCAATCAGAGGAGTAGAAATAAAGTTAAAGGCATGCCTATCTGCTAGGAGACCCAAGCCCACTTGGCCTGGCTACCTTAAATTAAATTAAATTTTTATCTACTTGTTTGTTTATTTATTTATCCATTCATTCATTTCTTAGAGACAGGGTCTTATGTAACTCAGCCCTTGTACTCAGCTTTATAGCAGAGGGTGACTTTGAACTTCTGATCCTCCTGCCTCTGCTTCCTGAATGCTGGGATTACAGGTGTGCACCACACAGAGTTTTACATAGCGCTAAAGGTGGAACCCAGGTTTCAAACATGCTAAGCAAACATTGTCAGCCTTGAACACATTTTTTGCTGTTGTTGTAAAAATTATAGTTCCAAGTCTGACTTACTTATAAATTTTCTAATGAACTGTGGTTCAAACACTGCATAGAACTTTCCAGACTTTACAATTTCCTCTAACTCTAAAATGTTCCCAGGACAAGGAGTAGGCCATCAAAGGCTCTCTCCATCCAGCAACCTCCCCACCCCCTGTACACTGTATAGTGGGGAGCTAATAGCTAACGGAAGGCTTGATTCCTGAGGCAAGAAGTGTCATTCAGAGATGGGACCCTTCTACCTGGGATCTTTTTCAGGGTTTCACTTTTTCTGAGGCAGGGAAGGGGGCACACTTCTTTTCTTTTCTTTTCTTTTTTAAAATTTATTTAATGTGCATTGGTGTGAAGATTTCAGAGCCCCTAGAACTGAAGTAAGAGACAGTTGTGAGCTGCCATATGGGTGCTGGGAATTGAACTTGGGTCCTCTGGAAGAACAGCTTAACTGCTGAGCCATTTCTCCAGCCCCACACCCTCCTTTCAAAAGCAAAATCTCACTAATATTGTTAGCTGTCAGTCGCCTTTTGCATGAGGAGTTCAGTCCTAGATGCTGTCAGGGTTTGAATGTGAAGTGTTTCCCACAGCCTCATGTTGGAAACACTTGGTCCCCAGTTGGTGATGCTGTTTTGGAAGACTGGGGAAGTTTTTGTAGGTGATATCTCACCACAAGAAGTGAACTGGAGAGTGGGTCTTGAAGTTTGATAGTGTTATGATTTAAGTAAAAATGCTGCAGGTTCCCGAGTGGCTGCAGCAGGCAGTGAGCCATGAGAACACGTTGAAGGCCTCCGAAGTGGCAGCAGGCAGCTGGCAGCAGGTCCCGAGAGCAGCCAGTCCCAGGCAGAGATGGCGCAGTTCCCCAAGTGAATGCTATGGGCCACGAGGGGCAATGAGTCCCAGGCAGGAAACCACAGTCCCGAGTGGGTGAGAGACAGAGACTGGTAGGCACAGCATGCAGAGTGAGGTTGAATATTTATTTAGTGGGTTATGGAGGGGGAAGAGAGAAGGGGAGAAGAGCAGACAGGGGAGGACACACACACACATACAGAGAGAGAGAGAGAGAGAGAGAGAGAGAGAGAGAGAGAGAGACTCAGGCTGCAAGCAGGAAGGAAGATCTGCCTGCCTCAGTGGAGGGCAGGGGAGTGGGTGGGGCTTGTCTATTAAAGGGACTGGATAGACCATTACAGATAGCCTAGTCATACCTCCTGCCTGAATTCCTCTTTTTGGCTGAGGAAGCAGTATGACTGGTTACTTCTCATTCCTGTTAACATGGTGGTCTGCAACCCTTCGTAAGTTGTGAACTAAAATAAGCCTTCCCACCTTTAAGTTGCTTTGTATCAGGTAGTTGATTTCAGCATTGAGAAAATATAAGTAATACAATGACCATGCTTTATAAAATGAATTAAACATATTTGTTTAAGTGAAAGACTGCAATAAAAGAATATTGTGTGTGTGTGTGTGTGTGTGTGTGTGTGTGTGAATGTGTGTTAAGCAAATTGTAAAGCCACTTGGCAAACTGTCTTCATACTGCAGGAGGACTGGACATGCAGTGCAATGGTAGAATACTTGCTTGCCAAGGACAAAGCCTTAGTTTCTTTTCCCAGCATTGGAAAAGAACATAATTTATTGCAGGACAAGTCAGCCAGAAAGATAACCCACATTGCAAATATTTGTGATAGTCTGCTAATCTAAATTATGTGCAATTGATTGATGCACCAGTTGTTTGGTTTTCTGGGGAATGGAATTGTATAGACACAGGAAGCCTAAGTACTTCCAGGGACACTTGTCCACAATTCATTCATCTGTAAAAAGCTGGAGGCTTTTGACTCTATATGGGTGCAGTCCACTCGGTATAGACCCAGAGAACAAAGCACAAATGAACTGAATTGATTATATGTCCTTCCTTTCATCTGAGTGTATGGTCTCATATATACAAGGCTTGCTCTTATTTTCCAACTTCAATGAACAAAAAAATAATTTCTTCATCTCTAACCAAGGCAAATTGAATATGGCTTATTTTATGGCTTCCCACAAAGTACTGAAGAGAAAGGCTATGGAACTTTCTGAGAACTCAATGCCATTCAATCAAAGCCATGACCTTGTATGAACCACTTTCTACATTTTCCTTTTATTTCTTATTTTCAATTCACATCTCTCAAAATACTAAGTGCCCAGAGAGATATCTCAAGCATCTCACCTCTCTGTGAATGGTTCTGAGGATGCAATTTGAAGACTTGAGCTGGGTAACAACTGTCTTTGTGTTGCATCTTTTGCCCTCTTCTCCCTTCATGTCATAGTGACCCAGAATAATATTTTTCTACTAAGGGCTATTGTAATTGTATTGATAAACAACCAGACTGCTGATAGATCAAAATTGGTTTCTAATAAGCACTGGAGTGTCATTGCATTGCATTTCAGAATGTCAAAATGCCATCATTTCAGCTTTGGGCCCAAGAAAATTCAATTATAGGCACAGTAGTAGAAATAAATGCTTCTTTTAAAAAATTTGTCTTGCTATACTGAGATATTATCAAAAGTTCTTTCATTCTAAATTTTTCCTTTTCATATATTCCATTTTCCTTGGTAACGGTTTTGTGTTGTCCTCTATAAAAACCCACTTTTCACCCTGCAGCATTCAGAAGGAGGATCTAATTCATTCTCCCTGAATAAATTTTGTTCTCGTGAACAATAGCATCCAACTCTTTCAGCACATAGAAGCACCTCCTCGAATTAATGACTTCTTGCTGTATATTGTTCCTTATTTTCAGCCAGATACTTTAGCCTCCTCTCTCCATTTCCATTTTGATGATATCCCTCCTTAGAAACTTCCTCGTGCTTTTATGGCTTAAGTTGTATCTTGAACTGACTCAAATGCTAATGTCTATACATAGTTCTCAAGCAAGTACTTCCAACCGAATCTCACTGGAGAATACCATAACTCCACTGCAGCAGCCTGTAGATGTCTTACCTAGATTCCTTCCCTGGATCCCCTCAACCTCAATAGTCTCTAAGTGTAACAGATCTTTGCTTTCTGGGCCAAGTTCTCTCTCAGTCTGTCTCTGTCATCCGAAATCCCTGGGTATCAAGCCCAACCTTCATCTTTTACTCTCCTCTCCACTTGCTTCACAGAGGCTCAACTTGCTGATTCTGAAGGATCCTTCCCTGCGTCTCCATTTTGCAAGAGTCAGTTGCCCAGGTCAGTGACTCCTTATCTTAGATCTCTACTGTTGGTCCTGAGAGCCTAAACGGATTATCTATGATCTGCATCTTCCCCCACAGTCCACCCTGTAGGTTATTTTCAACAGCTTCCATTACTCTAATCCATAGAGATCTGCTCACAATTGCTGAAAGAATCAGTTCTACATGTGACAGCTCAGGACATCTCTCACTTCACCCCAAGCTAGTTTCCAAGGAGTTGCTTCAGTGATCATCCCGGATGAGACCTTTCAGAAACCTTTCAGAAGATGAGTCCTTCAGATCCAGTTGAAATGCACTCTTCTCATGACAGTGTGCTAATGTGCTTCCAGGTTTTCTCCAGCAACAAGCTGCATCCTTCTCTGTTGACCACCACAGTTATTTATATGTATTTTCCTCACTGAGTAGAATATTTTCATTATGAATGAAATTCTTTCCACACTTCTTAACTTTTCTACCAAAAGTGGCTTACAGATCAGAAACGCTTTAGACATGAATTTTCCATAACAGTAGAAAGGGAAGGGAGGAAATAGGATTGATTATACAGGGAGGAAGATGAGTTTCCCCTCAAAATAACTTTTTGAAACTGGGATGACCTTTCAGAGCTGTCCTGAGCTATGGGAGAGAGAACAATCTGATTGGTCCCATTTTGATACATCATCAAACACAGTTACTTTGAGGAGGGCAGTTTCCTTTAGCAGAGAGCTATCAACATGGCCCAGCAACTGATGTCCATCTTCCCATGACATTCCCAGAAGATGAATAAACAAACAAGCCCCAGAAGCAAATCGGAGAAGTATTTCATGATGCCAGTTTATTGGTAGTACTTCTACAGTTTTGCAGGGGCAGTAATTTTTTAAGTTTTGAAGCAGATTGTGCCACAGCTTGAGTGTGGCCCCCAAAAGTCCATGTATTGAGAGTCTTGCTTCTTCAGCGTGTTCTTGCTGGGAGGTGGGGACTAGTGAGGGTTTCTTTGGGCATGGGGGTGTATGCTCAGGCATGGATTTTTTTGGAGGGTGACCAGTACTGGATTAGTTGGCAACAGGGTAGATTGTTATAAAGCATGTCCTATCCTCATCTTACCTTTGCCACACACACCTCCTTCCCTTCCGCTTTCTGCTATGTGTGGCAGTAGCATGAGCAGATATGGTCATCTGATCATTGACTTCCCAGCTCCAAAACCACATGAAAAATAAACACTTCTTTATTATAATTTAGTTGTGCACATTTTGTTACAGCCTTAGAAAATGGGCTAAGGCACATTAGTGCCTCTCTCTTGGTGATCCTTTCTTATGTTTTATAGGATTAGCTCCATATTACATTTTCAGGCTTTCTTGGTGAGAAATTAAAAGTGACATGTGTCACTGTCACGTTGGTGTGCTACAGGCCTGTCTTCCACATCTCTCATTCTCTCCTGCATCCTGGAAGACCATTAGTGGGAGGACCTTGGACATCTAGCTAGTTCACTGAGAGGGTAACTGGTGTTCATGACTGAACAGCAAGAAAAGGGACGAACCATAGGTTCCACCTCTAGACTACTAAACAAGGAAGGAAAACATGGACTGTGTTTAGTCCCTGGTACCTAGGTAACGGTTGCTCCAGCTGGACTTAGGCATGTCTGAACATCCAGATGGAGACACTGCTCTCTGTGAGTGTCTATCCCCACTCCTACATGTCCACGGTTCCACCAGTCCTTCAGATCCAGTTGAAATGCACTCTTCTCATGACAGTGTGCTAATGTGCTTCCAGGTTTTCTCCACCAACAAGCTGCATCCTTCTCTGTTGACCACCACAGTTATTTATATGTATTTTCCTCACTGAGTAGAATATTTTCATTATGAATGGAATTCTTTCCACACTTCTTAACTTTTCTACCAAACTATAATATCCTGCAGGGGTGAGTCTGAGCCTAGTTCTGACCCACCATGTCTAGCTGGAAATCTTCTACTGAGTAGATTATTTGCATTATAGGTTAATTCAGCGATGTTGCTAATGATAATTGGTATTCTTATAATTTTCCTTCATAAGCTTTGCAACAGGAAACTGTTTAACTCATCACACACAGTCAAAAAGTGCCATTTCTTCTCATCTCCTTTCTGAAAACATCCATCCTTTTCAAGCGGGTGCTCTAGGATGTGCCTGCAGCCTTCCCTCAGAAAGGGCTTGCTAGCTGCCCTGGCTCCACACCCGCTGGGTTCAGTTTTCTGAAAGCGTTGGAGTTCCTATCTGGAGAGTGACATATTTCAAAAGTAGATCCCCTCCATGTGGATGCTTTCCCTTTGTCCTCATGGTTGCCAATGACACCAGCTGCACCCAGGAAAGCTGCAAGTGATTCTAACTGGGGTCTTCTATCTCAGAGGGCTCCTGCGACCCTGCTTGTCCACTTCTTTGGGTCAAATGTGCTGTGGTCTGACGCCTCCTGTGCCCAGGAAGGGACTTAGAATGGAGATACCTATATCATGATTCTGGCCCTGGTGCTTGCTAGAACTGTTATTTCAAGGAAGATGCTTCAAATCTGTGACTTTGAGCTTTATCTACGACACAGAGGAACCGGAGTATGGACTCTGAGGCATGAAATGCCTGGGCTCTCTCATCCTAGACCTGCTACTGACTTAAGCCCCTGCATTCTCTGTGTATACTAAGCAGTTCTGGAAGGACCAAGAGTGAGGTCATGATGTTTGATGAAGTGACTCATTGTGTGTATCCCTTTGATGATATGTCTGATAGGTGGAGGTGCAGGAAGGCTGTCTGCCCCCAAGATACTGATCTATCTTTTTCTGGATCTACTGGCATATGGAACATGCACATAGAAATGAACACACACACACACACACACACACACACACACACACACACATGTGCATACAGATAGAACGTCAACCCCTCCCCAAGGACATCTTTGTACAATGTTCCTGGGACTGGGGGAGAGAGAACAAAGACAAGAAAATAAAAGTTCAGAGGGAAGCATTAGAGATCACAGGTTGATTAGGGTACAGTGATCTTCACTTTCTTCTTTAAGATTTTATTTGTTTTCCAAATCTAAAAATCTCTACATGTAGGTTTTTATAATTAGTAAGGAAATAATTGCTTTAAACAACTGGCAGCTGTCTTTTCCTGCTCTGTTTGGAGATTCTGCATCTCTTAGACTAAGAATCTAATTTCACTGACACAGAAACCCTATAGATAAACATGCCTTGAAAATCAGCAATAGAAAGAAAGGCCTTATCAAAGTGGATCCAGTCAGGTAAGGGAGGATGCTGCACAACAGGCATTTGTAATCAACCACAGCACTCTCTGATAGTAGCTGTGACTCTGGGCTCACCGGGTAGCCTGCCACCCACACTGGAAGCAAGGCCACATTTGCATTCTCATAGGAAAACTGCATATTTAATCTGTCTTGTTAGTTTAAACTTACTTGCTTTGGGAGGACCAGCAGGCTATGAGAAGACTGTTTCCATTTCTCCTGTCTTGATCCATATAGACTTTTTAATAACATGAATGAGCTTTGATACTAGAGAGATGGATTATGTAAAAACCAGGTTCTGACTGTTCTAGGAAAATAAGTGGAATGGGCGCTGGCAGGCCCACTTCCCGTTGAGTGACAACTGGCTGGATCTCAGCAGAAGCCGCTTCCTCAGGACACGATGTGTGCGATCCACCTCAGCTCGGCCGTCCTCATCCTTTTCGGCTCTCCTTCTGTTCAGCTTGGTAACCAACTTTCCTGCAGAAATTTTGCTTTGTGATCCTTGCATTGTAACCACTTTGCCTGCACAGGACAAGCGCATGAAGCTGTGACATGAGAAGGCCACTATCCACCGCCTCTCTGTGAGCTGCAGTGATATTAGAAGACTCTGGCCCTTAGGGGCACAGAGGCCTCTCTGCTGTGACCTACAATCCATGTCGCTGTTTTCTGTCTTGATCCAAAGACCAGGAACTGAAGGGGCAGCTCTGCTTCAGGCTCATTTACCCCCTAAAGGCGAGAGGCTATTTAAAGCTCCAGAGAGCTCCGAAGGACTCTTGAGGCACTTGTGATCATTCAAGATGCAGAAATTTTTGTTTTGTTTTGCCATTTTGGAAGGACTGATTAACATGCCAATTGGGCTTTCCGTGATCATGCTTAAGATATTCCTCTACGAGTGAACTCTGGTGTCATGACTTGTTATAACAGCCACACCAGGGTACATATGTGCACATGCAATCAGCTGGCAAAGGAAC
Source organism: Myodes glareolus (assembly GCF_982192425.1). Taxonomy (NCBI): domain Eukaryota; kingdom Metazoa; phylum Chordata; class Mammalia; order Rodentia; family Cricetidae; genus Myodes; species Myodes glareolus. The sequence continues at coordinate 6,308,771 of NC_142026.1, read as the reverse complement.
ACCCCCAGATCCCAGGAGGACAGCTATTCCATATAACAAGGGGCCATGGCATTTCCTTTGTGTGGCTACAGACTTGTTATAGGCAAGGAGCCAGACCTGCTAATGCATTTCTTACAAGGTTAAAGAAGAACAATCTTCCTTCCAAGGTAAAAGAGAGAGGCAAGCCCTAATTTTGCTTGGCTGGGAAGTATGGCTGCCCTTAGAAAATGATGCTGACCCTTCATTAATACGAAGACTTACTAAATGATGCTTTAACCATTTATGGTTCTTTTCCATTCTCTCACTCCTGATTGAGATTAGCCAGTATCTTCATGGTCAGAAAAAAATACTACAAGGTTCACAGTTCAAGTGCAGAAATTCTCTTTGTCATTACTAATAATCCAGTATAGAAGACAGATTCATAATGAACACCTTAGTGAGAAAATATCCAAAAATACAAAGTTCTAACAGACATATTAACCTTGACACAAGCAAGATATCCCAAAATCTGGATTTGACAATTAGATCTGAACCTTACTAGATATTCTACCTCCAAGCATTTATGAGCAAACTTTCCCACCAAAATGTTAGTTATTGCTGAATATAATTTGGCATTACATCCTTTGGCACAATCTTTTGCTCAAATACTTCCTCCATTTTGAAATCATCTTAATCCCAAGCGTAGAAAAAGCATCCCTCCTCCCTAGAACCGCTAATATGTATCGAGAGTGAATTATGTCATTTTTAAAGGATGCATTTTGCTCACAAAATTGAGATCTCATTACTGTGTTTAGGATATGGAATAGTGCTAGACTCATATTCAACCAGTGTTTGTCAAAGGTGAGAAGGTGGATGAAGGCAGAAAAGGAAACTCAAACTGGACACATCCAATACTTGGGTCTACTTACCTCAAAAGACCGGCTCCTTGTATGAAGTCTGTGTGTACACTGCTTCTGTGACTTGAGTATGATTTTCATTTTATTAGTGATGAAATCTAAATATCTTTTCAAATACATCAAAACTCACTTTTGTCAGGAAGCCCCCTATACCTATCTCTTCTTTTTTTCCCTCTTATTTATGCTCTCCAAAGATTAATTTCTTACTTTGGGCTCAAAGACTTCTACTTAATGTTTTTCTCTCGTTGATTAACTGAGCAATTAGAAGGCGAAGAGTTTTCTTGTGTTTTTTCATCTTTTAAACTCTTATCACAAGGCACAGACTTTTGGGTGGATGAATGGATAAGAAATCCCTGACCCTTTCATGTTAATCTCAAGGTACCTACCTTAAATTTTAAGTTATTCAGAAATTCTGTCTTGAGCAAATAGATCATCTACTTAATTGAGCTCTTATTTAGGAAGTTTCTGAATCCCATTTCTGGGTCACTTTTTTTTTGTTGTTGCTGCTATCAAGGGAGAATGAACGACTCATTTCAATGTCAGCCTCAAAACCAGGATAACCTAAAGGACAGTGCATCACAGATTCGGATCACTCCTTTAAAGTCTACTATAAATGGCACCATGCTTACTTTAAGTGTGTCATTTGTGCTGTGTAAATGTTTCTGCATTTCCTTTATTGCATGAAATTACACAGAAACCAAAGGATAAGAGGTAATGGACACAAAATCTTGAGGCAATCATTCCAACTCGGTAGATGGGGAAGCATTAAGATGACTAAGGGGAAGACAAGAGTCAGTTAGACCCGAAAAGCAAATGGGTGAGGTCATGAGATCAGCAGCACATAGGCTCATAACTGAGTCTATAAAGTATCCTTCGGAAATAAAGAAGGCTTCTGGACGCTCATGATGAAAGGAGGGAAGTCAGCAGCTGTGTGTGTCTGTGCTATATCACACAGATAAGTAAGGCACACCTGCTGGATGCAGGGAAGAGCTATTGAAGATGTTCACCAGGAAGGATGTAAGTTGGTCACTAATTCTATATGAGCTGTCAAGGTAACTTACTTGAAGTATGTCTGATGGTGTAACGTACATAGCCTCTTCCTCCTTTGTCCTCCTTTCACCTCCTTCCCACTTCCTCCTCTCTCTCCTTCCCTCCTACTTGCTCCCCCCCCCCCCCCGCGTGTGTGTACACATACACACCGTCATGTTAATTTGGTGCCAAATCAAACTGTGGATGTTACTGCTAGCCATCAACTCTTTAAACTCAGATGACAAGACACTAAAAACACAAAATAAAATCAACAGTGGTATGATTCTCACTATTCTCTTTTTGCTTTCTGATTCATATGAGGTCAAGGACTTCCAGTGACCCCAAAAAAGTTCTAATCCAGAAATGTTTACCATTAAGCAGAGATTTTCTTTTGCTCCATTGACTGCTTTGATTTTCAGTGAGCCTTTGACTGACACTGCTCATCCCAGATGATATCAGCCCCGTGGCCACTTAGCCAATGATGCAAGAAAACACAGAGACAAGAGTTAAAATAAAACCAATCAAAGCACAAAGCTACAACATTCTACATTAATAAAAGTTTTAATGTACACTCAACTAAAAGATGCATAAGGATGACAGAATCTCCGTTCACAGGCAGCTAACAGGATTAGAATTTATCAAACAAAAGTTCAGGTTGTGCATTTAATAATAATAGTACAAACTGTTAAAGTTGAAGGGGAAAAACTAAAGTTAACAATGGAAGCATTAATGACCTTAAAATGGGATGGGATGATTAAAGAAAGAATTCAAGTATTGTTGTAAAGTTTTTCAGACATCATCTCTGAAAAGCTGTGCATTTCCCATCTTTGCATAGTGAAAACAAAAGACAGCACGTCACTTGGCAAAATTCCACAGCTCTATGTGATTCATGTTTCAAACATGCACCTATGTGTACTGCTCACTTAGCCGGGAGGAGTAGCTCTAATTCAGTGGGCTCATGCACTACCCCAAGTGAGCAATGACGTTAGCACACACCCCCTCATCCAGGTGTCATTAATTATCGCAGCAAAAGAATAGCAAGTGAAATGGGAACTCGGTCTTCACTGAACAATCCTGTTGGGTAACATCAAACAATGGCCACCTTGTGCTCTGAATTCAAATGGATAAGAAGGAGTATTCACACCACGAATAAATGGCATGTGCAAGAGAAAAGGTAGCAAAGGGTTTGAAACTCCATAACCTAACACCACTGAAAATGGTGCTAACCCATTGCGTACAGTATGACTGCACTCCCCTTCACGTCCGTGCACACATAGCTTAACACTTGTGCATTTTACATACACACACAAATAATTTAACATTGGAGAATAGGTTTGCCTACCTAGGAAACTGTCAGCGTGACCAAAAGTTACACTGACATTTGTCATATGTACATAGTATTTGGGGACCACTGTGGTCTGATTTAAAACATAACATCGCACATTTACAATGTTGTTTGTTAAATGCTCAAAAGTTAACATTAGAGATCTGTTTTCTAACTGGCATGGTTCCATGTTCAATAAAGTCACACGGTGTCTTGGAAATAGTGAAATGAGTACAGTGTGGTTGCCAGCTGCTTGGTATAAGCGGACCCCTTAACAGTGGAACAACAGGGAGCGATGCCAAGTTATCTGAATTTTCTCCAACCTTCTTCCAAGCTGAGCCACTGCCTTTCCATAAAGGGGTACAACCTGTGTCTTATAAAACCAGGAATAAGGCCAATAAACCTTATTGATAGCCCTGTTGTCGCTATATAAGCAAACAGCAAGTTCAAGCAAGAGGCTGCATACCTGCATAGCACCTGATTCCCAGAAAGCCACCCGAGGATTCAGATGTTAGGTTATGGTCTGGGGTGGTATATAGCAATCAAGATGTCTGTGCTGCCTGTGTGAAACTTCAATAACTAAAGATACCTGTGAGGGAAGAGGGGAAACTCCAGCTCTAAGCAGCCCAGTTTCAGGAAATCCTCCCTTCTAGTCAAGAAAAATGTAAAACCCGCTGCACGAGTCTTGTTGGAAAGGGGTTTAGAGCTCAGTGCAGATCTTGGGGGATTAAATTCTAGATGGGGTTCACTGAGGCCATCCTGTACAAGTCTGAAGATCTAAAACAAAGACAGCAGAGAATTTCTTCAGTAATTTGTTACCCTGACACTTCAGTGGAAGCTATCCTGGCTATACATTAAAGAAGGAATGGGTGAAGGAAAGGTAAGGGAAATCCAGAGTCTCAGGAATGTCAAGATTCTCTCTCCCAGCTACTGGAACAAAAAAAAAAAGAGTGTGGGTTCATATGTGGTGGAACCCCATTACAGTCCACCAGAGTCCACAGGCCAGATAAACACTGAGGGCCAAGCGAGCTCCCGAAATCACCAAAGCTGAATGACAGGCGGAAATGACCAGAAGGCTCCCTGCTACTCGGCCCCATCACACTGCGTTCTGAGGCAAGAAGACGAAGTATAAATGAAATGTGACAAAAATATACAGGAACAGAATGGAAAGCTTAACTTTCCTCCAAGCTTTCAACATTTAAAAATTATTAATTTTTATTTAAGGCTTTAAGTTTCTCCTCCTTTCACATTGAGGACAGGGAAAGAGAACTGGCTAAACCAAAAACTAAAACCATGACCTTGGCACTTTTGTGATTCATTTGAGAAGGGTCTCTGCTTTCTTACATTATATACATGTGCTTATGATGACATCAAAAATTTTAGACTCATCAGAACATATATACTCACATTTACATAATTTTTGTGTTCTTGATATGGGTTGTTTTGTGTCCTCTGCTTTTTTTTTTCTTAATGTTGGTTTCAAGAAAATAGCTTTGTTTTGTGCCCAAACTCCTTGTATCTGGGGCTACATCTGTTTTGTTAAGCAAGCCCAACAATCATTGGACATGTTATAAGAGAGGACAGAGAAAATGAAGGAAAGAAAATGAGAGAAAAGAAAGAAAAAGAGGACGTGGAGCAAGCAACAACTCATGTAGGGAGAATCTTCGCAAGGAAAACATTCCAATACAGACAAGCTAAAATGGCATGTCAAAATCTCCTATTTCCGTATTTACATCTACAAAAGAACTATACAACAGCATCATTCAAATTCCAATCCTATTTCCAAAGGATGCTTGGTCCAGGGGAGAAAATGATGGGGAAAGGGAATTCAGCAAGAGTGTAGTCTGGCTCAGTGCTGCCGTGGGTTGGTCTAGAGTAGGAGGGACGTGGTGGTGAGGGAAAGGGATGGGGCGGAGGATGGTGAGGATATGAATGGGAGGGGGGGCAGGGGGGGGAGGCGTTATCCAGGCCTAGGCAACTTCTGTGTGTTCATCTGTCTTCTTCCCCTTAGGACTTCCACTGTAGGTTTTGCTGAAGATCGGCTTGCTAGCTTGATGTTATAGATGCCATGCAGTTTTATTTTTATCCTTTCCAAAATTGGATCTTCATGCCACTGGAGTTTGTCTTTGATAGTAAAGGGGGAAAATCATGCCAAATCACTTAGAAGATGTTAAGTGTCAGCAGGCTAAAGGGGAAATCATTTGCTATGTGTTCTTTTATTGCACTTTGCTGTTTTTCCTTTCTCCTTTAGTTAAAAAGAAAAAAATAGAGGATTCTGAACAGTTCTTTTTTTAATGACATGGTCTTTAGCCCCTCCCCTTTATTGACAGGTGACAGGAGGGTTTACTTGAAGTTATTTCCAAAAGGGACAGTTTTCTTGTACCCCATCCCCATTTCCACACTTAAGTTCTGTAGTTATTACCACCCGATGGTCTTGTTTACAGACTTCAGAGTTCCGGCAGCACGGCTAAAAGCCCGTCACACCCAGAACCCAACAGTACAAGGTGGCGCTCCTCCAGTGCAGCTGACTCAGATGGGGCCTTGCTGAGTAGGATCGAACCTCCTCTTCTTGACGTTTCTTCCAGAGTACATTAAAAGAAGATTCAGGAAAAGGGAAAGAAAGGCCACAATATTAATCAGATGATGTTGAGGGATAACGGATAGCAACAACAACGAAGCTAGTTCCAGAGTGGAGTAACCAGTTCACACAGAGGCAGCCTCCAAACTAACCCAGAACACAGAAGAGCTAATGTGCTGGAATGGCGTTCCACTTCCCCACGAGATAACAAACTTTGGGGAAGATCAAGAGAAACTTCAGATTATTCATTTTCAATCACAAATTGGACTAATTCCAGAAGTAAATGCCATTGCTAATTGATCAGAGGAGAAGCACTGCAGGATAGCCCCTCTGGTGCTTCCTCCCGAGGGAACTAGGAGCAACCCGGAAGGTCCTGAGTTGTTTCCCTTAAGCCCCCAGAGTTCTGTAGCAATGGACTATCTCACATAAGTGGGGAAAAAAACCTTGTTGTGCCTGGTTATTTCTGCCTTGGGTGTGTGAGGTCGTATTCCACTATGGAACAAGCACTTTTAAAGGCAGGAAGTTGGCAGACAGAGTGCACGGGGAGGTGGTACACTCAGGAGAATGAACACAAGCTGGGTTAGCCAAGCAAATGCAGCAGTTCAGCTCTGCTGAGGAGAGCAAGTTCAAGTGCTCACAGTGTCCAGTCTCCTAAACAGTGACTCCTGTGCTGAGAAAGGGAGAGAGAGAGAGAGAGAGAGAGAGAGAGAGAGAGAGAACCAGCAAGACACAACAAGGCAACAACATGAGTTGACTATAACCTCCCCATGGTCTGGCTTCATGTGGGGCATCAAGCAAGGGGCTCATGCATTAGTTTGCAGACTGGCAGGCGCAACAGTGCCGCCACCAAGGCATCATGCAAAACTGGAGACTGAGGAGCCCTCTGCTCCCTCATTCCCACGCCCACATACTCAGGGCCAACTGGATGCCTTCACAGGCCCTAAGCACCAAAACATTGCAGCAGACCCCTCCTCACCCACGTCCTTCCAAACAGAAACACAGCCAAAGCTTAAAGCAGGCAGAAGAGTGCCCTGTGAAGTTCCTGTCTTTCCCTGAAGATCCACTTGGCTGCTTCTCTTTTGAAATATCAAGCATTGCCGTCTTCAGCAAAAATATCCCTTTTCTTTTTTCTGAAACTGCCATTGAAAAGGTTTTCATGAAAGCTTGGACATGTTTACTCTGGTTTAACAACTTAATTCACTGCTGTAAACACTCTTTGCATTAGGGTTGCTGACTTTTCTTACCACCCAGTCCTCTGTGAAGTCAGCGACCTGGAGCACAGGCATCGATGACTGCACCGGAAGCATAGGTTAGGATGCATGGGACATCTCTATAATGTGTCCGTCACCAAATGAACACTGTGAAGCTCAGGACCTGCATTTGCCATCAAGGCTCGTGCTCTCTGAGAAGATGTTTAAGAGAGGAAATTCCTACTAAAGACTCAGGGAAGAGAAACACCAACTGCCTGACCTTGAGAAATTACCCCAGAGGACCAGAGACCCGACCCAACTCGGATGTCTGTTAATGGAACTCAGGAGAACCATCAAACTAGCTCAACAAATGTCAACCCAGAGGACAGAACAAACCCAACGAGTACTGAACAGAAGGTGACCTCACTACCCAACTCTGAATTCTTTCATTCAAACGCAGCTACTGTTCAAGGTCAGAAGAACTAGGCAGCCTGTTTTTCAGGAGAGATCTAAAATTTCTCATTCAGCATAGCACCCAGGAAACTCTAGTGTCCAAAAGTGTGTGTTCCTCTTAAATGTCAGTTTTTGAAGCTTAGATTGCACTCTTCCCATAGAACAACAGTCTACAGGGTTACCAGGTTCTTCGGCCAGACTAAGAAGTCGTTACCCTATAGAGCCCTAGGTTTTCACTGAACAGTACCAACAGCAGACTGGAGGACATTATCTCTTCTGCTGAAGTCCCAGCAGTGCAGAAAGCAAGCTGCAGCACAGGGGAGAGGGAAACCAGAGATGAGCAGAGAAAGATCCCCGCAAGCCCTCTGTGAGGCTCCTTCACAGTTAAGCCATACATCCACTGGGGGGCACTATACATTAAGCACTGCCTGTCCTGAATTTTCTACATGTTCAGAAGACTTTCTGTTCTGCTTTAGTGTGAAAGTGAAAACTACAATCTATGGGTCCTTGCTGGCTCCATTCCCAGACCGTTTTGTCCGAATGCCCTCTGCTCACTGAATTTTGAAGGTAACTTTGCTATTACAACCAGAAAGGTATTTCTGGACCATTGTAAAATATCAACACGATCCCTTAGGATTACCCTGACACCATTTTTACCATTTTTTTTGTACTTGTGGGAAATCTAAGCTTTTGCCTAAATGCATGTAATTATATACATCCACATGACATTAAAATCTCTAGGTAACAACAGATGGGGGTCTTTTGACAAGAATGGAGAGTTATCTACTACTCCAACCTTTAGCAGAATTAGGTGTGAATATTGTGCCTGGATGTATGTAAGTGCATTCGTTCATGCCCAATGCCCTGGCATTGAGGGAGAGAGCACCAGCTCTGCCAGAACTGAGTTTTAGACAGTTGCAAGTTACCATGTGAAAACCAAAACCCAGTCCTCTGCAAGAGCACCAAGTGCTCTTAACTGCTTACCTCTCTAGCCACTTATTGTCACATTCTTTATCTTAGTCTCCATGTCCATCACCAAAGACACCCCCCATCACACACACACACACACACACACACACACACACACACACACACTTAAACTCTAGGCCACCTTGCACTGAGCTCATTTCCTTGGGGGTTTACGTCAGGAAAGTCATGCATGTTCCTGGTTGGCCTGGCATCACAGTGATGTATGGAGGATCAAGCGTCTAGGGTCTTGGACAATAAGGGGATGTGACTCTGCACTGGAATATGACATGGGATTTAGAAGCAAAAGCATCAGTTCAGTTATTCTGCTCATAGAGAAAATGGATAAAATTTATTCCACTTCCTAACTTCAAGAAAATTAAAATAATTCCCTTCCCCATCAAGATTCGGTTATTTTTCTGGCTATAGCCCTTCAATTGTCATTTTAGAAGAGGACCAACTATGACAATCTTTTATTTGGATAAGAAATGGAATACAATGGAGCTCAGGCTGACAAAAAATAGTTTTGAACTAAGAGAGAGTGCTAATACAAGTGCTTTCTGAGAGAGAGAGAGAGCGAGAGAGAGAGAGAGAGAGAGAGCCACCTGCGATAATCACAGGCTTGATAAAGGAACATCTCAGCAAGAACTGTCCTAAGAGGACCTATAACTGCCCATACAGTCTCTGCTGGCAAAGGTGGAAACCCGTTTGCCCTTGGAGCCTATGGAGACCAGGTGGGATTGGGGGGCAAGTGATAGTTTTCCGATATGAAGACATTGTAACATGGCGGAAGGACCCATACTCACTCTGGAATCAATGCCAGCAAACTCCCTCACTGTCATCTTCATGCCCTTCTCTTGCCCTGCCAAGAACTTCGTTTTCCCCATAGCTATCACTTGTAATATTGGTAAATATTGTGCGCATGAGCTCACAGAGAGGCATGAGCCTCAACTGAGGCTAGCCTGTAGGCAATCTTAATTAATGCTTGATGGGGGAGGGGCCAGCCCATTGTAGGTGGGGCATCCCCTGGCTGGTGATCCCTGGTTCTATAAGAAAGCAGGCTGAGCAAGTCATGAGGAGCAAACCAGTAAGCAGGACTCCTCCATAGCCTTGGTATTAGCTCCTGCCTCAAGGTTCCTTCCCTGTTTTAATTCCTGTTCTGGCTTCAATGCTGTAGGAAGAAGGTGGGCAGGATGGTGTGCCATAGCCTATATTTGTTTCCCACAAAATGCCTCAGAAGTAACCACAAAATTTTCAACACCTGGAAACTTTGCCATTCAGTCATGCCTTAGTAGTATCCTCCAGACCTCAAAACATGGAGTCTGAATTTACCCAACATTACTGCAATTACTGCATGCCCATTTGACATTACTCAATATATCTAAATGCATGAGTGTAATAACAAGAATCCCAACAAAGGGTACTCTTTTCTTTTTGGGGGAATTCTACAACTTTGCATGTGGAAGGCCTGTGTACATTGACCAAAGGTTTCAGACTCTATGATCTAAAAAGAAGCAGCCTAAAATTGTGTTAATTTCAGATTACAATAATTCTGATACATTTGCAAAACATTATCAACATAAAGCGCACCCCACACACATATCCACATCCTCCCAAAGTCAGGTCTTCCAACCTCTAACTCACAAATGTGCTGTAAGGAAAGAATCAGAGACACTGGTGAGCGGCAGCATTGTGTCTCTTGTCTGTCTCTGCATGTCTGTGCTGGTAAAGGATGGTTGTGACTCTCCTCCACATCTAAACTACGCAGCAAATCACATCTAAAGGGATGCGGCAGCAGGGAAAAGTGCCACCTCCCACCAATCACACCTGTTCTTCTCATCTCAAAGGGTACCCACCCTCAAAGGTTTCCGGCAACTTTGCTCTCTCCTCTTCCAGGAAGGAAGGATTTCCAACAGCGCTATCTAGAACAATCTTCTTTACAGCTATTTCCAATTTCTGCTTCTAAAGGAAACTTTTTATTTACACTGAAGTCAGTGACACTCTGAAACGCTTCCAACTCAGTACTTCAAATTATCTCTAATCGCCTTCAGCTCTGTCCAAGTGGTGGGAAAACTTGAGCGTTATTGCTGAGTACAGACAGCCGTCCATTGTGAGGTAGGAATGACAATTCTCAGCTCGATATAAACTACCAGGCCTTGTTACTATCTAAAGTAAACAGCGTGGCAACTCGTAGCATGGAGTACAAGAGCGTCTCCAAATTCCAGTTCCAGAAATTAAACAAAGGAGAAGTTAAAGCTTTGAGAAATATTCTTGGCCTGCTGCCCCCAAGGCATCAAAGTCTTTACAGCACATTTTGTGCAGGATTGTGCCTTTCTACACTTTATCAGGAGTGACAGCAGAAAATCAGAAGGGGCTTCAGCTGGGCTCACCTGGAAGTGTCCCTGTACCACAGTCCCCACACAAAGTTGGCCGATCCGGGTTTCAGCCTTGCTTGGTTGACAGTGTCAACCCCTCACCCTGTGCCCTGCTCTTCTGATGACTGCACAGCTCTCTTAGACGGGAATCGTTCGCACAGAGCCTAACCCACAAATCGACACAGTGATAAAGGCTTTTCCCCAGGACATGCAGTTCAAGCTGAGAGCCAGCCAGGCTGCTGTTTGAGGTCCTGCTACGGAACAATGCGCCCTCACTGAGAACAAAGAAACAGTACATCTGGCATTGCATGGCGTGGCCATGAAGCGCAGGAGACAGTTTCTTGGGCCTTTGAAATGACTGCTTCTTAAAGCTAAGGAGATGCACACCACAGAATGAGCCGACTTTCTTTTCTGGAGACGTATGTAATTTTTTAAAAGGAAGCAGTACAAATAGAATGCACAGTTTCCACACAGTGACTTTTTCACGGTAGTGGAGCATGAAGGAAAGTTTTCCCTTGCAATGGGGAAAATCCAAAGAAAATCACACCACTTCTGAGATTCCCCTTATGTGATCCAGGATGGACAATGGTCTCATTCAAATGAGAAGAAATCCAAATCTGAGGAGCCTGTTCCCTGTGCGTGTTTCTGCCTGCATGCTGATGAGAAGAGTGTTGTTTCACTAAGTGCAGCTTTCTAGACGTCTGTGTAGAAACCAAGCTCCATTCGATAAGCATTCCAAGTAGAAGTCCCTCAAATGCTATGGACTTATTCATTAAATCTTAACACCATACATAACAAATTAGCAGAAAAGGTTCATTTATTTTGATCATATCTTGGTATCTTTTCTTTCATAACCAACTTCTAATAATAATATTTTAACTGGTTTAATGAAGTCCACTACACGTTCATTCCAAACAAAGTTTCTTCCATTGAGTGGCTGGATGGAAGCAAAGTGGTTTGACTGCAGGTTTTATTCCTCATTTAAATTCATCCCAAACAATCTGGATGAAACTTGATTTATGAAAGAGACTATATGCAAAGGAAGGCTTACTTACAAATAATGAAAACCATGGTAACAGAGCTCAAAATGTATGGAAGTGACTCTCTGTTAAATCCGAGGTTCAAAATATCCAGAATAGATAAACCATAAACAGATTTAAAAACATTAAACACAATAGGGTTTATCTGTGATTATTCAGTATGGACTACTTTAATAAGCTTGATTATCAATATGCAATCCAAATTAAAAGTCATTATGAAAGCATAGCAGGCCACTCAGCTATGTAAATGTTACAGTAAAGGCCGCACAACCATTGCTTTCAAATTTTGTTGGTTAGAGAAATAATAAAAGTATTTTTTCAAGTATTTGAAAGTAAATAATGCAGATCTTCAAATTACAAAGTTACATGTTAGGTGGTGTCTGAGGTTGTAGCTAACCCTCGTGGACTAGAATCAGTGTCCAGCAGAAACAATTAGGAATTTATGTGTATTTATGTCCAATATGTCTCCCTGGTCACCTAACTGTACACAAAAGCACCCCCGGAGACTTGCTCCCACAAGTAAGAATGTCTCCTATTTAAGTGCTCTGGCTTCAAATTCAAGTGACCACCTTCCATTGCCCATGCTTCCCTGTCTGCCTGCAGATGACAGTTGAAGCTCACGTCCTTTGTATCCAACCCACTGCTGGGTAAAAGCACATTCTTTTTGTGGTTGTGCTCTTAACAACAAAGTCTCGTAGCAGGAACTCAAAACCAGGTTATGTAAGCAGAAAAGAGAGGTGCCCGAGCCACAGAGAAATAGACATGCGGCGTTGCTTACTTAAATCCCCAGCCTGTGCCCCCAAGGACAATAGCTGCTACCAGGATGGCACCAGCGATGGAGCCTATTATGAGATTGGTGGCACTAGGACCTGCGACAAAGGATCATGGGAAGAAAGTCATGTGAGCCAACTGCTTTCATTACCACAACGGAAAGGCAGGTAAGCAGCTTCAGGAACTAAAACCCTGCTGTGCAAGGTCCCTAAATTGCTTTCTTGTGTTAGCTTTAATCCCATGTCGGATGCCTCCATCAGTGATTGGTTGGATTAGTTTCCTTTGAATCTACCCTTTCTTTGCCACTGATGTTAAATTCATCTTCCTGAAAACCTGAAACAGAGCAGCCCCATCTGCTTTCAGGGCACGTGTGTTGTCTTTTCCTCCCCGTACCCCATATCATAAAGCAAACAGGTTTGTGCAAATAAAGAACGGGGCTCCATTAGCACTGGCTCCAGCTGATTGTCAAATACGGGAGATAAATGACCCCATGACCATGCTTCTCCAACCCACAAGACAACCAACACAGCACATTCTTGATTTGCTGTTGTTGTTGTTGTTGTATACTGGGAGACAGGGAAAATTTAGTCAGAAAAGGTCAACCAATAAAGATTTGGCTTTAAATTTTGTCCTCAGGTATTTCTTCCTGATTCTTCAGTGTTAAACCCCCAAAGGGCTTGTAGGTACAGGAGACCTAAAATTTATAAGACTAATCTCTAGGAAACAGAGGAGGGGAAAGACTTCTTTACATTCCATTTGAGAATATCTTTTAAATTTTCATTTCTCACTGAGAAATTGGAAATGTGGCAACATATTTAAAAAGTGGAGAAGACGTCAAGACGACAACATGCACTGAAGAGACCACCATTGGTAAGTTGGTAGAAATTACAGTAACTCCACTCTTCTCCTGCATTCGGCCCTTAAAGATCAAAACAAAGTTATACATAGTTTAAATGTTTAAACTAAGAATGAAATTTCACGTCTTCCAGGATCTCCTATGCACACACATAGCAGTGTCCCCTGATACCCAACTACCTTCAAGTGCTAGCAACGTATTCCTGCCCATGAGTCACAAACTAGCCAATTTTGTTGGTTTTCCTAAAACCCTTAGGTTTATTACAGACATTCTTTGCCAGACAGAAGAATCTTTCTTCTTTCCTCTCAGTAGTGGACACCATTGGTGACATCATCACAACTGTTTCTGCCCAGAAATCATGTAGAAGTAGAGGTGGGAGTGGATGGAGAGAGCGGTACAGCAGAGCTGCAAGGTGGGGTCTTCTTTGGCTCGTGGGGTCTGACATGCTCTTACATCACAGAGGAACATGAATCTCTGTGGCCTTTGGAGATAGAGGATAATGAATAACAGCAATGAGAATGATGAGTGCCTTTGAGAGACTGTATGGTGAGCACCAACTCCACTCATATTTGACATATCTCACTGATTCCTCACCAAGGAACATGTGAGGCGGGAATGTGGACCATCCCGACTTCAAGACTTGTGTTATAAATCAGGGCCAACAGACTGGAGTCCACAGACCAAATTTGTCCTCACTATCTGTTAGGGCGAAGACATTTTGCTGTAGCAAGCCATGCTTTTTTTTTTTAAACCTATATATCGACTATGGTTGCTTTTGATAGCAACGTTGAATGGTTGTGATGGATACCCTGCAGCTAGAAAGACAAAACTATGGACACCTGGCCTGTCACAGAAAGTTGGAAACTTTACTCTACTTCCCACATTTCCTTCCACTTCTCCACGGTGCAATCTGAAGAAATTGCTTTTTCAAAAGTAGTCATAGTACCCTGGATGCACCTACACTTAAGTCAGCTTGCATTTTATTGGCTCAGAAAACAGGCTGGAATCAAATTCAAAACAGAATCCATGAGAAGTGATTCCCGCTGTACAGCGCGAAATGAAGAAGTAGAAATTTAGAAGTTAAATCTGCCCTGGAAGCCTTACTGATTAAGTGAACACTGCACTATCAATTAATCCAGGAAGTATTAAAACTATGTTGTACTGTATGTTTCTATTTCCTAAAAATTTATTATCAATTACAAATAAATGGAACTTGAAGGGGGAAAGTCAGTATGCCACTAGAGAAAACGTTCACGAAACGAGAACAACATAACTTATATTTATGGAAAACAATGTACATTTACACACTTACCTGTCACAAGCATAAATAGCAACAAATTAGCCACACTGGAAAGGATGGAAGAGAACAAATGCTGGGAACAGGGATGTTTACAACAAAGGTTTGTTTTTGGTGTGTGTGTGTGGCGGTGGTGGGGGGTCCTATCCTTCTCTAAGACTTGAAGGAAGACCAGAATTTATTGCTTTGGCTGTATCTGAAGGCACCGAAACTGTGGCCACGAAGCATCAATTGAGAGGATCTTTTAAAAACTACCTTTCTTCTTAGAAGAATTTCACATAAATATCCATGCCTAGAATCTGTCCCTGGGATCGGAACATTTAGCCAATAGTCATAAGGTGCATCTTGCAGGAACAAGTTCTTGTAGTCAAACATATTAGTACTGTTACATGCTTCATTTTCTCACAGATAAAAAGAAATGCAAGCCCCTTTCCAGTGTTCCTCCCTCTCTCCCGATCTAACTAGCTTCACAGACGATATTGATGGAATATGAGTTAAAGGGCATAGGACTAAGCTGGGCATGAGGGCTCATATCTGCAATCCCAGCACTTAGGAATCTGAGGCAGAAGGACTGCTGCAAGGTCAAAGCTAGCCTTGGCTACACAGTAAGTTCCAGATGAACAACACAGTTGAGTGAGACAAGACTCTGTCTCAGTATCATTTTGGAAAGACCCAAGGCTGGCCAGGCCTTCTGACTACAGTAGAACAGCCCCATGTGTAGCCTACAGACCTGCTCCTCTCCCACTGCTAGCTTGTGCCCCAACTGCCTGACTTGACTATGTAAGGAGAGCTGATGTGTCCCCAACTAGTACAACTGAGGGCTATGCTGACAGTGGACATGCACACTCTTTGGGCTAAGTCAAGGACAGCTGGTGTCTCTTTAAGATTCTGGTGATTCATTCTTTGGCCACTGTAAAGTGCTAGCAGAACCCCAGGACACAGAAACACAATCTGAGAAGGGTGGCTCCTGCTGTGTGTAAGTAAATGCTCTCTGGTTAATGAAGAGAAACGGGCTTCCTGATAAACAAGCCCAGTCTAGCAACCTCAGCCATCCGGAAGGTGTGGATCAAGGACAGCGAGAGCTAAAAGGCCTCGGGAGTCTAATGGGTAAGTGACACACAACACACTGGGTGGACACCGCATATTTGAAAGACAAACCAAGCAGATGAATTGCAGCTGTTCCCCTAAAATTGCGTGGGTTTGAAATCAATATATTTTCATTTTTCATGTTCCTTGCTCCAGTGTTTATGAAAACTTCAAAGTTGAACTATGAACCCATGCTATAACAACAAAAAAGAAAAGAAGAGAAAAGAAAAAGAAAGCAGTGTCCTTAATGTCTTCTTTTGAAAAACTGAGTTGAAGCCTTCTATATCATTGTAAACAAATAGAAACTCAATCAGTGGCTATCATTATCACCATCTTTAAAAAGTGTGATAACTGTTGGTATTTCCAACTGTATTTAGATACACATAGATTAATTTGAGCGATAAAGGTAAATTTATTATAATACTTTTATAAAACTCTCACACAAAATCATTTTGCCAATTAATAAAAAAAATTAAGATCCCAAATTACAAGTGGGAGAGCAAAGGAAGCTTTGGGCTCTTGCCTTAATTGTGAATAAGTACCCCAACACTGTTTTATGCCCCACATTGTTCCAGACAAGAGAAGGTTCTAAAGTGCATGAGAAAATCACAAGACACAAAGACGTCCACATCACACCACAGATCACACCAGCACAGAAAATGACCAACAAGACAAAACATGGAAGGGTCAGGGTTCAAGCGTCACCTCATACACCAAGCAGCAAAGAAAGACACGTGGAAACTCACGAGGGTATGCTTACTCTATTCCCCACCCTGTGCCTCCAAAAATCACCCCCAGGGCCAGAATGGTGCCAGCCACAGCCCCTATGAGCCTGCTTGTGGCCATGCTCACTGTGTGGAGGGAAAACGGAGATTTTTTTTTAACAGAGGAAATCACACACTGATTTCACTATCATACAAAATAATCTCTCCAGGAAATGCTCTGAAAGTTAGCTAAATATGGATATCTTTGTTTTTAAAGTTTGAAACTAAGATGGACATACACTGGAGAATATATGAAATAATTTTTATCTTCAGACTCTATATACCCTGCTTTAAAGCATAATCCCTTTAAATATTTTTAAGCTCATAAGTAGCCCAATTTGAGTTATAGTTCTTAGCAGTATGAAGTAAAAATTTAATTATATTACAGCAAATCTGTATTTTAATTATAAACTAAACATTAATGCATAATTTTTTCAAACTGCAAAATATGCTTAACATCGTTTAAATGAAGAACACATTATCCAATTCTTTGAAAAGACATTCAGAAGAGTAGCTTTGAAATTCTGTGCAATTTTCCTGGGAAGTTATTAGAAGGTATATTCTGAATAACTCCAAAGTTTGGATTTCAGTTGTAGGAAATGGACATTTAGTTCTTTGGCCACAGATTCCAGCATCTATCTGTGTGCTGAGAGGAAGTCAGGGGAGGTTGCTGTAGGCCACCAGGCAGTTACTGGTGCAGAGCAGAAACACTCAGGACCATGTGCCACCACTTCTGTCCAGAGCCTTCAAGTGTTGGAAAACAGCCCTGGAACAGGTAAACACCCACTCTCTCTACAAGGCTACCTATATGAAGTCAGATAATTGAAATAGGAGGGAATATTATTTAGGGTGTTCAAAGGAACTGGTTCAGAGACACTTAGCTCTTGTTTCCACATAAATGAAAGGCAGTGAATGCAGATGACTTTACCAATGGTAACAGTTCCCGTCAACAGGACTGTATTACACAGACTGAATGAATACAGGGGAACAGAACCAAGAGCTGAGACTCACAGTCACAACTGTAATGGTTCCTAATGTGTTCGTGGACCTTTTGGTAAGATATTGTCTTAAAGGAAGAGACCACTGAATCTCCTCTAAGTTCTCGAAGCCTGTCTAGCAATTTCATAATTACTTAATTATGAAATTGCCTTAATTACAAGGCAAATAATATAAACAAGAAATTAAAGGTTATTATCTAAACACAACCAGATATTCTTTAAAAAGTAAAAAGATAGAAAGACAACGAAGAACAGAGAAAGTCTAGTGAGAGCTAAGGGGAGGAGAAGGACAAGTTAGGTGGTGACCCATGACATGGCCACACGTGCCCAAACAAAATGATTCTACTGTAGTTCAGAGTTCCAAACTATGTAGATGGACACCGGGAAGGAAAGGTGGTCCAAGTATAAAACTTGTCTTTTTTTTTTTTTAAGAAAACCATTGATTTCAGAATACTAAATTAACAAATGTGTTAGTTCAGAACTTTTGCGGGGAGGATGGTGTGTTTAAATTTAAGTACTGGATCTCAGAGCTGAAACGCACCAGTCAATCCTACCTTCCCTTCAACTCATATAAGAGTAGCCACAATAAATGACAGAAAAACACTTCCTTCCTCTCCCACAGAATGTGATTCTAAATTAATACTTGTTAATTTTTAAAATTATCACTACCACATGAAAGAGGAATAATAATTTTGCAAACTCTCCCATGTTTGTTGCGGTGTGATTCCTCCCTGGAGAAGGGAGAGGATTAGGTGGCCCAGGGTACACGTATTAGGAACCTTATCATGGAAACAGAAAGAGAAAAAATGCTGCAGATACTTCAAGCACGTATTCCAGGCTGGCAGATAATGGGCCTTAATCAGTACTGAGAAAGAATAATTATCTTCAGATTCGTAACAGACAAGTACTCTTAACAAAGCAAATGAGAAGAGGCCGGGGAAGTGGCTTTCTCGGAGTCCGACTCTTATGTGCTTTTGAGGCTCTCAGCCCTGACACACCGAATAGATATAAAGATGCACCAAGTCCCTTGTTATGCTCCCGAACAGGGTTTTATCTCTTTAAATTCAGATTCAATCTGTTTTCAGATCTGTGTGGCAGGGACTGATTGCGTGACCGTCAGGGTCAGCGTTTCACAGGGTCAAGTCTGTGGACAAACTGCAGCTGTTCTTAACAGCTACAGTGGAAAATTGGAAAAATTTGGAACTTCCTTTGGAAGTTCACGACAACGCTTTTCTCCATACTCATTAGTTTATTATGTTTTTGTTCGTTTTTTTCGCTCATTCATATTCACCCATTACCTACAAATGCCTCTTTTCCTCCTAGGCTCTATGCTGTATGCACAATGACGTGCCTTTGTTTTCTCCTGTGACCCTGACCATGGCTCACGGCTGAACACAGGGGACTGGTCGAGGGAAGCTTGATTTCGTCCCCTCACTGTCTGACACACTCGCCGTTGTTTACAGCGTGCGGGTCGATCACGCTCATTACCGCAGTATCTTTGTACGTGTGTGCGCTGTCTGTGGGTTTATTATTTCCAGTCCTGCTTCCTGTTCTCTAGGTTGACTGGTCCTTAAAAAATATAACTTTTAGTAACTGTGTAATATTAAGATGCAAACCATAAATTGTCTCCTTTTATTGAAAAAAAATTCTCTATTTTGCATGTAGAAATTCTGCACAGGTAAGCAGACTTCACACATTTAAAGGATGCTGTACACTTAGAAGCTGTGTGTTCCTTTCTTAGAGTTTCTAAAGTACGAAGCTGCAGAGTTTCACCTATATGATTCCAGGGGCCAACAGGGGCTAAGAGCTTCCACCCCGTGGCACTTCAAAGGCTGTAGGCAGCGAACAGCGAAGCCACTGGCAGTGAAGCCGTCGGCAGCAAAGCCGTCCGCAGTGAAGCAGATACTGCCGTTCTCTCGGCCACAGTTTCTAAGCCGGGATTTACTTTGCTAAACTGAAGGTTAGAAATAAACACTAAATGCACCCTTTTATTTTGCAGCATAATATTGATATCATAAAAAATATTTTATCTTGTTAAAAATTTCAGTTTGTTAGACATAAAATCAGATCTCCTTCTCTTTTCCATGAAATACAAATATGTTCAATTTTAGTCTGCTGGGAGACATGTCTGGAAGGACATGGAATAACTTATTTAATGACAAATATTTCAACTGACTATAATAGCACACATTTATAACACCAGCAGCAAGGGTCTGTGGGTTTTCGGGCAGCCAGAGAACTACATAGCAAAATATTATCTCAAAAGACAAAACAACAACAATAACAACACCTGAAATACTGCAATTTATGCTATCAACAAAAATACAGAGGCTTTTCTGGATCTATACAAGATAACTTCATAGCCACTAAAATATTTTAAAATACGGTAAATCCTTAAGCTTTGGTGAGTCTGTAGTTAATAAGAAAGTGTCTGACATATAATTACACATAATACATCATACTCACGTGTGAGAATCATTTAATGATCTGAGCTACAAAATCAAAGGTTGGTCATCTGGAAGTCACCTAAAGGCTGTATGCTAAAGCTACAATAAATAATATCTGGTGAATTATAAACATTTAGAAGTCACTGTTTTCAAAATTCTAAGCTCTAATAATAGACTTTCTTCAGAGCCATAATAAGCACTGCTGGCCAATAATGGATCTGCTAATGGGCTTAACTGCTGCTGGGCTATCGTCATGGCTTCTTCTATTATGCACAAAGAACAAGCAGAAGGGCTTAGCATTCTGCCTTAAATGAGGCAGAGGCAGAATAGGCACCGAGGTTAAGCTCATGTGATCACGTTTTATTTAATTATCTGTTAACGCTGATAATTAGTTTTCTCGTTTGTGAAGCAGTGGGTCTGGATGAATTGCCTTTAAGGTCCTTTCTATCTCAATTTGATGACTATGGTCTTCATTAAAGAGTCTGGCCCAACCTTCCTTCCTAGGACTCCTATCCATGCCCACACCAGTGAAAGAGACATAGCCCACTTCCTCCTCTTTCTTTTGTCACAGTGATGACAGCCATCAAGGGAAAAGAACGCATCATAGCCACAATATGCACCGAGCAAAGTGAACGCAAACTAATAAGGTGGGCATGACTCACCTTCCAGAAGGTAGACTCTCTCTGTGTGTTTGTGTGTGTTAATGGGTACATGTAAATACGACTGCTCATTAAGAGAGAGGACATATGTGTGGAGGTCAGAAGTCTCCATTAGGGGTCTTCCCCAGTCACTTCTCTACCTTAGTTTCTCACTGAACCTGGAATTCATCATAAAGGCTCTGAACTAGAACTCAGGTCTTCAGGCCAGCACTATTCACACAAAGGCGTCTCCTCAGTCCCTAGAAAGTCCTTTAAATATAACTGTAGGGCATTCTAGCCTTTCATAGTAAAGGGAAATAATTCCTTTCACTTATCTCAACACAAACAAGTTCATGTAAGAGTAACTCAAAGGCTTTCACATACATAATCAGCGGCAACATAGGTATGGTTGATGTGTAATAGTAAATAGTTTTTTTGAAAATCCTTTCCCAGAGGACTGGAAGTAAAGCTCAGTGGTAGAACTTGCCTAGTAAGCATAAGGCCCTGAGTTCCACTGAGAAGAGAAAAGGGGGCAGGAAAAAGGACAGCACGGAGGGAGGAAGGAAATCTTCATCCACAGGCCTTGTAGGTCTAGAAATCTTTCTCAACTGTCTTTCCAAACTGTGGTTTGGGGTCTGGCAGGAATAACCTAACCATGGCACTGTGGGTCCACCATAGACAGCCTTGGCCAGTCGATGACTACACAGCATTCATGTTTAGACTCTACCCAGATCTATATGATCTGCCTGGAAGTGAATTTCAAGATCTCCGAAATAAGTAAGTCCATTTCTGACATTCTCAAGTCAGTGGAAAGGGAGCTGAAGAATTTGCCTATTCTAATGTGGTCTTGATCCAAAGGGCTGCAGTTGGGTTCTATTTATCTCTTATGCCAAGTTCATGATAAAAAGGCAATATTTTCATTATGCTTCTTAGATTTTTCTCCATTTCAGGGGAATACAATTAAATAGAGATAAGTAGGTTTGTTTTATGTTCTTTGGGTTTTAGAAATAATCTCACTAACTAGCCTGACCTGGAATGCGTATGTATTCCAAGCTGGCTTTAAATTTAAGATCCTTCTGCTTCAGCCTTCCAAGTGCTGAGATTACAGGCACACATGGTAGCAATATTACAGGCAGATTACCACCATGTCTGCCTGTAACACACAGTATTCTGGTATGTTCTTGCCACATCAACTCAGGAGACTTAATTTGTAGATGTGAATGGCTAGATCATGTGGCTGCTGCTCACTATGTATGGCAATCATGTGTGGAAGGCAGAACAAGTGCAGCCAAACCAACTGGGTGCTGGAAAGGATGATACAGTAAGTCACGATCAAGGGAAGCTTGGCACCCATGCAGAACCGACAGTTGATTAAGTATGGTTTATTGCACGGATACATTGACTTTGTACAAATGAGCATGTGTAAAGATCAGCACTAAGTTCCACATTCCTTTTTGTTGTTGTTTTTGTGTTTTGTTTTGTTGTTTCCTGGCTTCCCTGGAACTCACTATGTAGTAGAGCAGGACAGCTTCACACTTGAGCCGCTGTGGCCTCAGCTTCCTGACTGTTGGGATTGTGTGGCCATTCTACTTTTTCTTCTGGGAGGGGATGGGATATTTACTAAACACCCACGAGGTGCAGAGCACATGTTCCCTTAAAATACTAGACAGACAAAATATATTTGCCAAATGAGTGAATACCAAGGTCAAGGGTACAGCTATACTCTCTTTCACTATGTTTTAACAGGGATTATAAACACTAAAATTATAAAAATTAACAACAACATTGCAAAATGTCTGATTTCTGTTGTTTCTTATTTTATTAGTACATTCATTAGCCCCATATTCATATAGAATATGAAGAGATACAAATAATTAATAGAGCTGTTATTTAAATGTTTCTAGATTTATTTTATGTGTGTGTGTGTGTGTTTTGCTTACATGCATGTATGTATATCACATGCATCTTGACCCCCAGGGAGGTCAGAAGAGGGTGACGGATCCTGTGATACTGGAGCTGCCATAGAATTCTGGGAACTGAACCCAGGTCTTCTGCAAGAACAAGTGTTCTTAACCACTGGACCATCTCTCCAGCCCCAAAATAGAGCTATTATGTAATTCTACTAAAATTGTTTGATTTACCTGGACATTTGGTTTAGAAAATTACTGATTTACATTTATGTTAAATAATGACATTTTTGTTTAATCAACTTGTTAGAAATTCACACTGACTTCAACCATTGTATAACCAAATTGCCTCATTACTTGCTGCTATCAGTAAAAGAAGAACCAGAGAGTGCTCAGTCTGCACGTGCATGCGAATCACCTCTGAGCTGCGGCACTATAGATAATCTTTACTGCCTCTCATTCCTTTCTTGTATTTCCTAAAATAAATACTTATTTTCTATAATAAACATGCATGATTTGAATTACAAAAAAGGGTGGAATATTTTCTTAAACATAGTAAAGATTGCAATCGTGTAAGATGGGAGAAGGTCAAACAAAAGACAGCGGCAAACATTCTCCCCTCTAGACAGTGACGTTTGCTTTGTGGCTCCAACTTTGGCTTTTCTTGGTGAATGAGCAGGTGAAGAGACGGCAAACAGAAACAGTTAATAAAGTCCCACCACATCTAACACGTGGGCAGGATCTACAAAAGCTTTGTCGGCACACAAACATGCCTAAGTGTCAGGGAAGGAAGGAGCACGGGGCGTCTCTGACAGCCACGGCTGCACTACACAGCGGGGTTGGAGACAGAAGCTCAGTTCTCTATGCAGCGCCTAAATCTCCAAAGCTAACTTCTGAAGGTGGAGCCAAGAATGCTTTGTTCTAGTTTTAAAGTAACAAAAGACTGTAAAAGTGAAGTGGGTTCGTTTTTAGAAACAGAGGGAAAACAGAAATAGACTGTGCGGGTGTGGTAATTATTTTTATAGAATTTCAATATCCTGGGCAGATGAAGCCGAGAAACGAAGGGTATCTGAACACACTCACTGTTATGGGATTCACATACGTCCCGGCCGGGCTACGTCTCTTCAGGAGCTTTGTCTGCTTTGAGGGGCATGTTTTCCTACACGCGGAGTTTAAATGAGCTTTCACAAAATGAAGGTGATCAACTCAGTGCTAGTCCTGTGTGCATTTTCCTGCTTGCAGGGGGAAAAGGCTTGGCAGATGATTTATAGGATACCATAAGCAGCACCATCGAAAGAAGCTGCGGTACAACGTCGTTGGTCAAATGTCAAAACTGCTACAAGCAATTGTTTGCTTTCTTGGGTACCAGAGGCTTAGATGCCTCGTGAAGCCTATTGTAACTGACAGCTTTTCAAGATCGAACTGAGGGGGGAAGGGGGAAATAATGAGAAAATGACTGTCATACTCATTTTTACATAGGCAATACTATACAATAATGTAATCGAAGCAAGCGCGCTCCCAGTTTGGCCTCTGGTTGCCTGGGTAACGGGTATGTCACCTGACCTCAGGGCCTGAGCATTCTCATCTTCAGATCACATGGTGACTATGAACTGCCATAGACTCATTATGCTAAATTCTAATCTCGCTCTTCTCTTAGCGGCTGCTGAGAACAGAGCTGCGGCTTTTTTTTACGTCTTCTTTGAAAAACTGAAGCTATCTGAAGAACTGATTCTTTTGCCAAATCAAAAGAATTTGTTAGAATGGAGCATAAAGGGCTACAACTTTCCTCTGCAGAGAATACAATATTGAGGAAAGATAAAAAGTCTCATGTCGGCCCCCAAAACTGTACCTATTTGAAAATGGAACGGATTGTAAAATAATTAGCTTTGTGGAAGTAGGGGAAGTATAAGGTTAGAGGACAGAGAAGAAACCGGGATTAAAGGACATCAGTATATTTTTCTCTTCCTAATTCAGTTCTAGGTTAAGAGGTAATTTAAATATGCCCCGGAAAATAAGACACACACAGAACTGTGCATCTTTACGGCAAAATGATGTGTTGTGCTGTGCCTTCTCCCGCAGCCGTGCAGCATGGCACTGGTGCAGTGGGGAGGTGTAGACGAATGCAGCCTGCAATGATATAAAACTGAAATCACACAAACCCTTAGGTCCTTCGTCCTTCGGGGGGTTGGGGTTCCGAACCGGATCCCGGATGCTACAGTCGGTGCCCGCCCAGGTGAAGTCACAGATGCAGGTGGCTTCGTTACTGCACACCTGGGAAGGAAAGAGAAGAGATGCAACACCGTGGACCACCAACGGAAAACATAATTTAAGGAACAGGGTGCACAAAGAAATCTCTCAAAGTCACTTAGAAGGCTTTGGAGACTGGGTTCATTGGTCAAATTACTGAATTTTTTCCCTGATAATTATAGAAAAAATAATGATTAAGATGAAGAAAACTTTTTAAACTTGTATTAGTCATGATTGCTTAGATACACAAATGTCCAATAAAGTAATATTTTTCCCAAAGCAAATATTTCTAGAAACATTCATGAAAAACATACATGTTTAATTCAGTAAGTTAACAGACCCGGGGTTCAAAAGACACTTCCAAGGGGCTATCCTTAACATAAAAGACCAAGAGACACAGTCACTAGCACACCGCATGACCTCACCACGCCTAACTCATTTGGTGGCACTTTGCTTTCCCGATAAGCACTGCCCCCCCCCACCCCCGCATCTGTGGATCCACTCTTTCCTAGCGGAAGCCTCCATCAAGCTGCAAATGGCATGGACTTCCAATTTACATGAATCAAATAAAACCCTCTGCAAACTAGAAAGAAAGGTGCTTAGACCCTTTTATCATTAGAAATGATCAAATCAAATGCCAAAGCTTTTAAATCTCAGGTACCGTGGTATATGATTATGATTATTAAGACTGAACTTTGCTTTTTAAAAAATGGCAAAAATGAGAGGGAAAAAAAAGAAAGCAAAAAGGAGCTTTTATGTCTCATTTTTTTAAAAAAGCAATAACTAAAATGCTTAAAAAGTCTGCCTGGTGATTTTACTTTCCATAGCAATTTTGATGAACACTCATTATATGTCAGGTTCTTATGCTAAGAACTTTATGAAAAACTTCTCATTTCTCCTCACACCAGCACCTAAGGGTTGGGAGAGTATCTACCTAACCAGACCTCTAAGATGCCAAGAAGTGGAGCCAGGATTTAAATCCACAACCCTCTCTAAGCCCTGAATCCATGTTCTTAAGTCACCAGATAAAATGGCTGACGTCAGTGTCATGATGGGCATGAGCAGGGCACACCTTTGGGGGCGTCTCTGAGTACGTTTCCAGAAGGATTAGCTGTAGGGTAAAGGCCCAGCCCAAGAGTGGGCCGCTGTGTCATCCCATGGAATGGGGTCCTGGACTGAATAAAAACGGGGAACCTGTGTTCCCCGTTCTTGCTTTCTGACTTGACGAGAGTGCAGAAAAAGCTTCTGGCGTCTGCCCTTCACATAACGCTGGACGGTGGTCCTTGAACCATGATCCAAACCACCCACTCCTCCCTGAAATCGTTTATGTCAGGTATTCAGTCACATCAGCCTGTAGAGTGACTAGCACACCAGGCTACACGAACTCCCTGTGAGCTTGCTCAGCCAACCATGACCACAAGAGGGGCTTCGTGAGCCTGTCTGCCTGTCCACCTGCTCAGCCTCACCTGCCTATCTCTTGACGTTGGGTTCCTCTGACCTTCATTACAGACCCCCCCGTTTTTATTATTGCTCTGTTTCTTTGCACCCATTTTTCAGATTTCTGCAGTTTGTATAAAATTTGAAATGCTTTAATTTCGCTAAGACCAATATAAATCACTGTTATAATTTAAGTACTATTATTATCATTATTCAACTTTGGTTTTTCCAGGAAAGGCAATATTCTTAAACACTTTAGTCACAGAATTAAAGCTATGCAACAAATTTCAATATGGACAGCATCTTTTTTCAGGGGTGGGGGTTGGGAGAATGAGAACAGCCCAAGCATAACTGGGCATCTTTAGCAGTCTGTGAGCCATCTGTGATACGTTCTCTTGTCAGCGTGACCTGAAAAGAAAGTCAGTCACTAATATGACTTATGTTGTTTCATGCTATTAAAAAATACTGACTCAGAGCCTCCAGTCCCTTAGCAACCACATTGATTTTCTCCCAACTTCTAAGATGTCATGATGGCTAATTTCATGTGCCAAGTTAACTGGGCTGTGGGGTGCCCAATTGAGCAAGGGTTCTGGATGTGTCCATGAAAGCATTTCCAGATGAGAGCAACATCTGAATGGGTGAACTTCGCAGAGCTGATTGTACTCCCAACAGGCACCAAGAGGAGCATAAAAAGAGGAGCAAACGGAGTTCAACCTCTTCCTTCCTTCAGCGTTCGCCCTGAGCCACTTCATCTTCTCCAGCCCTGGACCTCGGGTGTGCACCCTCAGCTCATGTCAGCAGACTCAGAATGTACAAGATCTCCATTTGATAAACAGCCAACAGTGGGACATCACAGCCTCCGTAATCATGTGAGCCAATTATTCATAATAAATCATATATATATATATATATATATAAAGATAGATAGAAGATAGATACATTGATAGGTGAGCAGATAGAAGATTTACGGCATTTTTCTACAGACTATTGACTAACATAGATGTCCAGTTATATAGTTGGAGAACATGGTCAAAACAAATAATCAATAATGATACGAGAAATAACAAAATAAAATTAATTTATAAATAATTACTTTAGCAGATAAAGCTACTGAGAAAATGACGACAGTTGGGGCGTAGTATTGGTCCACAGACTCAGTAAGAAATGACTGTCCTGTCGCTGTGAGCTGAGAATCTCAGATAAGAAGAGTCAGACTGTGACTACTGATGTCTACTTACCCCATGGCCGGAACAGACTTTGCCCTTGGAGTCAAGTGGGCAGCTGCTCATATTCAGGGCTTGAATCTGTAGGCACTTCCGGTCTAAGCACATCATGGATGGACCACATGGAGTCCCATCTTCTACGTAGCCCACATCTGTATCGTCATCTAAAACCACATGAGCACCACTAGAAACAGAGAGAGATTCACATGAACATAGGCACTGCACCCACAGTCCTGTGCCAGCGCCAATAAGACTCGCCATTCATGAAACAGAGGAGACTGTTAGAGCTCACAAGTGTTGTTCAAGACTGCCTCCACTTCCCACCTAAGAAGAGCACCAGAAAGAAACTCCCTTTCATCATCAATAGCAGACATCCCCAGGAGCAGCTGTTATCAGCAGGGAGCCTTCTGACGCTTCCATTGTTTCCAATATTAAGGCTAAGTGAGGGCATTTGTGTAAAAAGAGAAGAAGAAATGCCTGGTTCTCCAAGGCGTTGTAGGGAAAGGCAGGATGGGAGGGAAATCATGGCATGCAGAAACAGCAAAATAAGGTATTTGAAAAGTATTATTACCCCCCCCAAAGGATTTAGCTATCACAATTAAAAGGATAAAGCCGGGCGAAGTCTTCTTTACTAACGTATACTTCTTATGTCTCTAAGTGAGGGGCAGTTAGAATGTGAATGATAATACATGACATAATTACTAACCGAGACTCCTGCTGAATGTTCACAAATATGGCAGTGTGCAATATAACCATATAATTTAACAAGGTTATTAAGAGCACGTGAGAATGTATACATTGAAAGAGTGCGTGTGTACGTGAGGGTACTAAATATAATACCACAGATGTATTCCATGGACGAACTTACTGCCTAAGGCCTCATTAGAATTACCTCAGAGTCATTTAACAAGATGGAAAAATAGCAGTTATCTGATCAAGACATTATCTAATTGTGCAGAATTACTCTTCGATAATTTCCAATAATCATTCACTTCCAGAAAAAAAATTGCCGGAATTCCAGGCAAGCAAAAGGGTAGATGCTATATAGGAGGTGTGGGGGATATTTTTTCTAACATCAATAAACTATATTTTAATAACTATTTTCTGTATGTGATTTGATGCTTGTTAGGTAGTCATCTAAACCAGACACATGCAACATAAAATATAGAAAAAAATCAATCAATCAATCAATCAATCAATCAATCGCACGGTGTTCAAAGAGTGTTACACTCCACTGCTCCAAGGTTTAAGCCAGGGGTAAAATGAGCCCAGGTTGAGTGTTCCTAACCCACACACTGATCTCTGAAATATTCAAAAACCTGAGTACTGGCAGGATGTTACGAGTGGAAAGTCCAGCTAAAACACAGCTGCACTTAAAATGCAGAGACAGCGAAGGTACTGGGGAAAAACCACTGCTCAAAATAAGAAATATAAATGGCCAATAATTACAGGAAAGTCCAGTATGATTCAGGGAACTGCAATTCAAACCACACTAAGATGCCATCTCAATTTACTTAATGCAGCTATCGTAAAAAAAAAAAAATTACAAACACTGCCTAGAGTAAAGAGAAAAAAGAACCTGAATATACTAAGAGTGGGGGTGTAAATTAGCACAGCCTTCAACAAAATAGAATGGGAGTTTCTTTAAAACACTAGGTAGCTCTACCATGTGTTTACTGTGGCATTATCACAATTGCCAGGCAATAGAATCAACCAATCCATCAGCAGAAATGGACATAGGAGATACGGTGTATACAGAGCAGACTATCACTTAGCCACAGAGAAGAATGGCTGTCATTTTTAGAATGTATGTGAACTACATGGCACACTGAAAGATAGTTGCGACACGCCATCTCACACATGCATGAACTTGTAAACGTTGTCTGAACAGTGGAATAGTGAAGAGTAGGGTCAGTGTGGGGTGGACATAGTGAATCACGCTGCAGCCCTGTGTGGGGGTATTCAGTAAGTTCTGTTAATATACACGGTTACTATGATAATAAAACAGATACAAAACCATAAAAATTTCCTTCAGTGTGTAGTTTAAGGTACAAATGAAACATAAATTCCATCCTTAGTCCTGGGTTTCATCATTGGGATGAAATGTTAGATCGTTGATGTTTCCAAATTTTGCTTGTTTGAAACTGTGAGCAGGTCGCCTGACATGTTACCTGCAGTCAATGACTCGGCCTTGATGGTAGAAGGACGTCGGGATGATCTCTCCTTGAAGCTGACCAATCCTCGGCGCTCGGGTAAGATTGGTGCAGAGTAAAAATCCACAGAACACGTCACTGCACAGGTTTCAGAAGGCAGAAGACAGGAAGAGTCCGGCTCAAAACTCACAGACCTCACTGCACACACATTAGCTCTCGCATTGTGCAGCTCTGGGAAGCGAACCCAGAGCCTTGCAGATGCTAGGCAGGCAGTTACTGCCGAGCCCAATCATCTCCACTCCTGAAATCTCTCAATACTCTCAGCACTGTGGAATAAAAGCACTCGGGCCCTCTGACTCAGCTAGGACCCTCCTTGCCCATGGGACAGCTTCACTCACGAAGTGTGCTCCCTTGCAAAGAGAGGCCGGGATATTCTCAGCCAGCAGTAGCACTCCTGTCCCTACATCCACTGCCCTGCACACCCGCCCTCTCCACTCTAGGCTGACAACAGCACAGCCAGGTCACAGCTGCTAGAAGGATGGCACTTGCAGACAACAGGAAGACAGATGATCGACCTGTGAATGTGTGAATCTTGCAACCATGGGTTCACAAGCACAAGAATTTAAAAGTCAACATAATAAAGATGGCATAGCGGAAGGGAAGACATCATCTGGATCTTTGGTGGCATTATTAAATGACTCACCTGCTGCCGTGAGGACACTTCTACCTCCAGCCTAGCTGCTTAATAAACAATGACTCATACAGAATGACGGCAAGAAGGGAAGTGCCACATCACCAGAAAGGAAACCTGCGTGGAAATGAGCTAAATTCCACTCGTGACTCGAGAAACACAAATTAAAACCGTGCCAAGATAGCTGTCCACAAACACAAGAACTGATAAAGGTAAAATATACATATACATATATATACACACATATATATGTATATATATGGTAATATATATATGGTAAGATGAAGTATTAGTGAAAGCAGCATGTATTAAGGGAGGGTTTCCTAGAGCACCAACCGATTTTAGGGAACAATTGAGATCATCTGCTGACATGAAAACATTTCTGCAGTGAAAACATGCATCCATGACCCAGCAATCGTCCTGCTAAGGACACGCCCTGGAGAGACAGACACAATATACACTGGGCTGTAATGGACAAGAATGTCCACAGCAGGATAGTTCATGGTTTCCTCTTCTTTTCACATTTATCTATTTTAAAAACAGGAAGTTGTGGATGCGATGTATAATTCATCTCCTAACAGTTCCATGCATTGCATCCACAGTCCCCCTGTTTTCTGTCCACTCTGTGCTTGTCTCAGCCTGGGAGTGCGGTTGCTATGTCCCAGGGCGCTCACTCACTGTTTGCTGCATTGGATCCACCGGTCTCCGTCTTTGCCACAGTTGCCCTTCTCAGTGCCTTCCGTGTTCAGCTTCTCATAGCAGAACTTATCTGACCCTGCAGCCTCTATCAGAGATGGATGAGAGAAGAAAACACATTTTACTTCTCTGGGCTACTCACACTCAGTGGGCTGCCACAAAGTGTCCATCAACTGCTTCTCAGAAACAGGGAAAAAAGGGACTCTTGATTGCCAGTTCCTACGGTGAAAACATTCAAGGGCTGACTTCCAGCTGTGCATGTGCCATTCACTGACTTATCAAAACCTCCAGAATTTAGCTGCTTTTGTAGGCTAGTGCAAAATTGCTCAAGCACAGCACTGGCTGGGATATGAGAACTCTCTGGCCAGATCTCGCTGGTGTGTTTAAGGTGACCAGTGAGAAGAGGAAAATCACTAGCAGCAACAAGCACACCACCACACACAGTAAACGAATATGTATTCTTAATCCGTTTTATTTTAGCGTGTGTGTGTGTGTGTGTGTGTGTGTGTGTGTGTGTGTGTGTGTGTAGGGGGGTGTCTATGGGTGTCAAGCTTAGATACAGTTGTATACCATATGCATACAGTGTCAGATGAGGCCAGAAGAGGGCATCAGATCCCCTGGAAATGGAGTTACCGACAGCTGTTAGACACCATGTTAGTGTTGGGACACGGAGAAGAGCAACCAGTGCTCATAACCACTGAGCCGTCTCTCCAACCTTCTTAACCCTATTTTATGTTAATATTCAGAGATAAATTTAAAAATCTCAGCCCACTGAGGTTGTAAGGCTTTGCTGTTGTTCTTGAAACAGTCTTACTCTTTAACCAAGCTGGGTTTTAGCTGTAGTAGCCGTCCTGCCTCACCTCAGCTTCCCAAACGCTAAGGCTGCAGGTTTGAGCCGTCATGCCGGGTTCTGCTGATTGATCTTATATCAACTCTTGAATTTTGATATTTAAATTTTAGGAAGACATTATGTCCTTATCATCTAAGTGAAGCACTGAGTACAAATCTTGCATGTGAATGACACCTGTCAAACACTGAAATCACTCATATGACCTCATTTGTGCACGTTCTTCCAGTTGGAAGACCCAACCTTAGCCAGCTAGGGAGTCTCGCTCTCGTCCTTCCAGTCCTGATTAGTTTTTATTAATTTAACACAAACTAGAGCCACCTCAAAAGAGGGGAGTTCAATTGAAAAACTGCCCCCATCAGACTGGCCTGTAAGCAAGTGGAGGGGCATTTTCTTGCTGAATGCTTGATGTGGGAGGGCCCAGACCACTGTGGGTAGTGCCACTCCCGGGCAGGTAGTTTTGGGTTGTGCAAGGAAGCAGGCTGAGCCAGTGTTAAGGAGCAAGCCAGTAAGCAGCACTCCTCTGGGGTCTCTGCTTCTGTTCCTTCTTCCAGCTTCCTGCCTTGAGTCCCAGATCAAACTTCACTCCATATGACATGGACACATGAGCCAAATAAATTTTTTCCTCCCCAAAATGATTGTTCTCAGTGTTTTCATCAGAAAGCAAAGTAGGGCAATTCTTATGTGGCTCTCCTGAACTGAGTAGTTCTGAGTCACTGTCAATGTCAGCCAGAGACGTGTGTATTAACATTCAGGCAACATGTCAGAGATTTGTTACCATGGTCCTGTCTGCTCCCAGGGAAATTCCTGCATGTCATCATTTTAACTGGGACAGTGAATGACAACTCAAAAACAAAACAACAACGACAAAACCAAGTCTGCTCCTCTCCCCACGCAAACCAGCAAGGCACATAGTAAGTCATGCGATTATGTAAGTGGTCAGATAATGACGGTGACCATGGCACCGTGGTTGCAGGTAGCTGTCACATCCCATACATAATGGCCAAGGCCAACGAAAGACACTTTGGTTTCCATGGCAAGATCTCACTTGGATATCTGTTTGCCATAGTGTTTTGCTGCATCATCATCATTATGTGAGGTTGACTGGGAATTGAACCGAAAGCCTCTCCGTGCTGGGTGTCTCTGTCACAGACTGGAAGAAGGAGCTGTGAAGGGGACACTGTATGGCCATCCATCAGGAGGACGCAACCTACTTGCTCCCCAGATGTACTGGCACTGGTTGTCCCTTGTCTTGCACTCCCCGTTGTAGCAGCGACCCTGAGAGAAAAAGCAGACATGTTGTCAGTCACAGGTCACAGGGCCATTTTCCCCAAAATTCTGAGGACAAGGTCCCTCTCTGGGTGAGTCACACAAGGTTCTCTTCATTCTGTTCTCAAGTATTTCCACAGTGGCCAATAAGGAGTGTAAGATACACCATATTAAAATTTAAGAGCTCAGGGTATACTTAATAGCACAGCTCTTTAAATGTAAAATAGTTATTGTAACTTAAATTTTTATGGGGAACAAAAATCTGTACCATTCTGCAAATGATACCCAAATGACTTTTAGCCTCTCTTATATGTGAATGGTTGGGGCTATAGTACTGGCTCTAGAAAAGTCTCATAGAAGATTGTCGTCTTTTTGCTAAATAGACAGGCTAAAATTATT
Organism: Myodes glareolus; assembly: GCF_982192425.1. Lineage (NCBI taxonomy): Eukaryota > Metazoa > Chordata > Mammalia > Rodentia > Cricetidae > Myodes > Myodes glareolus. Next base: position 6,275,215 of record NC_142026.1, on the reverse strand, counting down.
TAAGGATGGTCACAACCCAGGAAATTAGAGCCCCAGTTTCTGCAGCCATTACATTTCTTTTTCTTTTCCTTCAATCTGGACAATTTGTCACTGATCAAACATATGTGATATTTGGACAAAATAAAGCTAATATAAAGCAGCACTCCACTGCAATTTACTTTAGCAAACTTCCCTCTAAAGTTACATTTATCAAAAAGGAGAAAGAAATAGCATTAATCCTTTTTAAATTACACTGAAATCTTACTTAAAGCCTACCATACCTGATTCTGATTGCAGGCATAGCCATCTTGTTTATGGAGATTTGGTGGGCACTGAAAGATATTATCATTTTAGTTGATGTAGAGCATATAAAATACTTTCAGAAAAATGTGTTTAATATAATAATGAGAAGGAAAGTAAATATACAATTAGGAACATTTAGAAAAGCACATAAAACTCCATTAATGGGTTATTTAATTTGATTATATCATTACTAAAATGAATAAAGTCCATGCAGTTAATCATTTTTACGTTTCTCTATTTACCAGGAGATGGGTCAGATAACAAATAGTGTTCACTTGTCAAGGAGTTACAAGCCGAAGGGGCGAAAATGGGCAGCGAAAGGATTGCATCGGCTTGCTGCACAGGAGTGGACACATAACGAACTAATTTGTAGGACCTTTTGTAGCTTCTTGTGAATGTCAAACCTGTGTGAAATGGTGACATGTGCCTACGGGACACAGTACAGAGACAGGAGAGCCAGTCTAGAACCACAGTGCAATCAATGGAAATGCTGCCCCGCTGTGGCAGCTCTGACCTCTCAAACCTGACTTGGACTAGAATGATCTAAGGGGAAGTAGGGGTATTTTGGTTTTGTTTTAGCCTATGTAAACTATCTATCACACCATTTTCAAGTGCACTTCATTTTCCCCAACAGGTATCCAGAGTAAGTGAAGTTACACTTTTATGGAAAGGCCGGTACCACCATGTTGAAAGAGTTGGGACAAGGATTCCAAACATAGTGAGACACACTGAGGTGCTCCTTGCTCCCCACTCTCTCAGAAAATGGCTTTTCAAGCTAACAGTGACTCCGGCCTCAATCCATAGCGTCCACCCTTCTTCATCTGTCTTTTTGTCTCTCACACACCATCCAGTATGACTGCAAATCTTCAAATTCACTTCAAAACATCAGCTCTTTTCTTCAACTTCCACCATTTAATCCCAGGTTAGGCTGCCACCATTAGAACCTGAATTGTAATCTCCAACCGATGCCTCCCTGCTTGCACCCGGTTCCCTGTACTGTTACCAGAGAGATCCCTTAAAACTTAGACACTAACATGTTGGTAGCCTGCTCAAAAGTTTTGAATAGCTCCCAAGTTCCACGTGATCTGCTCCTTCCATCCACACCCCATTATTTCCCTGACGCCATTCCCAACTATCTCAACAGTTGATGTGACTCTGTGCGCTAAGCCAGGCATGCTGCCAGCCTGCTGCCTGATTACTGCAGGGCTCACTCCATCTTCTCATTAGGGGTTTGGCTCAAATATCACCCTCCCCAAAAGCCTTCTCTAACCACGGTCTTTAAAGTGGCAGCGCCCTCCCAGGCTGGCATTCTCTGTTCCCCATTGCCTACATTTTCCTTCTCCACCACACCTGCCACCGACTGACAAACCATGCATTTCCACTGTTTGCTCACTTTTGTTCCCATAGCTACGTGGGCTCCATGCAGGCAGGATTTTCTGTTTGGTTTCCTGCTGCACAAAGCAACATTAGGATGTGGTGGGTGCTCAATTACTACTAGCTGACCAAGACAATGAATGGATCACCCATACTGGTAAAGTGGGGTTCTTTAATGTGGCACACACAGGGCTGTGCACTGAGCTTGCCACAGAAAGATGAAGGACTCATACAGTGTTCCTGGGGAGCAATGACACATTACAGGACACATTGTAATAAAATGGTAGTTTGATATCTTCCTAAAGGCTGGAGCCCCTTACGGTTTCATTCACCATAGCTTTTCACTCGGCCTGGTGCTGAGTATCTCAGGGATGCATTGATTGACATTAGAACAAACTTTACAAAAGCAGAGATCTCTGTGGCCTCTTCTATCTCTCTGAATTCTCTCAGAATACAATCATCATCTCATTAATCAGCTTTCATAAATTATTCACTTACCCTAAAACCAGTACAACCATTGTAAATAGAAATGGGAGGGGCATTCCTAGAATAGGCATGCCACTTTTATGATGTCTTGAAAGGGAAGGGAAGGGAAGGGAAGGGAAGGGAAGGGAAGGGAAGGGAAGGGAAGGGAAGGGAAGGGAAGGGAAGGGAAGGGAAGGGAAGGGAAGGGAAGGGAAGGAAAAAAGGAAGATTGCATTACTGTAAAAAAATAGTTCTCATTATAAACTGTCACAGCTACAAGTGAGCCGATTTCTAATCAATCTGTTTTTAGTTCGGGCTAAGAAAGGACAGTGTTAGACAGGTGTGGCAGGGCACAGTTGCTGTGGTGGTCTGAATGAGAAGGGCCCCATGGGTACATGTATTTGAATTCTTGGTCCCCACTGCTAAGTTTGGCTTTTATAGGTTGTGTTAGTCAAAGCACTGTCACCGTGATAGTAACTGAGACAGTCAGGAGGCGGCAATAGAATGCTCATGACCAGCCTGAACTGCAGAATAAGGCCTTACCTCGAACAAACACACAAACAAAAAAATCACTAAGGGCAGTGGCTCATCACTGAAATGCTTAACAGGGAACCCATTCTTCTCACATTATCTAAGGGTATTCAGAACATGAGCGAATCTGGATGCTTTCCTCCCGGAGTAAAGCTGGGTAATCTGAACACCACTGCACCCCTGGCCTACCTGGGATGCCATGCAGCAAGATTCACCTGAAGCGTTTCAACGGTGCTTATTTAAAATTGTGGAATGCCCCCACTGATTGCTAGTGCTTGCAGGGAGGGACCAATTCCACAGCTTTCAAATATCTTTGCTATGCCACTGTATTGCTTGCCAAGAATTTCTTTCAGTTGCTCAAGTATTGATTATTCTGTCATAAACTGTGCAGTGAAAAATAAAGAAAGGGTTCAACAAAGCTCTAAATGAGAAGCCACCATCAAATCCCTCCCTTCAGAGCTCAGGGAAATCAACAGAAGAGAAGTTAGGAGTGGGTTTTGTTTTATATTATTCTATTTTATTTTGTTATGTTTAAAAATAATGAAAAAGGAGTTCAGAGATACCAGTAAATGTGAATATAAAAATGAATTAAAAACATGACATCAAAAAGATAAGGGTATAATACAGTCATTGTTTCTCATGGTTCTCAGGGATGTAAAGATTCTATTTTCATAAAAACTCTGAATATCAACAAATTTAAAATTCTTTGTCCCTTACAAAACAGAAAAAAATATTATGGCTTTTATGTCCTTCTACTTTATCTGCCTACTTTGGGTTCATTCTGATGATCAGATTTTAAAATTAGTAATAAAATAGCACTCTATTCTAATGTGCTCCTCACTGAAAGATGAATTCAGCAGTACAGTCTTCACCACCAAAGAGAAAAGAGATAAAAAGAAAAACAATTGCATTTCTTGGACAATAAAATAGGTTGAACAAAGAGGCCCTATTTTATTCTACTTGTGTGTATATGTGTGTGTATAGTGTATGAGTACATGTGTATTGTGGTGTGTATGTGCGTGCGTGCACACACATGCTTACGTATGTACACACTGGGCTCCATGTGTGCCTGTGAAAATCAGAGGTTGATACTGGATATCTTCTTACCATACTTCACATCTATGTTTGGAGACTCACTTGACCTGGAACTCACCGCTACCTAGACCAGTTGCTCGCTATTCTGTGTCTGCCTCCCGTGCTGAGATTATAGACATGTGCCACTCCCTCTGGCTTTCATGAAGATGCTGGAGCTGCAAATCCATGCTCTCAGGCTTGCACAGGAAGCCCTTTACCAACTGAACCACTAGCCAGCCCCAACATCCTCATTTCAAAATTCTTATTTCCAGCAAACTCCGTGGCAATTCAGGAATTAAAGATTGAAATTGAATCCACACCCCTAAAAAGACTGAACATGACAGCCAAGGGCTATATTGCTGTTGTGAAAAACAATAGCATTCTATAAAACTAACAACAAAGTCAAATTCTATGTCAGGACAGTCAGACTTGGGAAAGACAGAATCCACAGTTCTTGTACTCTGTCATTGCACTATAAAAAAAAGTTACAAAGGAGTCTTCTAGCACATCTACATATGAGAGACAGATGTGCAAGAAGGGCACACATATAAAGAGTAAGGGCATATTTCCATGTGCTATATATAATTAACAGAGCCACGGGTAATAATATGAAGACCTTTCTAAAGGTTAACTATCATATTTTCTTTTTCTCTTCCCATGTTCCCTTTGAGCAAATAAAACTCAGTACAGTGTCAACTCTCTGCTCTTCCAGCACTGGAATGATTGACTGATAAGTTGCCAAATAATAATTAGACATTCTGAGCCAGAAAGTATAATGTGGTTAGAAAGCAAGCATTGCCCACCGCTTCGCCAGGCTGTGGAAGCGCCTGCCTCTGCAGGAAGTCACACTGGAGCCAACTGTGTCAGTAACCTGTTACTACAATCTGTACCAGGATCTATTAAAAGACACATTTGGTCCTTGTATTAAGGTATGATTATCTCTAGCTGGTCATTTTCATTTTTTATAGTATGAACTTTTGACATTAAATTGTTCTATATTCGTGGTGACCCCAGTGGAAGCCGCTGTATCTTACAGCGGGTAACTCCAGTCCTCGGACTTAACCTAGAGAGATAACCCTACTTGAGAGATAGTCCTACAAATGCACGGAGGTTTTCACTTCCATACTAACAAAACAATGAAAACATAGAAAATCTAATTGGTAACCTCTGGATAACAATCAAATGATATGTTAGCATCATGTGACAATAAAAGAACACGCTAGCACAGGAGAGCCTGCGGAAGACACATTAGAAAGAAAATAAAGGTCAAATGTAATCCCAGGTCCCTTCTGTGGCACACAGGCCCTGCTGGCCAGAACCACGATATTCTTTTTTTTAAAAATTGTTTTTATTGGGCTATATATTTTTCTCTGTTTCCCTCTCTTCCTCTCCCCTCCCCTTCTACTCTCTCCCATGGTTCCCATGCTCTCAGTTTACTCAGGAGATCATGTCTTTCTCTACTTCCCATGTAGATTAGATCAATGCATGTCTCTCTTAGGGTTCTCATTGTTGTCTAGGTTCTCTGGGATTGTGATTTGTAGGATGGATTTTCTTTGCTTTATATCTAAAAGCCACTTATGAGTGAGTACATATGATATTTGTCTTTCTGGGTTTGGGTTACCTTGCTCAATACAATGTTTTCTAGCTCCATTCGCCTGCCAATTTCAAGATGTCGTTATTTTTTTCCACTGTGTAGTACTCTATTGTGTAAATGTATCACAATTTCTTTATCCATTCTTCAGTCGAGGGGCATTTAGGTTGTTTTCAGTTTCTGACTATGACAAATAATGCTGCTATGAACATAGTTGAGCACATGTCCTTGTGGTATGATTGAGCATCCTTTGGGTATATTACCCAAAAGTGGTATTGCTGGGTCATGAGGTAGGTTGTTTCCTAATTTTCTGAGAAATTGCCATACTGATTTCCAAAGTGGTTGTACCAGTTTTCACTTCCACCAGTCATAGACGAGTGTTTCCTTTACCCCACATCCCCTCCAGCATAAGCTGTCATCAGTGTTTTTGATCTTGGTCATTCTGACAGGTGTAAATTGGACTCTTGAACTTGTTTTGATGTGCATTTCTCTATGGCTAAGGACGCTGAGCATTTTCATTGGTGTGCAATTCTCTTTCTTAGTAATGTCTTTGTGTGGTTTTGGTATCAGGTAATTGTAGCCTCAAGAAAAGATTTTGGCAATGTACCTTCAGTTTCTATTGTGTGGAATAATTTGAGGAGGTATTAGTTCTGTGAAAACCTTGTAGAATTCTGCATTGAAATCATCTGGTCCTGGGTTTCTTTTGGTTGGGAGACTTTTGATGACTGTTTGATGTGGGAATCCCCTTTGTATGCTGTGATTACCATTAATGAATAAAGAAAACTGCCATGGCCTGTTGATAGGGCAGAACTTAGACAGGCAGGGAAAACTAAACTGAATGCTGGGAGTAAAGAGGTGGAGTCAGAAATAAGCCATGTAACCCCACCAGAGAAAGAACTTTAGCCAGTAAGCCACAGCCACGTGGTGATACACAGATTAATGGAGATTGGTTAAATAAAGATGTAAGAGTTAGTCAATAAGAAGCTAGAGCTAATGGGCCAAGCAGTAACTTAAATAATATGGTTTCTGTGTGGTTATTTCAGGAACTAACCAGCAGCCTCCTTACAACAAATTGGTGCCAATGTGGCTAACTAAAATCCAATTAAAACCTGAAAAAGCTTGAAAAGGAATCCCAGACATAAAAAAACAGAGTTAAGCATGGTTTGGTAGCAGCATTTTCTTGGGTGGGCTCTGTTTCCTAGAAGCAAGCAGAGGCATGGCTCCTTTAAGAGAAGTTTTCCTGATTCAGTGGTAGCAGGAAAAAAAAAGCCATGCTGCTATGAAACAGCGGTTTTCTGAGCCATGCTGCCAGCAAGAACTGACTCTTTCAGGAAGCTGAGCATTTAAATGGGGTTTGTGGACAGCATGCTGCAAGTTACTTGGTGGCAGCATGGGCCAACTGGCTTTCAGAGCTGAGATGGTGATGATGGCTCCAACCTGGTCGTCTCAGGCAATATGCACAGACTTCCACCATGTTGGAGTGTGTGGATCAGGCAGGTAGGGCCATGTATACCCTAGTAATGCTGCAGCTTAATTTTTTAAGAGTGCTTAGCATTTTAAGAAGTGCTCCTGGACAGTAAAGAATTACAGATACACATTAGGACAGATTCAGATATAAAAGAACTCTGAAAGAGTCACAGTGTTGGATAAATGTACATAGGCTTGGGAGAAAGAAAAAATAATATAAACAGTTATAAAAAGAATTTTTTTTAAAAAAAAGGTAAAGTCTTTAAAGTGACAGAGTACAGACAGTCATAGATTAAAAGAAGTAAAAAAGAATAAGACACGTAAAGATAGAATATTTGAAGAGAATCTGGATTATGTATATTATTTTGTTTTCTTTGAATATTTTGACTGTGAAAGACCTGAGTATCCAACATATATACTTTAAAGGTATTTTGTCTTCAAAATTTGGGTCTAAGGATATGTTGCTCTGAAAAAGAGGTTCTTCTTTTGTTTCCACAGAGGATGAGAACCTGTGGATTGCTTCCAGACTGATGTGGTTTTCTGGACCAAGATCCCCTGAAAGGTTGCCATGAATACCCCCAAAAATTACTTCGCCCAACGAAAAGCAGAAGGCAGTCTGGAGAAGAATCATGCCCATATTCCCAAATATTCTTTATAAATGCTTCTTTACATTTAAAGGGAGATATGCTATAGAGATTTGCTTTGATATGGATCTTGGTTTATTGACACAAGTTTAAGGTCAATTTCATTATATGTATTCTGCTCTTGATTAAGGTATTGTGCTTGTCCAGCTCATTTAAAAATTTAATGTATAATTAAGAAATATAGGTCAATAAAAAGTCATCTATAATAGTCAAACTTGTAGTCATGTTAGTTAGGTTTTCTAGATGTACAGAGATGTATTTCAGATGCATAGACATTCTTTGAATCTTTTGAAGAGTACAGAATATGACATTTAAAGTGTTTTAAGAACTTAGAACTTTTCATGACATTGAGACACATCTGCTCCTGGCAGCACCAATTACTTCAAGAAGATGATGGGTACTGAAGAGGCTCCTTATGGCATTGGCTAGCCATTTAGGCAAAAAAAACCCTGCTCTTGCCTGGACTGCTTGGTGGTATGTTAGGTGAACTGGACTTGCAGGACCCACAGAGAAATGACTGCTAAACTTGCCTAAAGGTAAGACAATCCTTTGAAGTTCTTGCTTTATAAAAGAGTCTGCCAGACATTCTGCAGGTCACAAAAGAAAGTGACTGACAAACTGCCAATATAAGCAGAACTGACTTTGAAATTTTCTGCTTTGTGGAAAAGTCTGCTGGATACTATGGGCCTGTGGGCTGAAGATGGATGTCCTAATGTTACAGAAGAACCTTGGGGGGCTGGAGAGATGGCTCAGCGGTTTAGAGCACTAACTGCTCTTCCAGAGGACCCGGGTTCAATTCCCAGCACCCACATGGCAGCTCACAACTGTCTGAAAATCCAGTTCTGGGGGATCTGACACCTTCACACCAATGTACATAAAAGTTAAATAAACCATAAAAATATTAAAAAAAAAAGAACCTTGGGTGACTGTCCAGGCAGCATGATGTCTCTTTCAATTCTAGAGTTTTGGAAGTTGTTTACAATGTACTTCCTGTTTACTTAGGTAATATTATATCCTTCTGGTGTCTTTGATAGACTTGAAGAATTTATAGTTTTCTTTAGTTATGATAAAAGATAAAGTAGATATAAATATTATAACTGCAATTCTTGCTTGATAACCACTTTGTTACATGTAACTTTTCTGTGTTAAAGCTAAAACCTTTTTTTTATTTAAACAGAAAAGGGGAAGTGATGTGGGAGTCCCCTCTGTATACTGCGATTACCATTAATGAATAAAGAAAACTGCCATGTCCTGTTGATAGGGCAGAACTTAGATAGGCAGGGAAAACTAAACTGAATGCTCGGAGTAAGAAGGTAAAGTCAGAAATAAGTCATGTAGCCCTGCCGGAGACAGACACCAGAACTTTAGCTGGTAAGCCAGAGCCACATGGCGATACACAGATTAATGGAGATGGGTTAAATTAAGATGTAAGAGTTAGCCAATAATAAGCTAGAGCTAATGGGCCAAGCAATGATTTAAAGAATGTAGTTTTTGTGTAATTATTTCAGGTTACAGGTCTATTTAATTTGCTTATCTGGTCTTGATTTAATTTTAGTAAGTGATATTTATCCAGAAAATTGTCCATTTCCTTTAAGTTTTCCAATTCTGTGAACTACAAGTTTTTGAAGTATGACCTGATGATTTTCTGGACTTCCTCAGTGTCTTTTGTTATGTCCCCCATTCCATTTTGATTTTGTTAATTTGGATATTCTCTCTCTGCCTTTTGGTTAGTTTGGATAAAGGTTTGTCTATTTTGTTGATTTTCTTGAAGAAACAACTCTTTGTCTCATCGATTCTTTATATTGTTTTCTTTGTTTCTATTGTGTTGATTTCAGCTCTCAATTTGATTATTTCTTGCCATCTAGTATTTCTGGGTGAGTTTGCTTTCTTTCTGTTCTAGAGTTTACAAATGTTCTGTTAACTCACTAGTGTGGGATCTTTCCAGCATCTTTATGTAGGTATTTAGTGCTATGAACTTCCCTCCTAACACTGCTTTTACTGTGTCCCATAAATTTAGGTATGTCGTGTGATCATTTTTGCTGAATTTTAGGAAGTCTTTAATTTCTTTCTTTATTTCTTCCTTGATCAATTGGTGATTTGGGCAGCATTATTTAATTTCCATGTGTTTGTGGGACTTCTGAAATTGCTGCTGTTGAATTCTAATTTTAAGCCTTGGTGATCTGATAAGATACATGGGGTTATTCCAATTTTTTTATATATCTGTTGAGGTTTGCTTTGTTACCTAATATGGGTCAATTTTTTAGAAGGTTCCATGAGGTGCTGAGAAGAAGGTATATTCTTTTATGTTTGGATGTTTCCCTAGATGTCTGTTAAGTCCATTTGATTCATAACATCTGTAAGTTCCCTTATTTCTCTACTAATTTTCTGTCTGACAGGCCTGTCCAGTGGTGAGAATTGGGTGCTGAAGTTTCCCACTGTTAACGAGTGGGGTTTAATGTGTGATTTAAGCTTTAGTAGTGTTTCTTTTACATATGAGGGTGCCATTGTATTTGGGGTATAGATGTTCAGTACTGATGGATTTTTTTCCTGTGCCATATATGAAATGTCTTTCTTCATCTTTTTGATTGATTTTAGTTTGATGTCTATTTTGTTAGTTATTAGGATAGCTACACCAGCTTGTTTCTCAGGTCCATCTGATTGAAAAATTTTTTTCCAACCCTTTACTTTAAGGTGATGCTTGTCTTTGATGTTGAGGTATGTTTCTTGTATGCAACAGAAGAATGGATTCTGTTTTCATATCCAATCTGTTAGTCTGTGTCTTTTTATAGGTGAGTTGAGTCCATTTATATTAGGGGATATTAATGACCAGTGATTGCTAGTTCCTGTTATTTTAATTTTCATTGTTGGTGATGTTATTTTGTGTGTCTTTCCCTTCTTTGGGAATTGCCTCTGTGAGATCATCTATTGTCTGTGTTTTTGTGGATGTAGCTAACCTTCTTGGGTTGGAGTTTTCCTTCTAGAACTTTGTTTAGGGTTGGGTTTGTTGCTAGGTATTGGTTAATCTGCAGAACACTGAAATTCTTTGGAGACTTCTTCTACTGTCCTCAGGCTTTGTCTGCTTTTATCCACTTCCTGAAGAAGTTATGCCTCTGCAGTGACTGTCTGCACACTAATTCCTTCCACAGCGACTCCAGTACCATCTCCTCCAGGAGGGCTCATTTGATTGACCCAACACAATATCCTTCCACACTCTTCTTCACACAGCACCTTATTTTATACTTACACATTTACACACACACATATACGTAACTTACTAACCTCTCTACACAAAGCAAAACCCAAATTTCACTAGAGCAAGGACTAGACATTCATGTTCCCTTCCATGTTCTGGCATTTATAGCAGTACTTGGCAAGTAACTCCACAGATGTTCATTTGAATGGCAAATAAGGACGTAAAATAGCATGTTATCAATAAAAAGCACAAAAATTATACAATGAGGGATTCAAGAAGTCAGTATTAATTACAGTGCTATAATCATTTTAATGGGCCCAAATCGTGTCAAGCACAGAGGCTGAGAAGCAGGACTATGCATGGGGACACTGTCAGTGACAGTGAATTAGAAGCTCTGCTTGCTCTTGGTCTCTCATATCAGCTGCCTTCCAAAATTTGTTTTTTAAAAACATGTGTTCAAAATACTTGACAATAGCATGTAAGATGTGGAAGCCTAGAGGAAAAGGTTTATGAGTTGAGTATAAATCATCTAAAGATATATATGAAGGGGACATTTAGGGGAAATAAAGGGAGATGAAAATCCCCAAACACTATACCAAACTTCTTGAAGTAATAGGTGTAGAAAGTTAGAAATATCTAAAGAAGAAAGCTAAATAAAGAAACCAAAATGAGTTCACAAATGAAGTCTTTATCAAAGGAATTAAAATGTGTGTTACACAATAAAGGAGCTAAAAGTTTCCATACCTGGCCAGAGTCTCCAGTGCAGTATTCAGTGATATCACAGCTGTTTACGGCATCCCGACATTCATACCCTCGTGACTGAAACTAAAAATCAAAACCCAACATTAGGAGCTGGTGTTAAATGACTTTCCAAAAGGCTGCATTCTTAAAACCACCAACAGTTCTACGCTTCATCACAATCATCACCCACCTGCCTCACAGCTTAGTAAAATCATTGCAGGTTAGAAAAGAGGCTCAGATCGGGCAGTGGTGGCACACACCTTTAATCCCAGCACTTGGGAGGCAGAGACAGCTGGATCTCTGTGAGTTCAAGGCCAGCCTAGTCTTCAGAGCAAGTTCCAGGACAGGCTCCAAAGCCACAGAGAAACCCTGTCTCGAAATACAAAACAAACAAAAAAAGAAGAAAGAAGTGCGGCTTAGATGCTTCTCCTACACTGAAGAGCATCAAAGCACTGTGTAAAGACTGGAAACCCACTATCTCCACGTGTTAAGAAAACAGTGCAATGAAAATTATATAGAGAAGAAACACTGGTTTAGCTTAACATGAAGGAACAATATACCATCATTAAATATTTAAGATTTTCCTGAAGGACTGATATGTATACCAAACCATCACTAATCTGTCCATTAGCTTGAGTATTAATCTTGCTTTAGATAAATACGCATAACAAAATTACAATGAATCCAAATAAATCACCTTCAGTGGCGTCCATGACTGCCTATGATAAACAGAACATTTTGTTTGTCTGGCAAAGGATGGGCAAATATAAAGTCTTAATTAGCCTCAAGCAATATATTATTTGGTAGGTAATGTGAAGCAGCCACAAACTAAGCTGAAATCTTCTATAATATCATGATGTGAAACCTCCCTTGGTATTGAAAAAAATGTAATAAAATCTCATAATTTTTATACTTATCAGAAATGTCATGGATCTGTCATCTGAGAAAAAGGAGTATTAAAATGATTTTTCAAAAGTAACTAGCAGTCAGTGTAGGTGAAAGACTCTGTACACACACACACACATGCACGCTTGCAGACATAGGTAAATACTTCCTCATCTGGTTTTCTTGACTTTACATAGAATTCAAGACATTGAATGGGTGTTGTAAGTACTCGTGTTTATACTGTGGGACTAGAACAAAATAGGGCAGTTTCAAAGAATGAAAGGCAGAAGTAGATTCTATTATTTAAAAGACCAACTGAGTTGTTCCCTTCTGTCTGACAATTTAATCTGTTCATCTGGGCTACTAGAGCAACTTATTTAGTTTGGAGGATGTACTAATACACCCTCTAGAGAAAACCTGGGAGGGTAGGGCTGTGCAGTGTGACTCACAGTTGAAACGCTATGAGCCTCAGAAGTTGGGTAGAATTACTGATTCTACAGCATCACTGGACTAACATGCATAAATTTGTATCAAGTCACTCAAAACCTCAGCAGACCTCTTGAGATGGTTGGGTAAATTGTCAATGAATGGGAAGAAAGATGAAACTTCCAGGGGACTCACAAGACACGAGGTGCCATTGCAGCAGGGGCCGTCACTGCAGTGGGCTCCATTGGAGAGCGAGCATTTCTTACAGCAAACTCCGTAGCATTCCTAGAGAAAACACTTCTCTGAGTAAATCAGGACAGTGCCTCTGCCCCTCCAGCACCCCCTCCATGTGTAGTTTATGCATCAGATACAAGACTTCTACAGACAGTACACTAATATTTAAAAGGAGTAAATCACGTTAAATGATGACAGAGCCCAGCCACAGGCCTCCACTGACTGACCTCCCACAAGTATGATGACTCCTTAGCAGACCCAGGCCCCAACACACACACCTCTGTAACTCTACCATGGTCTTAAGGCCCAGGTTTAGCTTTATGAAGGAAGAAAACCCACACAGCATGGGAAAATGTTGATGATTCTGTAGAAGGTGCCTGAGATGAATATGAGCCCTGAAGTAACTTTTTAAAGGTCAGGAATTTGATTAGAACAATCCATTAGGGTTTTCAGACAAGGCCGTACAACAACATAACTAATTCTTACGTGTCTGAGCTAGGATGAAGCATTGATCAAAGTGGGCGGGGGAAAAGGAAAGGAGAAGGCAAGGACCTCATGATGAATGACGGCTGCTCACTACTGCTCCTGTGGACTCAGGACAGCCCGCACTGAGAGTAGAGCTGGTCTCTTATACCTACCACGTGGAAACCACAGTCACATTCCTCCCCGGCCTCTACGTATCCATTCCCACATTCTGTGGGCTCAAACAGCTGAAAGAGATCGGAGAATACAAAGAGATAGATTTGAAGTTATCACAGAAAATCCCCACATCAACCTGGCCACAGATACAGCCATGTCACCCGTTGTCGTATGATTCCTCTACGATTTATTATGATTCTATATTTCCTTTTACTTATGTGTATGTGTGGAGTGACGTAAGTGTATGCATACAAGCACCTGGGTAGCCACATAGTCCAACAAAGAGCTCTGGGTCCCCTGGAGCTGGAGTTACAAAAGGGTTGTGAGCTGTGTAGCATCGAGCAGAGACCCAGACTCCAGGCCGCTGAAAGAGCAGCACGCTCTCTTACCTGCTGAGCCATCCTTCGAGCCCCCGGATTTATTCCTATGGCATCTTATATATTGTGTCTGTGTGGGAAATACTATTCGCTTATTAGTAACACTCTTAAAAACATGTTAGAAAGGGGGGATCTCTAGGGATCTTCAGCGTTAGAGTGACTGCTGACAGAGATAAGCCATCAAGAGAAATGCATCACTTTTCATGGTTTCTAATGGGGCGAAAATGGATTACTAATAAGACTCATAGATATCTAATTTGCTGACTTGACTGAAGACAGCTGAGAAGACATCAAAACTGTCAGAAAGACAAATATGTTTAGTAAAAGCCAAATGTGAGAATCACAATCAAGGAGATGCCAATAAGCCTAGAACAATATTGCCAGAGATTCAAATCCATCACAGTCTTTGGAGAGCAATCCGCATTGTCTGGCACAAAGTGCCACCATTGCATTTCATGAATTACCTATGAGCAGAAAGAAAATAAATCCAATAACTTGGGGATATCATTCAATTAACTACATGCAAATCCATCTCTTAATACCCAATTTAGTTTAATAAAGAAAAAATTAAGTTAATGTATAGACATGAGAATGAATACACAGAACTCTCTCAGTCATTGCTGCAGTCATAACAGAGGCAAGTTTCTAGAACATTCTCCCCTAGTGATGCCATGAACATGTTTCTGGATAAAAATATAGCAGAGCAACTGTTAGGGAAGTTAACCAACTTATGACAAATGTGTCTATTTCCTATTGGCACAGAATTTCTCTGGGTCTGAGCACCACTTGTGGGTGTGTATTGTGGGGATCTGGAACCGCACAGCCCAACACAAATGTTCAAAGCCATGAACAGGAGAGAAAGAGCCTGTCCCTAGCAGCCAGACACACTGTGGACATCAGTTACCTTCCACTGAGCTACCCAAGAAAGACCTGGCTCTACTAGTTCCAGCAAGGAACTGCTATACAAAGCAAGGAAACATTCCTACCACGCTGGATGGAGTCAATAGTACTGATCTCAGTGCTACTTAGATTTGCAGGCAGGAGGAAACAAGAAGGGTTGCAACAGCTAGAAAATAACCAACACTTGGCTCCAGGCTTCCCAGCCTTTCCTTCTTGGGTTCTCTCCCTTTCCTGAGATAGGTCACCGTCTCAAACCAGATGGAAATCACAGCAATTGGGAAGACTCCTAAAGCATGGAAAATATGCATATAAACTGAACAGACCACGCAGCACACGCCGACGCAGATACCCACCGGCTAGGAACGCCAGGGAGAAAAGTAGCTGTCGGACACATGCATATAACCTTGCCCACTGGAATCCACAGCCTTCTTTTCTTAATCATTGTAACTTGTAGTTTAAAAAGAGAAAGTATCCTTCTGAAATTGAATATGTAAACAGGGTTATTTTTTGATAATTGTCTTCCTGCGCACAGGTAACCTGAGAAATGCAAGGATGAATCTGTGTGTATATCCTCACCTCCCCAGGCAAGCGAATCTTGTTTCCTCAAGCAGCGTGCTTACAATTAGCTGGCAGCTGCACGGCAAGGTAACACTAACCATGCACTGTGTGACTCAAAACTGCCAGCGGTTCGTATTAGTTCTTCATTACAGATCCCACTCATTTCAAATGCCTTGAAGTCTTCTGGTTTCTGTGCCTGGCGGTCACTGCCAGCAAAGGCCACTGGGCTATTTTATTAGTGCAAAGTAACTTTAAAAGTCTCAATTCTTTTTCCGGAATTTACAGAGCTTTTCTTTCCCTGAGATTTTACAGGGATGTCTGATCCCAGGCTTCCATTCCCTGACCCCAGCTGTACCGCTCAGCTGTGGGTATGGAATTAATTAGTCTATCCGTTGTTTGTCTTCGTCACCATTTTTTTTTAAAGAAAAGGTCGACATGATATTGCCACTCTTTACATTTGGAGAATATCGAACACTTTCCATGCAAATGAGCTGTCTGGCTCATGAGGTATATTCTAAAGACAATACTGTCTTTTCAACTGCAGGCCTGCTTTATTTCCAGGCATGCTCCTATAAAAAACACAGGGTTTTATGCAAAAGCTTTAGCCTGTCAGTTTGAGAATTGGTCTTTGCTGGACTTTAGCAAAGTATGATGGCTAGCCATGTTTAACGTCAAATATCTTACAAACAAACAATTTCATGCTTCCACAGCAAGACATAAATATTTACATCATGAGGACTGAACAGAGAGTTTCAAAATTAAGGAGATTTGCTGTCAGACGTGTTTCCTGAAAACTCCTAAAAACCTCTTCTGGAAACGTGTATGTTTTTCTTTTAATTTATGGCTAAAGAGTTGCAATATTGTTTATACATACACCTATGAAATGTCAGTGACAGCTTGTGTTCCCAAGGGAAGGGGACTATGTAACAGGAATACTTACGGTGTTTACGGAACCTGTAAATGTTAGACCAAGATCATTTGGGTGGGACTGGGGGAGGGGGCTTGGCTGACATCAATAATGCTTCCTTCCTGGATCAGATTCCTCTAGAAAGTGGAGGAGTTGGGGTTGAAGGGCAGACAGACGAGGCTCTCAGGAGGAGAGAGAAAATAAGACTCCAGGCAGAATGTCGGGGTTAAACGAGATTGCAGGCAGAGAAGGGGCTCAAGTAAGAAAGGGCTTTTCATTCCCATTCCCCATCTCTCAGCAGAAAGGTGAAAGCACTAACATAAAAATTTTGGGAAGTTTTTGCATTTGGGGGGACTTAGGGGTCTGCAAGCAAACACTGAACACTGATGCCCCGTGTGATCTTTCACTCTGTCTTCAGCATGCAGAGGCTTTCTATAACTGAACATCTTTCCATGGTGGTTATAGCAGTTGCTACCTTAATTCTAGCATCTGGAAGGCTGAGAAAGGAAGACAGCTTGTAAAGATATATTAAGCCATGTGACAAGAGACCCGTTTTCTGAGAGAAATCAGTGATGTTTGGCACATTCTTACTGCTAAGCATTGGAAAAAATAACTTCACTTCCTAAATGACTGACCTTTGTTGGCCTGTTGAAAAGGCAGGCCCCGCCTCCCCTCTGTAAGAAGTCTCGGTACTCTGAGATGCTGCACTTGGAGAACTTCCGAGAGTGGGACACCCTTAAGAAGCAAAGAATCAAGTGTGTCAACAATTTCAGAAAAGCAATCATAAGAGAAGAAAATGAAAAGCCACTGAATGTTCATTCTGGGTGTAGACGAATCTATCCAAATATTGACGTGTGGACCCAAGTGCCTACATATATGAGGTAGCGTATGCAAAAGAAAGAAAATGAAAGACCTTCACAGAATTAGGGGCTTGGTTACTCCCCATCCACCAACCCTCGTAAAATCTCTGTCTTGAAACACAACTTGAAAGGGCTGCTATAAACCTTACATCGAAGCCAGGTTTTAAAGTCTGATTATTTTTATGTACTATGTCTCAATAAAGGGAATCTTTTTCTTCTACTCTGTTCTGAATAAAAGGGGTTCATCAGCCTACTAGACCTTGTTTGTTGGAAGAGTGAGTCAGGAGGGTCGATTTATTAAAGACAATGTTACTCAGGTTTCAATAATTCAAATTTTAAGTAAATGAATAAACCCTGAAGAACTTGCTGGATCATACATGCATACGCCATCAGTGTGTGTGCCCACAGCAAAAAGGAATTAAGGCATGTTCCCATGAGCAATGGCTCTTTATTCTTCATTTCAAATACAATTATTGAGCAATATTCATGATTTACCATGAATAAAAAATGAACCTCTCTCTGATTTATTCAATCAAATTAAGACCCCTATGTCAGTACACAGGGGAATAGCATACACACATCAAGGTTAAGCTAAATCATACACGATGGCTCCTTGGGAACGTCTGCAATAGTGCCTGATGTGAGAGGCCATCCTAGAATATAATACAATAGTTTATGTATTCTGATATGAGGGTACATATAGGATTAAAACTCACCTCTATTGACAGTGATGTCTTATAAGAAGTATATCAAATATATATCAAATACATTAACTTTAAATAGTTTTCTTTTTCTTTTGAGTAGTCAATCCAAAACTCATTTAGAAATCGACAGTTTAAAAGACAGTAATATTGCCATACAAAACCAATATTATAAATTGTACTGTCCTCTATGGTAGCTATTAAATCTGTATCAGCATACAGGACTCGACTATGTGGCACAGTAATGTGGCTGGGGAAGGCAAGAATTTCAAGACTAGACTGCACTTGTAGGAATACGTTTTGAAGTCACGGGGATAATAGCTAACTGTATCAACCTTCTCCTATCCAGAGTCTGGTATAGAAGAAGGAAGGGGCCCTGCAGAAGGAGGTGGCACCTTTGGTAGCCAGTGCAGAACAAAGGTAGGACTACAAATTGCCCGCATGCAGGTGCTCAGCCTGAACAAAGAGAGTAAAAGACACCTCTCCTCCTCCAGCTCCAGAGGCCTAGTGTCAGCCTGCACAGTGCAGGTGTCTCTTGGAAACAGCAGTGGCTCCAGGGCTCAGCACACTGATGCTAGGGAACAGCTGGTCCAGTTACATAAGTGCCCACCAAGGAAGACAGGTGGATTGATGTGGATTGTCCACCACTTGACAACTCTCTTGTTTAACCATGGAACTCTGAATTAAAAAAGATCTGTTGACTCTATAAACAATATAGTACAAATTTATTACCATAAACATACATTTATAAGTTCCCAAAAATGTAAAAGGATGACTGAATTGATTCTCACTGACTGCTTCTGATAGACCCTCTGCTTTTATTCTGTTTATTAAAAGATTAATGCCTCCCCTAAATGCAGAAGTGTTTAGTCATGTGACTCCTGTCAGGGCTAATAAATAGAAGTAGCCAATACATTTTACTTTTCTCCCCAACCTTAAATTAAAAATTAAAATATAAAGTGAATTAGCACTGTCAGTTTTAAAATATCAGACAATTAATTATTGAATTTATACTAAGTGCTTAGTCTAAAAGACCAGTATTTGAGAGACTGTGTCTCTAATTATTATATATGCAGCAATTTTTGCAACAGGCATACATCAAATGCAAGAGTAATGCAGACTCACCCTGTTTCCTCCATGATGCAGCCGCCCCAGGATTCTATGCATTCACATTCTAGTCCAGTGAATAATGGAGCAACAAAGGGAGGGAGGAAAACAAAGACACAGCTTCAGTTTGCTCCAGCTCCTGCAAAAACTCCTCAGTGCCACTCTACAGCACAGCGGTGCAGTGCAAAGGCTCCTTTTTTCTCTAAATCAATGGCTCCTTATGCCTGCAGTATAGGTTGCTTCCTAAGAAAAAACTTGGGCCTCTCTTTGGTTTTTGTAACTCAGACATGCCAATTAGAGTCATAAAACCCAATGTTTAGTTAGAAGTATGATGGGCTAGAAACAAAAGGCTGAATTCTAATCTACCGCTAGGGAATAGGGAAGCCACTCAGCTCTTTTTTGGGGAGGGGGAATGTCTGCTTCTAAAATGAAAGCAGTGTCTCTCTGCCTGTCTCCCAGAGTGGTTCTAGGGTCGACACAGATGGCATCCCTCGGTGATCTGAAAGAATACAGTACAATGTCACCAAAGTCCTTCAGACACAGAGCAGTTAAAGAAAGGAATTCAATTTGCTGGAGTCACTGCCAGAATCAGTCAGAGACTTGGAGAGCAATCTCATCCTGTGCTACTACACCATCCAATCCATTAACACCTCTCAGGTGACCCCAGTACTGGCCTCCAGGATTTTCAATTAAGTTATTAAACCTGGTGATTCTCCTTACTGATTCTGTGCTATCTGGACCAGGTTCTAAAACTTTAATGTGGTGTAACCACTGCCATGAGAAAGCAAATGCTCTGAGCAAGATATTAGTAAAGAAAGCTTATAAAGATTTGCAAAATGTTGCAGGTGTTGTTACGACTGTGTGCTTGGTCATTAACGTACTTACTCATAAAGGGAATCAAGCCTGTGGACACAAGACGCTGTTCCATTTCCCCAGAGTGCTATATATTAATCACACAGAGGACAGCAAGCAAGATAATGCATTTTTCTTTTCTTCTCTGGGAAAGTCTTGGTGGGCAAAGAGATTTTTACTACTGGCTCTCATGATTATAGTAAGAAGATGAGGGCTTCAGCTTATTTTCTCGTTAAATGAACAATGGGTGAACATGCTTCTCTCTTTCTCCACAAGGTCCTATTGGGATGTTTTGCCTTCTAACCACAAAATTTTTCAAAATTATATTTGACTACTGTGCTAACACAAAGGGGACTATAATTCGGGTAGGACTTTATCCTGCTTTTAAAAGAAATGAGGTATGGACTTTAGCCTAATTTTAAAAAGAAATAAGATATTTCCACAAGCTTCTAAGTCTCTGATGGCCCTTACTACTTGGTCCACTGGAAAAGTTGGTTCTTTCCTTCCTTTTCTCATCTGATCAACAAAAATGTTGACCAAATGAAGTGACATCAATGGCCACTTGTTTTACTTTGGTGCTGCATGGGTGAGAGGCCATGGATGAACTCCCTCTTGGACTTACTCTGAACCAGACAACTAGTCTGTCCCTCTCCACCCATCCCAACCTTAAAAGGCCAGTGGCAGGCTTTTCCAGGAAGGGGGAGCAAGGGGCTCACCTTTCTGGATGTAACTATGTAGGGAAGGGTTGTGAGCACTTAAATATAAGACCCTTGTCCGTGCTAGACCTCAGCTCCTTCCCAGCCCACTGTATCTTTGATAAACTTTCCAGGGAGCTGTTGCTGGCATGTCGTATCTATGGTTAGGCTCAGAGAAGCGTATCCATCAACCACCACCCCACTTTATCTCAACAGTCTCATAAGAAAGAACTGACCAAGTATGAGCTTATGGATTCTGAAAAAAAAATATCTCCCACCTAAATAGTCTAATAATTATCTCAAGACATTAAAGACTTTTTTTTAAGGAATGACATAACACTATAATTAAACTACAGTGACTTAGGGCATAGAACATTTTCAATGACTGGACATGCATTACACAGACAGAATTATACATAAACTTGAGTAAGAAAGTCAGTGTACATACTTGGCTTTCTACTAGAAGGTTCCCACTGGATTCCAAGGTTTTGAGCCAGGCTCTGAGATAATACTTGCGCCACTGCCATTGGAAGACCATACTGGTTTTCCGGGTTGAAAGTGTATGGGAAACATTTGAGAGAGTGCACAGACACAGTTATTATTCCTTAGCAATTGTCACTGTCATTCCAAGTCCTAAGCAGAGCTTCACAACATCTACAGATGGCATATGACTCTAATCATTTCCCCCTGGAGACGGTGCCACTAGAAGCATTGAGTACAGGAAGTTTTTCCATGGAAACAGGAAATACAAGTCACCAAGGCTGGACTCCAACTCAGTATGAACTAAGAATAAACTCAATGCAAATACGACAAGCAAGGCCTCCTACTACCAAACGGGACTACCTGTAAAACAGACTCCAGTGCTGATCAGGATTTTGACATAGTTGGCTAGGCTTTAGGGTGCTTCTTCCAATTAAGAATTTTCATAATAAACATACTCAAACAATAATTCTATGAAAACATTTGTTACAATTTATACCAAACTTAGGCAGAAAACATAAAAATGAAAATTTGTATAGAGAGATAAATTTTAATCTGCAAACTTTTGATTTAAAGGAATTAATTTTAATATATGCAGGAAAGCACTAAAAATTAAAAAACATCATAGGAAAAAGATTGATAGGTTTATAAAAACTGAACGTCTCAGCTTTACAGGCCCCCCAAAAAAATCTCTGAGCCTATTTTCAGGTAATTTTTACACTTTGCAAAACTACCATGATGATATCCAAAGCTATCATTGTAAAGTTAAAGGAGGGCTTTGGGCTCTGTTTACTGATCTGTCGTTCAGGTTGTCAACGCCATCATTCATAACATGCACTATTATACACTGGGTCTTAATGAATAAAGAGGAGCAGCTGCAGAGACAATGCTAGTTAAAGAAAGTTACCTCATTTACACCGACCCCTCTAACACGAGAGCACACACCTCCGAAGTAACTCAAACTGCTTCTCTTGTAATGGAATGTCACACGCCTTACGGAAACAAAGCACTGTTAGAACACACCACGGAAACACTCCCAACCCCACGTGCATTCTCCCACACACCTAACAGCCTCAACACCAACATCAACTGGAAATCAAAACTAATTTAAATATATTTCAATGCATGCTCTTATGAACACATTGACTTTTTCTACTAGAGAATAGCTTATGCTAAATTATTATAAATTGATGAAGGCTGAGTGACAAGGAAGGAATGTGTTGCTTGATTTGATTGCAAGACAGAACCATGGAGTCACGTGGGAAACAGCTCTGAGAGGAAAAGAGGAAAAGTGATAAGAAGTGTAGGCTTCTTCCTTAGTGACAGAAACACAACTGTTTTGAATGGTTCATCTAAAAAGACATTTCCTAGCCTTCCTACAGCCAAGTGTGGTCATGTGACTATGATCTAGCAAACTGTGTGAACCGGATGCACACAAGTTCGGGCAACCTGCTTTACAGATGTTGACTCTACAGAAGGAATATCCTCTTGCCCGTCTCCAAGTCTGGCATTCCTGCTGCCTGCACTGAAGACAGCAGTGTCAGTAGCATCTGGAGGATGGGTGTTCTGTGCTTGGACAATAGAGCTGGTGGCCACAGAACCACAGTGTGCCAGCCTTGGAATTCCACCTCTCTGACCAGAGAAGGGGGCCAGCAGAAACACTGTAGAAGTCACTGCTCCCTGATACGTAACCTAACTGATACTGTGCAGAGATAAAGATAAACCCGAGTCGAAACTGCAGTAACCGTCGGAGAGCACATACGAGATGAGGTGGACCGCATCGGCATGCTGCTTGATACGCTGCCGGTACTTGGAGAACTCATACAGCATCTGCACGGGGTTGATGGTGATGTCAATTTGATCCTTCTCAGTCCAGGTCTCTACGGCCACTAGGACAACCCTAGTGTTGAGTTGTTCCTTGTAAATCTGAGGGTACACAACAGGACAGGTGCAGGAGGAAAACACTGGGTCAAACATGCACAATAGTGAGTCAGTCAGCGGAAGGGAAGAGGGGGGGAGGTGGGAGAACACGGGGTCAGAATTAGCTAATCACACAGAACCTGCTTTAATTTCTCTTTTTCAAGAGCCAAAACAAAGAAGAAAACTCATACAATTAAGTATTCTCTACTCTCCTAAAGAGTATTCCTCCTCTCACCTTAGCATCTTCAGTGGCCTGGCATCTTAGGAGAGGGATACAGGGATGATAAGATTCTCAAGTCAGGACCTGCTCTGACAACAGGGTTCAGCAAAATAACCTTTCCAAACCCCACAGGAGGCAACAAGCCGGAGCCTGACACAGTGGCTCTAAGTGCAGTATAGCCTGCAGCGTTGGGACAGTTCATCAAACAGTACAGCTGCCTTGCCACACAACGTAATAATTCTCAGAGTGAATCATAGAGCTGAAGCCAGGAGAGGGGAACAAAACAGATTTACATCACCAATCTCAACCTCGCTGCAAAGTGGAATTACTCATACACAGTTTGCTATTCTTCTATTCTCTCTACTTTGGGCCAAATAAATAACACACAGAGTTAAGCAGCTTCAATGAGAGTTGCCATGTTGTCTTACTTTTAAACTACCTAAGAAAATAAATGAATGGTCTTTGAAGATACTGAATAAAGAAATTATCAAAAAGTTGATGCTATAGTGGCTTTACACAAAGATGAGTTAAGTGTAATATATTTTTGCAATCAGTGATTGGCTTCGGAACTTTATAAATATAACACACACTAAAATTAAATTTTGTAAAGTATGAGTCTATTCAATCATGCAAAAATTACTAATGCAGAGATGCTGCCTAATAAATAGATTTTGCATGGGAGAAGATGTATTTAAGATTCTCCTCTCCATGTCCACCTATGGCTTTCCTGTGAGCAGAATGACAAGAGCTGAAATTAAAGAAAAGTAATAAGGCAGATGTAAACTGGCTCTCAGGAGCTCAACCTTAATTTTATATTACATATTCTATGCACATCAACTCATATTACAATTTTGTCAGCTGTGCCTATGAGGCACATAACATATGCTAGGTGCACAAAATATGTTATGAATATTTACATGATGGGTGGTTTGGGGCTGTTTAAAAGGCAGATCCTCAGAGTGAGTAGCATTTAGATGCTTGGCAATTTATAAAAAGGATTTTTTTTCACAGTTAGGAGGGACCATACCCAAAATACAAGATAAAAAGATATTTAACCTAAGAAAGCAGCACTTTACAGAAGAATACATAAATTCATGTATGTGAGCCAAATTGAATTATTTATTGGAACATAATGGATGAAATCTAGCTCTAAGGGGCTACTACCTAAGGCAGGAAACAAGAAGAAAATCTAAATGACCATTCTTTGGAACTTAGGAGGGGACAGAAAGGGTAAGGCAAATCAACAGTGAAGATACGGAGGGTCATATCCCCTTTGAAAGAAGTAGATATTTTAACATTTCAAATTATTTTATGAGATGATGACACCGAATTATGTCACCTAGAATACTAGAAATTAAGTTTGAAACGTTCCACCATGGGAGAGCTAAGATAATAAATACATGGCCTTGAAATTTTTATCTATCTAAATCCTCCAAACACATGCTGCCTCAATCCATTAGGACTTCTCGACTTACGCAAAATATTTAGGAAAAGCTCAAGTAGTTATTAATAAAGTCTCATTTGCAGAGGCTAATTTCCAGCTTTACAGTCTTCCTCCATTGCTCTTTATCCCCCGCGGACTCTGGTACTAGCAAAGGCAACGCTATACAATTACTGTGGGTTAATAAAAATTTCTCACTGTTTAAGGAGGTGGCAATGCTAGCTACTCTGATTTGCTCATTAGATACAGTACACATGTATCAAATTATTATACTGCACCCCACAGATACATAGAATTAAAATGATAATTAATGAAAGTCAATAAACTTAAGAGAAAGAAACAATACTAAAGTATCTTGGGGATTCTGAGAACTCTAAAGCCCAGAACACTTTTCACAACGCTTACCATCCAACAGTTTATTCACCAGGATATGAATATGAATATGTATAGATATGTATGTGAAGAAATTTTTTATTTCATCCAAGTAATAGCTAACATAATTAGTGAATAGAGAGAAAGAGGCATAAGCCATGCCTTTTCAATTAACAAAGAGAAGTTTCAAGAAAACCAAGCTACTTACAGAATCTACCAGGTTGACCACAGACTTTGCGAAGTTGTTGGTATGCGCGTGAGAAGAGCGGTGCTTCTTATACTGGAGAGCAAGAAGATAAACAGTCACTATCAAATCTTAATCAACGCTATGAGCAGAGACCTCTGCGGGATACTAGAAACGTGCATCAAAAGGTCAGAAACTGGTTTGTGCCACACTGGAGACAGTGCTGCTTTTTTCTTCTTTCTCTACAGCCCAAACCAAGGCAGCAAAACTGTAAAATACTCAAGCTTTCCCAGGGCCTGAAGGAGCCTACACAAGTGTGCCTGGAAACTCTGTCCCTAGAAGTAAACCTTTAATTCAGTCTCGACAGCAACCTATTTAGCTCTTCTGTTTCATAAAAATGAATCTTTACCATTTACAAAGGACTTAGACCAAAACCCAGTCTCAACGGGACAACTTCCTCACTTTAAACTCAAGGCCATGCACAGGTGAAAACCATTTCTTTTCAGGTAGCACTCCAGATATTGTCCGACAGGGAAGAATTTGCCTTGCATTCAGTAAATCCCTCGTGAGGATGTCATTCCTAGAACATGCCATAATTCTGGATGATCAAAGCCAAAGAAGGGCTAAAAAGTCAAAGAAGGATGCCAAACAATAATGGCTCATTATAATTATCTAAGAAAATTTAGCGAAAGCTAAGATCTATATATCAATATGAGGGCCTGGCATAGTGATGTACACTTATAATCTCAGCACTTAGGGGACAGAGGTAGGGAGAGCCCTTGAGTCCAAGAGTTCAAGAACTGCCTGTCAATATAGCAAGAACGTAGCAAAACATCTTTGCATATTCATTTGGGTTTGGGGAAGGTTTGGTTTTGTTTGTAGTAGAGAAGACACAGCCCAAGACTACATATTCTACCACTGTGGAGCAAATGTTCTACCGTTGTACTCTGCATCTCCCATTAACGGGCTGCATTTTTATCAGGAAGTCGGATACTTTACTTAGCATATGTTGAAGAGGAGGACCTCCAAAAGCTCAAGTCTGCTGTAGGAACATCATGACCTTAACTGCTCCATGAGGCTATTGCTAGTTTTACAACCACAAGAAAAAATAAAAACAGGGTTTAAACTAATGATTTTTGTACTATGTAAGTCTTTGAAATTTATCTTCAATTATAGTTACTAAATCAATTATATCTTTCAGAAAGATTAAGAATATTTATAATAAAAATCACATTTTTTCTCCTCATATAATCTTAGATACTTCACAAAGACCCTACCTCTGAATACCACGACCATGTGAATTTGAAAACTGTTCCTAACATATGAATTTCAAAAGACACATCGGGACCAGTCCAGGAATTCTAAACTGTGATTCAGAGGCACTCAATGTGAACTGCCTGCTTAGTACCAAAGCAAAGTGTATGGAACTCAAAGTCTAGAGCTCTGAAGTAAGGGCTGAAAGATCTCATGTCATAATCTTATTTAAAGACTTGAAAGTGGAAGCTGTCAATCAGGAAGGGAGCGGGCCACAGAGCCCTGAGTCAACTTAGAGGTTGGGTCTGGGGAGTAGGCAGACACATAATCTAAGAGGTCAGATATTAAACAGTTAGAATAAATAGTAGAGGGAGGACTACTGTTTTAGAAACCAGAAAAGAAGAAAGCTGTTCAAAAAGGAAAGAAAAAGAGAGAAAGAGGGAGGGAGGGAAAGAGGGAGGAAGGGAGGGAAGGAGGGAGGGAGGAAGGGAGGGAGGGAGGGAGGGAGGGAGGGAGGGAGGGAGGGAGGGAGGCAGGGAGGGAAGTCAGCATTCATTCATATGGGGAGAGGAGAGCAGGGGCAGACCAGGGCTGAGGAGGAAGCTCAGGGACAGAGACTTGTTGGGTTCCCAGCCCCACAGAGAAAACACTAATTTTATTAACTTGAAATCCCATTTCCTGGGCACCTAGAATCTATGAACAGCTGTCTCTTTTTCAACACAGCTTTATGGAAGTGAGATTTATTAATCCTCAAATAATTTATCTGGGATCATGGGGCTGAAAACAAATTTGTCTTATTTTGAGCTGGAAGATGAGATTAACTTATTCAGTTAATAATTCTTATGAAAAAGTTATAAGCTACTGTTTATTAAATAGCCCCAACAAGTCAGGATTACTGATAAAAATTTGTAATTTGTTTGGTGCATAAAAAAATACCGTGGTTTTTAAATAAGGAAAACCAAATGAGGTTTTAATTGAAAAAGTATTTGAGTCATCATTGATTTTCACTTACTGGTTCATATTTAATAATGCAGCAGTAATAGAAGCAAAACACTGGCTTTGTATGTGCTTTAAAATATCTCAACCAATTTTTTATTAGGCAGTTTTTTAATATTTATTTTTAGCTTAAGCAGCTCAAAGAAATGTTTGCAGACTGTTATCAAGCGATAATTGCTCACAAATTCAGTTCCGCCAGCTAGGGACCAAGATGCTTTCTCCAAATTTGAGAGATTTTTTCTTTCTAATTGAAAGCCACTGATAATTGGGCTGCTTGTTCAAAACACGATAGGTGCAATTTTTCAGGCAGCCAATATTAGAGAGAGGAGCTTTAATGCAAATTTAGGCAAAATGTTTCCATTTCCTGCATGAATGAGAACTAATTTGGCAAATAAAGAAAAATGTGCAAGCTCCATTTATGATAGAACTTACCTTCACATTTTCTGATCACTGAAAACCATTTCCATTTAAACCAGCAAATTGGCTTTCACTTCCTGAATAAATGAGCCCCTTAAGAAATGTGCCCTTTTGAAAACAATTAAAGCAGAACCTTATTTTCAACCTAAAGGTAAGAATTATAAAATCCCGCTGACTCGTACAGTACAAACACTGTCTCAGGGGCTTCTGATGGGACGATTGTGCTAAAGCCCGGCAGCTTATCTCCAGGCATAGGAAACTGAGGGAATCACTTAGCCCAGCTCACTCTGGCTTGCAGCCCAGGAGGGCGGTGCTCTGCTCCCTACTTGGCTACTGCATTTTTGCAGCAATTTATATTTTTATTATTTTATTATATTATTTTATTATTTTTATAAGGGCTTTTCTCAACTCTTATGAGGGTTCTTAAAAATGAATATTCATTCGGGACGATGACAGAACAGAATGCAACCTGTTCTTAAGGCAAGGGGAATATTTAGTGCTATTAGTCCATAGCAATAATTTTTTAAATGCTAGAAACTCTCAGTTTGTTTCATTTTATCCTGGGAATTATCACCATTCAAAAATCAATGTTGTTTGTTTGTTTTCATTTTGAAAATATATCTCCCCAATTTATCATTAAAATATCATGCCCAATTCTCATCCAATGTAAATTTTGTTGATTTAAAAGCTTGGATTTTTTTAAATTAAAAGATGTGCACTGATGAGAAGGCTCAGTGAGTAACGCTTACCTTGTAACCCTGACAATAGTTTAGTCCTCTGAATCCACATATTTAAAAAAAAAAAAAAGAAAGAGAGAGAGAGACAGAGACAGAGACAGAGAGAGCGCGTGCCAGAGT
This sequence comes from Myodes glareolus, assembly GCF_982192425.1. Classification (NCBI taxonomy): domain Eukaryota; kingdom Metazoa; phylum Chordata; class Mammalia; order Rodentia; family Cricetidae; genus Myodes; species Myodes glareolus. Next base: position 6,246,571 of record NC_142026.1, on the reverse strand, counting down.
TGATGTCAGGCATCTGTAATTCCAGCACCCTATGGTGAGGCAGGAAGTGGAGACTGACTTGCCAGCTAGTCTGGAGCACAGCACAGCAGAAGTAACAAGGTAGAAGAAAAACACTGATCCCTGAAAGCTGACCTCTGACTTCCACAGCATGAATGCCTACAACCACGACAACACACACACACACACACACACACACACACACACGCACGCACGCACACACAAATAAACAAATGTTTAAAATAAATTAAAAGATATTATAACCCAAATAAGATGGTGGTTTTATCACAAAATATGTGGCATAAGCAAATAAAGTTTTTTCTGTAGAAAATATTTTTTGAAAAAGGAGCTATTGCATTTTATATACAATTGGGGATATTGTGGTATTCTTGTGAGCTCTCTCTCTCTCTCTCTCTCTCTCTCTCTCTCTCTCTCACACACACACACACACACACACTAATAAAGTGAACAAAATAAACGTTAAAAAATGATGTTCTCAGCTACTCATGTGGGCAGAATGCACATGCACTTTGCATGTTCAACAGTGTGATACACAGCTTAATTATTGTATCCACACATTACAAGGTTTGTATAATGAATGTCAGAGAGCGCTCACGCCTCTAAAGACAGAATTTCACAGCATGCACAACCATCAGGTTTGAAAAGTAGTTGGTTTTCTCAGCCTGCAAAAGGGGTTAAGATGAAGCTGCCCCCCACCCCACCATCAGCAACCTTCAGAAACTCAGACTTAAGTCTTTCCCAGAGCGAGTCGCCACCTGAGCACTCTGCTCTCCTTACCAGGAACGACTTTCAGGCAAATGTAATTCTAACAAATTTTCCTCCTTACTGGCATATCTCAAGAAATTTATTTAAGGACTGGCAGTAAATTAAGTCTGTCTACAAAAATAAAAAGAATTCCATGGGGAAAATTATTTTCAACACAACTAAATTAGTATTTAGTAATTAATGATAATTAATATGAACATCCTTTAAAGTAAAAGATTCAAATAAAAATTTAAATATACAGTAAACCTTTTGCTATGTGCAGTCTCAATGGTTTCTCTGAAGAGACCGTTGACTAGAGCTTTATGTGGTCTGCTTAGTACAAAATACAAGTTTATCATAAAGTTTAACTTTAGTTTTCATAAAATAAAACAAGGACTTAATGCAGCTTAAATTTTTATTTCAATATTTTATAAGATTTTACTCATATCTGATGTTCAAATATTTTTGCAAAGTTCTCATCTTCATAGTCTTTCAAAAATATAACTCCATTTCTGTAAAATCAACTAAAATCAATTAATTAGCAAGTTTTAGGATTAAACTGCGTAATTATAGCAAAATAATCACTGGCCTAAAGAGTTTGGAGATTGCAAAAGAAAAACTCAGTCATCCTTACCTGGCTTCAAATCAAAAGTCTCACTTCAACGGCTAGAAATCACCCACCATGGGAACACGTAACCACTAGCGATGAGCTAATATTTTAAAAGTGTATCTAGAAATCTAAAAAATGACTAGGAGGTTCAAATGGAGAGTGGCGATTTCTGCCCATATTTCTCTTCCGTGTTTCACTTCTATAGGAGTAACCCAAGTTATAGCTATTTATATTGTCAATATTTGGTAAAATAAGACACTGATTTAAAATGGTCTCTTCAGATAGACCTTTATTTGTTTATTTGTTTTTCATTGCTAGAGATGGAACACACATAAACAGTATACACACACACACACTCACACACACTCACACACTCACACACACACACACACACAGTATTTAACAGGAATGTTTTATATGACATCGTATAAGCATTTTTTGTATTATCTCTAAAACTGTTGTGCATAGAAAAAGGCATGGAACAAAATAATGAATTGGTGACCAAACACCAAGATGTGAAAAGTAGACAGTAAGAATTTTAAACATAGAGAAGTGACAAACATCATATTGGTAAATATCCCCATTGTGATCTCTATTAAAGAGATAAATTCACAGCTGTAAAAATTAGTTGCTATCTCTTTCTCATCTAGAACACAGTGCTCAGTTAGAATCACCAAAAGATTGTATCTAAACACAGGCACTTTATTGTTACAAACAGCAGCTAAAGTGAAATGCATTTCTTGTTTCACAAGCTATTGGGTATCTGTGGTGGCTTGGATGAGAATGACTCAGAGGCTCACATATTTGAATGTTTGGCCCTAGTTGCTGGAACTGTTTGGGAAGGATTAGGAGGCGTGGCCTTGTTTGAGGAGATGTGTCACTGGGGGTGGGCTTTGATGTTTTAAAAGCCAATGTCAGTCCCTTTATCCTTGCCTCCTGTTTATTGATCCCTGCCACACTACCCACCTGACGATCGTGGACTCGCCCTCTGAGGCTGTGAGCAAGGGCCCGACTCAATGCTTTCTTCTATAAGTTGCCTTGGTCATGGTGTCTCTTCACAGCAGTAGAGCTGTGACTAGGACAGCATCAATTCTATAGTCTTACCGTCTTGTGGTCATTAACGATCATAAGTTCCAAATACTTCATTTCTTCAAATACACCACGTGATGGCTAAAGGAAACAAAAGATGCATGGTCAGAACAGTGATTGCCATAAAGCCTCTCTATTCCTCGGTCAAGTTACAAGTAAGCCTTGAATTTCAGGACTCATCATTGCCTGTAGTATAAACACCCCAAAACAGAAGCCTGGGGAGGCGACTGTGCACAGGTGACCGCAAAGTGTCTGTGAACAAACAAGAATTTAGAAAAGACAATTTCACCGTCTCTGCTCACCAAAATGGGAAATAGATCATGTTGTTTCTGTCTGTATAGTTTTCTTCTGTATGAAATTAGTTTAGAGGAAACGAGATACTATGCGTATCATAGTAGCTAAAAGTAAATAAATTTCCCTTTCTATGGCATTAAATATTCATATTTACTTAAAATGTCAAAGGGAATTTAATTCATTTGATGAGAACATCATGCATCTCTGAAACAGGAATCAAAGTGGTAAAGAAGAGCTAGCAGAAAGGAACAGAAGTCTAGTAATAGTGCGCCAGTTCCCAGCCACTCCCAAGAATGGGGCGGGCGGGTAACCCTTCAGGGTTAGAGGCTGTTGGACTTCTCATTCACGTGTATTTCTTTTTACAGTTGAAAAGTTAATAATGATGGTTCTTTTCCTTAGTGTACACAGTAACAGGCCCATTTGGGGTAGATGGTAGTAGGAGGGAAGCTGTATGAGGCAGCTGCTCTTTCAAGAGGAAGCAAAGAACACTAAGGGAACATAAGAATGTTATTTATGGTTACCATAATGCCAGTATACACTATGCAAGAAAATGATTCAAACTTGAACTAACTTTTAGATCGCTGGGGGGTCTAATTAATTTAACACAAAAAATACATTCAACTAAGTATTATCTAAAATGTGTAATTTGTGCTATAATTACTCATTAAGTTATCTAGAGAATTACCATGTAACCTATAAGCTGTAGAATTAATTCTTGGTTACATGGCATTCACCATATAATTACCGAACAGTTCCAGTCATTACAGGCTTCTAAAATACTACAAAAAACTATGAACATATTTAGTTACAATGCCACTATGCATTCATTAGTGCACAAAACACATACAGCAGTTACTGGTTATATCATTTCCCGACTTTCAGTTAGCCACCGTCCCATCACCAATAGAGAAATGACTTTCTGCCGTTCTGTTCTGAAAAGCTCATCCAGCTTTCAAATTTGGTATAGCAGAGTTCTTCATTTTTCATTTGGAAGAAAGACAAATAAACTTGATTAGCCAGTATTTCAAAACCCAACTCTTACTAAATTTTTGACAGAAATGTTTTATATGACATTGTGTAATCAATAGTATCTCTAAAGCTGTTACACACTCTCTTTATGGCTTGTTCGTTTGTTTGTATCAGGAGGGTGAGCACACGCAGAAGTCACAGATTAACTCCTGGAATCAATTCTCGCCTTTCACCTCAGTCCCAAGGATGGAACTCTGGTTATTAAGCATCACCTGTATGGCCACCTCACCAGCCCTACTGTGATTTTCAATAGGAAAAAAAATGTACTCCCATTTTTATAAGAAAAATACATTGAAAACAGAACTGAAACACATTTTTTACATGACATCAGAGCTCACAGGACACTCGTCAGTTTGAATCATTAGTAGGGAGAGAAGAGTAAATAGCATTGTGTGAGAGATGCTCACGAGATGGAGGCTGTCCGTGCAGTCTTTGTTCTGAAGGGGAAAGTCTAGACAGGGTGGAGCAGACACCCAAGGGGAATGGGGAAGCCTGCAGCCCTGGCCACACTCACACTCACTGCTCTCTTCCTTCTTCTGAGCCACTGTAATTCAGGTAACAAAGGCCACTGGTCACTGCCATCTGTGCCTGTGTAAGAGGAAAACGAGCATCAGATGGATTTGGACAGCGTTCCACTGAGAATAGTCTCCAAATATTACAAGAAAGAATAATACTGTTAATAATAAATGCCATTAAAATAAATAATAGTAACAAAGCCAAAATAGCCTGTAGTGAAACCGTGCATAGACTGTTCAACATTTCATGCTCACAAAGACAGCTCAAAATCTATTTTCCTCTCATCATGGAAATCATGAGGTGTCCAAGGTTGATTAGATGATAGCTGTTTGACCTACAACCATTTAACAACATCATATGAACTCTACTACGCATGCCCAATTTATTTTAGAATTTAAAATGATATGTGGCACAAAGTTTTGTATGAATTATGAAAGACTCTGGGCATTCGTATACAGGCATAGTATCACATGCCCTCAGGAAATCAAAAGAAGCCTTTGCCCCGATGAAACACACTACAGATGCTTGGAGGGCAGGGTGAAGAGCGGAGGCAATGCAGAGTGGCTGGGAAACCAACTGCAGCACGAAAGTCCACCCGGTCAGAAAGCAATCATTAATTTACATCTGGCCACACTCGGTTCCCAGCCCAGCTTCACGCCAGAGATTCATTTGTCATCTCCACTGAAACATCTCTCGATGTCTCATCCCACGCAAGGCTCAGCTGGGACTCCACTCCCCACCCACGCTGCTGGTCTCAGCTCTCAGACCAATTTCCCTTCCCAGCAAGCCTGCTCGACCCCAGCAGTCTGTCAAGTCACAGCCCGCAGCACTTATCACGGCTATTTTAATTAAAACTTACTGAGATTCTTCATCTGCTTAGAATATTGTCCTGCCAAGGTTTTCTGGATTATGTGTGGTCGGCCTGTGCTTTTCTGAAACAAAGACAATTGTAGGAAATGGAGAAATGAGATATGAAGACACTGGGCATCAGTGTTAGCGGAATGCTTTCTCTAACATCCTTCAACCGTGGGGGCGTTAGTTATCAGAAGAAAAAGGATATGCTTGTTGAATCTTAAATTTTAAATAAAACAGTGTCCTTCAACTGCCCCACTTTAGATCAAAGGACAGTTTTGTCAGTGGCTCTTAAATCTCAGCTTCTTTCAAAGCCCTGAGTGGGAAACACATAAGAAAGGAACAGAATGTCCACCAACATGAGAAAATGCTGGTGCTTTAATATGCTTTTAAAACGCAAATTTCAGAAAGATAAAATAGCAATTTTCCCACCAAGCTGTAAATGTTTTAAAAATTATAACATCCATAGTTAATTACAGCTACAAGGCAGAACGTACTCACACATCACTGGTAGCATCGTTTGAGAAAGATTTTGAAAATATCCATAAGCAACCTTGAAAATACTCATATTCCTTGCCTAGAAATGACACTGACTTCTTATTAGAAGTGGGAGCAGCTTTGAAAGCTGAGTGCTGAGTGTGTGCCAACCAGCATCGATGCATGCATTATCCAATTTGTTCCCAACAGGAAGCCCAAGTGCTCTGTCTTCTGTCCCTGCCCTTGTGCTTTCTGTTGCAATGATAACACTGATCAAAACCAATCTGAGAAGGAGAGGGTTTATTCCAGCTTGAGGGTTCAGTCCATCACGGAAGAACGTGAGGGCAGGAGCTGAAGCCAGAACCTGGAGGCAGGAACTGAAGCAGAGACCATGGAGGGGTGTTTCTCATTGCCTGCCCTCCCCTGGCTTGCTCAGCTACCTTTTTAAACAGCCTGGGATCCCTATTTAATTCCACCTGTCTACGGATAGCACCATCCACAGTGGGCGTGGCTATCCTACATCAATCAGCAATCAAGAAAACGTTCTATAGGCCATTCTGAGGGAGACAGTTCTTCAGCTGAGCTTCCCTCTTCTTAGGTATACCAAGCTGACATCCTAGATCAACTATCACATTTCTATTTAGCGAACAAAAGCACTGAGATTCAGAGCAGATACATGGTTGGATTAAGTTGTGCTATGAAATGATCCAATCAATGTATTTAATATGGAATTGTCTAACTGAAAAAGATGATAAGATATTATCTTTGGGGATGGTATGGTGGATAATTACTATTTAGTTAAGTATTTATTTTGCTTTTCAAATTGCCTAATATATTACTAGATTTGGGGATTTTTGTAATATTGATAATTGAACCCAGACTCTCACGAATACTAAGCAAGATCTGGGCCACTAAGCAACCCCTACCCTGTTTTTTGTTTTGCTTTGGTTGTTCATTTTTGTTTGTTTGTTTGAATTTATTTGAGACAAGGTATCACTAAGTTTCCCAGGCTGGCCTCGATCTGAAGTTCCTCTTGTTTCACCTTCCTGTGTAGCTGGGATGACAGGCACACACCACCACACTCAGCTAATACATTAGGTTATGATCATAAAAATATCTATTAAAAAGGCCCTTCTTATTACATTTGTTTGAAAATAATAATTAAGGACATTGGTATTTACTTTCCATTTGCAACAGAATGTGAATTCTCACTGGAACTATCCTGTCCATACTTCTAACTTACTACAAAGTATGCTAAAATTAATAGTAATAATAAGGTGGTCATCCAAAAACCCAAATTCTCTTCCGGTCAGTTCTTTATTCTGGGAACATAAAAGGCACCTAGTATAGTGAAGCTTACCTCTGAATTGGAACGCAATTTTTACAACTAATTTCAAGATTCAAGTTCTGCTCCTTTGCCCCCACCCACAGTGGAAATGAGAAGAAATCATTTGTGAACAAAAGGGAGGCAGTGGGAGGCAGGCAGGGAACAGAGGATAATAAACTCGTAGCCAACAGCCTCAAGCAGAATAATTACGGCCATAGCGGTGAAGAACCAGTTCTTTAAACATTTTGATAATAAGAGTTTACATGTATATAAACCCTTTCAGCAATGCAGCGGGTACTGTAACACATTTATGAATTCACCCAGTCTGCAAAAATTGTTCTATTACAGATGCGCTGGAAATTATCTCATTTACACATTCTTAAAATGAGAAAGCTTAGAGAACTATCTTGGACTTATTGTCGTTGCTTTCTTTGGGGGTTTCTTTGGTGAGGGAGGTAAGAGAGAAGTTAATCACAGCTGAAAGTCAGGCGTTCGGCTGAGTGTCTGACAGGTTTGCTATAGTGCGGGTATCTGCCCTCTCATAGAGCAGGGAGAGCATCTGCTCGTCAGGACATATTAATTCAGGGTAAACTGTCATCCCTGCCTAGAAAGTTTTAAAATTATTCATCAAAACCCATATAGGCTTGTTCAAATATCACCTTGTATAATTTAATGGCTTTTCTGTCTCAAATTTGAAAGGTTATTCCACAGTCATATGTGAGTACGTGTGCAAAGGTACACACACACAGAGACACACAAGAAAACTAATAATTTTTTTTTGTCAAAAGCCTAGATATTGGGGTTGGAAAGTCTGTTCAGCAGTTAAGAGCTTTTGTTTCCCTTACAGACACAGGATCAGGTTCCAGCATCCACACGCCTACCTATAATCATTTGTAACTTCACTTCCTGGGGCTCTGATGTTCCTCTACTCACCTCCTCAAGCACTGCACACACAGAGGACACTCATACATATTAAATAAATAGATAAACAAGCAGGTAGACAGACAGATAGATAGACAGGTATGTGAATGGATGGACAGATGATAGATGAATGAATGGATGAAGAGATAGATAGATAGATAGATAGATAGATAGATAGACATACAGACATATTATTAATTCCTCACTGACTACTACAGTCTTAAAAGGAAAAACTTTAATGTTCCATCTGAACATGGTGTCACACACAGAACATTCGGGAGGCCTGGACTGCGTAATGACACCCTGTGCCCCACCAAAATGGTTTTCTGCTCTCCATCAAATGACTGCATTATTGTGATCATCACTCTCAAAACATAGCTTTCCTCAGTATCAGTTGCCTCCCCTGCGGTGACCTCACCGTGTCTTCGCCTGCCAATTTCCACTTTGTCTGAACAGTCAGGTTTCCTAAAGACAGCGGAACACAGAAAGCAGCGCCCATCCCAGGGCCTTCATAACTTCACAGCTCTGGGAGTGTCAAGTCCCTTAAGCCTTTCCTCAAGATCCCACACACACACTCACAGCATGACGGCCCTTTGCAGTCCTCAGCAGGAGTCACCTTCTGAAATATCCTGTGTGACCTCTTACTCATTTTTTGCATCCCTGTTCATGAGTCTCAGGACATCAGTTTTATCATGAAAGTAAAATGTAGCAAGCTCTCAATATAATATTGGTGTCTACATATTAGACTTTAGAGCTGGTAACATGGTCAGTGAACAGCTTGGCTGGAACAGCGGGTTTCTGATGATGGCTGCTGGCCTAAACAGGGTGAAGCACTGTTTCCTTCTCCATCTCAGAACTGTGTGCTGCATCATGTAGTTACTCAGACCACAGATTTCCCCACTAAATATTTCTAGGAACAGAAAGTAAGTATATTCTTAAACAATTATCTAAAGAAGGTACTGGAAATGAAAGCTTGTCTTATGGAGTCCAGTGCAAAGCAAAGGGCCTCCCTGCTCTCTCTAAAGACCAGAAAGAAGGGGCTTGCTTCAGAATGCCTCGGTATACCTCTCATCTGCCGCCACTGGCACGAGGGTCTGGCATTGTACTTTCTAAGTCTAAAATTATGTAACATGGATAAATGCTCTTTGATGCATTTTGCCTTCACCTGATGGGAAAACTAAACACCATAAGAAAACTGATGTCACAGACCCACCTCATCATGAATAAGCTCCAGTGGCTCTATCATATACATGAAGGTGTTGTCCTCAAACATGCCGCTGTAACACAAGACATCAGAAAGAGAGTCAGCAAGGTGGCCTCTCAGTGGTGTCATCAAGCAGTGCCTCTGGGCAAATGCCTTCATACAGCCCCACACAAACTCCCAGTAGCTGCAGGGAATCCTGCTATGGTCTCGGCACGCCAAGGACTCTGTTGGGCAGAACACAGCTACAAAAGCCTGAAGCATTCCCCCAGAGCTTGCAAACTCTACATGATACAAATCATTTTTTAAAATAAACTAATGACAATGGTGATCTGGGATAAGATTTCCTACATCATGGGGAAGGCTCATTTATTTTAGAGCCATAAACAACTAGTACAATCTTCTTGATATGCAGATTATGTATCACCTGTGAGAAAGTTGACCACTCCATCATCTAGGAATATTCTAGAACCATCTCTGATTCTGAATAGGCCAGTAGAAATATCCTTACACTTGCAAATTGTGAATGCCTATTATGTAGTATGCCATCGAAACCACATTTAACTTAGGGAGACATGGGATTTATTTTAAATAAAGTTTGAAAAGGGTTTTAAGACCCTTTTTCATTTCATCACCAAAGCTAACTCTTCATCTGAGGCACTACTTAATTTGGATCTAAAATGTGTTTATGCACGGTTTCAGAGAGTCTGCCTTTGGACAATACCTCTTAGCATCCCATTCTTCCCTGGTTGGTGCGTAGTTAGACTCAGATCGAATTCTACTGATACAACCTTTGACACACTTACCGGTAGGTGCTGCATCGACTAGACCTAGTCACTCTGTTAGCTCCCTGCTAGAGTCCAGCAGGGTAATACTGGGAGGTGGTAGAACTGCCATGAGGGAAGCATCAAGAGCCATGTAAGAAGTCTTTAGTTCGCGGCGAGGATTGGAAGAAATGCCTTGCAGGGTACTATGGGACAAAGTCTCCTCGCTCCTCTCTCTCCTATACATATGCTGAGCAGTTTTGTTGACCTACACACATTCAATCCCCAGGGATGTGGTTCCTCAAAGTGGCTCACAGTAATGAGGGCAATCATCAGGGATTCAAATCTCCAAAGCCTGAACTAAAATACTCCTTTTCTTGTTATAAGGTGATCATCTCAGGCACTTGGTTCCAGTAACAGAGAACTAATTAATACACCCCTTTCCATTCCCTTCATAGAATCAACCAAAATGGAAATTACTGACTTATGTGATCATTTGTTTAATTTCTGAGTTTCCTATACAGGTGTTATAGAAGTGGGGACTTTAGCTCCCTGGAACTACTTTTATCTAATCCCCAACATATCATTGACATAGAAAAGTCACTAAGAAAACATCTGAAATAAAAAAAAAACTAGAAAGAATGAGTAGATATGAGCAAGCCTGGAGGTCAAGAGGACCCAAGGAGATTCCCACATACTGGAGTCCATTACATGTCGACAGAGCCACCCTGGAGCCTTTGACGCCTCTGATGCTTCCATGGTAGTAACAGTGTTCTCCGCCCTACAAAACAGAGAATGTATTACTGATTGTATCTCACACATTGATAACTCTGCTTCTGATAGCCCTGTAGAGAAAGGCCATCAAGGATGAGAATGTATCTGTCAGAGAAACTCAAAGCCAGAAATTTTCATGTGATTAATGGAGGAGAAAGGGGCTTTCATAGGAAATAAAACCAAGCAAATGATAAAGTTCCCTTGCATTTCTTAAATATGTCTTACAGAAGCAGATGTTATGCAGTTATACAGTAGTTTTCTCTCTCCTTTTCACACCACAACTCTTCCAGATGTTTCTTCTTGTGTTTATACACATTTTGAACAGAATCTTTTTACTGTTATCATCTGATTCACCCCACTTTAGAAATTATCTTTCTACGATCTCTCTACATTATCAAAACAGAAACCAAGCCAACCACAAACCCTTGATCTACAATGGCGCACCACCTCCAAGATAGGCCAGGGCAATAATGGCACAAAGTGTGTGGAAGTAAACAACCAAAAACTGATTTTATTCAAGTCCCACTCCACAAGATGGAATCCATACCTGACACTGCCTGGGAGATTAAGAATCTGAGACCAGATAGCTCAGGGACCTAGGATAAATTTAAGTAATACTGGTCTAAAAAAATGGTAGTCATAAACTGACTCTTAATGATATTCTGCTATACTCATAGATCAACACCTTAAGCCATCATCAAAAAAGCTTCTTCCTGCAGTAGATGGGAACAAAGATAGAGACACAGAGCCAGACATTCTATAAAGAAAACATATATTCAAGAAAAATCTTGAAACACTTAGCCCTAAAGAGGGTGCCTCCATCAAATTCCTTCCCTCAGAGCTCAGGGACCTCTGAGGAAGAGGAAGAAAGGGAAGTGCCAGGAAGACTGGGGGGCCTGTAAATGATAAGCAAAGCTCCTAGGAACTCAGACTGAAGCATCACGCTCAGGGCCTGCCCCATCTGCACCAGGACCACTGCACTCACAGCATGGCTTCCGGCCTAGCGTTTTTACAGGATTCCTGAGTGTGTGAAGGAGTCTGATTCTTGTACCTTCTCTTGGGCTCTTTTCCTCATATTGATTTGTCTTTGTACAACTTTGAAGTGATAGTTTTTGTTTTATCTTTTTATATCTTCTTTTGTTGCAGTTTTTAAAAAGAACAAATGAATGAGTGAATACCTAGCCACTAGGGTAAAGGTAATTTATGCTTGCTGAGAGAGGGAAAGCCATTTTTCGCCAGTAGGAGGAACACTGGGTATATCAACTGCTCCAGGGCAGGCCTTATGTTCGAGGGTACCTGGCAGCGTTCAAGGCCTCCGCAGTCTCTGTGTGCTTGTGTTTGGTCACAGCTGGCTGTTTTCTCGGCTTGAGGGGATTTGTTGCTGTGTTTCATTTTTATTTGACTTTTGAGAAAGAACTTAAAGTTGGGTGGGTATTGAGGGGCAGAGGACCTGGAAGGTCTTGAAGGAGGGGAAGAATATGATCAAATATATTTTCATTTAAAAATTGCTTTAAATAATAAAAAATTAAGAAAGAAATCATAAACAAAAAGTAGACAGTTGTATTTGTATTATACATCAATAACATTAAAATAAAAAATAAACAAGAAAGTATCTCCCTAATACAGACTCATGAAACCCCCTCTCATCCCAATACATTTCAATACACACTGCCCGTCTTGGGTTGAGCTGCAGTTAGTGTTCATATTATGACTCTGGAAAAGTGTTCAGAGCTGTACTATAGTTTCATTAAATTTTCATTTTTCTACATTTTTAATTCAGAGAGACATTTTGTTTCACTATTTGCATCTTTGTTTTATATGTAATTAGCGTTCTCTGGCCTCTAAGTGTAATCTAAAACGTCTCTTTCTGTGTTCAATGTCACGTCAACGTGGCGTGCTCACTTTGTTCCTAGGGACACTGGTGTTTGCCTGCAGCCCCATGCTTCAGTCCACCCCTTTGTTTTCTGGGTCCTACTAGAAGGCAGCATGCAGGACTTCTCTGGAACCTTGTGGAATCTTTTTTTTTTTTGCCTGCCTTCTGCGTTGGATCCTAAATTCCATGTCTTCCTCATTTATAGCCATCACAGCCATCCTCCTTAGAGAGGCACACAGTATCTGACACTTTATTAAAAAGTATTTATGATAGATAAGTTTAGTGAGCAGTCACGACGGTCAACCTTTCCTTGTCAGCCCTCACTGTAGAGCCGCAAGTTGGGTAGGAAATCCTAAACTGACCATGACTTCCTCCTGGCACTTCAGAAACCTATAGACTTCTAGTTTCTGATGTTGCTGATTCAGAGACAAGTCCAGCATTAGGCATTTTCTATAAAGTCTATTGTTTCTTTTTTAAGAGGACCTCCGGGCTCCTATTCAGCTCCATGTCCACAGTCTTGGGATGAGTCTTCGTATGGATGTCTCGTCTCCATCATTCGAAGACTCCAGAACATTCAGAACTGAAAACAGTTTGTGTGCTTCCCTCTGGAAAGCAGGCTTTTATTATTTCTTTGTCCATTCCCTCTCCAAACTCTTTTATATACTGGCTATTTCAACCAACTGGAGATGTGGGTAAGGAGCGAATCGGGGTGGGCAGCGTTAGTTATTCTCCAAGTACACCTTTCACCTCACCACCCTCTTTCCAGATGGCACTGACTTCTGGCTTTAATAACATGAGCTGGCTTGCCATTAGCAGTGTCCTCTCAAAATAATTCAATGGAGTAAGCAGTGTTCATGCATAAGAGAATAGTTATTGACCTTCCTGCTGCCCACCTCCTAAAACTGCATGAACATCTCCTACTGCCTTTTCCACTTGGCTTTGTCCTGGTAAGTTTATTTCTCTTTTGAATGGGTTATTGGGAAGCTATATGATATCACATATTATAAGTGCTCTACATGTGGGTTTCTCCTCAGTTCTCAAATAGCAAAGTTATAGCATGCCAAGTTCTATTTGTGTATTTAACTCTGAAACCTATAAGAACAAAGGAGTTCACACATCTCAACAACTTGAGAATCCAGGTCAGAATATAGCAATTAATTTCAAATTCTTCACATGTTTCTAAATTATATGTATTATAATTTTATATATTTATAATACATATAACATATAAGATGTATTATACACACACATATATATATACACATATATACAGTAACTGTAAATTCTATCAAAATTGTTCTTTAGCACTTTGTGTAACAAAAAAAAAAGCTATCCTAAGCCAAGTGGTTAGAAGAAGTACACAGAAAACAGTCATATTCGCGTGGCCTTCCGAAGAGTAACTGTTTTCAGATTTTCTTTTAAGCTATTATTTTCCCCATAAGCTATTGTATGCTGATTTTACCAGCTCTCCTTAGACGTACATCCCACCCACTGTACTACTGAATGAAAGCTGACTCTCTCCTGGTTACCTACTGGATTAGGTGGGAAGCTATATTTGACTGTGTGTTATCAAGTTCTCTGAGCCTCAAGTGAGGCTAGAGATAACATTTAGTCCTTGTGCTAACACAGTACTCAGCCTTAACGTCTGAAGTGCACAGCTAGGTATAGCAAGCACTGTGAGTAGTTTGGTGATTTCCGCTTTAGTGGTACTATTGGAACATTTTCTGAGTTTCTTGTTAAATTTACAGAAAGTTTTTTTTTTTTTTAAGTATGTTGAAAAATATCGCATGGCAACTCTGCAGATCCATGCTGCTGCTGTAGTTGGCTAGGACAGAAAGGAGAGAAATCCCACATGGAGGCGGATTCTCACTTGCTGTGCACAGTACAATCGCTGATCACTATTCGACTGTGACCACAATCTTCACGTACAACACAGGAGATGGGTAGTGTGCACTAAAGGCTCTGGCTGATGTCACATCTTCAGGAGCTCCAGTTAAACATCTTCTTCCAGGTAAGAAAGCCTCAGACTACTCCAGAGGGCGAGTCGGCATTGACCAAGAGTGGGCACAGACTTGGAGTTAAGCAAGCAGTCGCAAGGGCTACGTCAATGTGTGTCTCCACTGATGTTGGCATTTCCAGATCCCAAAGTGTTCATCCGTTAATTAGATCTCACGAAAATGGATCCTTAAATAAGCAGAACGTGCTGGAAGTCAGAGGGAACGAGAATTCCTAGGAAGCGCACTGTCAACTTTCTCAGTCAGGTATCACACGGCCAAGGACCCCAAGAGCCAAGTCATGTTCACACGGTCACGGGCTCCTGCATTAGGTCAGCAAGCTCAGAATTCCGCGGCAAACCTCTGGGGCATCCTCCACTGTTTTGTTATTGTTCATTGATTAGGGGTGGTTTTTTGCTTTTAGTTTTGTTTGCTTGAGGGCTTGTCTGTTTGCCTGTTCTTCAGTGTGTGTGTGTTGCTAGGGAGTGAACCCAGGATCCTGAGCATACTGAGTAAGCACTCTATCACTAAGCTACACTCCCCAACCCATGTGATTCTTATCTTTTAAAACATTTCCTCACAGGGTGGTGGTGGCACACGTTTAATCCACGTAGGTAGAGGTAGAGGCAGGCGAGGCAGGCGGATCTCTGTGAGTTCAAGGCCAGCCTGGTCTACAAAGCCGTTCCAGGACAGCCAGGACAGTTACACAGAGAAACCCTGTATCGGAAATAAATAAACAAATAATCAGAAATGAGTGGAAAAGGCAACTTAATGATTGAAGTGATAATAACTGGGAAGCTGGGGAAGTCTGTTCTATGACTTCATAGGTGTATTACTAGGCATTATTTGATTCCACTCACTTTAATGAAAAGGAAGATTTCTACTCTCCCAGTAGCCCCCTCAAATAACAGTGACATAAGAAGCCACATTAACCCACATGACAGAGGACAGAGAACAGGAGCTGGAAGTGGACGGGGTGCCTGTGAAGGAGTGGGAGATGGCCAGTAGACCGGTGGGAATGACCCTCTTAGATTTGAGGTTTGGGGGTGAAACCAAAGGGAAGCAAACCAACAATTAATTTTTAAAATTTTTCCAACCGTTTGTATCTGTTTAATAATCTCAACCGCTTCAACAAAATTCAATCTGTCAGTGTGTGTGAGCTTCACAGCCCAAGAAACTCATAGAATGGCGCCCAGGTGGATAACTGCATCCACAGAAAGCCTGGGAAAGACTAGAGTAAAGCATTTCAGTTTTCAGCCGTAGCAGGAAAAAAGCTGTGCTCTTTTAAAATGCCGGCTTTCTGGGCCGTCCTGCCAGGGTAAAAACTCACTCTTTCAAGCAAGCAGTTCGGACTAAGGAGCTATGGACCCAATGTTGCAGCTTGCTTCCTGACAAGGACCTTGAAATGCCATAGGAACTTTTGAATGTTGGCTTCTCCATATTCCTTAGCAAATTAAAGACCCACATGGTCAGGAAGAGAGAGAGATATTGTAAAGAGAGATTCAAAGGAGACAAAAAAAAAAAAACCTCTAAATGGTTTAAAGCCTTAAAATAAAAAAGAAAGAAAGAGAGTAGTTGGGTGTGGTGGTACACACCTTAATCCCAGCACTGGGGAGGCAGAGACAGACGGATCTCTGGGAGTTCAAGGATATCCTGGTCTACAGAGGGAGTTCCAGAACAAAGATATGCAGAGAACCTGTCTCAAAAAACCAAAAGTTAAAAGTAAAAATAAAAGAAATAGAGGTTAAAATAAAGCCACGTAAAGATGGAAAATACAGAGAGAATCTTGATACTGTATGCCATTATGCTCTTTTTGAATTGTTTAAATGCTGAGGAAGGAGCAACAGCTGCTAAAAAATATTTGCTTATAAATGCTGCAGAATTAATCCAAGATAGGTATTTTGAAAATACCTTGGCTTCAAAATTGAAGTCAAAAGGTATGTTACTTTGGAGAAGAGATTTTGCTTTTGTTTCCACAGAAAATGAGAGGCTCTGGATTTATTCAGAGTTAAGAAAAATCATCTTTGGCCAAGGGAGACCACCTGAGCAATCTCTGATAGGAGCAGATGGCCCAGATGTCTGAGTTCTTCATCCAGAACAGATTCAAGACTGCTGCCTGATATGATCAAGACTCACAGGATACTTCAGTCAGGACTTGATCATAACTCTAAATTTTCTTTAGGTTCCCATAAGATTGTCGGCGCCCCCAACCAGCTGGAAGTAGCCTGAAATACTACGCCCACATTCCCAAAAAATGGACTATGGATATTTTCCTTTGTTTTTTTAAAAAAGAGGGGGAAGTGGTGCAGGAGAATTCTCTGTATTCTGTCAATCATGTTTTAAATAAACGCTGATTGGCCAGGCAGGAGGTGTAGGCGGGAAAACCAGATAGGAAGTGGAAATGATGCAAGGAGAGCAGGAGAATTCTGGGAAGGAGGAAGCTGATTCCTCCCACTCCTGTCCAGATCACTGAAGCAGCAGGATGTGAACTGCCCCACTGAAAAAGGTACTGAGCCACATGGCTAACATAGATCAGAAAAGTGGGTTAATCAAGATGTGAGAGTTAGCTAATAAGAAGCCTGACCTAAAGGACCAATCGGCTTTATAACATATAGAGATCTCAGTGTGATTTTTCTCTGGGACTAAACATCTGGGGGGGCGGGCAGGACAGAAACACAAACAAACAGGCCCTTCATGTTACAGAAGATGTCACCGCAGTAATTATTTTAGGTCTGGGTTTTTGCTTTTGTTTTACAAATTTGCCTACTGATGAAGCATACCAGCCTGTTTTAAAAGCGAGTGGTCTGTAACTGATTACATGTGCCTGGATTTGCTGCAGAAGGAGAAAATGAAAAAAACTACATTCAGAGAGTTGGGGAACTTGAAATTTCAGCACCATTTTAATAATTTATCTTCATTAAACTCACCAGGGAAAAGAACTCTACCAGTAGTGTGTGGATAAAAATGTTGGACCATTGCAGCTCTGCCAATACCACGTAACTTTAATACTTCATAGTAATTGTATTGTTCAAACTTAAACTAGCTTTGCAAGGAACGAATGTTGTCTGCTAGCTGGATTTCATAGGGTGATTTTTAGCCCTTATGTTTCTTTCATATTCTAGAATGTCTTCAGAATATTGCCAAAAAGGCAATATTTTGAATGATCAACAACAGCATGCTTAACTTTAAACCGGAGATTTTAATGACTTTAATTTTATACTTAATATAAATGTTCTAATATGTATAACCTTTCCCTGTTATAACTTAAATTGCTTATTATTTACCTAATAGTAAGCAACTTTTAAGCTAGCTACTAATTCAAAGACTACAAAATTATCACAATGAATATACAAGTAATAAGCGGCCCATTTAAATTTACTGTAAGAGTAGGAATCCAAACTATCTGGTCAGGAACAAAACATAAAAATGAGAACTTTTTATTTCAAATGTGGCTTAGAAGTAGGAAATAGATGGAGAAAACAGTCTGAGAAAATCCATTAAATGACAATAAAGGAAGACATACTGGGCAAAGAGAAAAAGAAAACATGAAAAAGGGAGAAAAAAACAGAGAAAAAACACAGGACTGAAATTGTCCTGTCCTGCGCAGGTGCCCTAGCTCAGCTCTAACAACTGGTGGCAGTGCCCTCCCCTCCCTGTCAGGACCACTTAGCCTACAGCAGTCTCAGGGTCAGCATCTGCAGATTCAACCAATATCATGATGAAGAAACTTAGCAAAAGCAACTATTTCTGTGAGGAATATGTATAAACCACCTTCCTTGACAGACTTCTCTACAGCAGTGGTTCTCAGCCTTCCTAATGCTGTGACCCTTGAGGACAGTCCCTCACATTGTGGTGACCCCAACCATACAATTATTTTTATTGCTACTTCATAACTGTAATTTTGCTACTGTTATGAATCCTAAAGTAAATATTTGATATGCAGGATATCTGATATGCAACCCCTGTGAAAGGGTCATTTAATCCCCCTGGAGGTTTAGAACCAGTGTATGAAGTCGGAATAGTCGGCTGTTTGCATGCAGTCATATTGCACTTGGTATTGTAAGCTACAGATGACTTAGATGATTCCATAGGATGTGTGAGGTACACAAATCCAGGCAAATTTTATACAGGAAACTTGAGCATCCGTGGATTAGAGTGTCCCCTACGTCATCCTGGAACCAATTCCTCCAGGAGAGCAAGGGATGACGACAGACAGGGTGCTCTCCGAATCCCGGGCTCGCTGATCTCCACCTCCACCCAGGAGTCGTGTCTATCAAGGACCCACTCACCCAGATGGCATCCCTGTCATCCTGCTACCACAGCCCTCACAGACACAGTGAGCTGCAGGCAAACCAAGATGTGACTGAGGGAAAGAAGAAGGTGAGGAAAAGCCTTCTCCCCACGGAGAAGGAACATGCCTCTGGCTCCCCGGTGCATGTGCTTTACCTAAAACAAAAGCCAGGTCAGAAAAGGAGTTGAACTGATATTTTTGCTGAACGTGCGTGTGTGTGTGTGCGTGTGTCTGTGTCAGTGTGGTATAGAACATGATGCTTTGTTATGGATAATGTTTGTTATGGAGAAGCACACACTGGTGTGTCTCCTGTGAGTACCCAGGAAAGAACATTGGAAGTCTACTGTCAACAATTCCATCATGTGACTGTGTCACTGGCAACAGTTCTCACACCACACACTAGATTCCACACGTATGTTCTACATCATGGGTAATTTTGACCTACATCTTTCCATTTTCAATGGCCCTGACCCTTGACCCCTGACCTCTGGCCCCCTGACCCTAGAAACCACTGTCCTACTCTTTTTCAATATTTTGGTTTCTTTAGAACCTATGTACTCTCCTCACTGACAGAGTCTTTTTCTTCCTGTCTACATTATCTTATTGTATATAAATGCAATGGACTGGTATTCAGTCTTTCAACGGAGATGCCACCATTTGCAACAACATGGATGAACCTGGAGTACATATTTACCCACTGGCTACATTCATATTTAAGATAGGAATTTTGTCCCAAGTGTGTGTAAATACACCACATTTTCTTTACTCATTCGTCCACTGATGATCACAAAGTTACCTGCAGTTCTGTTGTAAATAATGCTGCCGTGAGCATCTGTGTGCCTGTTTCTATGTGGGTATGTTTTTGTCTGGCTCTGGCTCTGACTCTGGCTTTGGCTCTCTCTCTCTCTCTCTCTCTCTCTCTCTCTCTCTCTCTGTGTGTGTGTGTGTGTGTGTGTGTGTGTGTGTGTGTGTGTGTGTAGAGAGAGAGACACACACACATAGACAGAATAGACAGAGACAGAGGCACAGAGACGCCTTTTTCTTTGTCTCTCTACCTTACTGCCTTGAGACAGGGTCTGTCACTGAGCCAGAATTTTGCTGATTTAGCTGGGTTGATTGACCAAGGAGCTCTCAGGATCCACCTGATTTCATTCCCTAGTGTTGGGGTTACAAGTACACATAGGCATGCCTGGCTTTTCACATGAGCACTGGGGATAAACACTCAGGTCTCTATATGTGTAGACAAGTGCTCTTGCCCCACAAAGCCATCTCCATGGTCCCAAGGACAAATGTCTTAACTCACTTAGAAACACACCTAAGATCATCAGAGGCATGCAAAATTAAACTACAGTGAGCTATACCTCACACTTACTAGAATGACTATTGTAAAAAAAGAAAAGGCAAGAAATATATGTTGGAATGGTTTGTGGGAAAAAAATTATAGATCTACAGATTGGCATGGCCAATTGAAGAGTGTATATCCATCCAAAAACCAGAAAGGAACTCTAAATCTCAAAGAGACAACTGCACTGTATGTTCGTCTCAGCTTCATTCACACTGCCAAGCTGGAGAAACTGATGGACGTGTGAACGAAGAAATCTGTCCCCAGTGAAAGACCCAGCCCTGGCAGGAGGGAAATCCTGGCCTCTATGCAACATGGTGGGGCCCTGTACTAAGTGGAACAGCCCAGCAGAGAAAGACAATGCTGCACCAACCCTCAGAGGTAGCGTGAGAGAGTCCAGCTCATGGAATCAGAGGGTAGAAGAGTGGTTCTCGGGGGCAAGAGGGGATCGGGCAAATAAAGAGATGTTGGTCAAGGCGTAGAAAACTCAAACAGTGTGAGTGCAGTAGACTGCGGAGACAGAAAGTGCCACACAGTGACTACATACTTAAAAATCTGCCGTGAAGTAGATTTTAAGTGTTCTCACCAACAAAACTAAGTACAGGGAGTGAAGGATGTACTCATCAGGGGATGCTGATCATTCCCCAGGGGACACAGGCAAAGCATGACATTTGGCATAACCCAACTATATAATATTCTTATGTATAAAATCCAAGTCGCACACCTTAAATATACAATTTGCATTTTTCAATTATACTTCAATAAAGCCTGGAAAAAAGAAACCACTCACAAAGGACCACATATTATAGGATTTCATTTATGTTCCAAATAGGCAATTTATAGAGACAGAAAAGTAGATTAACAGTTCCCTATGATGGGAAGGAGAGCCGCTAGGGAATGGCTGCTAACAGATGAGATGTTTCTTTGTGGGGGTGATGAAAAATGTCTTACAATTAGATTATGTTAATGGATGCATGATTGTGCAAATATAGTAAAAACAATTTAATTGTGTACTTTACAGTATATAAATTATGCCGCAATAAGCCTGTTTAAAACAAAGAAAACATAAATAAGTTGCTTTTTAAAAGAGTAAAATGAAATCAACAAAGCTGCTTTATTGTATCCTGCACTTTGTGCAAAAAGCAGCAGAAGGAATTGTAATAAAATCTGCTTGGCGGGGCACACAAAAAGAAGCTGCTCCGTGTGCATTAGCAAACATCTGCCTGATACCTAGCCGATGAACCTGACGATTTTTTTCCTCTCTGGTTCCTGTATTTACTTCTCTTTTCAGTCCACTTTCACTCAGCAAAAGTAAAAGACATTAACCTCATCTAGGAACAGGAATGAGGGGCTGTTGTTCGGTCCAGGGAGATAGAAAGGCTGTAACCGTGAGCTCGAAGTACCCAGGCATCAGGATTTTCATCCCAACGTGGATTTATGCAAAGAACACCAAGTCCCAGAGTATTTTAAGTATCCACATCTATATTATACCCCATGGCTTCTCTGGTCAGATAGCAGCACACAATGGGTGTGCAGGTGTTTACGTGTACACCTTCCTTTGCCTAAACAATAAGACGTCTTTGATATTTTAATTAGGTGTCTAAGGGAAGTGGAGTGGAAACTTGCATGTGAATGTAGAATCCAGAAAAGAGCTTTTGGATCCCCTGGAGTTAGAGCTACAAGCAGGAGCAGGACTTCTCTTACCCACTAGGCCACCTCTCAGGGCCGCCTGCGATCAGCTTACAGGATGGGTAGACACCCTGCCACTCCTCCGCATTAACTTCCCTTTCTGGTACTCCTTTCAAAAGCTTCCTCAGATAGCACAGCAACCAATCTTTGTAAAATTCACTTTAAAAGTGTTCCTAAGTTTATGGGTGTAATGAGAACAAGAATTTATGCAAAATTATGCATAATTTCAGAAGCAAAAATTGTCATTATGACCAAAGTCATAAAATATATACAACTCTTTGATCCAGAGAGTCTTCTTCTTAAAATGAATCCTTCAACACTTACAGTGTGTTTAGACTACATCTGGGAAGTTTGTCCTTAGGACAATTGTGAGAGAAGGCTGGAAGTAAGCTAGATGTCTATGGCTTAATACTTTTAAATGAATAATAACAGCAAGTTAGAAGAACATTATTCGGTTTTTTAAAAATAATAAGCCAATAAAAACATAGGTTTCATGCATGCTAAAGCATTTAGATTATCATTAGATTTTATAAATCCTGCACCAAATGTGTGTGTGTGACGTCTTCTTGGGTCTTAAGGATGTGTACGTGAGTGTGTGTGTGTGTGTACATGTACATATATGTAAAAACCAGGATATCGCCATTAGGTTGCTATCATTAATCCATTATCTGTAGACAAGTAAATTTGGGTATACAAGCTGTTAAAGGAAATGTGTCATAAATGAAACAAAAGGGATGGAGATAAAGTCAAACTACAGTGAACATAGCTCCTTTTGCCAGAGCTGATGTAGCTTTTGCTTTAAATATGTTACAACCACAGGAGGTTTGGCATATCTTATTATTAAAATGCCCTCATTTGCAGTACTTCAAATGAACTCTGTACATCAATTAGCTATTGTACTTCTAAAATAAGTGTGAGCTTCTTAGAAGTTCAGGTCAGGTTCCTGAGGCTGCAAAGGTGTGCCATTTGCTGAGTTTGAAAAGTCCTTGTGCGATCTCCTCCAGGTTCATGAGTCAGCAAGCACCCAGATCACAGCCCTGGTGCAGCTGACAGCAGCATGGTTTTGCACAAACGCCAGCAAGCACCATTCTGGCACTTCAGTTGGCACTGCTGGTCCCTTTCCATGGCCTCAGTCTCAGGGGGATTCAAAACTCCCAGATCCAGCTGGAGGAGAGCGCTGACAGTAGTGAAGAGCCACACATGCAAGTCCCTGGCTCAAAGGCCAAAGGACACTGTAAATGTGCCCACTGCTAATTAGACAGATCTAAGTCCCGAGTCACGCGTGCATAAGCATGTGCTGAGACGATATGGCCTGGGAATCTCAGGTCTTCCTGCCCCTGCCTCACAGCTTTGCAAGTCTGCATGCTTGGTGCCGCTGCTGTGCTGACGTTCATAAGTCATCTGCAAAGCACAAACTCTGTTTCCCCCATTGCTTGTTTCTGGCTTGCTGCCCAATTGCTGTGGTTTGCATGGGCCCTACTGAGAGCCTCAGCGGCACCAGGGTAGCCACTAAAAGTCATAATTTCTTTTCTGCACCCATTCCATGGATTTTCTGACCGACTCATGGAAATCGCTGTTTGATGGGCACTACCAGCGATGTCTCTTTTGTTTGCTTTTAACTCAATTGTTCCTCATTGGTTCTTCATGGTCAGAAGAAAAGATCGCCTCCACCTGAATAATTTTAGGTGCCCCATTACAATTAGGTTATAGCCTGTCATGGCCCTGAGCAAATTTCTTGCCTTCTCTATGCCTCTGTGTGTTTTGTTTTACTATGGGGACCTGTTGTGGTGGCTAAGCGGAAAGGCTGGGGCTACAGTGCAGTGGTAGAGCATTGCCTAGCATGTCCAAGGTCCTGAGTTTGGTCCCCAGACGGAAAAAGTAAATAAAATAAAATAATGAAATAAAGTTGGGTATGAGAGTAAATGCCTGTAAACTCAGCATTTAGAGCCAACCTGGGTTACACAGCCTCAAAAGAGGGAAAAGAGAAGAATATCCCCCTGGATCTCATTTCCCCACCTGCCTTCGACCCATGCACATGAAGCGCTCACACTAAACTGTCACTGGAAGAGTTCATGCAGTCTTATAATTTTGATTCCATGGCCAGGAAAGCCTGAAATCAAAAGTCTCCAAAACGCGAAAACTCAAGAGTGCCAGCATTACAGCAGGAGTGGAAAAAACCATATCACAAAACTGTTTCATAAACAAATCATCTAAAATGTACAAAATTGCCTTCAAGTTGTGCATGTATGGGGCAGGTGAAACATAAATTAAAGAACTATATCTCTAAATATTGCTTTGTATACACAACTACTTAAAAAAATTAAAGCCAAAAGACTTTCGTTTCCAAGTATTTTTAAAAAGGGTTACCCAAATGGTATTTAGTATATGGAACAGTGAAGTTCATCTGATCATTCAAAAAGGCAATGGATGTAAAATCAAAACAATAAAATTCCCTTGTTGTTCTGAGTTTACAGAATCTAACGTGGCCTCAGCACTTTAAGTTCCCTTGCATAGGATGCTGGGCGATCTTACTGACCGACCTCAGGAAGGATACACTTTATGCTGCAGGAGACCTGGCCACTTTACTATACCTTAGAGTACATTGGTTTCCCATTCTCATAGTGAATCTCCACGTAGTCAGAAGACAGCAAACCACTGCAAAAGGAAAGAAGAAAGAGTGAATTCTGCATCCAAATGCTAGAGGCTTAAAAACAGCTCGATAATGGATGGGAGGAGCCTGGAAAGTGCAGTACAGTCATAGAAAAGCAGTCTGGGGTCAAGTCTCAAAACAACATCCAGGGGAGCAGGAAGAGAAGGAAAGGAAGAAAGAAAGATGGGAAGGAAGGGAGGGAGGGAGGGAGGGAGGGAGGGAGGGAGGGAGGGAGGGAGGGAGGGAGAGCCTTCAGTCTACTGAGGAAGATAAAACATAGTCAATTTGAGGGAAACCCTTAGATTCAGCACCTGATGGACCTGTCAGTCAAAATGACCAAAATAAGCTGCATGAATAAGAAATAAGAAATAAGAAATAAGAAAGCCCTATTAAACACACACAATTATGCTCTAATGGATCATTGGGAAGGAATACAGAAAAGATCTGGCAAACATTCCCCATAAAGGCCAAACAGTAAACACTGTGGCTCTGCCAGCGCTGTGGTTTCTGCAGTAACAACTGACTTCGCCATCCTATCAACAATACATAGACAAATGAGTGTGGCTGGATCCCAATAATGTTTTATTTGTGGAGAATGATATTTGGATCTCATGCAATTCTAATGTACTATGAAATGTATTATTTTGAATTTTTAAGTCCATTTAAAAATGTGTAGAGCCATTAAGACAGTCCATTGAAAAAAGCACTTGCCACACAAACCTAACAAGCTGAGGTCAATCCCCAGGTCCCACTGGAAGGAGAGAACTGGCTACTATAAGTTGTCCTCTGACTTCCACATGTGTGCCCTGGACACACACACATTCTACTTCACACCCCAAAGCACAATAAAAATAAATTCTAATTTAAAAAATTAAGAACATAAACTTGGAAGTCAGAGCAGGTTTTAGACCCTGCAAAATCCACGGATGGAGGTGTCACCACAGGCAAGGTTCACTAACTTGTGTCAAATAAAATTGTCAAAAATATGAAAGTCACAGGTCACTGTGAAGAAAAAACTGACTAAGTTAAACCACAAATATGCATAACTTAGCCTGGAAATAAGCACTGGGTGCTCAGTGTTGGGCACTGTGATCATCGCTGTGAAAAATGGAGCCAAAAATCTAGGTTCCGTGACTCTGTTCAGGAACTAGCTGAAGGTAAAGTTAGATTATAATCTTGAGAAACAGGGAGTTTCCCCCCTGTGATCATCACTGGTATTTTCGGAATTTTCTATGACGCCCTCCCTAGCCCCTTTGGATTACTGGGTTGTGGTTTCTTCCCTTAAAAACCCCTTCTCCCAGTTACTCGAGGTCGAACTCCTTCTCTGCGTGGGTTATGAGTCTGGGCCCCAGTGCACTGGTTCCTGTCCTGTCAGATAAACCTCATGTGATTGCAGCAAGGACGGTCTCTTATGAGTTACTGGGGGGGGGGGGGAGGTCGTGTTATCCCGAGACTTGAGTGAGAGTCTACCCACACTGGGAATGAATGGGTACACGTATCTTTTGAAACCTTGAAGCTTACTCCCAGTGATCTCCTCTAACCAGGCCACGCCTCCAAACCCTTCCCAAACAGGTTCACCAATTGGGGACCAAGTATTCAAACATATGAAACATATGAGCCTATGGGGGCCATTCAAACCACCAGAGACACTATGTTATTCACTGTGTGATCCGTGTTGTAAAAACTGCCCTTTGGTGCCACAGGGCATGCTAGATGTAGGGGAGGTTCTTAGTTAACTGCTGTCAGGCTCGGAGCATCCATTCCCAAGCCTCCTATGGAGACATGTAAGGATGCATCAGGAATTGATCTGAACTATACACAGAATCACAGAGTCCTCCTATTCTTCAGTCACAGTCATTTGAAATTTCCTAGCAAATAAACCTACTGTTAAGAGTGACTTCTAGAGGTCTGGGCGGTGGTGGCGCACACCTTTAATCTCAGCACTCGGGAGGCAGAGACAGGCAGATCTCTGTGAGTTTGAGGCCAGCCTGGTCTACAGAGTGAGTTCCAGGACAAGCTCCAAAGCTACAGAGAAACCCTGTCTTGAAAAACAAACAAATAACAAACAAGCAAACAAATAAGAGTGACTTCTAGAAGGTCAGCATGTCTGAGCGGGGCGGGCCCTGCAGAGTCACCTGTTGCAGCCTTTCGTTTTGTAGAAGAGGAAACAAAGACCTGTAGTTAGGACAGGTGTGTGGCGTGAAGATGAAGGAGTAAGTGTCCCATAGTGTGAGCTGTCACTCCTATCATTACTCCTGGTGGCAGATATGAACAGATACTCGAAGGACTCTGGCAGCTTCAGCATGGTGAGGGTGGCTCTGGCAGACCGTGTCCTGCTCCCCTATTCCCGTTTCCTTTCTGAAAACCATGAGATTTCATTCCTAAAGTTAACCACCAGGCCTGGTTCCTTATTTGACTACTTTCTTCTCCTGAGGCTGACTACCAAAGTCCAGCTATCGAAAGTGCCCTTTGGTTCACCTAATTAACATGCACAGTTAAAATTAAAGACCTCATCCTAACATGAGCCTTCCCCATTTACTTTTATAAACCGCCTTTTGCTTATGTGCCACATCTGCGTCCTCTGCCCTCCAGGACAGATGCCCTTCTCCCCTTTCCCTTGTCCCTTACCCTTCTCCCCTTCCCCTTGTCCCTTTCCCCTTCCTCCCTTCCCTTTGTCCCTTCCCCTTCTCTTTTGTCGCGTATTTCCTTACCACCATATCCTAGCCCATTCTAGCACAGACCTCCCCTCTTCTCTTCTTAAAAATGACGCCTGCAAGGTCTTTGCTGCTGTTTTCCTGCTCAAGTCAGAAAGCAGCCACTTGAGTTTTCTTCCCCTTAATAAAGGATCTCTCTGTGAAAACAGGTTTGGGTGTGGTTTGTGACTAATCTGGGGATCTGGGAGGAAGCCCCCGCTGTTCCGGGCTCACCTTCACCATCCAGGTGTTCTAAAAAGCACTCTTAGGTGGGCACGGAGCACCCTGCGCTGGGTTCTGGAAATTTGACTGGAGCGATGAATCAGGGTGCCATGGCTGCTCTGATGGTGGGGCACCAGCCCCTCATCATGCTTGTTATGAACAGCACTGAGGGAAGGCGTCAGTCTCAGCAGGAGGCTTCTGTTAGGGAAGCAGTCTCAGGCACACTACTAATACTTTCTGTGCACACTACCAACACCTTCTGTGTACACTACCAACACCTTCTGTGCACACTACCAACACTTTCTGTGCACACTACTAACACTTTCTGTGCACACTACCAACACTTTCCGTGCACACTACCAACACCTTCTGTGCACACTACCAACACCTTCTGTGCACACTACCAACACTTTCTGTGCACACTACCAACACCTTCTGTGCACACTACCAACACTTTCTGTGCACACTACCAACACTTTCTGTGCACACTACTAACACTTTCTGTGCACACTACTAACACTTTCAAGCAGACACGGGAGAGCTTTGCCCAGTCCCATGGGCCTGAGGCATTGTCCTTATCGGCAGTACACGGGTCCTCAAAAGTCTTCCTCCACTCTCGTGACCAAGTGCTTATTTCACACTTTCATTGGGGAGAATGCATTTTTTTAAAAAATGTTCTTTTTTAAAAACTGGTTTTATTGAGCTTTACATTTTCTCTGCTCCTGTCCCTCTCCCTTCCCCTCAACCCTCTCCCATAGTCCCCATGCTCTCAATTTACTCAGGAGAACTTGTCTTTTTCTACTTTCTATGTAGATTAGATCCATGCATGTCTCTCTTAGGGTCCTCATTGTTGTCTAGGTTCTCTGGGATTGTGATTTGTAGGCTGTTTTTTCTTTGCTTTATTTTTAAAAGCCACTTATGAGTGAGTAAATATGATATTTGTCTTTCTGGGTCTGAGTTACCTCACTTAATATGATGTATTCTAGATCCATCCATTTGCCTGTGAATTTCAAGATGTCATTTTTTCTGCTGTGTAGTACTCTATTGTGTAAATGTACCACATTTTCCTTATCCATTCTTCTTTAGGTTGTTTCCAGGAGAATGCATTTTTAAAACTTGAGTTAAAGTGACAACATAGTGAATAACATAGTGTCTGTGGTGGTTTGAATGGCCCCCAGAGGCTCATATGTTTGAATACTTGGTCCCCAATTGGTGAACCTGTTTGGGAAGGGTTTGGAGGTGTGGCCTGGTTAGAGGAGATCACTGGGAGTAAGCTTCAAGGTTTCAAAAGATACGTGTACCCACTCATTCCCAGTGAGCTCTCTTGCTCTCCTTCTCTCTCGCTCCCTTTTGCCCCCTACCTGTACCCTAAGATGTAAAGTCTTAGCTACTTCTGTTGCCATAACTTTGCTCTGCCATCATGAATCCTCACCCTCTGACACAGCAGTCCGGTCTCAGGCTTTCTTTTCTAAGTTGCCTTGGTCATGGTGGGTTGGCTCAGGACCAGAAAGGGAACTAAGACGGTATCTTTACTTAGACATGGTTCCGTGTCCACCCAAATGACCCCTGACAAATTCCAAGAAGTCTCGTTCATATCATTCACAGCAGCTCAGAGCTGTCAGTTCACTTAACTAACTAGTTCAAGCAGCTAATGCTGGGCACCACGCAAACTCAACGTCACACCATGCCTGCTCCCTCCGTCCACCAGAAATGTCTCTCTTTTTCTCTCTTTTCTCATAACGTGTGTGTGTGTGTGTGGTGTGGTGTGGTGTGTGAGAGAGAGTGCGTATGTAAAATGGTCGACATCATCCTTTCCTCGGGAGCTGTCCACCTTATTTTTCGAGACAAGGTCTCTCCTCAGGAGCTGAGGCTCAGTAACTCAGCTAGGCTAGTCAGGGAGCAAGCCCCAGGAAGCCTCCTGCTTCCACCTCCTCCTCTAGCGTCTGCTTCATTTGGAGCTTTTTGTACAGAGATGCTAGGAACTGAAGTCAGGTCCTCATGCTTGTGGGGCAAGGACTTTACCCACTGGGATGCCTCCCACTCCCCATTTATGATATTTTTAATTCATCAAATGATTACCTCCTTAAATAGTGATGAAGACAAATGCAGGAATTTAGGTTAATAGATTCATACAAGCATAAGTTTACAATGACGCTTCTGCCCTCATATTGCTTTTTTTTTAAGTAATGGATTTAAAAGCAAAAAGGGCTTCTCAATTGCTGTTTTTCTCAAGTGTAGGGGTAAAGTGTTACTCCTTTGAGTATAAACAATAAAATAAGAGTTTAAACTGGGTTAAAAGGCCGGGATTTAAGAGTATAGCAATGATACACCTGGTGGGTGAGAATGACTACAGGTTAAATAGAGGCTTTGTGTTAAGTTAGACAAAGATGGCATGCTAGGCAAAGGCACGTGTGAGCACAGTTCAAGGGAGCTGAGCTGCATGCAGAGAAAAATCCTAGCAAGAGCAGGGTGGAAAGGAGCAAGGATTAAGGCACTGAAGGGCTACAGGAGGGAGTTGATGCCTTCCTCCATGACATGAGAGGTTATATCAGAAATCTCACAGTACAGGTGTTCCTTAGCTCTGCAGTGATGAACCCACGTGCCAGAATACAGTTTAGAAACCCTAGTACAAGGAGAACAAGAAATACAGGACTGTGACTTCAGAGTAGAGAGAGGAAAGGAAGAGGATTTAGGTGAAAAACATCATATTGGCTTCAGGTGTATAGTATCCAGGGTTAAAATCCGCACTCAAAGGGCTTGATCAACCAGCATGATCCAACTCCCTTCTGAGGAGGCAGCTTCAGAGCATGTGAAGCAGTTGAACCACTGTGTGGCTACCAGTGTGTCCACGAGTGTCAGCCAGGATCTGTTAGCAGCCTGCCGGGCAGCATTTCATCCAAAGAAACAGCTACCCCCAGGCTAGCCCTCACCAGTCCTACTGAGAACAAACAGCTACCCCCAGGCTAGCCCTCACCAGTCCTACTGAGAACAAACAGCTACCCCAGGCTAGCCCTCACCAGTCCTACTGAGAACAAACAGCTACCCCAGGCTAGCCCTCACCAGTCCTACTGAGAACAAACAGCAGCAGCAGCAGCAGCAGCAGCAGCAAACCCTGCACTTCATTCAGGACCGTATTCCAGTTTTCCCAGGCATGGGAAAGAAGTCAACAGGAAAAAAACTATCAGAAGTAGGGCTGGAGAAATAGAAAACTATCAGAAATGAGACTCAGCAGTTAAGAGAATTGACTGCTCTTCCAGAGGACCTGGGTTCGATTCCCAGCACCCATATGGCAGCTCACAACTGTCTGTGACTCCAGTTCCAGGACACCCAACATCTCATACAGACACACATGTAGGCAAAACACTAATGTACATAAATAAAAAAATTAGACTATCAGAAATAGTAAGATAACTGGTTACACGATAAATATGAAGCACACACTCCTATGTAAACCAGCAAAAACAATCTAGAGATGATATAGGTGGAGAATTTCCGGAATAATAATAAACTTTACATAAACATAATACCCACATACACGTGTTACTATTTAATGCCCTAAGAATAAATAAGTGTAAATACACATGAAATTAACAGAAAATCCTTAGTTTAAAAAAAAAACCATAAAATAAGTCATGACTGAATGAAGCAGTCCCGATTCCCCGTGGAAACAGTCCACATGATGACAATGTCCATCACCGTCAACCTACTTGACCGTTAGTGCAATTCCAAACAAAAACTCAAGAGTTTTGGTGTTGTTTTTTAGCATGATAAAATCACTCAAGTACATCTTTAAGAAAAATGTGCATCATTTTTCAAATAAAATGAGGAAAACCAGGACTTTGGATCAGCATTACAGGAACTAAGAAGAACAGTGGCCCCATCATCAACCCAAAAACACAGAAGAACATCCAGAAAACTCTTCAGTTCACAGAAAAAGTTTTGTGGTAGGAAGAGTGGCATTTACATCTACAAAGTAGAAAACTGGAAATCACCAGACGGCCATGACTAAATATTTGGGGAAAACAGACCAATATGTTTTGAAGTTGTGTGCATTTAGTAAAGTCACAAGCTAACTGCACAAGTGCGGGTGAGCACCAAGGGGAGGGCTTTGATCCCAAAAGCAGAGATAAAACTGTAAGAATAAAATATACGGAGATAAGTTGTTAAAACAACCAAAATTTCAAAACAGATTTTTAAAAAACCATGTGAAAAACAAAGATCTCTATCTTTAATGTAAGGGTCTTCTAAAAACCGAGAACATTTCAAATGAAAAGTGAACAAAAGACACCCACAAGGCCACGTAGTCAAGGAGCAAGTCTTGTAAAATCCGCCAAGAACTGCTAAGGGTGATCAATCACCTCACCGCACAACTGCAACAGCCTTTGGAGACTTGAAAATTAAAATAACAAAAGAGGACATTTACTCTATCCATTTACAAAACAAGAGTGCAAGACAGTAGCAAGGGCAGGCAAGGTTGCAGGAAAACTTCCACTCCTGAGGCCAGTGTGGCAAAGGGTGTCAAAGCCTGCAGTGTGTTCCCCTTCCATCCAGTTCTGATGACGAAAGGTAACAAGTCAAAAGCAATGCGCTCTCTCGCACAGATACACATATTCATACATTCGCACACAATGAAAGACTCCCATGGGCGTCTTCCCTCAGGAGAGGCCCCGTGCCCCAAAGATCAGTCGAAAACACGCAGCCGGATGCAAGCAGCAAGAGGTTTATTGGGGATACACGGGTACCCGGGGCGACCAAGTCTCTCGGAGGACTTGCGCGCCGCAGGTTGGGGGTGAGGGGTTTTTATAGGAGAGCAAAAAGCGAGGTTTACAGAAGCGAGATGCAGGGTGGTAAATTCTTAACCTAAATAACAATGAGGGGACTGCTCAGCGGTTTACTGTTTCTCTTATCCTGCCTCCCCCTTTCCTGGCTGGCGACCAGATGTCTGATTGCCCAGCCCCTGACTCGTGACGAGCCCCACTTTATACGTGACTCAGGCCTCGCCATCCTCTCTTTCTTTGTTTTCTATGGCCAGTTCATAAATTTCCCTGTTTTGCAGCCAGATAAGGCTGTCTTTGCTCTAACCTCAGGTGTCTTTGCTCAGCATTCCGGAGGCCCTGAACTCCGGAGGCCCTTAGTTAAGCTTGCTATCTGAAAACCTTTGCAGAATGGCATAACTGTGGTTAAGACGAGTTGGGGTCCTTCAACACATACATCAACAGTCACATAGTCACATCCACACTCACTCATATATGCTCACACACTCACACACACATACTCACATGTATATACACACAACTATGTCCACTCCCATTCAGACTCATACTTAGATTCACATATCCATACTCACACCTATACTCACACATATGCACACACATGTGCACGCGAGCACACACACACTTACATAGATATGAGCAGGTTGATTTGTGCTATTTTACAGTCCCTTGGAGAAATGGTCACACAATCGAGGAAAAGAAGCAGTGTGAAAATGTTGGACCTCTGTCCATTCACAAGCAGATTTCCTCCCCAGCTGTTACTTCCTGAGGAAAGTCCTATCCTTTTCCTTTCTTTTGTTTACCTAAATTTTCCTCAGTGATGAGAAGGCCACTTTCTTTTTTTCTTCTTCTTTTGAGACAAATTTCACCATGTAGCCCTCACAGAGATCTGTCTGTCTCTGCCTCCTGGGCACTAGAATTAAAGGTGTGCACCACACACCTGGCATAGAGACATATCACAAAAGCTTAATATTTTAGTCCACCAAATATGATGCCCTCTATTTTGCTGTAAAGCATACAGAGCTCAATTTAATATGTTAAACTTATTAAAACTACAAGACAAAACCCAAAATACTTTGCAAAAATGTTATTTTGTATACATGTAGCTTAAACATTAGCAAATAAATCTTTTTAATTTGGTTTTTAAGTTTTGCATACCATGTATTTTGGTCATATTCATTTCTCCCAAACTCTTCCCAGATCCCCACCTACCTACCCAACATCATATTCTTTCTCTCTCTTGAAAAACAAAAGCAAATCACACACACAAAACAAAACAATAACAACAAAACCCTCTTGAGCATGCAGGAGGGGTGGGCTTAAAAAGTCAGGTTTGTGACAGTACACAGGCTTAAACAAGGGCTTGGTCCTTCCTAAGGAATGAATGAGAATTTGGATTTGGAAAGCTATACATAAATGCTGAAAGCAAGCATTGCATCCTCTGTCCAAAGAGAATCCGAGGTCTTTAGGACCAGGGACAACTGACATAGAGAGGCTCCTTTACTGGGTCAATTAGAGCCATCAGCAAAGTAATTAATGTTAGCAGCAGGGCAGAGCTGCAAGGAACAAGCACACGCTAGGAAGTGCTCTATCCACATATGAGACCCTGGAGTGTAACTCTTCTTCACTCATTTGATTAATTGAGGAAGACTGAGGAGACAGAGGGAAGATGAGAATTCAACAATTAAGAGAAATGAAAGATTAATTTTTAACAAAATATTTTCATTCTTTAACTTTTATCAGAAAATCCATTAGGCAAAGGCCAGCTGTATTTTGTAGGTGTACGAATGGGTGTGTGTGTGCATATGTATGTGTGAGGGGGTGTATGTGCATGGTGTGTGTGCATGTGTATGTGTATATGTGTGTGGTGTGTATGTACATGTATGTTTTGTATGTGTGTGATGTGTGTGTATCTGTAAATGTGTGTGGTGTGCATGTGTGTATACATGCGTGTGTGTGTGTGTGTGTGTGTGTGTATACATACATGTAGAGTCAATACTGAGTATCTTCCTCAGTTGCTCCCCACCTTAGTTTTTGAGACAGGATCCTTTACAGAACCTGGAGCTCAATGATTGACTAGACTGACTGATCAGTAAGTCCAGGGACCCTTCTGTTTCTGCCTCCCTGGTGCTGGGAATACAGGCACACTTTTTTCCTTGGTCTTCTTCATACAGGGGTGTTGGGAATCCAGCCCCAGGCTTACACAGCAAGCACTGTGCAATCTAAGCCTTCTCTTCAGCCTGTACTTTGCAGCTTTGCATTGTTTTAAGAAGAAAGGTTTCTGTAGAGCGTCCATAGTTGTCTTCCTAATTAGGGAAACTAGCCCTTGATTTCTGCCGGCGGGCAGCAACTTTATTCTCAGTTCCACAGCTGAAGTGAGAATAAAATGTCCACAGACAAATTCTCAAGACACATGAAGTAAGACTGAATTTGCACAGCCCAACACAGGAAAAGATAATTTGAAGTCCATGTGCTAGACAGAAGAGAGCATTCTGCCCAACCATGGGATCCCTGTGCATGCACCGGAGACCAGTGGGCAGTATATCCAAAGTCCTCCCAAAATTAAGAAAGGAACCACCACAGTGGTGCAGTCAGAGAGATGCTTTCTGCATAACAGCAAACCACTGCGATAAATAGCGCAGCATAGTAAAGAAGGAAGAGAAGAGCCTATAAGGAAAAGAGAGTAACCTTCAACAGCTTCTTCCCGAAACCCAGAATCACTACCACATAAGCAGCACATGCTTCTATCATTTAGGAAATGGCCTTCAGGCAATTCAAACCTCGGAACACAACCATAGCATCAAAAAATTTATTCATTGACCTTGAACTGCTTTTTAAAAATTTATGATTTACTTAGGGTACTACTGATTTCTCTAAAGGCAATTTTCATTCTCCCAGATGGGACATTTTAAAATATCAGCAAGGCCAACAGGCTTGGGAAGAAAATTAAGGAATTTTCTAGAAATATAGCCATTCTTGTGTAACTTCTTTCAGAAGAACCCTCTCCTCTTGATGACGACTTTGAAACTTAGTATCATTTCTTAACTTGCTATCTGGGCATCTTTGGGTTTACTGTTCAGCAGTGGTGCCTTGGTTCCAGAAGAAAGCCTTTATTAGACACATCCTGGAGCGGTCTCTAAGATCTAGAAGTCTCTCACGCTGCGGAGCTACTTTGTCCCTTGCAAAAAAAAAAAAAAAAAAAAAAAAAAAACAGGAACCCTGGATTACTGGACGCTTAATGAATCCCCCAACTCTCAAACAGCACCTGTATGATGGTCTTCACCTCCGGCCTTTACAGTTGGACTCTGAGAGAGCTCACTGGCTGCTAGCACTGTTCTCGGAGAGTGTGGAACCTCACAGGGGAGGTGTGATCTCCTGCTTCCTGTTTCCTCAGGATGTTAAGACCCTTCGGCACACACTCCCACCATCACGAAGCAAGCTGCTCCATTGCGCCTTCCTCACCGAGACAGAACTGAACTTTTGAAACCAGGAACCAAAACAAACCCTTCTTCCTTTAAGACATTTCACACACCCTAAAAGGAAAGGAAGCTAATAACTGCAGCACACACAGTCCACCCACAAGGTACACTCTTTGTCGGATAATCAGCTGTGGGAATACTGAGATGCCTGTAGGCCAACCTTCTCCATCAAAGGCTGGGAAACAGCTCCGTTCTTATTACCTCCACACTGGGGAAAACTGCTTACACTTTCCCTAACTCTACACATTTCTACACGCCTCAACCAAAAGAGAATGCCTCCGTTTTCAAGATATTCAAGATATTATCTGATAATGTTTCTACATATCTGATTAATAATTAACAACCAAAAAACTCCTCTCTTATACAGAAACCAATCTGAAGGCCAAGGATCAAGAGCTGCCAAAGTTACATTCGTGTTAACCAATCTAAATAGTCTGCAAAACCATTACTTCGCTGTGACAAAAATAAATCCAAAACTTCATGATCACATTAACATGCTTTATCATAAAAATGCTAAAAACCAGGGATAACAGGGAGAAATTAGTGCCCATCCTGAAACTATCTTATAATTAGCAAATTGGAGAGCAATTAATGTCACTTTGAGAGACGTGTATAAAATAGTGATTAGAGGTGAGTAATTTAATCTATTCCAGTCTAATTATAGAGTCTAGACATTTTGCATAATATATTAAAACTGGATTTTTATCTCTTAAAAGCTATTTAGAGCCTTGTTTGTGCATGGCATTCTAAAAATGCATCTTAAGATCACTCTCAATACTGTAGAGGTGAACAAGCCTTCCTTCTGTCCTGGTGTAGATGTGGCCTGCCAGTCACACAGTGAAGGCACTAGTGGCTTTAAAACGCAGAACAGATCTATAGGTCAGAGTCTGAAAACAATCTCTGTAAATGAGCTTTTTCCCACAGCCAGACAACTTTCACTGCGTGCTCTTAAAATTTCAGTCTAGGTCAACAATCTTACATTCACAAAGTGACTCTCGATATTTGGATCAAAAGCAAAACCTTTGTAAGACTCCAGAAGCTGACAAATCCCAGAGAGACTGACATAGAAAAAAAAAGTAAAAAAAAAACCTCTTCTATTTGGGTCTTCCAGAGGATATATTTATAGTTTAATTTTAAAACCAATGCTTAAAAAAAAAGTGCCCTGGAAGAAACTAGCATTAACTGTATATGATCCACAGTGATAAATTTACTAAGCATTAATACAGGTCTCAGGCCCATAAGAGATTAGGACTAGAGACAACAGAGAAATAAACGGGCTCTGAATTATCTGATTCGCATCTAAGGAGGCCACATCCAAAGGACCACTCACGATGGAGCAGAAAGCAACATGAGTGACTTCAGGGGGGAAAGATCAAAATTCCGGACCTAGACAAGAGTCAAGACCTCCAGTGTGTGCAGAGGCCGAGAATGTGGCAAGTTGTGCCCAAGAGGGAAGCCTGGAGGCATGGCAAGTGCGCCTCCCACAGTGTCCCTAGATGACTTCACGACGGTAAAGCTCTCATGATGGGACTGATGCTCACTCTTCAAGGGTCACCACCCAGCTCCCAAATTCACACAGGGAGGCTTATTCTTCCTTAGAAAGTCCGCCCTCAGCTTGGCTTATTTCTAGCTAACTTTTCTTAAATTATCCCACCTACTTTTTACCTTTAGTCTTTTACCTTTCTTTATTCTATATTCCTTTCTTTTTTTCTTACTCCGTGGCTGGCAGTGTGGTTGGGTGGCTGGCCCTTGGCCTGCTCTCCTCCTTTTCTCACCTCTCTCCCTTCTTCTCTCTTCTCTCTTGAGCCTATATTTTTCTTCCTACTTATTTTCTCTGTCTAGCAGCCCCCATTCCTCTCTCCTGCCTAGCTATCGGCCATTCAGCTCTTTATTAGGTGTTCTGGGCAGGCAAAGTTAAACAAATGCAACATAAAAGAAAGCAACACATCTTTGCATCATTAAACAAATATTCCAAAGCATAAATGAGTGTAACACATCTTAAACTAATATTCCACAACAGTCTTTTAAGCAGAAACCTACGTAGCATGGATCATGAGTAAGGGCCTAAGTCCTCTGATCAGCACAAAGAAGGAAAAAATGAAGAAGGAAGCAGGAGGAGAGAAAGACACCAGAGAGTGTACTTCCTATTTTTCTCAATGCAACGTGAGGACCCAGCAAGACATTCATGAGCTAGCCAAGAAGAGGCAAAGCCTAGCATTCCGGGCTAGCTTCAAACTTGCTATGTATCCACGGATGACCTTTAACTTCAGATCTTCCTGCCTCTACCTGCAGAGTGCTCTGACCACAGGTATTCGTCACCATGTCCATGTGGTGCTGGCTGTCAAATCCTAGGCCCCACACCTGCCAAATAAGCTTTCTGTCCACTGGTCAAAGAAAGGAATTCAAAATATCTACAGTTAACAGAAACAGAAAGGCTTAGTCTAATTCTGACATTAAAAATTTAGAGTATGAAACAAACTGAGCCAGAATGAGACCAGGGCAAAAAGATCTGGCAAAGAGAGCAGTCACTGTTGAGACCAGAGAAGGGACTAAGAAGTACATGGGAGGAGAAGGGCAGAGAACAAAGAGGGACTTGTTCCTTCTCTAGAAACAGCAGCCATCAAGCCGCTCCCAGCCTCTAGTGTGCATGTAAGAATCCATTCCTGTTTGAAGATGGAGGGAATGTTGGAAAGAGAAAGGAAGTTATTGCAGAATAGTAAAGCACAGTTGAGAGACGTTCAGAAAGGCCACCACACAACAGGACTGTCAGGGTCTGAACTACATTAGTGTATCGTCGCGATAATTAACTCCTATGCTAGGAGAGCTAAAGGAACAGAAACCCAAAGCTTATCTAACTCCAAAGTCAGTCAACAGCATTCTAAACCCATGAAATAGTCCTCGAAGACCTCAAAAAGACTTGACAATCAAA
Source organism: Myodes glareolus (assembly GCF_982192425.1). Lineage (NCBI taxonomy): Eukaryota > Metazoa > Chordata > Mammalia > Rodentia > Cricetidae > Myodes > Myodes glareolus. Next base: position 6,208,021 of record NC_142026.1, on the reverse strand, counting down.
ACTTTGCTTTTCAAGGATAGGGAGCTGTCTCAGTGATTAAGAGCATGGACTGTTCTTCCAGAGGATGTAGATCAGGTTTCCAGCATCCAACAGAGCTCACAAACATCTACAACTCCAGTTCCAGTAGATCCAATGAGCTCTTCTAGCAGGTACCAGGTATATACACGGAGCACAGACATACATGCATGCAAAACACTCATGCACACATAATTAAAACAATATTTAAGACGTGACATTATACTTTACTTTTACTGGATAATCTATGAACTTAACATCTGATACAAAAGGGTAAAAAGATATCTTATTTTTAATCACAAAATTTATATGTCTAGAAAATATTGACCCCAGTCATTATGCTAAACATTGAAAAACATACTTCTGGACCTGTATGGCAAGAACTTTAAATCTTTGAAGAAAAAAATTGAAGAAGACACCAGAAAGTGGAAAGATCTCCCATACCCTTGGGTAGGTAGAATTAACATAGTAAAAATGGCAATCTTACCAAAAATAATCTTCAGATTCAATGTAATTCCAAGCAAAATTCTTCACAGACCTTGAAAGAACAATACTCAACTTCATATGGAAAAACAAAAAAACCAAGGATAGCCAAAACAACCTGTACAATAAAGAAACTTCTGGAGGCATCACAATCTGTGACTTCAAACTCTACTACAGAGCTACAGTATTGAAAACAGCCTGATATTGGCATAAAAACAGACAGGAGGACCAATGGAACCGAACTGAAGACCCAGGTATCAATCCACAAACCTACGAACACCTGATTTTTGACAAAAAAAAAAGCAAAAAATATAAAATGGGAAAAAAGCATATTCAACAAATGGTGCTGGCATACTGGATATCAACATGTAGAAGAATGAAAACAGATCCATATCTATCACCATGTACAAAACTCAAATCTAAGTGGATCAAAAACCTCAACATAAAGCCAGCTACACTGAACCTCATAGAAGAGAAAGTGGGAAGTACACTTGAACACATTGGCACAGGAGACCACTTCCTAAAAATAACCCAAGTAGTACAGACACTGAGAGCAGTCATTAATAAATGGGACCTCCTGAACCTGAGAAGCTTCTGTAAAGCAAAGGACATGGTCAACAAGACAAAATGGCAGCCTACAGAATGGGAAAAGATCTTCACCAACTCTACAATGGACAGAGGTCTGATCTTCAAATTAAACAAAGAACTCAAGAAATTGGTCATCAAAAAACAAATAATCCAGTAAATAAAATGGGATCCAGACCTAAACAGATTCATCAACAGATGAATCTAAAATGGCTGAAAGACACTTAAGGAAATGCTTAACATCCTTAGCCATAGAGAAATGCAAATCAAAACAACTCTGAGATTCTATCTTATGTCTGTAAGAATGGCCAGGATCAAAAACACTAATGACAACTTACGCTGGAGAGTATGCGGAGAAAAAGGGAACACTCCCCAGTTGCTGGTGGGAGTGCAAACTGGTACAGCCTTTTTGGATATCAATATGGTGATTTTTAGAAAATTAGGAAACAACCTACCTCAAAACCCAGCAATACCACTTTTGGGTATACACTCAAAGGATGCTCAATCATATCACAAGGACATGTACTCAACTATGTTCATAGCAGCATTGTTTGTCATAGCCAGAACCTGGAAACAACCTAAGTGCCTTTCTATCAAAGATAGATGAGGAAAATGTAGTACATTTACACAATGGAGGACTACACAGCAGAAAGAAATAACGACAACTCGAAATTTGCAGGCAAATGGATGAATCTAGAAAATGTCATATTGAGCAAAGTAATCCAGACCCAGAAAGACAAATATCATATGTACTCACTCATAAGTGGCTTTTAAACATAAAGCAAAGAAAACCCGACTACAATTCACAACCCCAGAGAACCTAGACAACAAAAAGGACCCCGAAAGAGACATACATGGATCTAATCTACATGGGAAGTAGAAAAAGACAAGATCTCCTGAGTAAATTGGGAGCATGGGGACCTTGGGAGAGGGTAGAAGGAGAGGGGAGAGAATGGGAGGGGAACAGAGAAAAAGATATAGCTCAAAAAAACAATTAGAAATACTTCTGAATTCATAATAATAAGTGTCATCCCCAGCTCCTTTACTCTATTGACATATATGCTTATATAGAAGAGCTATTCCCCACCTGTGGGCTGTGACCTCCTTGGGAAGCCTCATACCAGACATCCAGCATATCAGATAAACATAAACGGTAGCAGAATTACAGTTATGAAGTAGCAATGAAATAATTTTAAGTTCAGGGATCACTACAACATGAGGAACTGCATTAAAGGCATTAGAACGGCTGGGAACCGCTAATACAGAGGAAGGTTTTGAAATGCCTGGACACCAGCACCAAGGGAGCCTAGGGAAAAACAAGCCATGACACACTTCCCTGACAGCTCCTCACTTAAAGGGTCCTGTGTGTTTTGCTCAAGCTGAATTCTCTCTTTTTAATCAGATGATATGTCACAGTGTGAGTATGTGGAACACCAGTAATCTCAAAGAGGCTTATTCTAGGAGTGTTTTTAAATGCATAATCAGAGGGTCAGATCAGTATTTTAAATTGCTCTACTTATATGCATAATTTTTTTAAGTACTAAGTCCATGTAATGGCACTTAACAGCCTTTCTGATGATTAATAATATCCAAAACCAGAGACATTTCTGAAACAACCACTCAAATTGGCAATCCAAAATCAGAAAGGACGAGCAAAGCAATATGATGAGGCCTTCTACTCCTTTTCCGTGCCCATGTCTGATCATTTCTATAACTCTTAATTAGAAAGAAATTTCACTTTGCTCATCTTCTTAAAGCAGAGTGTTTGGGAAACCGAAAAGTAACTCTAAATTTTATGGTTTTTTCTTAATTGACATAATTACGCTCTCTAAAAGGGACAATGTGCTAATCTTGTTAAAATTGGCAGTGATCAAAATCGGGAGAGCTGAGTGTCCATCTCCTCTAACACTTTCCATTCCTGTGCGGCAGGAGCCTCTGAGATCTGCTCTTCTGCTCTAATAAGACACATAATAAATTTCTCTGTGCAGACTCCTGGGGACCTGGATTTTTGTGCCTGTTACCGAACCTGCCTTTGTCTCCCCTCCTCTCCTTCTTCCCTCCAGTGACCACTACTTCCCTCTTATTTCTTACAAATCGTTGTTATCCGTTTCTACATACACATAAGAAGACAGCTCCAGCATTTTAGTCCACAAGAAATAAAGCATCTAGATCCCAGTGACTTATAGTTATCCCAGGCTTTCCCGTGTGCATCAGTGACCTGACTCTGTAAGCTCCCAAACTTCCGCATCTTCACCTGATACTGGGTAGCCCTGGCAACCTGCATGGCTCCGAACTCCCTCCTCCACCCTGGAGTCCAGTGTAACATGCAGACAACAATGCCTAGTGATAAAAAGATATATTTCAAAGGTCGGAAAATGCTTTCCTGTCAACTTTCTCAGACTGTAATTAATTTTTACACCATATACAAGTAATTATCTCATAAACAATAACAGAATCTATAAGAGGAACAAGAAAAATACAGTCGTGACTGTAATCTCGAACTACCAAAAACCATGAAGCTGAGTATTGAGCAACTGAGCCAACATACACCACTTAGAACCTGAGCAGGTCACAACACCTTGGAGATAAAGAGAAGAATAACGGGACTGCATCCCCAGGCTCTCCTCGGGTCCCTGGGCACTCTGCCCCAGGCTTCACTGACGCTCCTGGCCCCCAGTGGGAGAGACCCCTCTCTGAGGTAGACAACAACAGCCCAGTGAAAAGTGATCAAAGCTACAAACTCCAAATTAGCTGAAGAGCGCTAGCTGCCTGTGCCTCATACTCTTCCCCACATCCTACTTCAATAGATTGCTCCATGCACCAGTTAATCATATACGTACATATATAATTACATATATCTGTGTCATATATAAGTATATATACATATATGTGGGCCTAGGTTTAGGCATTAAAGAAGAAACAGTGTCAAAGTCCAGGAGAGATGAAGGATGTGTGTCAGAAGAAAACAGAAGAAATGCTTTACTTCAGTGAAATTTTAGAAATAACCTCTTCTATAAAAGGAAGTCAAAGAAATATTAAAAAAAATAATATAAAAAGGGAGCTGGTAAAGTTCAGGATGAAAATGAAATAAAAATAATTGTTGCAAGGTATCAATCAAATCATAAAGAGAAAAGGGATAAAGAATAAAAACATGTTAAGGACTCAAATATGACATTGTGATACTGAACAAACAAGAATCACATCGCATCATTGGTGTCACTGAAATTAATTATAAATATGGAAGGGAAATAAAATAAGAAAACATAATGGAGTTGGAAAGTTGGCTATGTGGTTAAGAGCACTTATTGCTCTTGCAGAGGACCTAAATGATGGCTTATAATCATCTGTAACTCCAGTTCCTGGGTATCTGATGACCTCTCTGACCTCCATGGGTACCAGGCATATACACAGTACCCATATATATCCAGACAAAATACCCATACTCATAAAATAATAAAATAAATAAATCTTAAAAGATATTTTTTAAATAAGAAGAGCAATACAATGAACTTGCTATTCCAAAAGGCAAGTCATGTTCATAGTGAAATCAAAAAACAGTCTTAATGACAAGCGGTCAAGTTATCAATGAAGAATAATGATGATAAACTCTACAATAGAAAGACATACTCTCTGACAATGGTGTCTACTCACACACCCCAGGGCAGGCTGCATGCATGACCGACACAAAGCAGACTACATGTGTGTTTATCTTCTCTTTTCTGTGTGTGTGTGCATGTGTGTGTGTGTACACACTCATGCACACACACACACGCACTTTTTTATATTTCTCATATTTTGGTTTGATTTTAGTTTTCTTTTAAAAAGAGAAAGAATGTGAAAGAGATAGGTATGAGGGTGGGTCTGGGTGAACTCGGGGAGTAGGAGAAAGAATAGGACCAAAGTATACGTATGAAAACAGTTATAAATCAATGTTTCTAATAAAATAAAGACACATTCTCTGGAAAAGGATTTGCAACTGTCTGAGACATATTCATAGGAATTAGCAGGCCCACAGATAGCCATTCATGAAATACTCCAGGGAAAAGGGGCTGAAGTGTCTCGTATTTTCCCAGATTGTTCCTCAACTGCAAACACAGCAGGAAAGCACTTATTAGAAATGAAGTCATGAGACAACACTCAAAGATCAACCTTGACTAATCTGTTTTTCAGCTAATTTCAGTCAAGCAAGTCATAAACAGCTAAGGAAAGAAGTAGAAAATACAGTAAAGGATTCATAGTGACCCTAGAAACTATCTCAAAAATTAATATTTACAGTGGAAATTTTGGCTCATGATGAAAAGGCAAATCTTGCAAAATTTGACAATGTAAAAAGAGCATTATAACTCACAAAGGGATTAGGTGAAAGAAGTTTTAGTACATTGGTTTTTCTTCAAACATACAGTCTAGTTGATTATATAAAATTATGTCTAGTTTTTTTTGTTGATTCATAACAATGATTATCATAACTTTAGTGGAATTCAATTGCTTTTGTTATGAAGAAACAGCCACTCTTTGATGATTCTTTTTAATTTCTATTATTTTTGTTTTAAGGAATTATAACATTAAATTTTTATTCAATATAACCATTTATATTTAATTATCATAAAATAATTTCACATTTGTAAACTATCTACTAAGATTGCCTTTGGTCTTGGCAGTGCTTTAAACTAAATAAACAGATATAACAGTTACTTATGAAAAAATATCATGAGGGTTTTTTTGCTTTTTTTCTACATTATTTGAATTCTCTCTTGAAATTTTATGAATAGCAGTTTTTTGCAGAAACAATACTATATTTTTTCATAAATTTGGTTTTGTTTTATCAGTCATTCTTCCATGTCTCAGAAGTATAGGGATCATGAACAACAGGGAGCTAAGTGTTCACCATTACTTGTATTTTGTCGGAAAATTCGATAACATGTCCATGACTTTGGTATGGAGGAGGAACAAGAAACTTGAAAAGGCCATTGCTTCACTATGCCAAGCTGCCACTTTAAGGAAGCCTTGTTTCTGAATAGAAATCAACAACTTCAGGAAAGAAATTATCCATAATTATACTGAGACATTTTTGTTTAAATCTTTGCTGTTGCTGACAAATAAGACAAAATCTTTATTATGCAAATAAAAAAATGCCTACTTCAGCATCTAGGACTTAGTAGGTATCCAATGCATACTAGCTTTTAACTTACTAAATGTTATCCAAAAGACAGAGGGCTACGAAGAAAAACCCATTGGTAGGAGTAAATGAAAGATGAAACTGGGGAAGGGGGGGATATTTATCTCTTCTTCACCAATCCACAATACCCTTAGCACTAATCAAGAACAGATCTAGAAATGAAGGAAGGTCAGCATGGTTATGCAATTATCCCTGTTCTGCAGGTCTGTGTTCCACACTTTCCATCTGCTCCCAGTTCATTATGACAAGGACAGAAATAAGTCTATAGGGAAAACAGAACACCCCTACAGAAGATAAAGCATAGATTTATAAAGCATGTTTGTGTGGAGACCCAAAATTGTGAGCCTATTCCACCTTGTCTGCTGAAGGTCAGAGAGTTTGAGCTTGTTCAGAGTTATCAACAACAACTGTGGCTACACACCCTAACCTAGGGTGTGCTTACTTGGTGTTTTGGACCTTAGGATGGCCCATAGAGGTAGATCAGCTCCACCCTGATCAAAGGCCAGAGAATTCAAGCATACTTCTGCTCCTTCTTTTGAACTAGGGAGTGCCTGCCTTCAGGACACTTGGTCTAGGATGGGATCACTGCCTAAAGAACAGAATGCTTTTCTCATGAATTAACAGTTTGATGTCTCAAAGTATTGAAGCAAGTAACTGTTGTGGCTACTCTTTGAAGCATGTTAAAGCAGTCTTTTGCCTCTCCACACATACCCCATTTTATATTGGGGTATAAAAGTGTATGGAAACTTAAACACAGGGCGAACTCAGAACTCAGGACTCAAAAGAATTCAGCACTCAGGGTCTGTTGAGTAGCCCTCCTGTTACTGTCCTGTGTCTCTGTGGTTCTTTCTTATCTCTATTCCTCCCATACAACATTTCTAATCCTCACACCCCTACCCTGGAATGCACAAACCCGCCGTGGCTAGGACAGTGGCAGAAGTCACCCCAAAAAGGCGGCTTACATGTTTGTAACTTTTATATTTGTGAGACCAAACACAAACCTGGAAATACTGAGACCTGGACCATCAGACAAAATTTTCCTTTAAAAGAGTCCACTTGTGAATGAGGCAATGGGAAACCAACGGCAATGCCATAAGTGCTCCAGCCAGGCGTTGGCTTTGTCCTGTGCTACAAAATGCCGTGACTTTATCCACAGGCAAAACTTTAAATTCACATTATTAGAGTTGGGAAAATAGCCTTTCATCTACTTCTTGGAGTGTGAATGTTGAAAGACAAGAGAACTAAAAATAGATGCAAGCCGCCTCCTACTGCAAGATAAGGTACAATCTGATCCCCCCACGCCTTCCAGATCCTCTGATCACCTTTTCACGGTTTTAAATGATCTCAAAATTTCCACTCCTTTTCACTTATACTTTTGAGTTTACACAACCATGAATTTCGACAAACACCTGCTGCTCAATGTCAAAATAAAAGAATGGTTAACTGGAAAGCAAGGTTTTTCTCATTCCTGTTATGGAAAGCTAGAGAATGTGCTAAGTTGACACCGGTTTAAGAATAAGGTTCTTTGGTGAACACGAATGAGGTTAGGAAAGTTCCTCGAATGGTAACAGAGCACAGGAGACTTTATCCTCCACGCAGTAGGACCACATTTGCAACCCATCAAGGGGAAAGCTAACTGAAGGTCATGTGTCAGCTTTCACATGCAGTTACAGACTTCAGCCTATAACTAAGGAATGCTTCCAACAGCAAAGGCCAGAGGATGAGCATTTAGGAGTATTGGGGTGCATGGGGGGTTGTATTGTGGGTGGGTGGAGTAACCCTGGAGAATGACTCCTAAGTTGTGTTCTCAAACTAGAAAAGCCCCAGCCTCTCAGCAATGCTTGAGACAGAGGCCAGTTAGCACACTTTCATTTCATAAGCTACTCTCTGCACACTCTTCCCACCTGGTTCCCCACCCTATCTCAAAGGCTAATGAATAACTCTGCAGAACTTTCCCTTGTGACAAAGGGTGCCTCTGTTGAAGAAGCCTGCCTCTTGGTAAGAGAGATGTCAGTGAGGAGAGAAAACAAAGGCTTTGTCCAGTGTCTTGGTAAGAAAGTTCATGGAGCCCAGTGGTGTGAAAGGCATATAGGAATTCAAGGGCAAAGAACTGACTCTTGTATGTACAAAAAACTCTAAACTTTAACTCTTCTTTTGTTTGAAATGGGGTAAAGCAGGGTCTCACTGTGTAGTCTGGGCAGACCTGGAATGTGAATTCGTGCCTCTGCCTCCTGATTGCTGGGTCACACAGATGAGCTACACTCTCAGCTCTAAAGATGACTCTTCTTAACTGTAAGAAGCATTTATAAAGGAAAGCTGGACCTTTCAGGCATCCATCAATGCTTCCCTCTGCCCCACAGACATCCAGCTATCCTGTGTACTCAGAGCTAGAAGGAAATGCCTTTTCAGAGAGCCAAGAGAGTGCTGGAGCTCCAAGGTTAATCAAATTTCAAAGCTGCGAGATACATAAACTTCACTGAGGCCTCAGTTCCTCTATGCTTCTGATCCACTGTTTGTAAACAGGACTAATAATAGTAACTCATCTTTGCACACTGTGAGGACCAAAGACTGACATCATACAAGGCACCTGGACACTGCAGAGAGCTCAGACATGCTCAGTAGGTCACATCATTGCTGTTATTTTTATCTTAATTCCAAGTTCCAGCACCGCAGTCTCCCTGAGTTGAGATTTACATCCTTTTGCTGCTAATTCAAGAGATATAAATAAGATTAAAGTCTAGTTTGCATCCATTAATCAGTAATTATGATAGTCCCTTCTTTCTTCTCTGTGTATTAGTGTGTAGTGTGTATGTATGTGTTCATGTTTGTACATGTGTGCTTGTGTGGGTGTATATGGTCAGATATCAGTATTGGGTATTTTTTATTGCTTTCTGCCTTATTTTTTAAGACAGGGTCTCTTTCTTAACTCAGCATTTCCCAGCTTGCTAGACTGGCTGGCTAGACTGGTTATCCACCTGTCTCCATCCTTCTCCACTCGGAAACACTAAGATCACGGGTGTGTACAAAAGGACAGCACTTAACACGGGTATTGAACTCAGGTCCACAAACTTGTATGACAATCACTTTACTTCCTGAGTCATCTCCCCAACTCCTGACAGTCCCTTCTTGTACTGCAAGCCACCTGCCTCCACCACTCGGGAAAGGAGACTTCTTGGGAATGAGGTCAGGCATTTCAATCTTCCGATATTAAATTCTCTGTCTCAGATTCCTTGTCAGAGTTCTTACACACCTAGTTTTCTTTCTATTTAATCTCTACTAACTAAATATTCTGACATATTTAGACTCACACTACACAGCTTATTAATTCTACGTGCATAATTGGTAACTAACATACAGAAGGGCCATGCTAGCAACACTCTCCACAGAACAAGAGGAGGTGAGAGATGCTGCAAGTTGGAGCTCCACCATCCTCGACTCCAGGAGGTGAGAGATGCTGTAAGCTGGAGCTCCACCATTCTTGACTCCAGGAGGTGAGAGATGCTGTAAGCTGGAGTTCCACCATCCTCAATTCCGGGCCTCAGCACATCTCAGGGAGGTGACACTGGGAGACTTCCATTACTACATTGCAGAGTGTGTTAGTTAACTTTTCTGTCTCTTTGATGAAATGCCCGAGATCAACAACTTAAAGAAAGAAAGATATACATTCTGACTCAAGGCCATAGAAATTTTAGTTCACAGAAGGCTGGCTCAACTGCTGTGAGTCTATGGTAAAGCAGACACAGCAGGAGCAGGGTGTGGAGAAGGTAAACGCTGTGCTTCATGGCAACCAGGATGGAAAGAGGAGGGCTGGGGATGTAGAGGGGGAAAGGGAGAAAAGGAAAAGGCAGAGGGGCAGAGAGGGGAAGAAAATGAAGCAGAAAAGAGAGAGAGAATGAGAGATGCAGAAAAGAAAGAGAGAGGCAAAAAGCAGAAGGAGGGGGAAGAAGAGAAGTACATAGAAGTGAATAAGGGAGGGGAGGAGGAGGGAAGGGAAAGGAGGAAGGAGGGGAGGGGAGAAAGGGGAGAAAGGGGAGGGCAGGGGAGGAAGGGGAGAAGAGGGGAAGGGAAAGGAGGAAGGAGAGGAGGGGAGAATTGGGAAAGCAGGGGATAGAGGAAGGGTAAAGGAGAGAGGAAAGGAGAGGAGAAGAGGGGAGAGGAGGGGAGGGGAGAGGAGAGGAGAGAAACAAGGAAGAACTCTTCAAAGACAACTTCCTCCAGCCAGTCCTTTCCCTGTACTGTTTGGTAAATTGGTGCCCTTGTGATGTGCCTGCCTCCCACAATGCCCTTGCCTGGAACCAAGCCTTCAGTAAAGGAGCCTTTGCAGAGTCACTTCCGAATTTAAGCCAGAACAATCTATAAGTGATGGACTTGGTACAAGTTCCATGATGCTACAAATTGCTTGTCAAATCAATAGCCACATTTCTAGAGTAAAAGAAGCCCCTTTATGTATGCACCCTTAGATTTCTGTTATTCTGAGGCATCCTGGAAGAAGACCAGCATCCACAACACAACACATAAAAGAATCAAGCTTCAAAGACTCTGTTAATGGTGGAACATCTCCCTTTTTATAAAGATTTATTTATTTTTATTTTATGAATGTGAGTGTTCTGCCTATATGTTGAGGGGGGCAGTGACACACGTGTGCCTGGTGCCCCCAGGGAGTGTCATGTTCCTTGGAACTGAAGTTACAGCCCATTGTGAACCATCATGCTAGGTGCTAGGAGCTGAACCACGGTCATCTGTCAGAGTTCTTGTCTAACTATTTCTCCAGCCTCGAAAGGGAGAGAGCTTGTTTAACATCCGAACCAGAGAGACATCAAATCTTTATTTAACGCTGCTAACTCTTGACTTACATAAAATGTGAACAATTTTAGTTAGTTCTTATTCTAAAGCACGTCAAGCAGAAGACAGATTATGAAGAACCTAGCTGAGATGGCAGACAAGCTGACAGGAGTGGCGGCCGACAACACAATACGAGCCACGAGCTCACTGCATCGCTGATCAAACAGGAGCTGCAGCGGCTGCGCCGTCAGAAGGGGACATCGCGGCTGCACCAGTCCGTCTGAGGCACAGAAGCTACTTAACAGATTTAGAAGAATTCTTTTTTATCAGTAATGACTTTTCTAACATTTGGGGGCTGGAAAGGTGTCTCAGTGGTTAAAAGCACTTGCTGCTCTTACAGAGGACACAAGTTTGACTCCCAGCACCATGTGGCAACTCACAACCATCTGCAACTCCAATCCCAAGGAATCTGAGCCCTTTTCTGACCTCCAGGGGCACGCATGTGGTATAAAGACAAACGAGCAAAGAAAACACTCAGGCACATAAAATAATAAAATATATAAAGCTTTTTTAAAAATTCAAAGTTTAACAAATTAAGGGCTAAATATTGTTATTTGGAAACAGTGCATAATGTAGAGAACTAATTCCATAGCAATCCTGTGTGGATGAGGCTTCACAATACAGGTGCTTAAAAACAGTTCTTTATGTGTTTTAGGTGGTGGGGAAAATACAGGTCGAAATTTACGTAGTCACGCCTACAATTGTCTAAATGACACTGGTAATTTTTGTTTGGTAGGTGGTTTTGGTTTTTCGAGACAGGGTTTCTCTATGGCTTTGGAGCATGCCTTGGATCTAGCTCTTGTAGACCAGACTGACCTCAAACTCACAGAGATGTGCCTGCCTCTGATACTGGTAATTTTAAGATTTTTTTTAAATAGACTATGACAATATATTCAGTTAAGTACTTCTATGAATAACAAAACTAAACAAAAAGAAGTGGCTGCCTACTTTAACCAAAAAGCCAAGACTAGGCCCAGCCTGTGGAAGACTAACTGCAGAATGAATCTGAGGACCAGCCAGGGCTTAACAAATGTACTTTGACAAAGGAAAGGAGCCGTTGAGTGCCTAGTATAAGCACGGTCCCTTTCACACAGTGCTCCCCCGCCCACCCCCCAATTTCAGCTAACAGTTCAGTGAACTGAGACTCAGACTGGTCCCATGGTTTATCCAAATGACAGAATCAGGAAATATAGCAAAATACTTTGCTACCAATCGAAAGCATACTTTCTGTTACAGCTCACGGTCAACGTCGTCATCACAGGCCACACCGCGGCTCCGCCTTACATGCGGTGGCTGATCCTCTCTTTCCTCCTTTCCCACCTTTCCAACCCTCTCATCTGATTTCCACACAGACACTCTCCCAACTGTCAACTGTAAAAGTTGCTCCTTCAATCTTATGACCTTTGTTCTACACCAAGGGCCCTCTTGACCGATGGTGTGACACACGACTTTGAGTCCTTAACACTAAATAAATATTCAAACTAACATGGTGGTAACACTGGACAACATACTTGCTGAAAGAGTAAAACTCCATTCCCATAAGGACCACAGTGGCCTAAAGAAATTAGCATAGTCCTGTGAGAACTGTTTATACTAACGATGGTGTTTCTCAGAAGGTTTAGTCTTCTGTTCCTCAAAGTACTGCCCACTAAAAATAGTCAACAGTCAACAGAGTTCTCAGCAAGAGTAGGGATTTGACTGCTTCTTGGAGCACTGTGCTCTGCTCAGGGGCAGACAAGAGTAGGCTATCTGGAGGACAGACCCACAGTACTACAGCAAGGCTGGGAACATGTTAGAGGGCTCTCACACAGGACTGTGGGCTATATTTACACTGACTCACACAAACACATTAGAATAAGGCTTATGGATGCACAGAGCCGAAGGGAATCTAGATTTCTCTCCGTGGGTGAATGGCTGGATATCGCATTGACTCCACCAGTTCCACTGTTGCCGTTAGACACAATTACAGAACTGATCTTCAAACACCATGTCGAATAGATATCTACAGAGAACACCCTTTATGGGAAGACCTATGAAACTAAAATTTATGTTTTAGAAGAACATACACAAATAAAAGATTGTATAAAACACATTCACAAATAAGATAGAAAAAAGAAGGAAGGTAGAAGGAAATAGATAAGAAAAAACATTAAAGAAAAACAAAATACTGGGGTCTTGCTCTAACCAATGACATTGCATGCAAACATTGCAGCCTTCTGAACCTGGTGTTCATTGGTAACCCAGACTGACATAAGCTATTATCTCAAACATCCTTCGATTAAGTGTTAGGTTTCCTTGTTCTTCAAAGTCAATGAGAAAACACTGATTTTTTTTAACCACCAATATTAGTATCATACACTAAAGATTCAATAAACAGTATGTCAGAATCACAGAAAACGAGGAAGACATAACTATTTAGGGGCAAAGGGATAGTGCTTGTCATGACATGCATACAAAGGTCACATGACAGCTTTACGGAGTTGGTTTTCTCCTTCTACTTTTATGTGGGTTCTAGAGATCGAAACCAGGTCACCAGGTTTGCACGGCAAGTGCCTTTCCATGCTGATCCATCTCACAGCCTAGAAAATTACTTTTAGTACCTAAATGGAGAGAAGTTTCTGTTGGCTGGCAGGTAACGTGGGAGGAAATCACTGCAGTTACCTGTTAGGTTTTCCAGTTTCCCAGGTGAAACTTTAAAGTCACCAAGGGGTGACTTGTTTTGAATTAGCTGCATGCTAGATATGTTAAAGAGAATTAGCAAATAATAAATATCAAAAAGTACAGCATTTCACACTAATGGCTTCTATACAGCTCCGTCATTTCCAAAGACAAAGGAAAAGGCACTATGCTTTGATCACTTTCTTCCCAATACAATCAGATCAGGTGCGAACTAATTTTGAGCAGCAAGCCTAATATTCTGTCTGAAGAAGAAATTAAAGCAGCATTTCAGCTGCCGCACCTTAATCTTAAACAGAACGTTAATATTCCTTCCTTCAGGTTAGTGCGGTTCCGTGTAAATTACATTCAGCTGTCCCTCACTGCATGCCTCCGAATGGTCCTCTCGTATAGAATGCACCGAGTCTATCTCACCAGTAAAACACTGAGAAAGCACACTGGAGGAGACAACTTGAGATGGCTTTCACCTTTGGGAAAGTTCTTAAGGACTTTAAAATGCCTTTTTGTGCACGATAAAAGTGCCTGCTGCTCGACCGCACTGAGCACAGCAGGGAAGGACTATAAATAGGTGCTTACACTAGAGAAGTGCGCTTCTCCTGTATTAGAAATTTTTTTCCTGAAACTTTCTCTTCTTCTTGGAAAAGGCCCTGTACTCTTTGTACTCTGGCTGAACATATGAACAAAATTTTGGCTATTTTCTTGGGGACAATAGCAATCTCAGAGACCATTTTCCAAAAGGTACTGGTAAGTGGTTAAAGTACACTACTGTTCAGTGTCCAAGAGTGAGTGGCTTTTAAGTACAAAAAAAGGGAACAAGATATATATATATATTCAGGAAACAAGGACCTGCAGGCCTGGTCTAAGAATCAGTTCTGTCAGGCCCAGAGTATCCTCAGCGAGAACAAGAAGGGACTACCTCACATGGGGAGCAAACCTGGGAGGCTTTTAAGAGTTCAATCCCAGTTTCTCATGACAAAAAGAAATCAATAGAAAAAATGCAAGTTATCCTTAGAGACAGGAAGTGCACAGATGGGAGCATTAGTATTCTCATTTATGTGCCTTAATGAAGGCTCTGTGCATCATCCTGGGAGCCTTTATAAACCCCTCCGCCTTCGAAGCAGAGATTTCAAGGTGACACTCGGCCAACTCCAACAAACACTAACAGCTCACGTGACAGCCTTACTTCACTCAGCAACAAGCCCACTATAAAGGAAACTAAATAGACCGTTTAAACTTAGAAAACCACCAGGTAGGGAACATGCTGTGATTAAAATGCAACTCTCAAAAGATAAGCTAGACTCATGTTTTCTTCCATAGTATGGATACGCCATCTTCTACCTGAGGTCGTGTGGGAGGGGCACACATTCAAAACAGGGGAAGTGTCAAACAAGTGTTCTGTTCACGGTGCTGGGTATAAAACAGTTTCCTGCCCTGAATCCACAGAGCTGCAAACCTTGCCTCAAACTGCCTTTATTACAAGGAATATCTAATTATTTCTTGTAGTTTGCTCTTATTGCACGGTTAACTAACTGAAAAGCACACACAGAACCCAGGAGTGCTAAGCTAGAAGAAGGAGTGGAGAGGTGAATAACTCTTGAGAGTGCTGTTGTCTCGCAACGTCTGCATTAGACAGCACTAATGACGTCACAGGAACAAAGCTAATGAGGCTTGGGTGTTTTTCTAATCCCCACTAAAGTATCAGGACTTCTTTCTGCAGCCCATAAAACACTGCTGAAGATGCATCTGGAAGAGATGTCCGGTAGAAGAAAGGATGTGAAGCAGAGTAACAGCTTGTAACTCCTGCAGCTGGTCAACACTGCAGGTTGGTGACTCATCTGGCAAAACGAAATGAAAGAATTATTTCCCTCCTTCACATCCAAAAGTACTGAGCAACCTGGTCATCCTTGAGTTATTCACCCTAAAGCTTCAGTAACGGCCCCTCCTTTCCCTGATCCTAAACGGTGGGCTCCTTAGAACTTAGTCTCACTCTTGTCCTCTAGGCAAACACTGTGTAGAAAATGGGCAGAAGGGAGGTGGGTGGGAAGAACAACGAAAGACCTCCTAAACCACTGTCTGAATATTTTTAAGGACTGGAGCATGCTCTTAAGTACAGTTGGATCAGCATGGTGGGAAAACAGCACCAATAGGCAGGAGCCCCCGATACTGTTTGATCTCTGCGAAATCCGATCAGTCAATCAAGATGAAGAATTTCTAGGAATGTGATGTACAGCATGGTGGCTGAGCGGTCACACCAGCAGCGTGACGGATGGTGCTGGGCCGACTGCTCAGGTTTGTGAGGGGAGATGTTTGTACATGTTCACATCTAAGAAATGAGTGCAAGAAGAGTAGGGGAAGGGAGGAGGAGGAGAGGGGGAGGAGCAGGAAAAGATAGTCATGATGGAGCAATTATTGTGTCTGTTAGCTTGAGTGCCATGGTTACCTCACAGTATAGATTTCAAAACAACACACTGTATGTACTTTTTAAAAAGTATAGCTTTATTAATTACATCTCAATAAAACTGGAAGAGATTAAAAAGCAGAACTCTGAAGGAATTGTAAGAGATCTAGCTTGCCGTTATGGAGTCCTCTAGACACAAGTCAGGTTTGGTAGTGGCTTAGAAGGCAGAGGCAGGCGGATCTCTGTAAATTTGCGGCCAGCCTGGTCTACAGAGCAAGTTCCAGGACAGCTAAGAACAGCTAAGGTTACACAGAGAAACCCTGTCTCCAAAAACCAAAAGAATGTAGACAATGAGCTTTGTAAGAAGACAAAGGAGAAAGAAAGAAAGAAAATGCATACTGCATTGGTGTGTCAGGGATTTTTAGCCTCTTATTTGAAAAGCACCTCTTTCCAAAAAGGTAAATATAATTTTAATTAAATTAAACTTGAAAGATTTTTGCTGAAAAAAAATTAAGCCTTTATGAGTTGTTTTCTTCTAAAACAATTAGAACGCTGAAGCACAAGAACATCACCAGGGAAGATGAATTAGAAGTGACATTTCCGAAAAGTGCATTTTAATAAACACATCACAACAGGCTGTAGTTAGGATTCTAATATTGGTGTTTCTAATTTATAATTAATTTGAAAAGAGCAGAGAAATGACTTTCTGTGGTGAATATGGTCTGTGAATCACCGAAAAAAAAATAGTTCTAAAAGTAACGCAATCTTTACAGGCAACAAACAACCACCAAGGTTCTTAATGAATCATTTTTTTCTGATTATCAACTGTGACTTTATATAAGTCCATACAGAATCAAGAGGAAAGTTTAATAAATCATTGTTTAGGGCAGATTTATGTGTGAAATAAGAATTATAAAAACAAACTGACATGAGAAGCTCCATATTGTTTCATTTCTCTACGGTTCATCTATAGGGCTTTTCAAACATACCTGCCATGTGTCCTCCAACCGGAAGTTAGCCTTCAGGTGATGGCGTGAAGAGGTGGACACTGGGACAACGACAAGGCCGTGAGGGCTCTGCTCACATGAGATGGGATTAGTGCTCTTACAAGACAGGCTTTCAGAGAACTGCCTCAACCTCCCTCTCTTCCCCAGTTGTGAGGACACACTTTGTCCTCCTACCCTTGGGGTGCGGTGACATCCCGAAGCAGGTGTGTTCACCAGATTCAAATCTTCTTGTCCCTCGGACTAGGACTTCTCCAACACCAGAACCACAGGAAGAAATTTCCATTGTTCTGCAATATTTTGTGGTATTCTGAAATACCTTTGTACGTGAACTTAGGTGATGTCTCAACTCTTGGAGGCTTTGATATCGGAAAGTGCTGGGCTTCTGCTAACACTTCCATTAGCAGTCTCTGTATGTTTGCTCATCTCCTTGGCCTCCGTTTTCTCTTACTCCAAACCTCCAGGTCTCCACTTTCAAATCTCTACCTGGACAACTCCTAAAAATAAGCTTCAGGTGTAATTTGAAACACTGATTTCCATGAAGATCAAGCTCTGTATCCGCTCCTACACTTAATGTAACTCATGGCCTTCCTACGTGAGTAAAAGCATCCTGCATTCTTTACTAGAGCACTTGGAGGACTTTTATTAAGTTCCCGTGGACTTACCTTTTCCCCCCACCACCCTGTAAGCATCATGGGGAGAAAAGCCCTCTCTCTCAATCTTAACACCGTCTGGCAGTTAGCAGACACACAAGAAACATTATTTATTGGTCATTTCAATGAGGTTAGAGAGAACTTTAGGTACTTAGTTCATACAGAAGGTTAAAATGAGAAGCCCATTTAAGTATTATTGCTGTTCCTTTGCAAAATGATGGTTATCCCTATTAACCATAATGCTGATAAATGTCTCACTGTACCAGACCAAAGGGAAATATTTCCTTAGCAGGAAAATAATTTTATCTGTAGACAGACAGACGAACTCTTATCAGACAGTGAAAATTATACAATCCAAGATATTGCTTTTCTCAACCAATTGTCAGAAAATTAAGATCTAGCTTCAGTAACTTCTGCAATGAGTTCATCCCCAATGGCTACTCGCCCAGACCCTCTGGGCTCTCAGCTGCTTCGTCATGACTAACCCCGCTAGAATCTTTACGTATGAAACCAGTATGGGCTCTGAAGGAAGAATAAAGTCCTGATTTATTTGGCCGTATTTCATGGCAGGCTGGTTGCCTGCATGGGGTCTCCCTTTATCTAGAAATCAAGAAATAGCTTCCTGGTTCCCTGGGTTTGTATTTTATATCCTGTGTTGAATAACAAGTGCCCAGAGATTGCACCGGCAATTAGATTCTTTTGATTCTGATATGAATTCTTGGCTGTCATGTTTCTTCTCCGCGGTAGGCACCAGGTTCTCTGTTCAAAGCCACTCTAAAGCTAGCTCCTGTGGCAATTCTGGTCTTCCTGGCCTTGATTATTCATCCCTGACAAATGTTGTCAACAGACAGCAAGAACTGGGACCGAATGGCTTCTTACTTTAAGCAGAAGGCAAGCATTAGCTAATCTGTCTGTCTGTCTTGTCTGCTGTGGAAATCAAGAATCAATACACAGACTGGAGGAACAGCACTTGACTTAAACGCACAAAGCCCTGGTTCAAGCCTGGGAATCCCAACAGAGGGGTGGGGAGAGAAATGCCTATGTTTGGATTGTGGGGTTTTGTTGTTTTTTGGAGACAGGGTCTCTCGATCATGCAACTCTGGCTAGCATGGATCTCTCTATATAGATCAGGCTTGCCCCAAACTCACAGAGATCTGCTTCGTATGGCCTCGCTGAGTGCAGGGATTAAAGACATGTCGCTGCTGTTGGTGTGTTAATTGTGAAAGTTATTCTTAGACCATTTTTAAATAGATGGGATAAACACTATAAATAACTAGAACTGGAGCCTGCTAATATTTGGGGAGTACTTTTCTTAATTTAAAGTTTTTTCACAGTGACTGGATCCGACCCAACAACACAACGATGACTCCACAGAAGCACATAATATCTAAAGCATCCAACACAGGCTTAGCTCTCCAGACAGAAATGTCCAGAGTGAAACTTGCTAAGTTCTCTTTTTTTTTAAAAAAAAAAAAAAGTTATTATTTTATGATTTATTTATTTTTACTTTATGTGCATTGGTATTTTGTCTGCATGTATGCCGTGCAAGGGAGTCAGATCCCTGGAGGTAGAGTTACAGGCAATTGTAAGCTGCCATGTGGGTGCTGGGAATTGAACCCAGGTCCTCTGGAAGAGCAGTCAGTGCTCTTAACCACTGAGCCATCTCTCCAGCCCCAAGACCTGCTAAGTTCTTATCTGGTCAGAGAAAACATGGCAAACATCAGAGCAACCTGGACTTCTGGAATCAAAATGTTCAGAACTAAACAGAAAAGCAGGTCTAAAGAGGCGAAAACCCGTAGCAACCCCTTCCCCCTAACAGGAGAAAGCTTTCCATAGCGATTCCAGGCAGTGAGCATGCAATTAATCTGTATCACATCACATGTGGCAGCGTCCAGTCAGGATTAACATCCCTGGAAACTGCTTCTTAAGATTCCCTACTATTACAGAAACTTTTTTTTCTGAATTCACCAAAATAGTTCAAGTCTTCCTAAAATATGTAACTGTGAAAGAGTCCAGACTCAGGACAGCGCGTGAAAATGCAGTCAGCTAAGCAGAGGCAAACAGATCCCCTTACTGCCAACAGCACTGCCGCTGCATCCCGGGCTGACGTGAATCAGATGGGTCTGTAGACTGAGGAACCACAGGTCAAGTGTCAGGACGGTAGCTTACACAAATGAACAAAAAAAATTACCTCCGCAGTCTTGGGAACCCAAGAACAAGATGTCAGAAGGGTTGATGAAACTCTGCAGCCCTGCCTGCCTCATCACCGTCTCCTGACCTTTGTCATGGCCTCTCAGATTTCTTGTTCTTATGAGGGAACCTGTCACACTGAATTTGGGGCTCCTCAAAAGACTGTGTTTTGACTGATTACCTTCTAAAAGACCTTGCTTCAACCTCAGCTACTTCAGCACTGAAGTTCACGAAGATTCTGCATTGCTTTTGCATTTTAGTTTATAGGCGAGAGACAGAAGTCAGTTCGTGACAGAGGCCAAGCACCATGCATGGGGCTGTTTTAAAAGCCGCTGGAGCCTTGTGCGTGTGCTTTATATTGTTAAAAGCCGATCAAGATTGTTTTGTTCTTTTCTCCTCCGTCAACATGAACATCTGAAATCATGAGAACCATGCCTGGCTCACTAGGAGATTAACCGCTCAGCGCTGTAACCATGGGACAGTCGTAGAAGAGGCTCCGTCAGACAGTCAGGCTGGAATTCCAAGCTGCAGGGACTCACCAGGTCTCAGACTGCCCAGCAGCAGAGGAGATGAACATATCAGCTATAAAGGGTGTGAAAGGAGTTTAAATGCAGTGTGGGTAAAGGGCCTAGTTGATAGTCTGACCCTTGTTAGTATAACACAGAAGTCTCCTTCTGCTGACCCCTTGATCTTAGGAAAGAAAACATTTGCCCTAAGTAGCAACATCTAAAGGCACAACATCCTGACACGGATTCCGTACACTGTAAACACCGACTACTCTAACTTCTACATGCTAAAGCCCCGAGAGTGTATCCGCTGGTGACCTCAGCCACTGGGCTGAGGTGGAAAGTCTAGATTCCAAACTTCCTGAGCTCTCTCAAAGGTGACAGAGGAAGTCAGCAGTGAAACTAACGTGCTGAGAGAAAGGAGAGGAAGGGGCACTAACACAAAGCGGCCATCTTAGACCAGGAGTCAACAAGCCCAGAATTCAAGACCCGGACAACACTACAGCCTGGGGCTGGGAACAGGTCAGTCTGCTGGCTGCTACCTCTAGTTCTCGACCAATCGTATCGGTCCTATTCATTCACAAAAGCAAAGCGAGGTAGGAAGCCTGTTTCTTCTTTACATGCTCCTTCTTCTAAATCAAAACGAAGTACAAGCCTCAAAATCTGCAGAATTAAAAACTACATTAATCAGAACAAACCTGAACGCCCCCTTTCGAATGAAGAACAGCCCAAAAAGGTCTGCTGTTTTGTGACTTCACATGTCTCTAAGGAAGGGGCTCACCAGCCTTAGCATTCCACCCTCAACCCCAGGAGTTAGTGTGTAGAAGGCATCCTTTGAAATTCTCAGCTGTTTGGGGAGGAGCCTAGTGCGTCCTGAACACTCACCACACAGTTCACAGTGGCAGAATACCTGAGAACGGCCTAAGAGTGCTTGCTCTACCTGGGAGGAAGAAGTGAAGAGTGACTTCCCCAGAAGCAGCCTGCAGCCAACAACTGTCTGGGCAGTTGCTGATCTCCATTAGGTAACTGCCAGGCGGGATCTGAGAGTGCAGAGCCCCTGAGGTCCTCCAGGGGACGGCCTTCAGTTGGTGTAGAAAGCAAGCTTCCTCGGGTTAGTAGGGGTTAGTAGACTTTTCTCCCCAGCCTCGCCTCACCTGTAGCAGGGATCCCTGCTCTAAGCAGCACCTTCTAAGAGTCAGTCAGTCCCACTCACGGAGGACCTGCTCTCAGCACCGAGGTGTCACAGTCATGCTCCATCATGAGTTTAATCGATATATATATATATATATATATATATATATATATATATATATATATGTATATCACACTTGAGTTTTTTTTAATTCTTGAGATTATAATTACATTGTTTCCCCCCTTTCTTCCTCCAAACCTTCCATATACTCACTCCCTTGCTCTCTTTCAAATTTATGACCTCTTTTTCTTTAACTGTTGTTATGTGTGTGTGTGTGTGTTCCTAAATACAACCTGTATACAATCTGTATAATGTTACTTGTATTCATGCTCTCCGGGTTGACCATTTGGTGTTGGACAATCAACTGGTGTGTCCTTCCCCTATCCATCATGTTTTAATAGCATCCGCGCACACATTAACTTCATTTCTCTATCTTGGATTCTTTTCTTTTTTTTTAACTGTGGGCTCTAGGAAAGGGGGGAGAACCTCTCACTTTGAATTCCCCATGCTGCTCAGCACAGCATCCCTACAAACTAGATGCTCAATGTGCTGACTAGCTGGAGGATGAATTAACTATGTCAGTCAGCATGAAAGTCGGGTTCCTTATTTAACCTAACGCAAACTATTTTAGCATGGCTGTTTTCTTCTCTCAAGAGTACAGCATGAACTGCCTTTAATGAGCAAATTACTGTGTGCATATGTTTCTGTAAATCTGCGTTTTCTAGATATTCATCTTGAACACTCCTGCGTCCCAGAAAATTCAACCAAAAATCTCAACAAATCCAAAACTACCTTCCTGGATACAGCATAGTGACACTATTTTTTTTTTCTAAGTCCTGCCTTTTCTACTCACTCAGCTCTTTGCTGGGGCCATCCCCATCCACGCAGAGACCCTGAGCCTGCTGGAGTCATGTGCATCCTCGTGTTCGTGCACCATTCCCCTGCACATCGTCTCATTGTGAACCCACACTGCACCCGCAGGAAAAGAGGAATGTGACCACCAGTCAGGGTGATGCCCTACGCACAGGAGAATGCTGCCATGGGGCTTGTGTGCTACTCTGAAGCCCACACCAGCTTTCTTCTCCCATTCCTGCTAGTCCACCGCAGCTTTCAGCATTGCCCACCTGGTCCAATCAGAGTCACTTCTCTCAGCTCACCTGGTTATTGATAAAGCAACCTTCTTACTCTCCAAGTTCCGTACCTGTAGCTCCCGTTTTAGGTTACAGTCACCTACTTTTGAGTTCCTACGGTTTCAAGCAGACTCTCACCAGAATGTCCCTGCCTGGTTAACAACCTAGAATGTGTGAACACTGGTACACAGTGAGAATCCTTTTTTCTCTGTCCTATGTATAGGCCAGTAGTGGGCAGGCATTTATTTCATTCCAAGGTCTTCCTATGTCGCCCTAGCTGGTCTAGAGCTTATCAGACTGGCTTTGAACATGCAGGGTGTCCTCCTACCTCTGCTACCCCAAGTGCTGACATTACAGCTATGATCCTTTAAATAAACAGGAAAGCATGCTGGGAGACTTGGACCCATCGCTTGACTTGGAAATATAAGCATCCAAAAATCCAATCATCTGCAAGTTCTGTTATTTTCTAAATCAGTGACTGGTGAGCAGCTATAGGGCAACAGAAAGCATGCCACATGAATCACAGCACATTTTCAATGCAACGGAGAATGATATCCAAGTATCTGCTCCATAGACTATCACTTCTGTGTCATTAACCCCTCCCTCACCAGCGCCATCTTCCTGTTAATCAACTCATTCCATCATCACGGTAATCCTGATGCGTTCTGACTCTTTCTCCCGGCTGATCATCCAGTGGCTATTTGCTGTCTCCAAGTTGTGTTTCCTCATTCATCCCTTACCCTGTGACCCCTCCCCACCACAACCCCAGCTTCACTCAAACGGCTCTCTTCCCACCACCAGTGACAAATCAACGGGAAAATCCAAAGGACGCTCCTTGCTTCTTCACTCTCCAGAGCACTCAGCTGCACATAGCAATGCGAAGCCGATCTTTCAGTTCTGAAACCGTCAACATCGCTATTCTGCGGATTCTCCTCCTGTGTCCCAGTCTCTTGTCTTCTCCTTCCCTGGTTCCTCTCCCCACCTCCAGCCTAAGTCCCTCTCCTTCTTCCTTTAAGGACATATTTGTCGTTATATGGAAGTGACTCGCAAGGTGACTCTCGCCAGCTCCCATTTCTCAGCTGCGGTTTCATGCAGCCACCCTCTAGACACAAACTGTCCAGTCCAGACACTTCTGTAGCTGTTTTCCTGCGTTGCCATCCCCACCCCCATCAAACAAAGTCTAGTGATTCTGACCAACTGAAGACGTCTTAGCAGGGCACTCCCCCAGCCTGCTTCTTAGCACCACCTGAGAATAAGACGTCTGCCTATGGCCCTTGACTTTTTACAGCCTTGGGAATGGCTCCTAAGCACTTGAGCACAAATACTGCATTGTCCAAGAGTTTCTTATCAAAGAAAAAAAATTTAAACACTCAAGCTTCACTTGCTTTTGGTCAACATGGAGATCACTAATTTTGGGCGTCAGACAGTTGAGTGACTCATTATTAATCTCCATAGATCTGCCATGGATGCCATCTCTGTTATGTGGACCATAACAGCAATGGTCCCTGGGTTACTTTTTAAGAAACTTTAAGGCTGTGAACTCTCCACTGGGACCTGTATATGTTTCTTAGGTGACTGAAAGTGACTGAAAGGCTTGGCATCTTTCTCTTCATTCCTGCTCCTCCTGCTGCTCCTCCTCCTCCTGCTGCTCCTCCTCCTCCTGATGCTCCTCCTCCTGATGCTCCTCCTCCTGCTGCTCCTCCTGCTCCTCCTCCTGCTGCTCCTCCTCCTCCTGCTGCTCCTCCTCCTGCTGCTGCTCCTCCTGCTGCTCCTCCTCCTCCTGCTGCTCCTCCTCCTCCTGATGCTCCTCCTCCTGATGCTCCTCCTCCTGCTGCTCCTCCTGCTCCTCCTCCTGCTGCTCCTCCTCCTCCTGCTGCTCCTCCTCCTGCTGCTGCTCCTCCTGCTGCTCCTCCTGCTCCTCCTCCTGCTGCTCCTCCTCCTCCTCCTCCTGCTTCTCCTCCTGCTGCTCCTCCTCCTGCTGCTCCTCCTGCTCCTCCTCCTGCTGCTCCTCCTGCTCCTCCTCCTGCTCCTCCTCCTGCTGCTCCTCCTCCTCCTGCTGCTCCTCCTGCTCCTCCTCCTGCTGCTCCTCCTGCTCCTCCTCCTGCTTCTCCTCCTGCTGCTCCTCCTCCTGCTGCTCCTCCTGCTCCTCCTCCTGCTGCTCCTCCTGCTCCTCCTCCTGCTCCTCCTCCTGCTGCTCCTCCTCCTCCTGCTCCTCCTCCTGCTGCTCCTCCTTCTCCTCCTCCTCCTGCTGCTCCTCCTCCTGCTCCTCCTGCTTCTCCTCCTCCTTCTGTCTTAACCTTTGGAGCTGATACTCAGCTCTGCAAACAGACAAACTGACCAATGAGAAATGATTTGTCATTTCCCTAACATTCTAATTTGATCTAGCCACCCAATCTCTCTCCTCCTTCAGCTCCACATCAAGAATATCAGACTTTGAAAGGGGTCTGAAGAGGTCAGCCCTGAAAGCTCTCACCTCTTCTCAGGTGGATTCCTGGTCCCAGAGCTCAGGCTCCCTTGGTATAGTACATCACAACTCTTCAACTGGAACTCAAAGACTAGTTTGTGAGCAAAGCTCCCTATTTTCCATTCTTCCACCACTGAATATGCCTCTCACTGTCCTCAATACTCATATCCCAAATACTGCTTTTTCCCATGCCATGAGCATCTGGACCTGGGTTCCAGGCCCCTGCAAGCTGAGCTATCCTGGGCTTAGATCTCCAGGACTGTATCCCTCTGCCTCACTCTTGTAACTTACGAAAAACTCAACAACTCTCCCTTCATGCACAACATTATGTGACCCTATCTTCTTAGCATACACAATCACAGATCTGTTAAACTGGGACTAGACCTCTCTCTCTATCTACCCTCTTAGCTGCTGTAAAAGAAATGATGGACACCCTATCGTGCTGTCTGTGTGTCTGTAATCCTCACTTCCCCCAAAAGACTTTTAGCAAGCACATTTAACAATCGGGGTAATGTGACCATCCTGTATGATAAACACATGGTAACTAAAGAACTTAACCTTGCCCAATTCTCCTGGGACTCAGAAACGACCTGATTGCAAGCACTGACTGTAGGCTAATCATCCACTTCACAGCATGGGACCTGTCCACATCTCAGACCTATAAGAAGGGACCTGTTAGCCTGGCAGGTCTTAAATCTCTTCAGAATCCACGACACCCACCTGTTTGTTTATAGTGTTCATGCTTCCTCTAATAAATATCTCATCCCAAAAGACCATCTACTCTGAACCCCCAAATCTGAGACCTTTCTATGCCTGGATGCCCTTCTCCATCTTCTCTGTCTCCCTCTTCCTCTCCATTCCCAATGCTCTCCTTGCTGATGATGGCCTGTCTAACAAGATAGGTGTCCAACAGCGTCCCTTCTAAGATGAATTTCCACACTCGTTCAGCCTAAAGAGCTGCCTCTCTTGGTGAGATGGCTAGCTGCACACCTGAAACTTAGCTGCATGCAAAATAAGATGCTGTCCCTTTAAATGTCTACTGCCATCCTTTCCTATTGTATGTACTTACCACAGGCAGATACGGCACCGGTTTAACCCAGTTGTCCAGAGCAAACTTTGTTCATTATATGAGAAGTTATATTCTCTGGATGCTCCCATCCACCATTTTTGCACATATGGTTTATGAAGAAGTTTATTCACATGATCAGAAATGCTCAAGAGTGTACATGTGCTGACAACTCTCCCCAATATGAATATGCATGAGTCTTCAGAATGAAATCCCTGGCCTTCTGTGTGCAAAGAGACACTGCTTTGGGGTAAGCTATCTTTACCCCCTGCACTGTCCTTATTGGCTGCAAGTAATAACTCTTCCTTCGCTGGTTGTACTTCCTGGCATTGCACTCACGGAGGAGTAAACCTCTTGGGTTTGACCCCACTCCCAAAGCACTCCATTTTAGCCGTTAGCACAGTGAACTTCACACTCTTCTAAAGTTATTTTATATCTCTATCAACCAACCCCCACCTAGACCCAACTCCTCAAACAAGGATATCCACAAGAGGTATCCAATCTGATTCCTTTCATGTTAAATGGTAATAAGTCTTTTCTGGTCTGCCTCTATAACTCTAAGTGCTCTGGGATATCCCATATCACCCTTTCTCAGGCTCGCTTCTTTGACTGGAAGGTTCCATTGGGGTCATGATATGTTAATATTAAGAATCCAAAGCAGTTGGTACAATCCATTGGTGGTACAGTGGTAAGCAAGCAGAGCAGTACTGCAGTACCGATTTTAACCTCCGCTTCAGAGAGCTGAGGCAAACTAAAATTAGCCACATCTTGGTCCTCAGCATAGCCTAAGACTTGGCAAGCCCATCCTTTCTGCAGGCACTCTGCTGACAGAGCATGGTGAACTGGAATTCAACCAAAGACGAAAACCTGCAATATCTTTAACACAGAAATTCTGAGTTCTGCTGACTCATTCTGACTTAAAACTGCAATAACACTTGAGTAAGGAGCATCCAAGCTTACTCTGCACTTTTTTTTCTGCAGAGCTGACAGAATTTGGCAGACAAGAAATTTGATAGCCTTCTGCAGTTCCACTGATCTTGACTGTGGTCACCTGCATTACAGTGTCCGGTAGCATTAATTAACAGTTTCTTATAATAGGTAGTACTGTTTAAACTACTGATGAGAGCTGAAAATCCTGTCTAGCATTTCTGCAACTGAAAAGAGTCCCACAGGAAGGCACCTTCCCCAAAGGCTTGGTATCAGTTCGATGTGATCTCTTTAGTCTTGGATAAGGCAAGAGCACCTGTATAAACTGTTCTGACTTGGGAAAAAGCATTTAAATATCGATATAATTAATAAACAAACAAAGACAATGTGGTAAATTTTCATCAGTACAAAGTTTCAAAGAATCTACATTAGTGTGAATCCTGAAGCAAAGAGCCTTCTCAAAATAGACACTTGTGAGTCATTGCTTACTGTCGTCTTCCTACATAAGTCATGTGGTGCATTATAAAAAGGAAAATGGAAGAAATTTCTAGACTGAAGTCTAATTATGCTTCAGTCAGTAGTTTATTATGCTTCTTATATACTGATTACTACAGTTAGCATTTAATTAACTAGGAATACTTCAAATATTTATTCCATTTAAAACCATAATATGATGAGATTGGGCCCATCAACAGTTAATCAGAGAGGGGCACAGGGCCCTACCTCTCCTTACTGAATTACTGGCTATCTTAATGGATTCTGGGGGAGGGGTAATAATTGTCTTGGGTTATATATCAACTGATAAGTCCACTAGACTCCAATGGATAGTTTCAAACCCCACAATAACATAGACAATTCTGCTTAAACTTAGTGGGCCTCAGAAAAAGAAAATAAGATATAAACGTGGAAAGAAAACTTGAAGAGCAAACGGGTGGGTATCTGAGGTGGGAAGGACACTGTTGTGACAGGGGAGGTTACAGTAACTGGAAAGTTCTTTCTCTATGTATGAAAGTATCAAATTATCAACAGCTCAATAAAAGTTACTAAAATCCTAATGTATAAATTCTCCATTTGGGACACATAACATGTTAAATGACTTTCTTCAGGAAAAGGAAATAAGGATACAGTTACTAATCAAACTTCTCACCCTTCTTCAAGTTTTCTTTGCCACATAATCAACTCAAAAACATCAGTTGCTTCAGCACAGACACTGTTGTGGTGAATCTTAGAAATGAAGCTTTCCTATCCCTGCTTCCTCAGAGGCTTTGCTGTGTACTTACTTGTTCAGTATGA
Organism: Myodes glareolus; assembly: GCF_982192425.1. Taxonomy (NCBI): domain Eukaryota; kingdom Metazoa; phylum Chordata; class Mammalia; order Rodentia; family Cricetidae; genus Myodes; species Myodes glareolus. The sequence goes on along the minus strand of NC_142026.1, from coordinate 6,179,421 downwards.
GATCAAGAATGAACTTGGAGCCAAAGGCTTCAATCTGGAAGCTTGCCTGGGCCAGGTGGACAGCCTAAATGCAAAAAGAGGAGGAAACTTAAAAGATGTTTACAGGACCAGCATTTTTTATGTAGACATTTTAATGCATCTTTATGTATCATAAAATTTCTTTAAAGGATTAGGTGCACCATCTTGATCCTCCTGGAAGACCTACATAAGTAAGCAGCAAAGAGCTAATAAAAGATTCCCCAAAACAAACCCGCCGAGGCAAGAATCAGCAGCATGTCCTGCTGGACTTCCAAAGCGAACATGATAAACTGAGCAGAACTCTAATTGAGGTTGGACTCTGGACTATTCTGTGCTCCAAATGAAGCTCGCTGCACATCCGAACGAGAGTCCCTGCCAGCACTCTGCCCTTCCGCGGAAGAGGAACTTCCTCTATGATGTGCCTGCAGACTGTGACATCTGAGAGCACTTGGACTACAGCCCCCCAGGAAGATTACATTTACATCCCCCCTTTAAAAGTCACAGATTTACAAACAATGCCTTAATCCAGAAACCAACAATAATCCCACCTAAACCAGAATCATATTTAGCAGGTGTTAAAAGACTAGCATAGGCCAAAGAAGTTTCCTGAATAATGTAAATTAACAAATCAATGAAGAGCTGTCAAAAAGTATTACCCAACATAAAGCTACACTTACCCTATCCTATCAAGTTAGAGAGAGAGAGAGAGAGAGAGAGAGAGAGAGAGAGAGAGAGGAGAGAGAGAAGGCTACATGTGATAACCACACCAATTTAGACCCATTCCTAAGGTAGAGGGAGTATCAAAGAAATGCTCTGCCTGGTAACTGGAGGTCAACTTAAACACACCAGACTTTCTCTCCAAGGACTGTATATTCCCAGCTCCCCCACTGCCAATCCAGGCTTCTCTCAGCTCTCTTTGACATTATTATTCATCAAATGCTCCCCATCCTTCAAAGGCATCCCGACTGCCCTCCATCATACACACTCCAGGTATAAACTCTGGTCCTCAGAGCTGCAGGGCACTTTGTTTTCCCCCTCCTCTGTCTGTGGGGTGTTTGCTTCCTTCCATCCCCTACAAGGACAGCAAACACCACGACACATATCACAGGCATCTTGCAAACGATTACAGATTAATGACCCTTCCTCAAAACCATCCAAACCTTCCAATTCAAAATTCACCAAACATTTATTGTCAAGGCTACTGTCGTGCTGCAGCCATAAAAAAGACCATCAATAAAACCATGGTTTTTAATTCAGTCCATCACAACCGCCAGCTACTCAATAAAATCAGTAAATATAATTTTAAAGGCAATTAACACATACTAAATTTTGAGCAAAACCAATAAGTGGTTTGTGCTACCCTAACACCATCAACCTGCATCCCAAAGTCCAAACCACATAGAGTAAGATCTTCACACAAGTCCGAGGTTCCTGAACCAAAACATAAAAATAAAAAGTTCCCGTCTTGTCAAGTGAGGTCTCTGTCACCTGCAGTGGATCCTCTACACAGCCAGTACAAACTGCAGGTTCTTTACATGAATTCATTTTATATCTTATACCATCAATTTTTGTTTGAAGACATTTATAAAGATGAATAAACAAGATAAGACTTTTCAGCTACGGTTTCCAAAAGCTTGTCTAAAAATCTAACACTTATTTCCTGAGAATATAAGTACTTAAGCTTTATATTTTCCTCATAAAAAATATTACATGGCAGAGAAATGTTTACTGTGGCAATCTGACTTAAGCAAGCTGATCCGTAAGCTCCAAACCTTCTGCTATCAGCCTGGTATCAACCCAGAAAGAAAGAAAGCTAGAGGGCAGTCTGGTAATAAACACAGAAACACAGCAAACCCGTTTTGTGCAATGGCTTGAACTTACACAACTTGATTTTTGCTAAGTTTATCCCAAGTCAGCACAACAGGCTTCAGTGTCACAGAATCCAATACGAGACTTAGCCAATAACACTGGGTTCGCCTTTTGCCCTCCCTGGAGGCTCAAAGCCCCGCGCCTATGGATACCTCAGAGACAGCAGCCACTACTGAGGCTGAGCCACTCTCTGAGTAGCATCAGCCAGCAACTGTGGAGCAACTTCCCCGACAAAGTGCTCCCTGGAAAACGTCAAAAGGTAAAATAAGAATCCACCTATGAGGGGAACAAAGACGTACTCACAAAAATAGGATCCAAAACATGAATGTGGGAATAAAGAATTTTCCTGCATCTTTAAAACAATATGTGTGCCCTGTAGGCTTTATGTGACACGCTCAGTGACTTAGGATGACAAACGTGCACGCGGAGCCACGCAGCCACCTTTCCTCAGGAAGCTCACTCACTCCTCGCGTTCACTCAGCAGGTCACACGGCCACCATCTTCCTTCTCCAAATACATGAATCCGCCACTCTTTAGCAGGGCTGAGGTACTCAGCCACACCAGCTCTATGTGCCTGTTTCCCACAGGGAGAAAACATGGCTCGTTATCTTCATCTACAGAGGTGTTTTAACAATTTAACTTACTTCATTTCTAACAAGGAGGCAGCATGTTTTTTATAAAAATATGTCTCTTCCACATATTGAATTCCCTGCTCATACTATCAAAACAAAACTGTAAATTTACTTAAAAGAGTTGTGTCCATTTTGAAAAATACATTTGTCTTACATTCTGTTTTCCTTCCCACCGCTCTTCATAATGCAATGGTCCACACAGTACAGATTCCACAAGCTAAGCCCCTGGCGGGGGCTTCTTTCCCTACCCTTCTGTCATCCTCACATTATTCTTGACACCACACTTAAACAGATTTTAATTGCTGAACTCAGTTATTGTATTCCAATTTATAAGATTTTATTAGCAAAATTATACAGTTTTACAATTTTTAAATTTGTAATATACATTATAATCAGGCCAAGTGAGTCCTTCACTACTACGTGTGCATATCTTTCTTACTTTTGAGACAAGTTATATTAGGGTGATGTTTTGCTTTTGGTTTGGTTTGGTTTTGAGGGGGGGGGCGGTTATTTGTTTGCTTGTTTTTCAAAAACAAGGTTTCTCCGTGGCTGTCTTGGAACTCCTTCTGTATCCAAAGCTGGCCTGGACGTCGGACACCTGCCGGCCTCTGCCTCCCCAAGCGCTGGGATTAAAGGCTTGGGCCACCATGCCCAGCTTTGAGGCAGATTCTTACATAATCAGGTGAGGCTCAAACTCACTGCGGACCTGAGGGTGGCCTGAATTCCGGCCTAGAAATCATGCGTAGATCATATTTTTATTTACACACCTAAATGCATACATATATCTATATATTTATACACACACAAACACAGCACACACACATGCCTTCCAAGTGGTAGGAAGGTAGACAAATAGAAGAAGGAGTAGGGTTTGTGTAAGACCACTTCTGATCGCTCTAACGTGAGCTTCGAATCGACAAGACACTACATGTCGCTGAAAATACAAAGCAAGGGACGATACGGAGAGGCTTGTATGAAACGAGCTTTTCAGACTACTTCCGAGAAAACTGGCAAACCCCACACGAGGTCAGCTGTTTTGTCCTTCAAGACGTCTGTTAAACAGTCTTGTTTGTATAAGGACATTCTCCGTAACAGCACTGGGGAAGGCCACAGAGTTTTCCAGGCGAGAAGCATCATTTCACAAGAAGGAGTGTGTCACTGGGCTCAGAACAGCCACCCTGAAGGACTGGAAACAGCTGTTGTCTCAGCACTTCAGTACTTTGCTTGGGACTAAGAATCTGGTCCAGGGAAATTGCAGGAGCTTCATAAACAAAAACAACTAACAGTAATTATATATATACAGATCTCCTTCGCTAGAGACAATCCGCAAGTCTTTAAAGTACTCTTCTGTTCTTCTGACTTCTTCCTTCCTTCCTTCCTTCCTTCCTTCCTTCCTTCCTTCCTTCCTTCCTTCCTTCCTTCCTTCCTTCTAGTAGACGGCACCTAATGCTACCCCTATTAAGCAACGTAGAAGACCACTCTATCCTAGGGCAGCTGCCACAGTATGCTTTATCATCACACAATGCCGTAACATAAAGCAGGCAGCTTGTATCAGGCACACTGCATACGTGAAGAGACACGGTGAGCTGTTCTTGAGACATTTTCAAAGGTAGTTAATAGACATTAAAATGAATAGAACTACATATCCACCTATAAGTTTTAAAAAAAAAAACAACCAAAAACGGTCATTTGAACATGCGCACACTGTCATGAAATAACATCTCCCACTGCCTTTTGTGGGAGTTGGGCTTTCTAGGGTGTACCTATCACTAGAACGCTACACTTTCCCACTTACAAAACCTAACTTCAGACTTCAGTAAAATGTGAAAAGGTTGCAGAACGGAAAGTCTGTGGTGTCGGTCCTCACGCCTCTCTATCTCTGTGTACATGCTCTTCTCTACTGAGCTCGGGAAGCAGAGGGCAATCTGGAAGTGGTTTTCTCTTAACTATGATCTGCTATTTATGAAGACTATGACTCAAGTAATAGAGGAAACATTAAAAGCGACTTATGAAGGGTTAGAGAGATGACTTTGCAGTAGGAGCGCTGGCTGTACTCACAGAGGACTTGAGTTCAGGTCCCGGCACCCTCAGCAGACAGCTCGCACCCCTTGTAACTCCAGGACAGTCAACTCTGGCCTCCTCAGACATTGCACTCACATTCACACACATATACAGGCAAAATTTGAAAATAAAAATAAATTTAAGTGGTATATTCATCTCCTTGGGTTTTAATCATTCCAGAGCACCGTCATATCTGTCCAGAATGCCCAAAAAATTGACAGGACAGATGTTCATACTGCTTATAAAAGGAAAAAAGGAAGGAAAAAATTAAGGAATAGAAGGTTAAGTGAGATTCCTGTCCAAGGTTGTACATCAAAGGAGTGCAAGATATTAGCTTCAGTTCAGCAAGAAGTGCCAAGTCCATGGCAGAAGTCCTTAAATCTTCAAGCCTCAATGGTTTCTAGCTATTAAAATATAAATAACAATAGTGTACCACAAAGATGTGTTTGAGTATTAAATTAGGTCATAATGTAACAGAAACTTACTAGAAAATTGTTTACAATTTTGATCGTTGATTACATTGAAACGGCTTAATCATTTAGAGAAGAGCAATGTGGACTGAGAAAGAGAGAAACAGGAGAATATATTAACATTTTAGAAAGGGTAGAAATGTCAGTTCTCCTCAGAGTTCCCTCCCAATATATCTGCTTACCTTCTAGCAAATTCCAATGTGCATTTATATGCTGCAAAATTTGAATGTTATATTTTTATTACTCACTACCATTATAGATTATGCGTTGACCTTGTTCAAGTGCTGTGTCTCTGAAACAATATGAATCATTTCCCTACAAAGTGAAACAGCTGCACACGTTTCACGAAGGCAGTTTTACAAATTAAAGTAATTTGCTGAACAATTCCTGCCAAGTCACATTTAAATAGGTAGTCCGTGGAAAAGAATATATTCGTGTGTTCTTCTTCTGTGTTCTAATGCACAGCATTGCGTTAACCCACTAACAAATTTGAGTAGCAAACCTACTTTGTATGAGCTACTGTGGAAGATGTGGGGCTATAGAGAAACTGAGATTCACATTTAAGAACACAACCTTCTGGGACATGAAATGAAAAACAAGTGAGTGCAAAATACAATGTATTGATTAAATAATAACAAAAACTATTTATCATCGTGGGACATATAAGCATGATTAATCACCAAATTTGGGGTTTGGACAAGTATATTAGAATCTGAGGGGGAATTTTGGAGAATGGAAACAAGTGACAATTGCTTGTGGGAGAGTCTCAGATGTGAAGATTAGCGGAGCTCAGATAGCTCGGGGACCCAGTAGGAGGAAATTATCAAGTGTTTCTAATGTTTGCTAATGAATAGACATATCAGAAACACACTTTTAAAGCAAAACACAGACTGTCTTCCATTCTGGAGCATTAAACTGCAGTTTAGATTGTGGTGATAGTCAAACTTGGCAATGCATCAGAAGGCATGCCATGACATCAATAAAAGTGATAAATGTACAAACCCCAAAAAATGCTAATGCATTTTGTTAACCAATCTATCTTTGGCAGAAACTAGAAGGCTGAAGCCATGTCCTTTGGAGGATTTTACTGAAATGGGACCGGTGCATCAGTCAAGCACGGGCAGCCCACACCACAGAGCAGCGTCTCCTAATGAAAGAAGAGGTCACTGCCTGACTTCCTTCTCTATGCCATCCTCACCAAGAAAGAGGGAACATGGAGTCTGAAAGAAACCTAGCCAGCATTCAATTACTGAATCTGATGACAGAGAGAAAGGGAAGCGTGGGCTGATAGATCCACGAGACCTCTGGCAACCTTCCTGCAAGAACTCCATTTCAAATTAGCCATCTATTAAGAGACTCCGGTTTCATCTACTTCCTTTTCTCATCGTCCTTCACCCCGAGGTACCCTTAAAGTCTGATACAGAAAATAGGTGAACAAAAGAGGAAGAGAAGCATCAGACAGTGGTGACCCACGCAGGCATTCCAATAAATAAGCAGGGACTCGTGTGCACTGATATTTTCTTTGTAGACTCTAAAGACGAGTCAAAGAAAAGAAGACATCTTTAATATTATGAGGTGAGATAAAGGGACCAAGGAAATTTTCTCCTGGTGATTGTCTAGCAGCCCTGAGGTGATGTGAATACATCACTGACAAAACACCTTTGGACATTTGCATTAAATATTTTCTAAACTCTAACCTTTGATAATTACTCTCCTGTATATTCAACGTACAATGCCAACAAAACAGGCGAAATCACAGGCCTCCGGAGCAATTTATTCAAAGACCAGTAAAGCACTGCCAGTGTCACAGCAGCTGTATTCTTTGTATTCATGTAGTTTGTGAAAGACGAGTAAGAATCCAGCTATGACAACAGTTGCCATGGAAGCAGTTTCTTTCTGCTGCCTTCCTGAATGGTAACATTTAATGGGATGCATTAATCTAGTAGCTGAGGTATGACTCACCGTCTTCCTTCTTCTCATCAATTCCTACATCACCAAACTGCACAACTCCAAATGGGTCTTCCTCCCCAACTCTTTTGTCCTAAAGCAAGAACATATTCTGTCTCTCTGGACAAAATGACTAAACACCCACTAAGTAATTTCAATGAAAGAGAAGAATAGTGAGGCCGGGGCATGGCTCAGTGATGGAGTGTTTGCCCAGAAAGCATGATGCCCTAGTCCCCAGTCCTGAAGGAGAATAATGAGGGGGGAGAAGGAAGCAGAGGAGAGGAAGAAAAATGATAGGGGTGGGAAAAAGGGTGGAGAGGGAGGATGAGATACAAGAAAATTTGGAAAGGAAATAAATCAAGCCTCATGCTTGTTGTCGGTGACTCACTGCCATTTTCCTCAGAGTTGCTTACATAACAGTAGGACCATCCTGAAAACCAGCTTCCTGCAGTGAGCGCCTGATGACAACCCAGCCTGCTGCTTGCTCCCTGGAATGGTGACTGCAACTCAGTCAACTTCTTTCCATTTCAATATCTCTCCAGGACAGATGGTGCTTTAACTTGTGATGGCCACATAAGGCTTTGGTAAGACTTAATCTGAGATGCAAAATGAGAATTAGGGTCCAGTTATTACACACTTGGCCTGAGTATCTTGGAAACCATAAATGATACAGTATAGAGCCAAATATTCATTTCAAGTTCTCCCTCAGGAAAAAACAATGAAGACAAATAACTAAGGGGGGGGGCTAAGCACATGGGTCTAACACTACAAGTTAGAAAACATGCTTCTTCTTTAAACATGTTGCTGATGGTCCCCATACCATTCTTCCCAGTTAGGCTGGAGGGATGGCTCAGGGGTTAAGAGCACTAGTTGCTCTTCCAAAGAACCTGGGTTCACTGTCTATAACCACTCATCCCAGTGACTCTGGCCAGATCACATCACAGTCTCTTGTTCCTTTTTGCATGGATTCCTCAGGCTCTGCTTAGGAGACTGCTCAGCGTTCTCCCTAAATGTGCACTCTTTAACAACATTATTCCTAAGAAACCTTGACTTTCCTTGACTACTTTTCCCAAGACTCATGTGACAAGCTGCCTAACACTGGGGTAGTCTCTCTTTTTTGTCTATAGGAACTCGTAGATTATGGAGTTCTCTGAACTTTCTAAGGTTCAGCTAGCGTTGCTTCTGCCCTGCTATGAATTCTGGTCTTGACTACAATCATTGATGGTATTCTTCCTGCCCCTTTGGGGAGAAAGAGTAACTTTCAAACTAGAAGATGTGCGAAAGATGGACTTCCCCACTTTACAAAGCTGCAGGTAGGTGTCTCTAGACTTCCTTTTAAAATCAAAGTGGAGGGGGCATTTATTATATATCCAGTCTTCTGTCTGCGTGCATGACTACGACCAGAAGAGGTCACGAGATCTCATTATAGATGGTTGTGATGGCTGTTGGGAATTGAACTCAGGACTTCTGGAAAAGCAGCCAGTGCTCTTAAACTCTGAGCCATCTCTCCAGCCCTAAACTTCTTTAACATTAATAACACTGGAGCCTGTTTCCTGCCTAAGAGGCTCCACGTTATCCTATTTTAAAGTTTTCTTTATGTGCATACCTAGCAAATGAGAATCCCAGGCAGAAGAAAGAGCTAGTTGTGAAAGCCCTAACGCAGGGCATGCTGGTTACGTCAGAGAAGAGCAGAAAGCTGGGTGTGGGTGATGTGGAGCAGGAGAAGGCAGCAGCTGAAGCAGTGAGTTTGAGACATAATAAAGGTTAGTTGTGTGAGAGCTTATCAGCAAGGCTGATATTCTGGTCTTGTGCTCTGAATGAACAGTCAGTAAGTCCCAATAGGGTCTCCAGTCTAGCAGTTCACTCAAAGGTACTTGCTAGCATTGGACTAAAGATGTCAAGTGACAAAAGGAAGCAAAGGGTCCAAACTGAGGTTGCTGCAGTAATCCAGGTGGGTGTTGGACCTGGGTGAGCAGTGGAGATGACAGGAAGTCACTGGGTTCTGGTAGCAGTCAAGGACACTGCTCCGTGAGTTATGAGCAACACAACTGAAAGAGAAAGCACATTGGTCTGAGTAATCAAAAAGAACAGGAAATTTCCTGATTTAGGGAAGTTGGCCAGGTTTTTCAGCCATTTTATATCTGTTACAGGCATAAAATCTCCTTGTGGAGAAGGAAATACATGGTCCCCACCCTTGATGCTAGTGGATGTTTACCAATGGACTAAGAAAATTAAGAAGAAATGGACAAATAAGTCACTGATCCAGCATAAGAATTAATGAACATACCAATGAACTTTGGAGATACAAAACAGTTCCAGTAAAAGACCTTGGGGCGCAGGGAAGAGCACATTAATCAGTTTTCCAATACCAAGTACTCAGTCCTAAAAACACATGCATTCCAGCTTCATTATCTGGGCTAAGCAGGACGTACTTAAATATTTAATAATACACACACGTAACAATAATTAAGGAAAAAAGGTTTATGAAATTTAAAGAGAACAAGGTAGGGGTACATGGAGAGGTTGGAGGGTGGACAGAAGGGGGAAATGATGTAGCTATATGATATTCTCAAAAATTATAATAAAAGCTCATGGAGTGCTGCTCCTGCATCTGTAACTCCATTTCCAGGGGCATCCATTGCCCTCTTCTGACCTCTGCAGACACCAGGCACACATGTGCTTTACAAAAGCCATACATGAAGGCAAAACACTCATACACAAAAAATAAATCTTAAAAAAATGAAATATCTGAAGGAGGAAGTAAATTCAACAGAACACATACTCTATGACAGACCTAAGGTTTGAGTAAAAAGCAAAGTTAAATGGAAAACTACACAGGTCAACATGAAGCAACTCTACTTAGGGGGGTTAAAAACAACATTTCAAGCATAATGATTAAGTGACATTTTGTATCCCAAGAGACAGTATATACTGTAAAATTCCTCCCCTCAAAAATAAAGTATTAAGCACAAAAGCATTCACCACAATGGTCAGTACATGTTAGCTCTCTTCCAGAGTACAGAGGTCACTTTGTGGCTGTGTAGGTCACGTGTTCTTAGGGAACAATGCGAAGTTTACCTGTGCATTGGTGAAAGTGAATCTCCCTATTTTAGAAGCTACACTCTCGTCATTCTTAATATTTCAAATGTGTCATTGCTGTTTGATATGTATTGTCACAGCCCTTTGGGAATTCTGAAAGTCATTCTTACTGATTTTATTGTCTACAGCTTCCCTTCCATCTCAAAGACCTGTTCTTAAACGACGGAAATTAAGATATATATCACATTCTACTAAGTAATGTCATTTTCTCAAGTTCTCTTCTGATTTAGTGACCATGGTTTGGATTGTGGAGCTGGTAAGATTGCTCAGTGGGAAAGTCTGAGTTCAGTCTTCAAAGCCACAGTGAAAGGGGAAAACCAAAAACTGTCCTCTCATCTCCAGTGTCTTTGTGTCTGTCTGCCTCCTTCCCGACTTTTCTCAATCTCTCCCTCCCCTCCCCCTCTTCTGTCTCTTATACACATACACACACAAACACACACACTGCTACTTAAACCAACACATGAAAGAGAAAAGAAATTTTTTGTGAATATCACAAATTAATCAATATTTGATTAATAGCCAAAAATAAAAACTACTTAGAGAACATTAATTTTCTAAAATATAGCTTATAATAAATGTAATACTTTTCTCACACACAAGAAAAGAGATGACATTTAAATGAAGACAGCAGCATATTCTTTCTGCCTTCTGTTTCAATGAACACTAAATCAGCCAGTTCCCTACAAAGTCAAAAATTTACAAAATATATAAGAAAGTTCCAGGATTTACATGAAGGTGACCAAAGACTACATTTGCTGGCTCAGTATGCAAACAGATATCCTATAGAAAGTAGTGTTGGTGACAGTTCTGTTTCCTAGTTCACAGGTTTGCAAGGTCTCTCTCAGCCTCAGCACACCTGGCAACTTGAACTCCATGTTTCTTTGATTGGGGATGGGGAGACTATCTACACAACATGTTGGCAGCACCCCGGCCTCTACCCACAGATGATCCCAGCATCTGAGCCTCAGAAAATATTTCTTGGCATTGCCCAATGATCTATAAGAGCCAAAACAACCCTTAGTTAAGAATCCTTGTTTTTTATGCAGGAACTATGTGGATTTAGATTCTTCTAGCACATTGCCTTTACACAAATTCATTTAACCTTCTCTTCAAAGCCCCTTTGCAACCATTAACAAAGTCCTTTAGCTAAAACAGAAAGTAAATGGTAAAGAAAAAGACAAAGTTCAGTTCTTTCCACAGGTAGAGTAAGCCACCTGAGGAGTATGGAGTTTTAAATTTTTATCCCCATAGAAACTCCTCAAAATTAAAGCCCTGGTTTAAATCTGTCACAAGAGCTCACACACATTCTTCAAAAATTAATAAAGAAAGCAATAATGAAACTATGTACACGGCCCAAGATTTCAATCTCTTTTAAAGGATGTTTAAAATGACTTTCTTTCCTCCCGAAGTGACAGCTTCTTATTATCCTTTGAAATGTCATTTGGTGACTCAAAAGAAAACAAGTAAGCAACTAGAAATGAGAGGGAATGGAGTCATAATGGCGCCTGCGTTCGGAGGCTACTCAGCTGTCTCTCCACAACTGAGGCAATATCCTCTCAGAGGATGAAACTCCCTGATTTCTCAATGTCATTGGCTTGAAGATGGCTCCCACATCTCCACCCCACTTCGCCCTGTCCCTGACACCACAGCTAAGTCAGTCATTGACCAGACATTCTCCGCAGCAAAGTGCAGAGAACGCTTGCTTCTAAGCTTCCTCCATAGGCTCCCTGGGAAAGGTTCAGCAGGCATTCCAGACTTCAGGGTTAGTTTCTTATGCCTGACATAGCGAATGTCTATAAATATCAGAGCTACAAACAACACAAATTGTTATCTGACACTTCTGGAGGTCAAAAGTCCAAATCAAAGTCTAAAGTGAAGGTGTTGGCGAGCCTGATTCCATCTGGAGAGCCCTAGAGTCTAGTTCCTTCCTGTCTGATATCCCAGGAATGAACACACTCCTGGGCTCACGGGTCCCCCTGAGCACGCCTCTGCATCCACCGTCCTCCTCTTCTCTCTGATTCATTTGGGCCACAGTGCTCATGTGTGGTCTTCCAACCTCATTTTACAATCTTTTAATTAATTATACCTACCAAATCTCTTTGGTCATGAATAGTGCCCTATTCACAGATCCTGGAGATGCAGATGTGGACAGCTTAGGGGAAGAGAGATTCATCTACACATCATGGCCCCTCTCCTCTTCCAGCACAGTCACTAGAAACCAGAAGATTCATCTCTAAACATGTACCAAATCTAGCTATTTATCTGCCATGCTCCTGCTCCTGCCCCAGCAAAGACCGCACTGCCTCTGCCCTCGACAGCTGTGCACAGGCCCCAAAAGATCTCCTACATCCACTCTTGCCCTACAGTACTCCATCCTGAATAGGACTGCCAGATTGCCTCTTTAAAATATGAATCAGGTAATGTTTGTTCCCTTCTTTCCCTTTTAAAATATTTCCACATCTTCTTAACATAACAAGAAAGCAATCCTAACAAGACCGTTGTCCTCTGGTCCTTTCTTACCTTGAACAAATAACACAGCAGGAAATAGGCAATACTTTTCCGTCCACAAAATGTCTCTCTGTCCTTCACCGTCAACCTTCCAAGGCCTTACACACTGAGCACGCACTCCTGGCAGCCCATCATAGAAGCATAATTTGTCCCAGCTGCTCTCCCTGGGTCTCCAAGGTCATCTCTCTCTCTCTCTCTCTCTCTCTCTCTCTCTCTCTCTCTCTCTCTCTCTAGAGGCCAAAGACTACAACTTGACACTTAATTCTAAAAGTAAATCCCTTCAAGATTATTTTAAGTGTATAATGCCTACTAAAATCACACACACAAAAAGAGAAAGAAAATATGTCAGAAATAAAAGTCAGGAGTTGGGGAAGAAAGAGGCACACCATAGTGAAATATGCTCACCTTTCCTTTCAACAGAAAAAAAAGATAATATCTTAAGTTGATGGAAATCTAAAAATAGGACAGAGATAAATTATTAAATGTTATAAGAACTAAAAACAGAATTCAACAGCCTTTGAAGAGTGCTCAGAAAGAGACTTGCATTTCATTTTGTGCCACTGTGAACTATGAATTCTTAGACCATGTTGGGAAATGTTAGAGTAACTATGAATTTCACACAACATATTTATGCCAATGTCACACATGGAAATGTGCATCTTTACATATATCTGCCATCAGTTTTTCACCTATTATAACATTCCTTTGCCCTGGAGTCTCAACATTGCTCTTAGGAATTCTACAATTCAGTCACTGTCTTGCTAAGGACTTCATGATAAGTCAGATACACCATTTGTTCCTGAAGCCTGTCACTCCCCCCTCCCCACCCTCTTTGGTACTACATGTTCCTGTGAGTCTTTGAATAGGGACACTTGAGTTGTGTGGAGGTTAAAGGCGTCAAATATCTTCCTCAATGTTCTCCACCTAATTTTCTGAAACAGAGTCTCTCACGGAACCTGGAACTCATGAGGTCACCTAGTCTAGCTGACCAGTGAGCTCTTGGGATCTATCTACCCATCTCCATGCCCCAAATATAAGTCACAAACATGAGCTGCCATGGTCAGCTTTTCTTTACATGGGTTATTACAGACCGAAACACAAGTCTTCAAGCTTGCACTGCAGATGCTTCTCTGAAATGAGCCATCTTCCCACCATACCATTTTTTATTATCAGATAAATATCCACAACTTATTATTCCTATTCTTTGTTTAAGACCGCAGTTTCAGAAGGTAGCTATTGCATAAACAGAGTCAATCCTAGAAGTAATGACAGACTCTTCACTTGAGAGCACCTATCTCTTTTTGAAGGACAGTCCACGGATATACAACCTGTGAGTGTTTTGTCAAATGAACTATCCCACATCAAAATTAAATGACATATAACAATTCAAATCACTGAATCTCACACACCTTGTGGCAACCTCCCAGGCGGGTCCAAATCACACTAAAACATCCCAAAATCTAATTCAATCTTCTTAGGTTTAAAATGACAAACTTTAAATACAGATAAATAACTTACCCAAAGTTGGAAGCCTACTAATCATCATTCATCACATAGCATGGTTTCCTTTTTAAAGAAATGTGTGCAAAAACTTATAGAAGGAAGTTATCTTTATATTTATTATTGTTGTTATTGAAACAAAAATGCTCTATATCTAAACTTACAGCCAACATGATGCTGAATAGTAAAGGTTAAGTTCAAAAAGAAAATGAAGGTACTTATCTTTGCCACTTCTATTAAACACTATAATGAAAGTCTCAGCCAAAGTAATCTGCTGTAAGATAATGCTCTTCTACACTGTAAAGATTTGTCATTAGTGTTAGTTTTTTTAAAAATGCTGGTTGGCAAGAAGTGACCAGACTAAGAAAATTCTGGGAAGAAAATGCAAAGAAGCAGCAAGCATCAACAACAACAACAAAAAGCCAGACGCAGAAGAAGCAAGATGAGAATGCCTTACTGAGAAAAGGTACCAAGCCATGTGGCTAAACATAGATAAAAATTATGGGCGAATTTAAGTTGTAAGAGAAAGTTAACAATAAGTGTGAACCAACAGGCCAAACAATTTATAATTAATATAAGCTTCTGCGTTTTTTTTTGGGACTGGGCAAGACAGTAATTTTTGTCTACAGTAATTAAGCAAGAAAAAGAAATAAAGGCATCCAAATTGGAAAGACAAACAGAAATTCATCTGTTCATACATGACGTAATTTCATATACAGAAAATCCTACAGTCTACAAAAAGAAATCAAAGAGAAATAAATGAATTCAGAAAGTTTTCAGAGTACAAAAGCCATACTCAGAATTCATTTGAAGGGCTGGGTGTGTAGCTCAATGGTAAAGTGCTTACTAGGGTGTGTGAGACCCTGAGAAGATACCCAGAACCACAAAATTATGTCTGATATCCTCGTGCTAGCAATAAACAATCTGAAAATTAAATTAATCAAGCAACCCTATTCACTATGAAATGATGATGAATAATTTATTAAATATGCAAAAGATATATTTCTAAAACCACAAAACTAGATCAAAGAAACCTACAGCCACAAATATATGGGTATCCATCAGGGTTCATGGATTTAAAACTCAAGAGAAAAAAGTGCAAATACTACTCTAAGTAATCAATAGAGTGGTCAAAGCCCAGAAATAGAAAAATCAATCCTAAAGTTTGTAATGCAATCTCAAAAGACCCCCCAAACAACCAAATCCACCTGAAGGACAGAGCCTACAGGTGTAGCTCAGTGTTAGAACATGTGCTTATCATGCATGTGGCCCTGGCTTCAGTCAGAGCAGGGGAGAGAGATCTGACACTTACTGACTTCAAAACTTACTGCAAAGTTATGATAATCAAAAGTATGCTAGTGGCCTAAAGAAAAACACGAAGGCCATCAGAGTATAGTATAAAGCCTCACACAAATGTAGTCAAACGATACTCAACAAGGACACTACGGCAGTTTAAAGCAGAAAAATGGTCTTTTCAATACGTGATATGGAGAAAACTGGATATCCACATGCAAAAAAAAATTGGAACCTGACCTTCCATGACATAGAAAAATTAAATAAATGGTCATTGAGAACCTGAACTTAAGCCCTAAACAATAACTTTCGGAAAAAAAAAAAAACATGGGAACAGGAAAAATTATAGGGGGGGGAACCTCATAACACAGGAGTTGGCGATCCTTGGCTACTACATTAAAAGCATGTACACCAAAAGAAAAACTAAATGAAACATCACAAAAATGATAGCTTCTGCACATCAAAAACCTCTATCTGCCTAGCAGCACAGGCCCGTAATTCTAGTTATTCTAGAGGCTAAGGCAGGAAGGTTGCAAACTTGAAGCCAACCTGGGACACAGAGTGAGTTCAAGGGGAACTGGACAGCTGAATAAGATCTTGTCTCAAAATAAAAAATAGAAAGATAGATGGTAGAACCCTTGCCTAGCATGCCTTTGAGCCAATTCCCAATGAAGGGAAGGAAGGGATGGCAACAAGATGACAGAGTCCACCACACAAGATGCAAGAAAACACTTGCAGGTCAAGAGACTGAGGATCAATACTCAGAATATGTGAAGAATTTTTATACATCAACAACAGATAAGAAACAAAAAGGGACAAAAAAATGAATAAGCAACTTCTCCAGAGAAAATATATATATATCATCAATGACTATATGAAAAAGTGTTCAACCTTAGTAACACTGAAGACATAAAGACAAAGCCTGCAGACCTGACACCTATTAGGATGGTTAGTATCTAAAATCTGAAGATAAAAAGTGTCAACAAGGATGTGAAACCCTTACACAGTACTAGTGATATTGCAAAATAGGGCCATTGTTTTATAGATAGATAGGTAGGTAGATAGATAGATAGATAGATAGATAGATAGATAGATAGATAGATAGATAGATATGTTTGTCCTCTGTTCTCTGCCCAGGAAGCCCGAAGTTTGCAGAATGGTGTATTTCCATAAGAGCCCTCCTCCAAAATTCTGTGAGGATGTCTGGTACCACTGTTGAGTCTCTATGCTTGGCCCTAGATACCCAGAAGCAGGAAAGAGCATCTTCCTGTGGAAATAAAAATAATGATTGGACCACAGAAACAGCCTCTTCCTTGGCCAAATCTAGAGGCATCAACTTCTCAAGTCACTGAACCATAAAAGCATTTTGGGCAGAAAAGATGCCCTTTAATGTATCACAACATGAGCAAATATATTCAGATGATGCTTTTGTTTCCTATTCTTATAATTTAAAAGCCCACTTTAATTCCAAGGCTTAAAATCTTAAAATAAGAAAACAAAAACTTTTTATTAAAATGTGAATTAATCAAAGTACATAAGTAATTTTGGTATACAATTTTAATTCTTTATTTAAACATAATTACATTAAATTGAATTAATTTCTGCGGGAAAGTGAATTCTACAAAGTATAGCTTATTATATTTCAAATCACTGGTGAAACTGGTATTTAAATATTATTCCTCTTTCTAATCCATGTGTTCAGAGACATAAACACAGAGAGCATTAGCACCTGTGTCTATCCAACAACAATAGTAACAGCTTAGCTTTCTTTAGTGACCTCATCACTATGACTGGAGGAGCGGAAGTCCCTTTGAGAAGATGGGAGGCTCCTGGGGTTGTTGAGCCCCATTTCTGCATGATGTGTGCAGAAATGACAAGAGTGGGAGGAGGGAGGTGGCCACGGACAGGAGAAGAGCTGACAAGACAGTGTGGGCAGAGGGACGGCACGCTGGACCCACTTGGCCGTAGTTTCTGCATGGCAGTGGAGTCAGTGGCTGGAAGTGGTGCTTTACGACATGGAAGTGGTGCTTTACGACAGCGAGTGGGAGGAGGCTCTTAGCCTGAGCAACTGTCTGGAAGAACACAGGAAGAACATGGGAGGGGTGGGCTGACATGGGAGATGTTAGCACGAACATGGTAAGCCTGGGTTGTCACGTACATATCAACGTAGAAACAAAGGGTGGCAGGTACAGGGTGAGGAGAGCCTTCCAGGGAAGGTCAGGGGCTCCCAGCCCCTACACTGTGAACAAGTGCTTCATAACAGTGAGTCCGCTTAGCTCAGGAACTTCTAACACCCAGGAGAACCCACAAGCAGGGGAAATATGAATGAAAAGACAAACTTATGGTCTCATATAGGTAGACTTTTAGATTTCAATTATGCATAAAGAATCTATTTTATAGAAAATAGAACTAGAGGTAATTATGAAGACAGTATGGGAAGGGCTAGTTTATAAATACACTATTTGAGCAACAATATTAATTGCTTCAGTACTTTATTAAAATGATGAATACCACCCAAATAAAAGAATAAAGAAAACAAAAAAATGGGTATTAAATTAATTATAAGAGAAAGGAATAATGATTAACCATTTCTGAAAACAGTTTCACACACCATTACAAAACCAAAAACAACAAAATGTCATTTGAACACCTCATCTGAAGGGAGCAAGTGATGGTGTTCACACAGCTCAACAGGGATGGACACTGCTAGCTTTTGTATGAACGTTCTGCAGAGATAAAAGGCCGCTTTGTCACACAGGACAACCCACAGCAATTAGCAGAGCAATTAGTGAGAGCTCACTACAAAGCCATCATTTATAAGCGGTGGAGAATCAGTGTGCCAGCTCTTCAGGCAAACAGGCACACAGATTTTACCTCCTGGCCGTGGCCTGTTCAACTGTATCCCACTGTGAAAATAAAAGCAAACTGTATATCTGCTATTTTTGTCCTGGTTTGGTTTTTTTTCTAGTTGGCAGACATAGGCACATTCTATTTGTCATGGTCTCATCCTTGTTATATTTTATTTCCAAGCCAAATCTAAGTTGTTTTCGGGTTTGATCCCATTGGGAGAATTGAAGAGAGGGAAGAAAGGTGAATGGCGTCTAACTGGGACAGTTCTTGGGTTTTTTTTGTTTTTGTTTTTTGGTTTTTTTTGTTTTTTTTTTTTGTTTTGTTTTTTAGAGCACAAGTATTGGGGGCTTTATCAATACCCTCAAAGCCGAACAAAAAGATGCCCTGAGGGTGGAGGGGCGTGGCTCAGTAGCAGAGCTCTGGCCTGGCACGCGCAGGCTTGGCTTCCACTCCTGCATTGCCAAGAATGAAGAAAAGGTGAGGAGAGAAAGGTTTGCCTTTCAACTCACCAAGATGCCCGATTTCCAGATCTCACGTTTAGGGAATGCTCCTCTAACTGCCACCGTGGCTTGGCAAGGGGCACAGCTAATTAATTCATCTCGCACATCCTCCCACATTCACTCCTCGTCACAGCCTCACCCCGGCCTCCCAGGAGCTGAGGCAAGCCCGTGCCCTCTTCCATCTGATATGGACCCAACTCATTGGCAGCTCAAACCAAGACTCTGAAAACCCTGAATCCTTCTTCATCGCTCTCTAGCAACAAGGGTAGCAGGAGGGGACGAAGAATATGTCCCTCTTCACAGAGCTGTGACAAACACCTC
This sequence comes from Myodes glareolus, assembly GCF_982192425.1. Classification (NCBI taxonomy): domain Eukaryota; kingdom Metazoa; phylum Chordata; class Mammalia; order Rodentia; family Cricetidae; genus Myodes; species Myodes glareolus. The sequence continues at coordinate 6,160,353 of NC_142026.1, read as the reverse complement.
AGTAAAATAACCTAAGGAAAGAAGCCCCTTCCGCTCCTGCTTTCAGAGGCTTCTGCCCTTTCTCAGCGGGCTCAGCAGGGGCCCATGGCAAGCACTGCTCAGGTAATGGTGCCCAGGAAACAGCAGGGTGAAACACAGCCCCAAAATCTACTTCCCACAGCCAGGCCCCACCTCCTAATGTGTCCATCATCTCCTAAAATAGCAACACCAGCTGGGGATTAAGCCTCTTAACACACTAGCCTGTGGGGGGGCATTTCATATTCAAACCACAATAATGGCCGTATTTTTTAAAATCCTATGTCTCCCACAAATAAATGGATATACCGGGTCATTAAATGGCCATTTCCTTGCTTTGAGTTGAAATACCATCTCTGTATTGAATCACGGGTTACGATGCCTTTCACGTGCTGACAAAAAGGCTAAATCGGGAGTTCTGTCTTCTTTCCTACTGAAAACTAAAGGGTGGCTGTACCAGCTTTACCAGTTCTTGTTAAATAAGCTTACTTCAGACGCCCACCTCCTTAAGCTGTGAGTTCCTATAAAGCATACAAGAATATTTTCCAAAAAAAGAAGTCACTTCTAAAATAAGTCGATGTCTGGCACAGCTTGGAAACACCAAACAAGTCCATCTCACTTTTTAACATAAAGAAGGGAAAATTGATAGAAAAAAATTAAATTAAATTAAAAGCTAACAAGGAAGGTGCTGGGCCTGGTAGGAAACCCCTGCAATCCCAGTGTTCAGGAAGCTGAAACCACAGTTTCTTAAGTGTAGCTTAGGCTACATTGTAAGTTCAAGGCTAGCCTGGGTTGCATAGTATAAACGTGTCTCAAAAATTAAAAAGCAAGAAAGAAGAGGAGAAAGAGAGGAGAGGAAAGAGGGAGAGAAAGAGGAAGGGAAAATATAATGACCAAAAAAGCCACTGAATGCAGGGAAATCCTGAAGACAGTGTGCATGGGAATATACACAGGTACATAGCTCAGGTGTCATTAGCTCACCTCATTGACTTTTGATGAAGAAGATGAGTGTCTGGGCAAAGAGACGGCTCAGTGGTTAGGAGCATGCACTGCTCCTCTGAGATGGGGTCACATTGCCTGTAAGACCCTCTCTTAGTCTCTGTGGGCACTGCACTCGTGCATTCATAAGCGCACACACGAGCACACACACACACACACACACACACACTAATGTAAGTATTTTAAAAAGTATTTTGAAAAAAATTTAGATAAATACTTTTTTAAAACATTTTTATCTAAAAGAGAAGGCAAGTTCTCTATGCCCTGTCCAAGGAATTGTGATTTAAAAAAAAAAATAGCAAGGGATTGGAAGTCTGGAGACACAAATTCCACGTCCAGAACATAGAAATAATAATCATCTCAGTAGTTTCGCTGTGAGGATCGTGTGTGGTTTTACGTATGACAACACCGCCATAAAACTGTTCAAGCTCAATTCAAAAGCTATTCACTGTTACAAAGCATTGGAGAGTTGAACTGTAAGTTATTTATTATGTTCTATTTCACTAAAATAAATAAATAAATATTTGGGAGACACAAGGGGAAAAGACTTATCTACACATTTGGTGATTTACAACAGAAGTAGACTCCATCCACAGTGACTTTTTCATATGTATTAGCAGGCCTCTGTATGCTGTGAATACCACTGGTTAATAAAGAAACTGCTTTGGACCTATAGCAGGGCAGAACTTAGATAGGCGGGGAAAACTAAACTGAATGCTGGGAGAAAGGTGGCAGAGTCAGGAGAAGCCATGTAGCCCCACCAGACACAGATGCCAGAACTGTGTAAGCCACAGCCACATAGTGATACACAGATTAATAGAAATGGGTTAAATTAATATGTAAGAACTAGCTAATAGGAATATAAAGCTAATAGATCAAGTAGTGATTTAAATAATACAGTTTCTGTGTGATTATTTTGGGGATAAGCGGCCGGGAACCAACAAGTGGCCTTCTTACTACAGACAGGTGACAAAAGACAGCCCAAAACACCAACTAAGCAAGCCCGGACAGCAACTTACCACCACAGTTTTTAAACGTCCATACTGAGGGGAAGCAAGCTCCAGAGAGATCCTGGAATTCAGCAGGCACTCAAAATATCAAAATCAATGCCATTATTGTTGGTTTATTTTTTCTCCCCAGTGGTGCAAGAGATCAGACCCAGTGCCTGGCCAGTACTAGGCAATCACCCTACAGCTGAGCTCTACCTCCAGCCCTCTTGGGGGCTTTGACTTTTCCCTCTGTTGCTGTTTTATTTTGTTTTAGGTTGTTTTTGTTGCAGCTGTTGTTTTGTTTTGCTTTGCTTTGTTTTATTTTATTTTTCATGTATCAGCTGCTGCTCATGCTTGGATCAGACTACCCCTGAATGTATCTTTACTCCCACTGTGCAAAAAAAGAAGTCCAGAAGCACTGGTCACCTAGTCACCACTGTCCAGCTAGGATTTGAAGCTTGACAAGACTGGTCCTTGGCAGGACACTGCCACACAGATAAGTAAGAGACAAATGTCCCCGGCTGTGTAATGGTAGATTTAAACCTAGCCATCCTTGTGTTTAGCAGCCTACTGAGACTTAACTGTTCAGTAGTTACTGTCCATGCTGTAGAGGGGATGCTCTTGTGTTCCCATCCTTCTCATCCCAAACCCTTAAAAGACATTGCGTTTTGTTAAGGCGGTTCCTGGTACCATTAGAAAACGCTTAGTGTTAAGGTGGATCTTGTTAATGAACAAGTGCATTTCACAGAAGAATTCAAAGAGGAGCTCAGTTCACCAGTCTGTAATTTTCCAGGTAAGGAAATGTGCTTCTGTCCAGGCTCTCGTCAAAGAAGGAATCAAGAAGACAACACTTTGAGGGCCTGGACTAAGTCACAGCTGCACCCGAGTGGGTTCCCAGGATGGAGACTACCATCCCCCACCCTGCCATGAATGAGGATGACTTTTTCTCAGGATCATTACTCCAAATAAAAGATAATTTGATCTGTCCTTATTGTAATAGAATTTCTAGCATTAAACTCAATTAAAGTTGTACTAAATGTACATAAATTCTAAACACAAAGACTACCCAGTAATACTGCAAAACCCGACATTCAGTGAGCTGTGGCTAAGGGACCTTTGCTAAGGGTACCTATGTCAACTGAGAATTGAGTACTTTGTGTGAATAAAACTTTATGATTATGTACTTCATGATTTATGTGCTTTCTGGAAAGGAAAAGAATTTATTCTGAAAGCTCAAACCTTGGGAACAACTAATTTTTCAGTCCTTAAAGATAGATTGACAAGATCCCCTGAACGAGGCAAGAATTTAACGGAATTTGGCCTTCAAAGCCTCAAGTCACATTACTAACAGATTAGGGTCTTTCCAGGGGGAGCACATTTTCTGAGAGTAGCCCCACAGTGTGGACAGATATGAATAAAATCATGCACATAGACTTCTCCGCAGGCAGACTGACCTTTGGACAAAGAGTCCCAGAAGAATGCTGGAAGAGGAAGAACAGGGGCTCGTGGTCTAAGAGGAAAGCGGAGGAGAGCACCCTGTGCTCTGCCCAAGGAAAAGTTCTCTAGCTGAAAGGATGCTTGCTGGATGTGGATAACGGGAGTCACGTGATCCGATGAATCTGTCAGCAGTGGGACTGATGGATTGAATGAGAATGAGGCAAGAGGCAATGACAAGAGTACAATAGGGAGGAGGGGTGGGCTCAGGGCTCAGCATCAAGACTTGATCAGTGACTATTTATAGACAGGAAGTGAAGGAGAGAAGAGTCAAAGACGCCCCCCAAGTTCACTCTTCTGTGCAGAGACAACGTCCCAGAGAGAATGGGGACAGTGCGCAGCTCTCTCCTTGCCTGAACTATTTTAAGCAGACTGAAACCACCAAACCTGGGCAATCACACCAGACAAAGAGTCCTGGGTTATCTTCTGCCTGGCTGGAAAGAGGGGCAGTGGGCCGCCAGCCCCGAGACGTGAAGGCAGGATGGTATACAGAAGGAATCAGGCCCTGGGCAAAAAGCATTATTCAGGGCCACACGATGAAGCTGGACTTTGAACAGCATGGGTCAGCTGGGAGCTGCTCAGATTGATTCTGGGGAAAAAATGAACAAAAATGGTCTAGACTTGATAGAAGAAAAGACTCAGAGACAAAGATCCAAATTCAAATACGCAAAGACATAAAAGAAATAAAGAAAATTACAAATGAGGCAGAAGGAAGCCTTAGTCTTCTGTCTGCTGCTATAAGTGAATACTACAGACTAGATGACTGCGGGAGAACATAGGTGCATTTGGCTCCTGATTCTAGAGGCTGGGAAGCCCCGGGACATGGCACTGGTGTGTGCACAAAGGCCTTCTTGCTGCATCCCGACAAGGCTGAGGGCATCACATGGCACACCAGATGTTGTAGCTAGAGTGTCTCTATTGCTCTTCTCATAAAACCATTAATGCCATCACGGGGCCCCTACCATCATAACTTCCTCCAATCCTAATTACCTCCCAAGACTTCACCATCACATACCACTAAAGTATGAGTTTGAGAAGAGCATTTCCAACACAAAATTGTATAGAACCTGTTCAAACTACAGTATGGAGAGTAGAATTGGGACCCAGGCCAGTTCTTTCTTCTCTCTGACTTCCTTGAGCAAAGGTTGCTCCCTCCTCTGCATGTCTATCACCTTCTGTTCCAGCAGCTAGTAATGACACAGACATGAACCACACACCACAGCGCCTTGGTTCCGACACCCCACCAGGAGAAAGAGAAGGCACTAAGTGTTACCCTCTGTCTTTTCCTATCCTTATCTAAAGCGTATGCCCACATTACCTCGACTCACTTCTTCACAATTGGTGCATTTGTCACACCCAGAGTCCTAGGCCCACTCTGCCCTTTATAGGAGATCTCTGTGCCCACTGTTCTTGCTATTTTTATCTTCTCCAGGTACCTGTCAGTGCTCAAAATGAAAGGGCCAGAGTTGTTAACGTCCTGTAGGAAGGTGAGCTCTCTGCAGGTCACGGAATGGATGCTCGAGAGCATGCTTACTCCCTAAGTCCCTCTCATGACTCGCTGTGTGACGTGGGATAAACCAAAGCTCTCCATCTGTCTCCAGGCCTGACGACCTCCCACTTCTCCCGGCTCTCTCAACCGCACAGTCTATCAACCATGGTCGCTAGATTTCTAGAGAATTATAGGGACCTTTTTCTCACTAACGACACCCCATCCCTGGTCTCTCAAATGTCTTACTGTGCTGCATCACCCTCCTCCTTGTCCACAGCTGAGAGGTGACTAAATACCTGAAAGAAACACTGTGAATGGAGGAGGGGCACTATAGAGGTATTTTTGCTATCTTAAACAGTGTAAACATATATTTAGCAACTTATACAATGCCAAAACTCAAGACTAAAATTACCTCTCCTGATGATCTAGCCCAGCACCAAAAATAACTAAAAGAATCCGGAGGTTGTTTTCTAAGTTCAGTATAACTATAACATTAAATGTTATGGCAATCCCTACATTCTTTCTGTATATTTATTTTCTTATATATGGATGTTTACACAAGAATTCCCTCAACAGATACAGCACTCCACGTCCCACAAACGACACACTAGTAAACAGAGTTCTACAAGTCACGAGCTGGCAATGATTGCCTAGAAACTCCTGGGAAATGTAGGAAGTTTGTTGAGGTCAATATCAAGGTCCATATTCTCATACAATCTCCCACCACAACAGAGGAAGGGACCGGCAACACTCAGAGCTGGTCATCAAACTCACAGAGTACGCTGATGCACAAGCAGGGGTGTGTCCACAGCATAAGGTTTTACAAACAGATCTTTCACTAAAACTTGGACTTGTGAAAGAAACTTTTTAGGCCGTATTCCTTTTCCCCCATGTTCCACAATAGTGATACTTCCTCTTAATAGAAAACGATCATAAAAATATATATCCCTGACTTCTAAAGATTATTAAAAGTATCCTGCAGGAGAAACGCTTGGGACTTCCTTGTCCCATACTGCTCTTCCTATTGCTGCATAACAAGAACAATGGAGCTTCTGACATCTAGAAAATCAAAAACTGAGAACTGGGAAATAGGATGATAAGGTGCATTATGCAAAATTCCCAAATAATCAATTAAAATATTGTTAAAAAACTGAAGTAAATGCAAAAGCATAATTACTATGATCCAAATTCACTTACAGCCAAGATGCGGCTGTGGTACATATATGTTTAACACACATGATACTCTGGATTCAGTGCCTAGGAAGGAAGAAATTGAATTAACTAAATTGTCTCCTCAGTCTGGAACTGTGGGGAGTAAAGAGCAGACTGTTTACCTAAAAGTCAGTCCACGGCAAGAGGTCATTTGTCTCAGTGACTCCATTGATATCTGGGTCACATTCCCCTGACCCTAAGCTGTGGCTCGTGTACCTCTTTCATTTCTTCCCAATCCAAAGAGAAAAATCTTGGGGCTTCAATGGAAAGACAAATTTTCATCAAGTTTCTTAGGACTTCACAGAATCACCTCTAAAAGGAGCGAATGAGCGAAGAATGCTCTTCAACCTTTTCCCATATTATTAGTGCCCTGCATCGACAATACGTTACTGCATGTAATAATCATATTATTAGTGCCCTGCATCTGCAATACGTTACTGCGTGTAATAATCATATTATTAGTACCCTGCATCGACAATACGTTACTGCGTGTAATAATCATATTATTAGTACCCTGCATCGACAATACGTTACTGAGTGTAATAATCATATTATTAGTGCCCTGCATCGACAATACGTTACTGAGTGTAATAATCATATTATTAGTGCCCTGCATCGACAATACGTTTCTGCGTGTAATAATCATATTATTAGTGCCCTGCATCGACAATACGTTACTGCGTGTAATAATCATATTATTAGTGCCCTGCATCGACAATACGTTACTGAGTGTAATAATCATATTATTAGTGCCCTGCATCGACAATACGTTACTGCGTGTAATAATCATATTATTAGTACCCTGCATCGACAATACGTTACTGCGTGTAATAATCATATTATTAGTGCCCTGCATCGACAATACGTTACTGCGTGTAATAATCATATTATTAGTGCCCTGCATCGACAATACGTTACTGCGTGTAATAATCATATTATTAGTGCCCTGCATCGACAATACGTTACTGAGTGTAATAATCATATTATTAGTGCCCTGCATCGACAATACGTTACTGCGTGTAATAATCATATTATTAGTACCCTGCATCGATAATACATTACTGCATGTAATAATCATATTATTAGTACCCTGCATCGATAATACATTACTGTGTGTAATAATCATATCATCATTCGACCTAGATTCATAAAGCTGGGCAAGTCTTAATAACAAAGAGACTTAAGAACATGCAAAACTTGTCTTCCATCTCACACAGCAGTGCTACCATGAGTTGTCTGGGGCTTCTTCCCTGCACATCAAGAAATTGGCAGGTTCTTCACAATGAACAAGTCAGGTGCTCTCTAATTCAATTTTGTTCTGACACCGTACATCTGGAGCTAGTGTCAGATCTCACAGGTTGAAGGCTGAGTCCCACAAGACTTCAGATATCAGTCCCAAGTCCCAAGCCAGGGCCTGTGCTGATGACAGATGGCTATAACTCAGGAGTCTCAGCACTCCCTGCTCAGAGCAGCCCCCTGAGCTCTGGGGAAACATGGACTAGTTGCTATGATGGACATTATAGAAAAGACAGATAAGCAGCCAGGCAGAAAAGATGTGTAAGGCCAGGTATGGGAGAAAGGTGTTGAGCTCCCAGACTCTGTTTGGGTACCACTCCATCTCGGAACCTCCACATGTTCAGTTACCCAAAAGCTCCCAGAATCCAATGCGTTTGGATCTTCAGGGAAGCTTTATTAGGCAAGCATGGTTGACTGTGTCACTAGACACTGACGATCAACCAAGTGTTAAGCCCCTTTCCTGATGGGCAAGGCTGAAAGCCCCAACCCTTCAGTCACGCCTTCGTCTGTATAGTGGCTAGACCTCCAAGCTAAAGCTTCCCGGACCTCCAGTCATTGCAGAGCTGTCCCACAAAAGAGCCACTCAGGACCTGACGGTTTCAGGGAGACTGAACGTGTGTGGCAGAAAATAGGACAGACAACAAGTCTGTGTTTTCCAGAATCACACGAAATGACAAATTTCTATACCAGGTCCTAATACTGCTACATCATACTAAACTGACTTTATAATAAACTATCAGCCAATAAGACCATCTATAAAGGAATCTTAATTTGGGAAAGCACCAAAAACAAAAACAAAAAAAAAATGTTTAGGTCTGAGGGGCTTATTCATTCCCTGCCTTCTCTGGCTGCCTTAGCTTATGCCTCAGAGCCTGACAGAGTTAGAGTGTGCTCACGTCCCTCAGAAATGGAGCTGTGTGGACAACTGTTTCCACAACATTTCGACTATGTAGAAATTGAAATGATTCCTGTTATAGTTTGTTTTCTGCTGCTGTAATAAAACACCTTGACCAAAGCAACTTGGTGAGTAAAGAGTTTATTTGACTTACACATTCCGAATTGCTGTGTATCACTGAAAAGAGGCTGAGTAGGAGCTCCAGGCAGGAGCCTGGAGGCAGGAACATAAGCAGAGGCCTTTGGAGGAGAGCTACTTACTGGCTGTCTTATACAACCCAGGAGCACCTGCCCAGGGGTGGCCCTGCTCACAGTAAGCAAGGACCTCCCACATTAATTATTAATCAAGAGGATTAATTGTCCACAAGAGTCGCTTATGGGCCATCTGATGGAGGCACTTTCTCAATCGAGATTTCCTCTTCCCAAATGTTCTTAGCTTGTGTCAAATTGACAGACCAAAAAACTAACCAGCACAATTCCTCAGCATTCCTTGACAAAAAAAAGAAAGCTATGATTTTCAAAACCACTAACATATACCGAGGGGGATGACACAGCCAGCTTTCAAACTCCCCAACTATGAAAGAGTTAATTAGCATTTTAACTTTTCATGCATCCACATGCAAGATTATGAAACTTCTTCAGACATAAATGTGGAGCTTGGCCTTGCAACCTAGATTTGGGAAAGTCCCATTTCAATTCTACCCCCCCCACCCCCGTCACAGGGATTCAGGAGAGAGGCACAGTGCACAGTGAGTCAGCATTTCCAAGGCGTTCATTAAAATGTGCTTCAGTGCAACAGAACCCGGGTGGAGGAAAAGTTCAAGTCCACAGATATTAAAATCTAAAACTATTTTTTAAAGCAATGAGGATGGAATTCTATGCTTTCTCACTGTAACTTTTGGGAGGCAGACAAGCTGACAAGTCTCTCATCACTGATATTAAAAAAAAAAATCATAAGAGCCAATGGAAAACATGCAATATTGATCCATCCTAGTTAGCAGCAGAAACTCCATTTTGGCCCAGACTGCCAATCTGCCCTGAGCTACTACCCAAATTACCTAAGGCTAGGCTGCAGCTCCCCCAACCCTCATATAGCCACAGCATGCCCCCAGAACCACACACAGCGCCCTCAATCTCTCACACAGGCATTCCACCCTTTTCTGATTGGTTGGCCCAGAGCTAGTCCCAACCACTAACCCACAGAACTCCTGACAGGCGGAAACTGTGCCACCGTCAAAGTCACCAACTGCTTCTCCCAGTATTACACTCTGATTGCATGGGACTCTCGAGCAGTCTCTAAGGTTTTCCCCTTTAGAGCTGCTGTTGCCCCTGCCTCGGGGACGCAGTTTAGAACCCGAGCCCTGCTGCCTCCCTGATACCAGCTTTTTTCTAAATAAATTTTTGGCTTGCTCGAACCCGGTCTTTTGTGGCGAATAATCTCCAGTTTCTTGGTTCTTAACAACACTTCTAATCAACCAGTCCAAGAAAACCCTAAATACACCAGGGCAAAGGAAACCATGGACCACAAAAGGAAATCTCAGGTGTGCCACCAAATCAGATGGGCACTATTAAAATCTGAATCTTGCTTATGCCAAGCCTGTGTCTCCTGGAGAGTAAGTAGAACACTTCCATCCTTGCTACTCTTATCTCTTACCTGTGAACCCTTACCATACAGCTTTGCATATGAGAAATGTATAACAGATATTTACGGAATTAAACTAAAAAGAAAAAAAAGAGTTTCGAATGTCATTCCTGCCTAAACATTCTTTTCAAAAGTCGAAAAGAAGTTCGTCTATGGGGGAGGGGCTGTCAAGAAGCTTAGTCACTCCAGCATCAAACCAGGCTCCACAGGAACTCTCAGTGCCTCTACATAGTGACAGGTAAAAGTTCAACAGATATTACTATCATTTAGTCAGACATATAATGTAAAATCACACCCACAAGCAAAACGGCCATCTAAGGCTAGACCACAGGTCAAGCAATAGCCACAGAGCTCAACGCCCAAGTTAAAAAGAAATTCCACCGAAGTTTCTTTCAGATCTCAGCTGAGGAGGACTTCGGTGTTCTTTAAAGCCGGCTTTGGAGCAGCTTTGGCCTTCCTCCAGCACCCTGCACAAAGGCCCTGGAGTTTAAAAACTACAACCACACAGCACAGTCCAGCCCCCACTTGGCACAGGGATCATTCATAAGGGAAGCTATCTAGTCTTCAATTCTCGCTTGACCTTGGAGGTCTCTTCCTAAGGACAACATCCACTCCCTCTACCCTTAGATGTGAAGGGTTAGTTGCTCCATTGAATTACAGAAAACCTTTTGAGGGAAAGACTTGGCCAAGGAGAAGTTCATGTTCTGAACCATGGTGGACAAAAACCTCTTCAAAATCACACAAACAAGCAGAACAGGGTTAACGAAGTTACTCGGGAGGAAGAAAGCTGTGTCTCAGGGACCTCACTTGTTCTAAAAATAGTAACAATTAACAGTTCCAATCTAAACGCTACTTTACATCCTTCAGAAGAGTCATAGAAAGGCCTTGTATCCTTATCTACCCATTTATGAAATGGGGAAGGACATTGTACTTACCCGTTTCAGTAAACTAACCACACACTGGTGCAAATCACAGAAACTTGGCCTAAATTCTACATGCTAGTTCCTTCTCTTGCCAACTGAACAGGAACTGTTCAGAAGGAAATGCATAACGTAAAGGGTCTGTTTTCTTTTCCTTCACCTAATACAGAACAGAGGCTCCACAACGGTACTGTGTAGACCTGCTTCGGATCCAATAATACAGGAAAAGGGGTCCCTTAAACTCTTGGGACATTAAATACTTCTGTCTTCAATTGAGGCCCTTTCTCAAGCACAATACCACTTTCTAAACCAACCTAGAAGTAAAGCTCACGTTCCCCATTGACGCAGTGCCCTCGAGGATGAAGTCAACCCAAACTAGTCTTTATCTTAGGCAAGTCACGGTTTCCTGTTCTTCAGAGCCTCTTGAAATGACAAATTGTTTACTGACAAAAAAATAAAAACCATAGCAATGCTGCCCCATGCCAGCCCAATGCCCAGTTAAAGAAATAAAGGAAACTCAAATGCAAGTTCCGCACGGAAAGACCGCTGGGGAAACCGCAGCCACCCTGCCTATCGGCGAGGCCTTCATGGACAGACTGTCAGGAGCTTTTATCTCCTGAAAGGTAGATTCCTGCATCCTTACGTAAAGGTCCCAAAAACAAGTTCACTCTACTGTTTGGTACCAAAGCACCTGAGAGACACGGAACCAAGTTTCTCACAGGACATCTGAAATTGTTCAGTTTCATTTAGTCAAAGAAACAAACGGTAAACCCTGCCCTGGTCGATCCCAAGTTAATTCCCTCTAGTTTCTCTTCTATCATCATATTAATTGCTTTCTTAATAAAATGCTGCACTAAAATTTGTGGAATCAGATTCTGGCAGAAAGTCAAACCGAAGGAGAAGTCTTCATGGCGGCAACTCGGGCCTGCTCAGCCCCTGCCTACCTTCTTGTGTTTCTGCTGGTCTCTGGTCTTTGTGTCCAGCACATGATAAGGGCTTTCGGAGTCCTGGTTGATGTAATAGACCAGTCTTGAAGGCAGTGTGATTTCTTTCTGCACTGCACTGCTGGAGCTGGTATTGCTGCTGCTGTTGGGTTGCAATGTATTGTCTTCATTTGCCAGGATGCCCAGGGTTTTCTCTGCAGTTTCATTCCAGTGCAGAGCTGAAGGTGGGGTGGGGGGGGAGAGCAGGAAGCACAGATATGCACAAACATACACATATACATCCAGTAAGTATGTAAGTTCTAAAATGCACCTTTCCGTTAATTGCATTAACAAAGTTCTTCTATTTATAAGGAGGTAGGAAGTGGAAATGCAGAAAATCAAGTGATTGTAGCAGTAGGATGCCCTAGGTAAGTTAGGAGCCGGGGAAGCTTACACAATCATGGCTATATATTATATATTAACTATAGCCATGTAGATCTTTCCTAACTAGTCTTAGGTCTGAACGTCCCAACTATGAGGGGGCAGGGACAGAAAAGGCTTAGAGAAGAGTCAGCAACTGGACATGCTCAAGGGTCCTAACCCTCATCCCCTCCCTCTTTGGAGGACAGCAGTTCAACTGGACCAAGTTTAGCAGCATCCCGTCTGGGGACTAAGAACACTTCTGACCTGACTTGGGGCTGAACTCATAAGCCCTGGATGTAAAGTGATTCTTTCAATCACTTTATGATTTCCTTTTCTTTTTTAACTTTGAGATGAGGGGGAAAAAAAACTGTTTTGTCATAAAGGGCTATAGAAGCTGGCAGCTTTCCAAATACTTTTTCTTTTACTGCCAAGGTCAGCTTTCTGCTTTCAGTGACTTCCAATCACCAGTGTGCTCAACACTATATTATTATGATTGCTCACTATGACAAGCATTTTGGGAAAACACAGTCAAAGGTTATGCGCAAAGTGTGTCTTGGAGACTTTCTTTCTCTGGTCCCCAAAGTATGCCTCCCTCACCTTAATTCCAACAGCAGAGACTAAACCTAGTGGGGAATTTGAAGAAACAAGCAGTTGTCACTATTGTAGCATGCTCCCCGCATTCATAATAAGGTTCCCTAAAGCAAGAAGCAACTTGCTTGCTCACTGCGTATCCCTGTCCCTGGAAGTTACATAGAGAGCGCTAAAGGACTCAGGAGCCACGAAATACCTCTGGGTGGAACCCACAGTCACTGGAATGGGTCTTTAGTGAATGCAACAGAAACGGACTTCCAAAAGTGAACTAGCATGAACCTGGGCTTGGGACTGAGAAGGGTGGACATGTCGACAGAGAGGCGCTCAAAGGCCAGGCTGGGGACCCAAACGTCCAGGGTACACGCACCTGCGTGCCCTTCTCTCTCCTCCCAAGGGCCCAATGGAAAAGGCAACGAAAAGGGCACCAGCCATACCCACCGCTGGGCGCAGCGGCCCCCCAGGCGCGGGGCCGGGACGAGGCGGCGAGCGCTGGCAGCAGGAGAAGGACGAGGAGTAGGCGGCAGGGTGGCGCGCGGGCCAGCACCGGGCCGGCGGGGCAGCGACAGGGGCCGCGGGAGGCGCCGGCCAGGCTGCAGCCCGCCAGGGGCAGCCGCCGGGAGCTGCTGCCGGGCGGCTTCATGGCTCATCGCTCCCGGGCGCCGGTCCGAGTGACCCGCAAGAGCTCCGGGCTGGGCTGCGGGGCGGCTGCGGGCGGAGCCGGTCACGCCGGCTGGGCGCTCATGCTGCGGCCGCAGGCAGGGGTCAGGGGCCGGGGGCTCGGGGACGGCAGCGCGCCCTCCTCGGCTATTTCCGCCTTTCGGGGAGCGGCCCGCAGAGAGGGTCCCCTCCGCTCCGCCAAATTAGAGCCTCCCCAATGGCTGCACCCTCCCAGTGGCGGGCGCGGCCGCTCCAGTGACTGCGGGGGTTGTTGCCGGGCCTGAGGATGCTAAGGAGGAGCAAGGGAGCGAGTGACGCGGGCACGCGCGGCGCGGGCACGAGACACGGGGACGCGCAGCGCGGTACTGCACCCCACCCTCCGGGAGCGCGCACGAGCGGGCTTTCGGGTGCGGATGCTGATGCTCTTGCAGATGCTGATGCTGTGGCCCGCATGAACCGCACTGCGCATGCTCTACTGTGGGAGCCCCGGAGAGGTGTGGGGAGAGAAGGGTGCAGAGTGATACAGCATCCCAGGCAGCATCAAAAGAGATGGTGGCACCTCCAAAGATGGGGGTAAGGGAGAAACAAGCCTACAGTCAGGGTTTAAACTGTAGAGGAGTGCAAAAGAGAAAAGTGCAGTGGATTCCAGTCCTGGGGTGGGCCTGATCTAGCAACAACTTGCCAAGGAAAACGACCCATCCTCAGCACCCACTTCTATACCAACCCTCTCCAGAGCAGTGAAAACTGAGACCACGCATTTTCCTTCTAAAATCTTTATTTACTTCCTTCCTTCAAATAAATATAAAGGGCCGCTGCCGGGGAAGTAAAAATAGCTGTGCTCCTCATAACGAGTGGGATGCCAGTGGGAAGCTTTGCGGAGCATCCGCAGGCTTGCCTGTATGGGCATGGAGCCACTGGGATCCCCTTGCAGGGTCGTGGGTCCTTCCTGCTATGCCCATGGACTTGAGGAAAGCTAAGTTCAGAAAGTATGACGGGCCGTGTCCTGGAAAAGAATAAATACGGAAGAGTAGAAACCAATCGTGGCAGCGTCTTGGGAAAGCTATCGTTTGTCAACCAACCCTGGCGGTGGACAGACATTTCTGAGAACACATTTCTATTTTTGAAATACTGTCTTACCTTGTTCAGAGAAAGGGGATATTTTCTCTCACTTCTGTCAGTTCCCTGGCTTGGGTGGGTTAGCAGCCACTGCTAATTCTGGTGGTTCAAATTAGAATTCGAGACACATTTCTACCACCAGACTCCAGTAATACCAGCATTAACTTACTCACTCTACCAAGAATGGTTGAGTAATAACAGTGGTATCTTATTCCACTATCTGCATTTAAAATAGAGGTAAATAGAAAGGTTGGGGAGGGTTCAAAAAGTTAACCCAAACCCTAAGCCTAACTCTAACCTGAACCCAAACCCTAACCCTAAACCTGACCCTAATCCTAAAAAAGAAAAGAAGCTAAGCTTACATCACCATCACGCTGTCAAGACTGTTTGCCGCCTTCTCCACTCCAGCTCCAACACAAGAACTTCTGAGAGAGACAAGAATGGACAGGCCTGAACAAGGACCTCAGATTGTTGGGGTGTCAGATATTAATTTTAACCTTTTCATTGCAAATTTTAGCAGGAGTATTTATGGGACACCTCAATTTGTAATTAGTATTAACACTACACCTACACACACACAGATTCCATATGAGGGCAGCCACAGTTTTCTTTTCATTCACATTGTAGCCTTAAGTCCCAACATGATATTTAAGGCCCAGGGAACTCTCTTGGATAATACATGATCAATGAGTAAGCTAGAGGCTGGATCGATTAGGCAGCACGATGGTATAGTTAAACTGGTGAGCACACAGGAGTCTTTGCTCCCTAAGGCCAGTATTCCTGCAAAGGTCTTGCTCAAGAGGGCAAGGTGGTTGGTTGTTCCAACTTGTATTTGTTATACTACACATCCTGGAAATGAATTTGAGAGAATGAAACCAGAAAGAAGATAGCTGAGGACTTTGAAGGGAGAAGGAAATGAAGGAGAAAGCTGTCCCAGCAGAAGTTATTTCGGAGGCATGTCTCATAACTGAGTGACAGCCTCTCAGTCTGCTCACTAAATAGATCTACCATCTGAGCTGGGCTGACGGATCACCACCGGTTACAACCCACCAGCCTACGCAGGATGAGGTTCCATTTGGTTTCTGATGAGGAGTGGAGATATTTACAAGGAAGGATGCTGACTTATGCTGGGTCATGAAAAACAGTATTTATATATAGAAGTGTAATGATTACATATGCACTTGGAGGCAAGACAGCGTCCCCAGCAAGTGAGGCAGGAAATGAGTAAACCACCCAGGAAAGGTTATTAATTAACATTTGCTATGTAACCTCTATTTAAATAAAGGTCAACAGAATCATATATTCTTTAGTTGCCAATTTATTATATTTATCATGATTCTCATTAGGTAGTTTAAGAAGTTTCATTGTAATAGAGTTTACTTCTGAATAGTCCCATTTTTACCATTGTGGTGTATGTTGTTAATGACTTTCTTAATTCCTCTCCAATGCCTTGCTCTGCATATGCAAACTGGTTTTTCCCTAACAAAACTTACCAAAAGCAGGTGCTAGAGGCATATTGCTGACCTAGTGTGTAAGGGCTCCATTCCAGTATCTCTCTCTCTCTCTCTCTCTCTCTCTCTCTCTCTCACACACACACACACACACACACACACACACACACACACACCTGCCATGGCAGGTGAGGATAAAAGACAACTGAACTCGGGTAGCAACAGGAGAGATTCAGCAAGCTTGGCTGGAGTTAAGAAAATTAAAGACCAGAAGTTTGAGATAAGCCTGGCTCTGGAAACAAAGGTGCACTGGCTGCAGAGGTCTTCGGTGGATCACTGGTACGATCTGGTCAGAATGGCAGACGTGGGAACTGATTGCTGTGAGGGTTCGTGGGTCAAATCAGACCATACAGTATGGACACCAGTATCTCCAAGCAGCCTCCAGACCCGGCAATCAAGTACTTGCAGAAATGGTTCAGCTGGCCTGAGTGAGAATGCCACTTGACTGAGGCCTCCCTTGGCCATAGTCTGCTTGCTGGTTTTAAAACCCGTGAGACAATTAAAATGGCACAAGAACAAGAAAAAGTAAAGCACAGAAATATTAGATTTACAAGGCATGTGGCCCAAAAGGGTCCCAGGAGAAGAAGGTGAAAGGAGGCGGAAAAGGAGGTGGTGTGATAGAATAGGCTCAGGAGAACAATTTAAGTGATTTGGCCACACTGGAAGCTGGTGCTGAGAAAAGGTCTAGGAGAGAGTAAGAGCTCAAACAAGAGCAGAGGGGGCTGCCCCACAGCTGAGGAGTAACTGGCATCACAGAGCCGGCTGTGGCTGGTGACGTCATAGGCTTATAGACTTTCCACAGGTGACGTCTCTGTGTCTTGTTCTGGTGACTGTGAACACATTTTCTGGAAAGTATCACTTAGTCAATATCATGGTCTCTGGGGATATGTGGTCTCTGTCACTTATTTTATTCTTAACAACAATTTAAAAATGTAAAAATCAGTGCCAGGAAGTCTTGGTAGGTAAAGGTGCCTGAGTTCAATCCCTGGGAGCCACTTGAAGTCAAGAAATGATAGCTACTTGGGTCGTGACCTCCACAAATATACTCCACAAACAAACATGAACACTGCACATTCTCTCTCTCTCTCTCTCTCTCTCTCTCTCTCTCTCTCTCTCGTGTGTGTGTGTGTGTGTGTGTGTGTGTGTGTGTGTGTGTGTGTGTGAACTGAGTGTGTTGAATAGTGCATGCCTTAAATCTCAACACTCGAGAAGCGGAGACAGATAAGACCACAGTTGGCCTGAACTACAACACAAGTTCCAGACCAGCAAAAATTACATATAAGGCTCTATCTCAAATACATAAATAAGAGTACTAAAAAATAATCCGTGTAATAAAAATCTAGGCCATCATTTTAAACAACAGAATATGTCTGCATGCATTACACAGTCAAATATACTAAAGTTCATAGTTATAAATTGTATTGTGCCCTGTGGTTTGTGAGTAGAAAAGTGAGGCAGGCAGGTACAACATTTAGGGCTCTATTTTCAAAAGAACCCGGGACTGGTGAGGGGCTCAGCAGGTAAATGTGCTTGCTGCCAAGTGTCACCTGAGCTCACAGGGAGGAAGAAGAAAACCAACTCCCAACGGCTGGCTGTCCTCTGACATCCACCCATGTACTATGAAACGTGTGTGTGTGTTTGTGTGTATAATACATATATGCATGTTTATATAATAGATCTGTGTGTATGTACATATAATATATATGTATGTGTATGTGTGTGTGTGAATCTGATCACTGTTGCTCAATTGTTTGCTTTTAATCGATAGGAATCAGCAAGCTGCCACACTAACTTCTTCAAAGATGCTCAATACATGAAAGAGCTCCAAAGGAAAAAGCGTCTCTCCTTTTTGGTGCTAATTCCCCGAACTTAAATAGTGGGACAAGTGTCAGAATTTATTCACTAAAACAACACAGATATGTCAAAACTTTCCTTTATTGTGCCAAACTGTATTTTCTGGACAGCAAAGAGGTTTGAATGAATATCACAGTCATGAGAAGTCAGAAGACAAGGTAACACATGCCGTGACATCCCTTCTGCCAGCCCGTCACCATCCTCACACTCGGTCCTGGAGAGCCGAGAGCAGATGCAGGGTCGTGAGTCTGTGCTCCAGACAGCGCAGCACATGGTGTGGCCCAAAACATGCGTCTGTGAAAAATAAGTCTGCCCGGCCACAGAACACCTCTGTTTGAGGGCTGGTGTCTAGCTCAGCCTCTGGGTTCATTCCCCAGCATAAAACCAGGAATGGAGGTACACACCTGCAGTCCTAGCAGGTGGCTGGTAGAGGCAGAAGGTCAATTTTCAAGGTCATTCTAAGCCTCTTAGCAAGTTCAATACTAGCCTGCTATGCATAAGCACCTACTGGAAAAGCTAACTGATTAGTTAATTGACTTAAAAATTTTCAAGTATACTAGTATTTATTCTGAAGGATGGCACAGTTTCAGAAGTCATAATGTAACTGACTCCTACACTACTAGGAAAGAAACACTGGGGACCATTAAACAGAGAGACCTGGGGGGCTGTGGGGACAGCACACCTGGCAGAAGACACTCCCTGCAAAAAAATCAACTTTGAAAGGTTGTTATACCAACTGCAGTTTAACTGGAAATTTCTGGCAGAACAGGTAAAATTGAAAAACCAGTTCATCTTTCTCTCACTTGGCAAACATTGGCCTCATTTGTCCCATAGTTCTAGTGTATTTACAAACCACGGCACAAAGCACCAAACAAGTATGTGTTCTACAAACTTGCAAGAACGTGTTGATTAGCAGAAGCCACTGAGTTGTCAAATGATGCTCAAACTCACACTAGGTCCTTCTCACAGAGGAATTTCTGCAACCAGGGACTGATGGCAAGGACTGGGGTCGGGAAAGCAAGACCATTCTTAGACAGAAGCTGAATGTTCTCTGAGAATGTTTGAACTCGAGCCACCAAATTAATATGCTAATTATAATCCTTCCTTGTACATAATAACAATTGCTGAAAACCTTTAACAATGCAACTTTACTAATGTGATGTTTGAGAGAAGAATGAAATGAAATAATAAACAACAAAAATGCAACTTTACTAATTACTGTACATTTATACAATGCAGAGTGTTTTAATCCGTGCCTAGCTATGTGATGCTCAACCCCGCAGCTTACGAAGGACATTACTATTACTCATTTTAGGAGTTCCACCTTGGGTGAGGGGACACCAGAACTTACATGTGTGACCTGACTGTGACCTCTACCTGGCTGCATGTTTACTCACCTGAAAATCTTTTTATCAAAAATTGCATAGCATAATGTCTTGATATACCTAGCAAAATCGCCAGCCAGCGACAGTTTCCCACGGCAGCCTAGGGCAACCTCGGCAGCCCCTTTCAGAAACCAGTGCTGAAATGAAGCTGGGAGTCTAGATTTTGCTGTAGAAAAGAATTTTGTAAACTGTCAGTATGAAGCAGTTGAAGTTTATTGGAAAAACATTTTAACATAGATTTAAGTACATGGGTTACTAGGAAAGGAGACTGTGACACCCATGTGCCAACAGTGCTTTAGGAGTTGACCTAACTGGAGCAATGAGGAAATGAGAAAAATGACAGACACACACGCAGTAAAGTGGGAATTATGTGGGCTGTGTACGCTAATGAAGATGTCCCAGCAGCTCAGACACTCGCTGTGTGTATTATATGCCGCTGATCCTGGAGGCAGGCTTAGCTAATCTCAGTAGGAAGTCTACAAGGGAGCAGTCTCAGGTTGTAATCATCCGGGTGGAGGAAGCTTTGGCTTCTCATACGCTGTCAACATCTGCACATAGATCAGAGAAAGGCCTTGCTGTAGACCCAGGTTTCTGTCTCACCCGGTCCTTCAGACATTCAGTCCCATAGAAACACACAGAGGTCTACATTAATCATAACTGATTGGCCTAGTAGCTCAGGCTTCATATTAACTCTTTTTTAAAAAATATTTATTTATTATGTATACAATATTCTGTCTGTGTGTATGCCTGCAGGCCAGAAGAGGGCACCAGACCTCATTACAGATGGTTGTGAGCCACCATGTGGTTGCTGGGAATTGAACTCAGGACCTTTGGAAGAGCAGGCAATGCTCTTAACCTCTGAGCCATCTCTCCAGCCCATATAGCATATCAACTCTTATAACTTATTTTAGCCCATAATTCTTGTCTGCGTTAGCCACGTGGCTTGGTACCTTTTTTGGCGAGGCAGTCACATCTTGCATCTTCTGTGTCTGGGTGACAACTGCAGACTGAAACTTTTCTCTTCTCAGAATTCTCATTGTCCTGTCTCTACTTCCTGCCTGTTCACCCCACTTATACCTCCTGCCTGGCTACTAACCAATCAGCATTTATTTTTAAAATACAAGTGGCAGTGTGTAGACCATTGTCCCATAGTACTTTGCCATTTCCCAAAGCCTGATCCAGGGAAGACTTTGCCATTCCCACGGGTCTGAAGCATCGGGGTCCTTGGCATGGCTGTGCCCATGTCAACAGCGCACATTTACTCGGGATTTCATCTGCTCCCACAACCATGTATGACATGAACTTCTAAGGAGAAAGTTTCACTTAAGTGTCTTTTATACGTGTGTATGTGTATGTAATATGTGTGTGTATATATGTATATATAGTTGTATACATATACATATATATATATGAAAAATATGTTTATAGGTAGCTTCTGAAGTCATACCTCCAACGGTTGCCAAGATAGGTAGTTGGATAGGTAAGGTGAAACCTTAGAACAGAAGTGGTACGGAGAAGAAACAAGGTGATGGCGACCCATGCCTATAGCCCCAGCACTGGAGGATATCTGCTCTGCAGAGTGAGTTCCAGGATAGACAGGGCTAAAAAGAAAAGCTGTCTCAACAAAGAAAAGAAGGAATGAAGGAGGGAGGGAAGGAAGGAAGAAGGAAAGACAGACAGGAAGAGTACAGAGGAAGTTAAAGTGTTTTTATCACAAAGTTAATAGTTTTCCTCATCAAACTCCCAGAAAAGGAGCCCATATACTCCCAGGCCTCAGCTTGGTTCACTGCTATTTTAACATTCTGATTCGAAAATGTCAGCACAAAAATAATATAGTTTTTATAGCGGCACCTGTCACAGTAAGTTCTTAAGTAAGATTATTAATTGTTCTGTAATTCTTGGCTCTCAGTTGATAGAGACCTCAGTCAGACTTAAAGGTGAGGAGCCCCCGTCTCTTCCTGCATCCTCTTAATTTTCCCTGCCTTTATAGCCTGTTTCAAATCATTGTTACAGTCAAGCAACTTAACCTACCCATCATCCTTCGTAATGAACCATATATTTTGTGCAATAGGAACACCTGAAATCCACCCTTAGTAATTTTCCAGGATGCCCTACTATGCTACTAACTCTAGTCCAGGCCACACACCAAACCTCTAGACCTATCTAGCCTACCTAAAGCAACTCTGTACCTTGGGACCTAAATCTCCCCCGTCCTTCCTCTACCTCCTTCCCCTGATAACCACTGGACTCTGTTCATGGGAACAAAATTATTATTTCTTCTATTGTTCATGTTTCAAGTCCAAGGGACAAGTTTTGCATCCAATGATTCCTGGTCCCCAGTATAGCCATGTTAAGAGGTGAGGAGACCTTGAAGAGATGTGGCTTAGTGAGAGGCAAGTTTGGTGTCTTAGTGGCTGTGATAAAACATCATGACCAAAAGCAACTTGGGGAGGAAATGGTTTGTTTAGTTTGTACTTCTACATCATAGTCTGTGGTGGTTTGAATGAGTGTGACCCCATAGGCTTATGTGTGGTCTTCAGTTAGTGGTACTGTTTGGGAAGGATTAGAAAGTGTGGTCTTGTTGGAGGTTTCCAAAGCCCTTGCCAGGCCCAACAGTTCTCATGGGATCCTGAATAGTTATTGATAGTTATAAGCCTGGCCCTCTGTGCTCTCTACCATATGTGATGTCATCTGTCCTGGATGTAATATAACCTGGAGTGTGCCTACCAGAATGGCGTCATATTTGTTAGATTTTTCAGCCTCCGAAACTGTGAGAAAATAAACATCTTTTCTCTATAAAATAGTCTATCTCAGATGTTTCAATACAGTGATGGAATTTAATTCAGATATTCCTTTATTTTTTCAGCAATTCTTTTCTTCTTTTTTTCTTACATGTTTTTATTTATTTTACATACCAATCACAGTTTCCCCTCCCTCCTCTCTTTCGTTTCCTCCCCCTACCACCTATCTATCTACCCCATCTACTCCTCCTCAAAAGGGGCAGGACTCCCGTAGGAGTCAACAAAGTCTGAGCTCCTCCCCTGTGTGAAAATAGGTTCCAAAAGTCAGCTCCTGCACCAGAGACAGGTTCTGATCCCACTACTAGGGGCCCCACAAAAGACCAAGTTACATGACTGTTACCCACATGCACAGGGCCTAGATCAGGCCCATGCAGACTCCCTGTTGATCTAGGGTCTATGAGCTCCCAGTATCTCAGGCCAGCTGTTTCTGTGGGTTCCCCTGTCATGACCACCCTGGCTCTTACAATCCCTCATCCCTTTCTTCAGCAAGACTCCAGGAGCTCAGCCCAGTGTAGACTGTGGATCACTGCATCTACTTCCATCAGTTACTGGATGAAGGCTCTCTGTTGACAATAAAGGTAGTCACCAATCTAATTAGAGGAGATGGCCAGTTCAGGCACACTCTCCACTATTGCTAGGAGTCTTAGCTGGGGTCATCCTTGTGGGTTCCTGGGAGATTTCCTGGCACCAGTGGAAAGCTGACTATTACAAACCCTGCTTTTACTACTAAAGGAACTGAAGTTTGGAGAGATTTCATAACTTAGCTCTAAGAAGCAGACTGAATTGGGAGCTCACAGTTGCCTAACACAGAAGTATTAATTCTCAACCACATCATAATAAGTCTCAAACAGTGTCAATCTGTCAAGTGTCATCCTAGGAACATTTTTAAAACTTGAAAAAAGAAAACCAAGTTTTGATTAAAGACCTCAATACAAATTCGACCACAGTGAACCTATGGGAAGTAGACTGCAACACATGGGCACAGGATTCCTCTTCCTACATATAACCCCAGTAGCACAGACAACAAGAGCAACAGTGAATAAATGGGACCTCCTAAAACTGAGAAGCTTTTGTAAAGCAAAGGACACTGTCATTAAGACAAAAAGGCATCCTACTGAATGGGAGAAGATCTTCACCAACCCCACATCAGACAAAGGTCTGATCTCAAAAATATATAAAGAACTCAAGAAACTAGACTTTAAAATTCTAATTAACCCAATTTAAAAAATGGGGTATTGAACTGAACAGAGAATTCTCAATAGAAGAAGTTCAAATGGCCAAGAGACACTTAAGGTCACATTCAGCCTCCTTAGTGATCAGAGAAATGCAAATCAAAACAACTTTGAGATACCATCTTACACCTGTCAGAATAACTAAAATAAAAACCACCCATGATAGCCTATGCTGAAGAGGATGTGGAGTAAGGGGAACACTCATCCATTGTTGGTGGGAATGCAAACTTGTGCAACCACTTTGGAAATCAGTGTGGCAGTTTCTCAGGAAATTGGGAATCAACCTATCCCAGGATCCAGCAATACCACTCTTGGGAATATACCCAAGAGATGCCCTATCATACTACAAAAGCATTTGTTCAGCTATGTTCATAGCAGTATTATTTGTAATAGCCAGAACCTAGAAACAACCTAGATGCCCCTCAATGGAAGAATGGACAAAGAAAGTGTGGAATATATACGCATTAGAGTACTACTCAGCAGAAAAAAACAATGACATCTTGAATTTTGCTTGCAAATGGATGAAAATAGAAAACACTATCCTGAGTGAGATAACACAGACCCAAAAAGATGAATATGGTATGTACTCACTCATTAGTGGACTCTAGCCATAAACCAAGGATCTTGAGCCTATAGTTCACAAGCCTAGAGAAGTCGAATAACAAGGTGAACTCAAAGAAAAATATATATAGATCCTCTTGGAAATTGGAAGCAAACAAGAATGTCGGGCAAAAGTTGGGAGCATAAAGGTGGGGGTAAGGGTGAGATTGAGTGAAGGGGAGAGGGGGAAAGTGAAGGGAGAAGGGAAAGACTGGTGAGAGTTTGGAGGAGTGGGAGGGTGGAGATGGAGGAAGGGTGGATATAGGAGCAGGGAAGAAGATACCTACATTAAGGAAGCCATTTTAGCGTTGGCAAGAGACTTGGCTCTAGAGGGGATCCCAGGTGTCCACGGGGATGTCCCCTGCTAGGTCCTTGGGCAGCAGAGGAGAGGGTGCCTGAATTGTCCTTGCCCCACTATCATACTGATGATTATCTCGAATATCACCATAGAACCTTCATCTGGTGATGGATGGAGATAGAGACAGAGACCCACATTGGAGCACTGGACTGAGCTCCCAAGGTTCAAATGAGGAGCAGAAGGAGAGAGAACATGAGCAAGGAAGTCAGGACCACGAGGGGTACATCCACCCACTGAGATGGTGGGACTGATCTAATGGGAGCTCACCAAGGTTAGCTGGA
This sequence comes from Myodes glareolus, assembly GCF_982192425.1. NCBI lineage: Eukaryota > Metazoa > Chordata > Mammalia > Rodentia > Cricetidae > Myodes > Myodes glareolus. Next base: position 6,135,671 of record NC_142026.1, on the reverse strand, counting down.
CTGTGACTAATGGAGCATGTGATCAAACCGGACTCTCTGATTGTGATTGACAATGGGAGCTGACTGAGAAGTCACTGATAAAGGCACTGGGACTTGTTTTTATGGCATGTTCTGGCTTTTTGGGACCCTAGTCTATATGGATGCACAGCTTCCTAGGCCTGGATGGGGGCGAGGGCCTTGGACTTCTCATAAGACAGGATTCCCTGCCCTCTCTCAAGCAGGGTGGGGGAGGGGGGAGGGGGAGGAAGTGAGTGAGAGGGGATTGGGAGGAGGGAAGGAAGTGTAAATATTTGAATAGAAAAATAAAAATAATAATAAAAGAAAACCAAGTTTTGACTCTCTCTCTCTACTCCTTCTCTATTAGCAATTAATTGTGCTTAAAATTAGAGTTGAAAAAAAGTTGATCTTGTATAGTCAATTTGACCACCCAAAACAATGTCCTCAAAAGAACAATAGCATTTGAAATTATGCACTTAGCTAGAAATACAATCTGCATTTTACTTTTGAGATTTGTTGTTATCGCTGTGTTTGTGTGCACACTAAGATGAGCACCTATGCTATGCGCATGCGTGGGGGCCAGAGGACAGCTTCGTGGGGCTGCTTCTCTTCCTCCACTTCCGGGGATTCTAGGGCTCAAACTCGGGTCAGACTGTACGGCAAATACACTACCCTGCTGAGGCTTGCCAGCCCTTAAATTTTATTTTTGTCTATTTAAAACCGCCCACTTATTTATTCACACACTTCTGTTCTAAATTCTGTTCCTAATTTTATACTAAGGATTTTTGAAATCCACTCATTATATGTAATTATTTGTAGAATTATGGAACAAAAACCTAATTGTGGCCCAGATGTTTCTTACAACAGAGTTCACCCTACAAGATCTTTAGTTGCCAGTGAATTTTATCTTTTTTTCTATATTTTAAATTAACCAATATAAGCACCTATTATGTTTTGCTTAATATGATTAATTATAATTTGCAACATTTATTCACCCATCCCAATAACATTAGCTTTTGGCATATTAAGATGTTTAGATTTCTAAGAAAATAATTATAAAAGCTCAAACCCTCAGCAGAATTCATTAGATGTTTTTATTCTCTTGTTCTAATGCAGAAAGACAGACCAGCCCAGAGCACAGGGCGTGCTCTTGCATCGTCCCTGCTACTTAGTGCTGAGCTGTGCAGACCGGTGCTGAGCTGCTGTGCTACTTCTTGGCGTTGTCATGGGCGGACATCAGTCATGCCATGAGTGCGGACATGCCTCAGGGACAGGAACTGAACAGCAGAAAACAGCAACTGCTTCTCCAGCAGAAGAGGAATTCCTGGACTGCCCGGAAGTTTCCCTGCTCCTAAGACTTCTCCTTTGTTATTTTGATAAATTATCGAAAAGAATGCATGATAAAATGTCCTTTCTTGTAGGAAACACTCTTTTCACAACGACTAAGTGTTTGGGTGAACTAAGATAAATTGTAAACGGACTTTTCCGAGGCAGGGTTACATGGCTAGAAATTAGGATAAAAGTTTTAATGTCAAAAATACATTTTGGAAAAAGTAATCTAACCTGTTTATATATAAACAGGCACGCGTCCCACCTCAAAACATCATTGCACACATAGGTTAATATCCAAATGACACACACACAATCATATAGACACAATTTATACTTTCAACTTAGACATGGGAAATAGACAATAGAGTCTATATAGACTAATCCTGAAATGAAAGAACTTCGTCTTAAAATGCCAACAAAATGATGTTGTGGGCCAAATAGAAAAGACATTCAAATTTGCACCCTGCCTTTTTATACAAGCCCTGGCAAAGGGCTGGGTGCTGTCCAAGAGAACGCATTATAAATGGCTCACTGAGAAAACCTGAAATGATAAAAACCAAACACCTGGTACAATGGAGAATGGGAGAAGTTCATTTCAAAGCCTTCGAAATCATGGCCCATGTTAGTAAGGTGACGATAACCATTCTAAATCTGAACTGTGTTAATGTGGAATTAGCATCTGAAATTTTAAAGATTATTTTTGGGGGAATATTAATAACAAGCAGATCCATAAATTGGTATGTAGCAGGCCCTTCTCGAGGTAGCTTCCTTGGCTAGATACCCCTTAACTTTTGAAAATACTTTAGAAAATAGGACCCCAAGCCCATATCTGATCTCACCATCTTTTTCCTCCTGAAATCCAGTCATTGCTCGTCCTATTTGCCAGACTCAGTGTGGACAATAAATATCTTTAATTATGAGTTTGTTTTTAAGTTTCTTCCTTTTTAATCTTTAAAACTGGTACTACTAAAAAACAAGTGTATCCTTCTCCCCAGATGTGAAGGCCAGCAGTGCTGTCTCTGTTTTCAGAAGGTGAGGATGACATCTTCTTCTTTGTAGTGAGCATCACAAGGCTCCTACTTGGGAAACTACATCCATTATTCCTAAACCCAGACACTTTAGACACTTTGGGAATGAGACAAATGCTACAAATAATTGTCAGAACATGGGGCATAAACTAGAAATGCCTTGGGCAAACTGGGGCACAGAACCCCTGTAGACCTTCTAACCCAAAGACACTGTCTCTGATAGCAAAATGGTCCTGTGTTTGCTTCTGGGTCCAGCATTTGATATCTCTGGGTCTGATGCTAAGAAGAAAAATCTTCCCTCTCGTGATAATACCAAGATTAATTCAACACTGTCTTTAGTATTTCCAGTTGTTACAAGGAAAGTTTTGTTGTTACAAAGAAAGGGTTTGTCAGCCAACTGCTGGGGGTGCTGCCAGCAGACAGCCTCATCCTCAGATTAGTTCCTTTAGAGTGAAGAGTCACACTGCCATGAACTCTTTACTGAACACATGTCATTCCTAGCATGAAGCTCTTGAGTAACTGTACAAGCAAAAACATAGAGTCCTGAACAGGCAAAGTGGGCACAACGGACAACAAATAAAAGCACCAAAAGCCTAGGTCAATCAAGTCCCTGATAAACCATGAATCTTTGGAGTAGGTGGGCCTTCTGTCTATCTGTTACTTTCATTAGTTAATAAAGAAACTGCCTTGGCTTTTTGATAGGGCAGAATTCAGATAGGTGGAGTAGACCGAACAGAATGCTGGGAGAAAGAAAGCGGAATCAGGCAGACGTCATGATTTCCCCTTCCCGAGACGGACGCTGCCTAGACTCATGCCGGTAAGCCACAACCTTGTGATGGCGTACAGATTATTAGATATGGGTTAGTCAAGATGTGAGAGTTAGCCAATAAGAGGCTAGAACTAATGCACCAGGCAGTGTTTAAATGAATACAGTTTCCATGTAATTATTTCGGGTGTAAACTAGCCAGGGAGCCGGGACGCAGCCCGCCACTCCTTTTGCAGCGAATCATGTTTTGGTTGTAAAGATGGCACAACAGCAAAGGTGCTTTGCTGAGCCAGATTCCTTAGATCCCATTGCGCAAGGAGAGAACCAACCCCAGAAAAATGTTTCCTGACTTTCACATGTGGCATGCACACAATCACACACAAATAAGTAAACAAATACAATCAAAATGTATTTGGATCGAAAAATCAAGTCAGCTAAGTTCCTATATTCTCATCCGGCTGTCCAGCTTTCCATGTAATACCCTCCTAAACATAAGGCATTCAAAACCAGCCTTGGCTGCTTGGTGAGCTCAAGTCCAGCTTGGTTACATGAGACACTCCCTCAAACAAACAAACCAAAAAAAAAAAGTTGATAAATGTGATTAGAGCAGTATCAGCAGTGATTTCATGTTCACAGAAATGACCCAGAAATAAAATAAGGATTTCCTGAAAGGGCAGAGCAGAGGAAGATGAGCGGGCTTTCACATTGCAAGCTTTTTCTAACCATTGCTTGTTGTCTTATTAGAAGCCAGAGAGCTGGCTCCATAGCTGATCACATTCAGCTCTTGTGGAAGACTGGAATTAGATTCTCAGCACTCAAATCTGGCAGTTCATAATCATCTATAACTCCAGCTCCTGGGGAATCCAGTATTTCTGTCCTCCTCTGGCCCCTGCCCTCACGTGTGGGTACTCACTCACACAGTTGCACATGAACGCCCCCACAAGCTTTAAAATCGAAAATATATACATTTTTAAAGACATGAATTTTGGGTTTGGGTATGGTTCAGTGGTAGAACGCTTATCTAGGATATAGGTTCAATCCCAAGCACTGAAAAAAAAATGATTAACGTTACATAAGCAGTATCTTTTAAAAATCATTTTATGTGTCTGAGTGTTTTGTTTCTGTGTATATACACAGAATGCCCTATGCATGCCTTGTACCCTTGGGTGTCAAAAGCGTGTCAGTTCCTCTAGGGCTGCAGTTACAGATGGCTGTGAGCTGCCAAGTTGGTTCTGGAAATTGAACCTGGGTCCTCTACAAGAGCAATAAGTAGTCTAAACTACTAAGGCAATAATTCATTTCCCAGTAGTTAACTATTTTTTAACAGTACAGCCAATGTAAAACCTGAAACTTCTTCTTACATTAAAATCCATAGGTCTGTCTTACATGTGACAGAAGGTAATCTCAGCAAATTCCAGATATTTCCCCTCAGAAGGGTCATCTTTATGATACACTAGTGCCAGAATTTCTCTGAGTTTTCAATAAGCTTTATGGGGTAGTTGAACCTTTGTGTAATTTACACATAGATAGACTTATTTCCTTTTTATGGTACCTAATTCCATTGCCTTTAAAAAAATAATAGTAGTCAATCTTTTATTTATTTGATATATTTCATGTTCAAAGTCAAGAGGCAACCTTCAATTATAACATCACTCTTGTGGGAATTTGCAGTCCACTTTGTGATGATTTGCTTGACTGAAGGGTTTACAGGAAATGCATTTTAGCAAGAGTCAAGAGCTGCTGAGAGCAGCCGGAAGGCAGTACCCGGCAGCAGCAGGAGCCAGCAATTCAAAATCAAAGGGTCAAAGGTCATATTTTCCCAGAGCAATAAGAGGGCTTTAAAAGGCAGAGGCATAGAAACTGCTTCACTGTAGAGCCGTCAGCTCCTGTATTTAATAAAATGTTTATTAGGTCAATATACATTATTAAAGGGAAAAGCTGACTTGGCATACGTCTAATATTTGATATTGTCCTAGAAGAAAATCTTGCTCTTTTTTATAACCTGTGCCTTCAAAAGATTATAATTCTTTCTAGAACGTTTCCCAGAGATGGAGCAACATCTGTGAGAGGGCCCGTCAGCCCACAAAGTGATCTTCGGCATATATAGCAACATTGCATTGTTCTGTCTCTGTCAGCATCCACGTTCCCTATGAGGTAGAAGAGCAGAGAGGTCCTTTTCGCTTAACGGCAAGGCTCGATCGTTTCGTTGGTTTCTGTCAATTACTGCTCTGTTCAATCAACAAGAAGAGGTGAACACAAAGTGTTTCTCCGCCTGGTATTAAGCTCTACTGAGAAGCGGCAACAGTGTTGGGAAGCCTTGGGCCATAGGTTCTCCCTGAGTGGCTCCACAGCGCGCGCCTTCTGTGTTGAAGCGTTCCCTGCTTCTGCTCCAACCTTAACCACCTGCCTCACCAGCTTCCTGGAGATCCACGTTCCAGCCACTCCCTTTTCTACTACCAACAATGTTCTAGCAAATGTTTTGTGCTGGGAGTGGACCTGCCTGCTCGTTTAATTCGTCCTTCTAGTGGTTGATCCCCCTCCCTTATTCACTCAGAAGCTATTTCAATTTCCAAACACAATTCAGTGTTCTGTTATTTGTAATACCCAGTACTTTGTGGGAGCCCACAGACGTGGACTCATTTCACCTTGACCAAAGGTCAGAGAGTTCAGGCTAATTCTTTCTCCTTCAAGCTTAGGGTGGGAGGTTAGACCCAGGGTGTGGTTACTAACAGGCAGTTTTGACCTAGGGTGTGGTTACTTCATGCTTTGGGTATTGAGGTGATTACTTTGTTTGTTCCTTGTGTGGTCGTCCCCTCCTCTTTGGATGGGGGTATATTATAGAAAGCCTATGAGAAACACGGGCGATTCAGTATTCATTGGGTTGCCCTCCTGACTCTACCGTGTCTCCTCTTTTCTTTTGTATCTCTGTCTTTTCCACCTGCCATTTCTTAATCCTAATGCTTCCCTCCAAGCACAGATGAATAAGCCTGACAAACCTGGCTGATGTCGCCCAAACGTAGGAAACAGCATACTTGAAGTTTCTGCTTTATTTTGAAGCACTGCTCCCTGCTTTATTGCTCCTTGGATTTATCAATCACTTCCTTGGGCTGACTTTGAGAAATATGCCCATGCTCCAGGGCCTGGGGGCTCAGCACTCACAGATAAAGCCACATCAAGCAATTGAAAAGGTGACCAGGCGCTGTGATGGTGTTGTGAGGCAGTGTTGCGTGGCGGCAGAGACAGCAAGCCTGGACAACACCCTGCCAGAGCAAGCGGCAAGGGAGCCTGGGCTCTAGGAAAGGAAGTGCTGAGAAGATTCCCTGGCTCCAGCAAATCTGGCCATCTGCCCATTTGGCCTATTATCAGGCCTATCTATAGAGTATGTTGACTACCTTTGGGTTTATGGCCAGATGAAAATAACATATTACAAAGGAACCTGATCATATTTAAGGTGAGGACCAGCTAACCTGACCAACTTTCATCTGTGAGAAAGTTGACTATGCCCCCTCACACCTTTCAGCGCCTCTAAGCCCGAGTTCCTGCTTACATTGAAGCAAAACCCGTTCTGACATAACACCCATTTTTCACTATACACCTCTGGCCTAGGGAACAGCCCAGGGGAACTCCATTCCCTAAATTTCCTTTATTATTGTCAAAATATGATAAGAAGGAGGAAATGGTAAACAGAGACAGCGGACCAAGTGGGGACGGCAGATGGAAGTCAACACTGGGGAGAAGAGGGTCTAATAACACCAAAGTTGTCTGATAAAGCCTCAGGGAATCATATTATTTTATATTTACCTAAAATTATATACAATACTTGGAAGTATATGTGTGTGTATATGTTTTACAGTAAATAAGTTCTGCCACTTGTGCTGACAGTGCTCCTACACAAGAACCACACCCTACCAAAAACCCCAGTAGAGGTATGAGAAACTTCCTTCCAAGTTGTTAGTCAGGGCAGTCCTAGTGACTCCTAAAACAACATAAGCTATTACCATTGCCCTTGGTTGACTCTCAGAAATTGAAGGTAAGTCTCTATTGCTGAAAACATCACACTCAAGACCCAGGACGTAGAGGGTTTGCTTGGGATCTAACCTGAAAGCTTTCCCCTGTGGTATAGCTTCTATAGTACCAGAAATTGCTACCTAAGCTGCCAAGGGTGCTGCGTTACAGCTGAAGCCACACACACACAAAAGTAGACACAGTGGGTTGTAGTTATATATTTGTGCATATGTATAAAGTGTAACACTAACATTAAAGAAAAAGAGGCTATCAATTTGAGAAGGAGAGGAAACATGAAAGAAGCTAGAAGGAGGAAAGGGATAAATAACAAAAATATATTTTAATTAAAAATGTATTGCAAAGGGCAAAGTAAAATGAAAGTGTGTTATAGTAAAAAGAGGAAGAAATGCAAAAGTTATAAAAACATATATGAATTAAAGTAATTTCAGATCTGTCTTATGGGTTCTTAGAGATGATAGAGATTGGGTAGGTGATGGTGTATGGTGTGGGAAAACTCCACAGATTTGTCATGGAATTGTTGCTTAACTAAACTCCTTTACTTCCTACACCAAAGTTCTTTGTAAAAGGTTATTCATAGGCAAGCATTTGATTAAAGCATAAGACACAAAAACAAGATTTAGCAATTTGAGCTGGGAAGTGGTGATGCACGCCTTTAATCCCAGCACTCGGGAGGCAAAGGCAGGTGTATCTCTATGAGTTTGAGGCCAGCCTGGTCTACAAGAGCCAGTTCCAGGACAGGCTCTTAAGCTACAGTGAAACTCTGTCTTGAAAAACAAATGAACAAACAAAAAAAGATTCAGTAATTTGTGCTTTTGTCCTAAATAATTGATGTCTGAAAGATAATTAGTTTTATTTTCATAAAAGTAATTTTACATTTAAAAACAAATGATCCTTCAAAACAGTGTCTAACTAAGCCTTTGTTCCTTCTTACCTTTTTCAATCCATTAATTCTCTCCACATTGCCTTTTTTAATTCACTGATTGCTGGGTGACGATTTTCTTTAAACTATTTTCACCTTGCTGCTTTTCTAGTACCCACAGAACTCTCTATTGATTTTCATTTACAGTGTATCTGGGTCTAGCCTACAGCTGCCCACTTAAATCTCCCTGCTTCTTCCCTCTGCTCTAATAACTTGTTAGCAGAAACGATTCTTCCATCTATAGCATTTCTTTCCAAGGGGGAAAAATCTATTACATTCTACGTCAGGATTTTCTCTGTCCCTTTGCTTTTCACACTTCTGGGGTAGAGATGATTTATCTGGTGACTAAATTGGAGGAGTCTACACTGAGCATGCTCACATCAGTGTCCCGTCCTTGCTCTTGTCTTCCTTTCTCTACTGCATTGAGCTTCCCACTGAGATCAGATGAAGCATAATCTCCAACCATAATAGGGTGGTGTTTGGGACACCATCTGTCTCTCATCTTGCACAGAATGTGGTTGCAAAACTGGGGAGCTGTTTATTGGGTACTCTGAAGGATGCAATTCCCCTATTCCTCTACTCGGAGGATTCTGAAAACCACTGCTGCCATTATACCCCAAAGCATCCGCACACATTCCTTTTGTGCCACTATGAATTGCAGATATCAAAGTAAGCATCAGAAGTTTAAGCTGCTTGTCTTAAACTACCTGTTAGTAACAGACTTTAGACTGTATTTTTTAAGTCTTTAAATATTACTAAATCACACTTTATCTCCAATTAAACTAATCATTAAAGGGTTTTCTTGATGAGAAACAAAATTCAAAACTCTCATCATAGATTCTAAAATTATCAATTGTATGTTTTTCTATAAAATTTATATACTCTTATTGTTACTGAAAACTATAATTTTAAAAAAAAATCTAACCTTGGACTTGAGAAATGGTTCAGTTTATAAAATGTTAGCCTGTAAACATGAAAACCTGGATTCCATTCCTAGAAGCCAAATTTAAAAAAGTCTGCGTGGAATGGTACGCATTGCCTGTAATCCCAGCATTGGGAAGACAGAGAAAGGGGGATCTCTGGGCTCACCAGCCTAGCCTACTTGAATTGAAAGCCAATACGGAGTACAGGCTAGAAGAGTCTGAAGCAGTGGATGGCCACAAGAAAGCAGTGTTTTCCAGATCTGGCAACACACATGTGGACACGGTCATGTGACAGCAGCCACAAGACCAGTGTGAGCTCAAGCCAGATAAAAGCCAGGCACAGAGAAGGGGTGGACATGAAGTCCCACTCTATTTGAGAACTGCTTGTGACTGAGCTGCAGGGAAGGGAGAGTCATTTCCTTCAGGGACTGGTCCCAGCATGGTTGACTGGAATGCTACACATCCAAGTGAGTAAGCAGCACAAATTGGGCTTGATTGTTTTTTAAGGAAAAAAATGAAAGTACACAAGTTAGGTGGGTATGGAGGGGGGTATATCTGAGAGAAGTCTGGGTAGGGGAGTAAAAATGATCTAAATGCATTGTACAAAATTCCCCAAAACAGAACTGGATGGCACCCGAGGAACAGTACCCATGGTTATCACCTGGCCTCCACAAACAGCACACACTTGGATGCACTCTCACACACGTATGCACAATCACAGGAAAAGAGCCTAAACTCTAATTAACTCATTTGTTTTATAAAAAGTGATCTCCTAGCCTAGCACTGCGGCAGTTTTGTTACTAGTGTGTTTGATTGGTTTGGATTGGATTGGATTTTGGAAACTGGGTCTCACTGTCTCATCCTGACTGGCCTGTATTCAGGGCTCCTCCTGCTTTGGCAGTTTTCATTCCTCGAAAAGAACTATAGTAGAATCAGAGTTCCTCAGAGAGACAGAATCGATGCTAAGGGGTTGTCTCATGTGATTATAAAGGTGATATGTAGTCAGTAACCTGGAGATGGAATCTGTAGTTCCAGTCTATGCAGGGGTCAGGAGAGCCAACAGCATCCGTACAATCTACAAAGCAGCATCCCCAAGCGATCAAGCAGATGCCAGTCCTTATTCACAAGAGACACCAGCTGTAGAGGGAATGACGTGCTCATAAGTGTGTGTGTGGGGGGGGTATTGTGCATGACCCAGTCTACATATTCAAGTTAGTCTCATCCAGAAATATCATCACAGACACATCCATAATAATGCTTGGCCAAAATATATCTAGCAACTCAGCTCATGCCCTAGTCAAATTGACTCATAAAATTAACTATCACAAGCCCACCTCTTGTCAACTTGGTATAAATACAAATATGTTTAAGTCATACTGATCTCCAAAGAAAGACCCCAGCTCAATAAAACATGATACAACTATCCTAAATACAACTGGCATGTGCTCCGCCCTTCTTTAGAAAAGAATCTGAAGTCATGGAACACTGTCTACTGTTCTCAGAGCTTGGATATTTTGATGTGTGTTGGGTTGTTTTTAATAATACTTTTGTTCTCTGAAAGTTCCAGACATCTACACCCTGTTTGTGGCTATACCCTTCCACCACTGCCTCTCTCCCACACCTCTCAGTCCCCACCACCTCTCACAACAACTTTATGTTCTCTTTTTTACTGTTATTTTTAATGTAGTTTTAATTGAAATAAAATTGCATCACTAGTCTTTTTCTCCGTCAAGCCTCTTCCATGTGCCCTCCCTCCAACACCTCCATGGCCCCGATTCTCAAATTGATAGTCTTATTTTCTTTGATTATTATTGTTGCATATATATGCACAAATATATAAATGCAGCCTGCTGAGTGTTTTTGTTGTTGCATATGTATGGTTTCAGGGTACTGGACAACCACCTCATCTCCACGCAGTCACTAGCTGCCTTCTGTTCTTTGTCTAGAGAGAGGACCCGGAGAAATTTTCCCACTTCTGAGTTAGCATATCTATTGATATGTTCACTTCTTTTGTTTTTGTTTCTGATTTGTTTTGTTTTGTTTTGTTTTTCAAGACAGGGTTTCTCTGTAGCTTTGGTGAACTTGCTCTGTAGACCAGGCTGGTCTCTGCCTCATGAGTGCTGGGATTAAAGGCGTGAACCATCACCACCCAGCACGATATTCTCACTTTTTAGGTCTCCTTAACCTAAAGGCCAGGAACTCAATCCCTTAACACAGCCACATACCTATGCATACAAAATTGATATGCCTGTTAACTCTGCCCCAAATTAAGGAGATATAATTATTTATATTTATTTTCTGAAGTTCTAGTAGAGGGTTGTCATAAACAAAAATGTTTGTTGAAACTACTTGAGGACATCATTTCAGGTATGGTATTCCTGTCCTCTTAAATTGAGACAAGGGACCAGCCTTTATCTCTGCAGCTCGTGGTAAGGGCACTGGGGGCAATTTGGAAATTGCATTTGCTGATTGACCCTAGAGTTCAGGTCCGGCTGAGCACATAAACAGGACCCTAAAAGAGAACCTTACCAAATTAACACTGAAAACTGACAGTGACTGGGGGTGGTCATCCTCCCCTTCACCCTTTTTAGGGCTTGAAATTTGCCCTATACCTTGGGACTAGACCCTTAGAAATCATGTTTGGGAGACACCCTCCTATTTTGCCCAACTTAAAAATTGAGCTTATTGCTGCATTTGATGATGTTAACCTGGTTGTTTGTCTGAAGGCTGTAGCTCTCGTGCATAAGGACATATGGTCTCGCCTGAGGGTCATTTATGAGACAACTCCACACCACTCGAGTTTCGGCCATGAAAATGGGTCTTCACAAAGAGACATTGGAGGGAGACCCTTGAGCCACGGTGGAAAGGGCCCGTATACCGTGATCCTGACAGCTCCAACAGCGCTAAAGATAGCCGGCATCATCACCTGGATTCATTACACCAACGGCAGGCCGACAGATCCAGAGGTAGAGGACCCCACAGAATCATCCCAGAAAAAAAAAGGCCCCCCAGGCTGGAGAGTCGAATGTCAGGATAACCATCTCAGGCTCAAACTTAGCCGTCACCCTCCACCATGAAGGTCCTAGGCTTGCTGGCATTGCCCATCCTCCGGCACCCTACGTTTCCTGCTAATCCACACCAACCTGCAGAACTCACTTGGACTGTCAGCGACACATCCTCTGGAGAAACCCTCAAACAAGAATCAGCTAATGCTCTTCCTAGGACCTGGTACCCTCCTCTAGAATCTGAGGTGCAGGATTTATTTCTGGCAAACCAAGACAGGCACCAGCTGAGAGAGAGCAATTTTTATGACTGCATGGGACGTAAGACTGAAAAATCCTGGCGCTGGCAATGTGAGGGAGCCGAATCTTCTGTGCATCTTGGAAATGAGTACTGGACCTATCTGGGGGACACCACCGGTAAGAGATGATCTGATCACTATCCAATGAGGTATACGTGACGTGGGTTGTGGGTCCTATGAAGGTAGAAATGCAACCCTCCCAGGATAGAATTTACTGATCAAGGAAAATGAACTCTGAGGAATGAACTACTGGGAAAACCTGGGGCATTCAAATCTATGATGACCCTGGGCCTTATCTTGGGCTGGTCTCAGGGTCACTCTTCACTGTTAGATTAGAGGTTCAAACAAACCCCCAGAGGCAATAGAACATAATCCAGTCTTGGTACCTCAGGAGGCTCCAGCACCAGACCCCCAGGAGAGGGCCAGAAGTCAATTCCACTTGGGAACCACCCCTCAAAGGCCAAGATTCTTCATGCAGTTAACACCCTTTATGGGACTTGGTTTCTAAAATCTTCCAGGTGATAAATGCCTTTAAACCCGATTTAATTGAAAAGTGCTGGCTTTGTCTAAATGCACAACCCCCTTTCTATGTGGATATTGCAATAGCTGGTAATTACACCCCAGTCTCTCCAAAATCTTGCCCTTGGGGAAAACAAGGAAAAATTACAGCAGGTGACAAGTATGGGGACCTGTATGGTACCCCCTGGAAACTAAGCCCCAGCAGGTCTATGTAATCAGACCATCACCATACAAAATAACACCTCTATTCGGTGCTGCTGGCTTGCACTTGGGACTCACTCCCTGCATCCATGGAACAGTCCTTAACACAGGACAAGGTTTTTGTGTGATGGTCCCATTGCTCCCCAACATGAAATACTATACAGAGGCCCAAATAGAACTGACCTTATGCCCTTTCCTGCCAGGGAAAAACTGGCTATAGGGGCAACAGCTGTCTTGCTCTCTTCCTTGATAGGACTGGGCATAGCTGGAGCAATGAGGGTGGGCACCTCAGGCTTAATCCTCCAAAATAAAAACTACCAGGCATTACAGTCAGCCATTAATTTGGATCTCAAAAACATAGAACAGTCTATACTCAAGTTAGAGACCTCTTTAGATTCCCTGACTGAGACTGCCTTACAGAATCAAAGAGGCATGCAACAAGGGGGCCATTGTGCCTTGGGGGAAGAATGCTGTTTCTAAGTCAATCACTCCAGTGTAATTAGAGATTTAATGTCTTATTAAGAAACCGAATTAATGGTAGAGAACAGAATGTTTGTGCAGAAGCTGGATGGTATGAAAGCTTGCTCACCTGGTCTCCTTGGTTAATACGGTCAGTTCTAGCAGGCCCCGATTGCTCCTGCTCCTAATACTTACTCTTGGTCCCAGCCTCAACAGACTGATGGTTTTTGTTAGAGAATGGGTCAATACTGCTCAACTGATGGTACTGAGGTCCCAGTATCACCCCCTCAAGACCCTGGACAGACAGAACCCATGATTGGGTTCTGTCATCGGTACTGATGAAGGGAAAAATGTAGGGCCCAGGGTAGCTTGCTCAGGGCAGCCTGGTACACACCCGTCAAGATGGTAGGCCTGAGTCTCAGTTTGCCCTAGGCAATACTAGCCCCGAGCTCCCTCCTGTTCCCATTTCACCCTGGGACCTTTTCCTTGCCTTCTCAGCATTAACAGCTGGATACAAACTTGTTCCATTTTTACCTGCAGAATGAAGTTTATCTAATCAGATACACCTAGGCAGACGTCATACTTCAGAGATCTGCATAATGCAGCATTTAAAATAATGATTTAAAAGCTTATTATATTAGACAGAGACTCCGAGATCCTAGCAGTGACCCAAGGTCTCCAAAGAAGATTATGGACACCGTGATGTTACCACCTGGATTATGATGATGCTGACCACTGGGCAAGATGCCCCAGTACAACACCTGCTGCCAGGACCTGGTCCAGCCTGTGAACAAACAGCAGACATTGAAGAATTGATTGCATCACTTTTGCCTTGACAAAATAAGATCAGTCTTTTCCATGTCCCTCTTCCACAGGAAAAAATTCACCTTGTGGGCGTGGCTATGACCATAAGGCTGCTGTTCTGATACTTCTGCCTCTAATGCTATAGAGACCTGGGTATGGCTAACTGTATATGAACTCTGGTCCCTGTCATTTTTAATAGATTGGAAGCTACTTGATCTGTACTCAGGTATACTTTATTTATCGTTCTGGGATCTTTGATAACATTGATGGTTATGCCAGTCCTAACTTTGTTAGCTTAGCTTAGCAGCAGCAGGTGTTATGTGCAGATCATGGAGTCCCCCCAAACCAGCTAGAAGACCGAGTCCTGTACGTAAAAACAAAGAGCCTTTATTCTCACACAAGTCTGCAAACTCGGACCCTCTGTGTGTCCAATGTACTGGAGTGGTCAGAGAGCCCTGAGCTCAGCTGGGGTTGAGTTTTGTAACAGCAAAAATGGAGTGAGGGATTTCTAAGGTTCAGGACCCCTGATTGGCTGACATTTGTCTAGGAGTGATGGGTGTGTGCTGACAGATGATTCTACCTGGGTAGTCTCAGTTAGTGGTCTTTGTTTGGTCAAAAGTAAGACCCCAGCCCTCTAACACCCCTATATCCAAAGAGTCTGGAGTGTAATATTGCGCTGGAAGCGTCACTCCAGCCCCTGACCTGGGTGTTGCCTTGATCCGGACTCCAACCCCCAGCCTGCCAAGTGCTGACCCCTTCCCAGGGAGGGTCAGAACCACCCCCACCGGCTATTTAGGCTCACACCAGGAAAAGGAACACGTGGTCTCCGGGGTTTGCATGGGTTCCTCTCCCCGCCATGCTGTCCCAATCTACCCAGGATCGCAGCATTGATTAAACATGGGCATTTTTGAGTCGGTTTAGTCTAATTGGAGTTATTTTGCATTGGCAGAGAGGCTCTTCTTAACATTATTTCTAACAGTCTTTCTTGGAACCAGGGTAAACTACTGAGTCTAGGGCCCCTATTGAGCTTGTTATGTC
Source organism: Myodes glareolus (assembly GCF_982192425.1). Classification (NCBI taxonomy): domain Eukaryota; kingdom Metazoa; phylum Chordata; class Mammalia; order Rodentia; family Cricetidae; genus Myodes; species Myodes glareolus. Next base: position 6,120,358 of record NC_142026.1, on the reverse strand, counting down.
TGGGTCCCACACAGGCATTCAGATCCTTGCTCAAGACTATGGACAACTTGTTAGTTCATTTCATATATACAGAAATCAAGCCTTGCTTTTTCTAAAGCTACTAAGTCTCTTGATTAAAAAGCTGTTTTAAAATATAAAAGCTCATACGTTTTAAGGGTCTAAAAATGATTTAAGGTATAAATACAGGTTAAGATATGAATTTTTTTCTGATTTCTTTCCCCCTACTATGGTATGGTTCTGAAAAGCTGACAGAGCAATGACTACTTACTGTTTGGGTCACAAGCTCAAGATTTTAGATTTATTCTGGTTGCCATCTAAATATGAACTTAAAAGTGTTTCTCACCAGGTCAAAGATATCTGTCTATTCCATACCTGGCTCTCTGGACAACAGAAAAATACAGATGCTTCTAATCAAAATCTGTAGTTTTTGCTAGGGCTCTATCCCTGCTGTTTTACAGATACCTGTTATCTGCTTTCTTTCTACAATGTGGATTTCAACACAGGCCTGAAAGTTTCAATTGTATTATTTTACTTTAAGTGCATAAATTTTAACTTCTATTCCTACTTTAAACTTATCTCAATAGGTTTCCACTTTTTTGGCAGATATATCTAAGCAGGCTCTCTACACCCTGCTCCAAATGACTGCGAACCTTGGACTTGCTGAAAGCTGAAGTGAACTAGTCTAGCTGTTGTGAATGTTCCTAGTCTCTAGAAGAGACTCTAGAAGAGTCTGTGAACCAGATATTTATGATGAATGCCCCATTGCCTGAATTCTCTAGCCTTTCAGCCTTCTTGGGTCCTGAACACAACACCCCAATGTCAGCTCGAAGTAGTTACAGAAGAGAACATGTGTTCCCATACTCCCTGCCCAGAAATAGATTGAAAAGATGAGACAAGGGGAAGCTCCCTGGCATGGGGGACACAAAAGGCTGCCGATAATGCCCATTGGAATACCAAAAAAAGTAGGCCCAGAGTTGTCAATTAATGGATTTATTAAATAAAATGGTTCTTAGGTCCCAATAATATCTCCTTAAATCCATGGGCAAGCAGGACCCATGATCAGATCCTGTTATTGGTACTTGTGAAGGGGGAAATGCAGGGCCCAGCCATGACAAGCTCAATAGAGGCCGGAGTCTCAGTAGTTTACCCTAAGACAATGCCTGGTTCCAAGAAAGACCATTAACTGAGAGCACCCAGGCATCACCCAGGAACAGATCATCCAAAGGAAATTCCTAACATTCCAACCATTGTAGATAGGATCACCTGCCAGCACAGCCATTCAGGGGTCCTGAACCCTAGAAATCCCTAACCCCCACTTTTGCTACTACAAAAACCCAACTGTTATCATTTATAAAGATATGGTGGTGGGGGACTGGTGGCAGCAGGTTATCCGAGACCTCAGTGGGTCCCCTGGTGGGTAGCCTGAGGCCTTTGTGGGAGACACACAGACAGATACTCCATGCAGAGAGAACTAGGATATAGAGTTTATTTAGTGGGTTAGGAAGGGGGAAGGGAAGGGGAGAAGTGGGGGAAGGAGAGGAGGGAGAAGGGAGAGGCAAAAGTTACCTCTCCAGAAGAAGGGAGAGAGAGAGAGAGAGAGAGAGAGAAAACTGGAAAGGAGGTGGAACTGTGAAAGAGGGAGGTTGGGAGTGAGTGTGACTTGTCTCTTAAAGAGACAGGGTACCCAGGTGACAGACTAGGCCAGCATATTACAACATTCCCATCTTTTTCTTATAATAAAAAGGTGAGGAGTTAGGCACAGCAGGTTGAAAGAATTGGGATAGTGGATTCTCAAGACTGCATCCTCTCATTTGTGGGCATTGAAGTCCTTCTTGGGGGGCCTGGGATAGGTGGATGCTGGTCACATCCTGCAGCATCTGGTCACTTTTTTCCTATCCAGGATTTGTGGTGTGGAATTGTCTGGTGTCTCTTGGACCTGGCAAAGTGTTGGTAGAGCAGAGGACAAAGTTAAGCTTAAGTAGAAAAATTTTCAGAACCAGGGAATTGAAAGGGGTGTACCTCACCTGTTTAAGGTGGACCCCTCAAATTGACTCCTTGGAACTCACAGAATTCTTTGAGTTTATGAAAACATAAGTTTTAGACACATACGTTGTATAAAAGCAGCATATTTACGTCAGAATGGCTGTGACAGATGTTTTTGCACAATGAAAAGTATCTTTAAGACTATGAAAGGCAGCGTGAGATTTAATAACTTGTATTTGTCCTCACACCTTAATAACTTGCAGGTATACATTTTAATAACTTGCATTTGTATATCTTAAAACACCTTTTATTTAGAACATATTAAGAAGTTATATAAAAATTTGTTTGGCAAGGTTGTCCATTTAAACTAACAAAATCTCTCAGCTGTCAAACTGCATCAGAGATCTTTGGGAAGGACAAAATTTTACTTGAGGAGTTATTGTTTAAGAAATGACTCGGTTTAGGAATTTTCTCGGTTGTCTACCTAGAGCCTCTCCTCAGGGTCCTCCATGGTCATTGAGGGTCATATTTATGTTTTGCTATTTAGCGCAGGGCCTTCCAGGTTTTAGAAGATCCTGTGGACTAGAAAATCTGTTGGAAAGCAAACCTAACTCAACTGAGCAGCTAGGCAGTCAATTCCATGTGGGAATTGCAGCCCCGAGTTACATTTCTCTGCCCCCATTTGAGGTGCTTATGTGCAAAGAAAACATAACTTCCCTCTGCTTCTGGAGTTGGGTAAGGAAGTTTGAGTGCACATGATCATTCCTTGATCACTGCTGGGGTCAGGTAACAGTCCCTGCTTGGGTCAGGTGACAGTCCCTACTGGGGTCAGGTGACAGTCCCTTCGCAGCCCCCTCCTCATTTGGTGTCGTGGTATAAAAGCTAGCCCCAGCAGAACAATAAAGAAGCTGTTCCACCTCAACCTCGTGCTCTGTGGATTCATTCAACCTGGACACTCTCCGCCGAGACTCGTGGTTCCAACCCGCGCAGGCACAGCAACTGGAGGTCTCCGAGATCAGAAAGTGAGGTAAAGTAGACCAGGTCATCCTGTAGCCGGCCAAGATGCATTGGGGATTAAGAGCTAATTGAGAGATAAGAGATAATTAAGATAATTAAGAGATAATTAAGATAATTAAGAGATAAGAGATAATTAAGCGATGGGAAATATCCCGGGTAAATCAGAGTTAAAGTTTCAGTTAAAGAGGTTGTTGAAAGAGAAGGGAACAGCTGTAAAAACTAAAACTTTAGAAGATTTTCTTAAAACTATAGAAACGTGGAGTCCCTGGTTCATCACCAGTGGAGCCCTCAATATTTCTGAATGGGAACAGGTTCGCGGGGATCTTCAAAAAATTTTGAGAAAGCAGGGGCCTGAAGTCCTGCCAATTGCCATGTTCTCCCTTTGGAGACTGATCAGGGATGCTTTGCTTACAGAGAAAGTCTGGGTTAAGCAGGCTTTGGAAGCAACAAAAGAGGTGTTATCTGAGATTCAAGACAGTGAGGCAAAGGCTTCTCTTTGTTCTGATATGGCCTCCGATACAGGGGGCCAAACTGCTCACAGGTAAGGTAGAGGAGAGGAAGACCGGGAAGAAAAAATCTCCAGACAGGGAGGAGGGAAATGAGTCACGGGACAGAGTTTCCTCTCAGAATTTAGGGGCTCATCCCAAGCTCACAATTTTCACCTACTGGCGTTTTTTGGCAAGGGGGACCCATTTATTGGTTACATTTACCCACTTCCCCTAAGAAGGTAGTGACCCCATATTATGAAATGGTGCTACAGCTCCTATGGAAGACATATGATTTTAGTTTACAAGGTTTTGGCAGGATCCCAAATAAATTTCTAATCCCTTATCAAAAAGAGGAAATAACAAGGCTACAGAGGGTTCAAGATGGATGGACCTTATTCATCGCAACCACTGGAGCCATTTTTGATAACTATTATACTGATTCCCGTTTAATTTCATTTTTTAAGAATCATCCTGGGGGCTGAAGAGATGGCTCAGTGGTTAAGAGCATTGACTGCTCTTCCAGAGGTCCTGAGTTCAATTCCCAGCAACCACATGGTGGCTCACAATCACCCATAATGAGATCAGGCATACATGCAGGCAGAATGCTGTATATATAATAAATAAATCAATCTTTAAAAAAAAGAATCATCCTGTTATCTTTCCAAGAATTATTAAAACTTCCCCCCTTAAGGGAGTGCACTCAGTGTTTACTGATGGTTCTTCCAAGGGCTGTGCAGTGGTGGTCTCTGGTTCAATTAAAGAAAAGCAGCCCCTAGGTCCAATTTCTGCCCAAGCTGCAGAACTCATGGCCTGCCTGATGGCCTTTTCTCTTTTCAAGGATCAACCCTTCAATTTGTATACTGATAGTGTATATGTGGCAAGGATTCTTGGGCCATTGGAAACCTTACCATACATATTACCTACCTCTCAGGTTTTCCACCTTTTAGTTCAGCTACAACGTCTTATATGCCAAAGAATGTTTCCTGTCTTTGCTGGCCACATTCGGGCCCATACTGATCTGCCAGGGCCCTTGGCAGAGGGAAATAAGCTTACAGATTTCCTCACCCGCCCAATGGCATTGTTCCTTTCTGAGGAACAATGAGCCCGTCATCTTCATGAAAAATATCATTTAAATGCCTCTTCTCTAAAGTTTCACTCTGGCTGACTCTAGCTACAGCTACTCAAATCACATCCCAATGTTCAGCTTGTGCTCCATTTCATAATACCCCCAATGAAGGTGTTAATCCTCGAGGCCTCCGTCCTAACCACCTTTGGAAGATGGATGTTACCCATTTGTCTCAAGCTGGCAGACTTAAATTTTTACATGTCTCAGTAGACACTTATTCCAAGATAATTTATGCCTCCCTACATTCAGGAGAAAAGATTAAGGACGTTATTGCCCATTGTCTACAGGCTTTTGCCTACATGGGCATCCCAGATTTTCTCAAAACAGACAACGGACCAGCTTATACCAGCCAACGGTTTGCAAAATTTTGCCAAGAACATCAAACTACACATACCTTTGGAATTCCACATAATCCCATAGGACAGGCCATAGTGGAGCGCACACATGCTACCCTTAAACAATTTGTTTGTAAAATAAAGAAGGGGGAGTATATCACCTCCCCAAATACCCAGTTATCTACAATTTTATACATTTTAAATTTTTTAACAGTAGAAAAACAAGGTCTATCAGCAATGGAAAGACATTGGCAGAAACCTTCCCAATCTCTGGGTTGGGTTACATGGAAAGATAGTATCACAGGACAATGGCAATCACCCACACCCATGTTGGCTAGGGTGAGGGGAGCCATTTGTGTCTTCCCTCCAGGAACCAAAAACCCATCTGGGTGCCGGAGCGGAATGTTCGGCCAGTGGAGCCAGGCCCTACTGGTCCTGATAATATGGACTCAAGTAAAGAACATCGAGGGAGCCCTGAGATGGGCACTGGTGAGGAATCCACCCATACTGATGCCAGTAAGTAAAATAAACTCTGTTTTTCCATCCTTTTATTCCACCAATTATACCTTGGCGGTTCCTGCAGCAAATATAGCACTAGAAAGATCTTCATTGGGTAATTTAACGTTTGATATATCCTATGTCCTCTGCTTCTGGAAGATTAGCAATATTTCAGAGATGCCTAGTATCTCTCTTTCTGGACCATGTGTGGTCCTTAGTAATTATTCTCTGGGAGACTTTTCTTCTAATTCTTCTAGGCATCCCTGTTTTGGATTGAGAGATATCTTTTACCCAATAAATTTTTAAAAAAATGTTTCTGGACTTCCAAACCCTCTGAGACCAGCTCCCTTATGTTGGAAGACGCCACAATCCTTCAGAGTGTACTTACCATTACCTTGGGGAAATTGTGCTCCTAAAGAACCATGGAAATTGGAGGGAGATAAATATTTATGATGGTTTGGTCACCGACCTACCTTTAAAAACTCCTTGAGAGGGGCCTTTGATTATTCCTATAGAAATACAAATATGGCAGGAGTTTCACCTATGTTCACGGGCATGTTTCTCTGCGGCCCTCGTGCATGTACAGATATTAGGCCTTTAGTCCTTCAAAGGGGCTTGGCTTTCAATGCTACAGCCCGATGGAACACATTAGACATCTTTGAAACATCCCTCCAGATTAATTATGCAGCGGTCGGGGAGGATGGTGCCCTTGATTGTTATTCCAGCTCCTGCTTTTTGAGTAACTGCTGGTCCCCGACGGATGAGTCGGTGCTGATGGTGAGAATTCCTGCTCTGGTTCCCCTGGTGGTAGAAGACCCACATGATGGACAAGAGCTTATCTTGTATCGAGAGAGAAGAGACTTCGGGATCACCGCCGCAGTCATCGCAGCCATCGCCATATCAGCCACAGCTGCCACCGTTGCAGGAATCACCATGTCCCAGAATGCAGCTACTGCAGAGACTGTTAACACTCTTGCTGCCCGTGTTACCCAGGCCTTAGAGACTCAAAATACCATTGACTCACATATTCAATTGGGGATGTTAAATTTAAATCAGCAAACAGCCTTATTGCAGGAACAGATTAATGTGTTGTGGATGGTGCAACAAGCCTCTGGTTCTCATTTTTATCATTCTGCCTGTGTGACCCTTATAGAAGTGAAAACTATGTCCTTTGAGGTGCAACACCTTAATGCTTACCTCAGGGGGCCTTGGAATGATTCCTTTGTAAACTTTAGCCACTCTTTGGTACATCAAATTATTGCAATTAATGAAACTCGTGTTAAAACTGTATCTGCTGAGGGATGGTGGAATACTATGGCCCAGACTGGGGGTTGGGCACAGCGATGGGAAGGTGCCTTGTCCCTGGAGATCTTGGGACTAGTAGGGGTGGCATAGGCCTGCTCCTCTTAAAACGACTCCTAAACACCTTCACCATGACTGAGCTTGTCCACTGTCAGGTGTTACTCAGTCTGGCCCATGACTCTCCCAGAAGTCATGAGGTATGGCTGCAGATGCTGAAAAAATGAGGGTCTCCAAGGACAGGCAACCTGTGACGAGACCCCCCACCTAAGACAGGGCATTGGGGGCCCTATGACAGGTAAGGGAAGGTACTTCCCTCGCAGGACCTAAGACAGGACCCCTCATTATAAAATAAAGTAGGGGGAGTTGTGGGAATTGCAGCCCCGAGTTACATTTCCCTGCCCCCATTTGAGGTGCTTATCTGCAAAGAAAACATAACTTCCCTCTGCTCCTGGAGTTGGGTAAGGAAGTTTGAGTGCACATGATCATTCCTTGATCCCTGCTGGGGACAGGTAACAGTTCCTGCTTGGGTCAGGTAACAGTCCCTACTGGGGTCAGGTGACAGTCCCTTCGCAGCCCCCTCCTCATTTGGTGCCGTGTTATAAAAGCTAGCCCCAGCAGAACAATAAAGAAGCTGTTCCACCTCAACCTCGTGCTCTGTGGATTCATTCAACCTGGACACCCTCTGCCAAGACTTGTAGTTCCAGCCTGTGCGGGCGCGGCAATTCCATTTGAATCTTTCTCCATATCTGGAGATTTTCAGTTTAGATGAAAGTTAGTGGTTAGTAGTTTCACTTGATAACGTGAATTGTGGATGGATGTTGTTCTGTGCCCATCTGTCTTCTGTCTTTCTTGGAGGAAATAGAGTGCTGCTGCTAGGAGCCAACCTGTCTCTCTCTTATGAAAAGTCTTTTAATAATTAAACATTTAAATGCCTTATTTCCCAGATCTCTGAGCAGTTGAGGGCTGTTTATAGGGTATATCTACAGCATAGGATCTGCCTTGAGAGCTGGGTCCGAGCTGACTGCACTGGCTCTCAACTTAACAGGTGAGATTTGTGAAGGACAACAAAGAAAAATTGTTTGCAACAGAAGTTGACAATAGTGGGGAACCACTTAATATATTTTAGAGCAGGGTTGGATTACATATACAGTATTTTTGTAATAGTCTTAAGAATAAATAGCAATTTAATATATGAGACTTATTGCTTTTTTAGTCTGGAATGAGATATAAGGAACAGATTATTTAAAGCATTTTTTACAGTAAGTACATGTACATTTAAACCACAGTTGAATTTAAGTTTTATACACATATACAGTGCTGTGGGAAGACCTGCAGCTTGTGATTACCCGCCTACTGGGGCGTGGCCTCTTATACACTGGGGCGTGGCCTCTTATACACTGGGGCGTGGCCTCTTATACACTGGGGCGTGGCCTCTTATACACTGGGGCGTGGCCTCTTATACACTGGGGCGTGGCCTCTTATACACTGGGGCGTGGCCTCTTATACACTGGGGCGTGGCCTCTTATACACTGGGGCGTGGCCTCTGATACACTGGGGCGTGGCCTCTTATACACTGGGGCGTGGCCTCTTATACTATATACACAGATGCAACACCTGCATCTGCCCCTCTTTTCCTTCCTTCTTTTTGCCGGCTGCTCGTTCGGATTGTTGGATTCAACCTCTGTCCACCATTCAAGCAGAGAATTCTGATTTGTGAGTTTGCCCCCAATAAATAACTATCTATTTCTCAATTCTGAGCTAGTGTGGGATTTCTTTTAAGCGTCCATTCATCACCTCTTCAATACACACAGAGTTAGAGTTAACTTCTGTTAATACATAAAGTTAACTCAAACGTCACATGCATGGTGGGCCCTACCAAAAGCATGCCACTGCGCAAAACACACATGTAACAGAGTCAGTAAGAAGAACTTAGGGACGTAAGGAAACCATGAGACTAGGCAAGGAATACCTCAGTAAAGATGGTGACTTGATACCTAACCTGACCTTAGTCAAGATGGTGGTGAGGTCTCTGACCTGCCCTTCGTCGACATGGCAACAGTCATGTGTTTCAAGGAGAAGCCACATTTTCAGAGCTGTAGCGGGAATTTTAAACAGATACAAATAACAAGAACAACAAAGAGGCTGTACAGAAAGAACATACATTTAAAACAGAATTACATGTGTGTGGCCACACATTCACACATTCTTTCATATATGAAGTAGACAGGAAAATTACTCAGTGTTGCCAGCCACTGGGCACCAGCCACCATGCCACCTGCCGCCGTGGGGTACGAGGGCTGGGAGTGGACCAGCAGCCTTGGATCCGGCCAGTTTTGCTGGTTACTGCAGGACCAGCAGCTGTAGCTATGACAGAGACAGAATAGGAGCATGTAAAAGAATAGGTGTGAGAAAAGAAGCTGGTACAGGCAGGTGGGGGTGGGGCTGCCCAGTGAAAGGAAGTGGACAGGGGTGAGATGCTGGTGGGACGCTGGCATTGGATAAAAAAATTTTAATCTGCCTGTTTGGTGGCAGAAATTAGAAAGCTCTCAGTTTAGGTTGTTATTTAAGGGGTACATAGGCCATTTGTTAGTGCAAAGGCAGGTAAGGTTAGGAATGTGTAAGTAAGGCAGAGGTTTTAGAGTCTATAAAAGACATACCAGGGGGAGGTTGGACAGATAGTTTAAGGTGTATTTCCCAAGGCAAGAGTGTGAGAAAGGCGAGGACCCAAAGGCTCTTAACCAGAACATCTTCCAATAATGCGAAGGTCGAAGACTAGGTCAAGCTAATTTGAGACCCGACAGTACAGGAATTGGGGACCAGATAGGTCCCCAATTGGGGACCAGATAGGTCCCAAGCGGCCTAAGAGAGGACAAAAGTTTAAGCAGCGAGGAACCAAATCTCAGTCCTTAGCCGTGGGGAATAACCAGAGAAGAATATCAGCAAAAGCTGACTTGGAGAAGGGGGACCTTGCCAATTGAAGCAATGGAGCCAGCACAGGATGTTGGAAAGTGGTCCAAGTCCAAAGTTTCCACGTGTCCTCAGCCTATCCACCAGCTGTGGGCAGGAGGGAACGTGGAGAGAGCCTGGCCAAGTCACGCACCAACTTTATCATTTATAAAGATATGGTGCTGGGGGAATCCGTCCCACGAGGGGTGGCGGCAGGTCATCCGAGGCCTTGGCGGGTTCCCCTGGCGGGTGACCTGAGACCTCAGCGGCGGGAGACAGACAGGCCAAGCAGAGAGAACTGGGGTATAGAGCTTATTTAGTGGGTTATGGAGGGGGAATAGAAGGGGAGAAGTAGGGAGAAGGGAGAGAGACAGAAGCTGCTTCTCCAAAAGAAGGATAGACAGAGAGAGGGGGGCGGGGGAGAGAGAGGATGATGGAAAGGGAGGCTGGGAGTGGGTGAGGCTTCACATGATAAAATTTTAGAAAGTTTTTTTAAAAGTTCATTTACAAGGAACCCTTTTAAAGCTTGTTTCTTACATGCATAGGTGTTTTACCTGCATGTGTGTCTGGGCCAGAAGAAGGTGCATCCTGAAACTGGAGTTATAGATGTCTATGATTTATTATTTGGGTTCTGGGGATTGAACCCAGGTCCTCTAGGAAAGCAACCAGTGCTCTTAACCACCAAGCTATCTACCCAGCACTGTTTGCAAGGAGTTTTTACACAGCGTAGGAAAGTTCTACCATTGCATTATTAGGTGATAAAAACTGAATATAAATTAGCATATGAGTTGCAAATCTACCCATTAAAAATTTACACTTATCCACACTTAAAAAAATAATTAAATAGCAACTGGATCATGAGATCGTAGGTTTCTGGTCTCCCCTTCCTTTGTCTTTTTGTAGTTTCACAATTCTCTACAGAAATAGTGCTTTATTTTTAAAAGTCACAAAATATTACTTAAAATTATGTCTTTGGAATCTGTATGAGATTTAAAATATTAGTTTTGTGTTCTTGGAAAAGAAGTTCAGGGCTTTGTTGTACAGCAATAAAAATGCTTTTTTTTTTTTAGCAAAAACCAAAATACATAGTTATATATAGTATAGCTATAACTGTTTAACTTTGATTCAAAAAATTGTACCTATATTAAGAAAGGCAAACTCCAAAATGTTAATTGTGGGTATCTATAGTAATACTAAATACTCTCATTTGCGTTCCTATTTTTCATCGTTACACAGTTTTACACAACGAGAGTGTACTGATTTTATGGTAGCAGCTAAAATTCTAAAGCTTTTAATTCAGAGTTCAACTTGGTAGCTAATCTTGGTGGAAAATTTTAAGTGGAAGATTAAGTAAGACTAAATTAGAGTTGATCAAATTACCATGTTGGGAGAAACCTTTGACAGAAAATGTCCTTTGGACTAAAACAGCCTCATTGTCAGTTTAAAAGACCCCTTTCAACTCCATTGCATAATCTAAGTCTGCGATCACAGTTGGACTTAAGATCTCAGCTCCACCCTGACCTTCTTTCCTGTGTTATAAGACAGCCACTGTCTTCTTCACCACAATAACTCAGTTAAGCCAATTATTAAACCCAAAGCTTTTCCAGAAACAAGATACTGCCTGATAGACACAAAGTTTTATTAAACTCTGGTGTCTCCTGGTCCTTTTCATCCTCGTGTGTTTTACTAAAATTCATTTATCAAACAGTGGCAGATGGTAGAGTTCAGTCTAATGGGGCATGACCCCCGCACATGGTCAGTGAGTCTTTCTGTTTGTTGAATCGATGACACGTTCTGCTAATACGGTTTCTGTTTCCTCCCTGGAGATGAGTGTTGTCTTCTTCCTGCTATGCCCTTCTTCAGCCACATCAGTCTAACAATGTGAGCATTGGGAAGCCATAATGCTATCAGAAACTACCCTGGGAGAGCTACAGTTTAAGCATTTCTGTTTTCTAATGACTAGCTATTTGAAAAAAGCATTCAAATGGTGGAATATTTCTTCTCCCCTTCAGACCAAGATATGCAGATTATTTTGTATTTATGCTGAGAAAGGAAAAGAAGTTTCTAACAAACAGCATTTTATGCTGAGTTTTAAACTAAGATTTGATCTTTTCTAATAAAGCATTGAGTACATGAGAAAAGGCATTTACCCAGAAGCCTCTTCTCCCCTTTTACCCCAAGGCCATCACCCTGAACCACATTATCACACACACGAAGGGTCGTAGACATGTCTCGAGATTCCTTCAAGTTCATCCCAACACTTGACTCTGTCCTTTACATTCACATATTTTATACTTAAAATGAAAACCAGAATGATATATATGTTTTTTAAAAAAAAAAAAAAACACATTTTTTTAAAAAACCCAGAATGAACACACAGATACACAGATAGCAAAGGCAGCAAAATATGATAAACAGAAGGACATTGTGATAAAGAGGCTAATTACTCAAGAATATTTAGCATCCCTCTTTTTTTGTGATCACAAAACAAAACCACATTTCTAGTTATGAGAAGACACTTGACTGAGCTCTAACCAATAAAATGCAGGCAGAAGAAACAAGCATCACTTTTAAACCTGGAACACAAAAATGTGTTGTGTGCCATCCTGAAATTTTTACTTTGCTTTCCAATTGAATGAACAAACACTCCAGGATTTTTTTAATTATAACTGTTATTCCTTTTGATCTCTGGTCCCTTTAAGGGGCAAGCCACGCCCACTCCCAGCGACTTCTGACCTCTCATCTCCATCTTTCTTTCTGTTCCCTCTCTTGGCGTGTGCACACGTGTTTTCTGTCTTTTCTTTCTCTCCTTTTCTCTGTTTCTGTCTTTCTTTCTCTCCTTCTCCTTCTCCCTCTCCCTTTCTTTCTCTGCCCCCTCCCCTTTTCCTCCATAACCCTGAATAAATATTTTAATCTCATTTTACACGTCCATGTCTCTGTCTCCTGCCTACCTGCCCACAGCTAGCCTGCCCAGGACACGCTCCCGCCTGCTCTGACATAGTCCCTGGGGACCCTTCAGGGACCCACAGCTGTCTCTGCGGGACTAGCAGTTGCTCTACGAGCCTGCCGGGGGTCATGCCAGCATTTTTTTAAGGAATATTAATAACAAAGATATATTGCTGGATATGGTGGTTTAGTCTACTAATCTCAACACTCTGTAAACTGAAGAAAGAGAAGTTCTATAAATTTGAGAACAATTTGGGCTACATAGTGAATTCTAAGCACACTTAGACTACAAAGTAAGACTCTTTTTTGAAAATAAATAAATATATTAGGAGAAAAGAGTAAAGAAGCAGAAGGGAGGAGACAATAATATAAATAATTACTTATAATATAATAATTACTTATATTATTAATAATAATAAATTTAGTGATATAAAGGCAACTTCCAGGTGAGAGAGCTTCCAAAGATGGATATTGGGGACTAGTGAGGCCTGTAACTTAATATTACATAACCTTCTAGAATTTTAAATAACAAAGAGCTCTTACAGATAGGAAACAAAAAGCCAGAGAAAAGGGAACTTGTACAAAGTCACACAACTAGACAGTAGCCATCCTTGAGAGAGAGGGACCAGCCTCAACAAAAGTACCTCTTGCCAGGATAGAGATGTGGGGATTTACAAACATTGTAAAGAATATGAAGACACAAATGAAAATAATAAAATGGAGAATCATATAGGATAGTATCAGGAGGGAATTCCAGTGAGTACTAGAATTTGCCTGCATTTGATTTCCAACTGTTTAAAATACCCTTGACCCCAAAAGGTAGGAGTAAGACAAAAAACTTCATTAACATGATAGAAGGAAATTAACATATCAATTGAAGGTTGTGGGCTACATTCATAGTTAAGCATTCTGTTGCTAGAACAAAGCAAGCCATGATAACACCCTAGACCTAAACCTGTAGGCAAACCACTCCCTGGGTGGAATCCTAAGTTTTTTCCTTAAGGGAACTAGAACTTAGTTGGATTCATAGACTTTTGTTTGAGGTAGGAACATATCTACTTCTCTATTCCTGAAATACAAGGTCTGGCTATTAGCCATACCTGTTGACAATATCCTTGAGAGAGCCGAACTCTCTGGTCTTTGTGTAGGTGGGACCTCTATTTGAGGCAGAAGTACAGTAACCTTGAAGGAACTAGAGGTAAGTTCCAACTCTCTGACCTTTGGTCAACTGGAAATAGGCTCACATTTTCCGGCCTCCACAACCCACATCACTGTACCTAGCAAAAAGTTAAACAGTCTCTGAATTACTTGTCAGAAGACAATGACTCCACACATGTTCAGATTTTCAAACACTTACCCACACACACATTTGCAAAACAGTCTTACATAAACTCAGGGAGGTACCTAGATGATAGGAACAGAATTTCCTATGTAGATATTTCCATATTTAGAGACATTTAGAGATTACCATCCTATCCTTGCTGTCTCCAAATTGCCATTATCCTAAAAAATAACTAATCTTCAGTGATGCTCCCAAACCACATGCTTCATGGCATCATGTCCTTGCATGCTTCCCTGCTCTCCTTGTAACCTTCCCAACAGGACTTCACCAGAGAAGAGGGTTTCAAGAGAGGTTCCTGTGCCCCCTCTTTTGGCTATTAGACTATTGAGACAATGAGTCACAAAGAATTAGAATTTCTACAAAAGTCTCATGTTTGGAAGGAAAAGGTTGGGGACCAGTCACCAATCAGAAAGGATGCTTGTCCCCCAGAAAAAGATTTCACAACTTGCAGGACAGACAAGGAGCCAGAACTAGCGGCCATGCTATGTCAATAATCGGTAGATGGTGGGTGGGACAATGCCCTGACCAGAAATATTCGGTTATACATATTTCTTGTCTTTGTTTCTTACACCGAAACTTCATGTGAGACCTCTGAAGATGAGCAAAGAGTATGGGGGCCTTGATGCCAGCCTCAGTACTCCCTCAGGGCTCAGGCAGGCAAGGATCTGAGGGTAAAAAAATTAACTCAAGTACGTTACCTCTGCATGTTCTTTATTTTTAGTGCAAAGGGAAAAAAAATGAAGTGAACAGGTGCAAAGAAGGAGGAAGAATAAGAAGAGGAAGGAGAAGAAAGAAGGAGAGTAAGGGGAAAAAGTAAAAGAAGTAGCAAGGAAAAGAAGAGTAAAGAGAAGAATAACGGCTGATCTCCACGAGGCTTCTAGTTTTTTATAGACTAGTTAGAAAATTCCATGGGCAAGGACAGTGATAATATGCCTATCAAAATCACAAAAAGGGCAGGTAGAACCTGTCAAAGCAGTACTCTGGAACCGGTGACCCGACCGAGGAAAGAGCCAGCATTCAAGGGGAAGTACCTGACATTCCAAACTATTAGATAAAGTTACTAAACATCCCTGAATCCTGGATTCACCCATTCTCCTCAACAAATCTCTTTGGTGATAACCAGTTTTGGGGACACCCAGATTTGTTTGTTAGCAAAGATGAGGCATGCTGCCTTCCTGTTCAGTGAATGTCTTCTATAGTAATTTCTTTTTTTTTTTTTTTTGCATTTTGCTTGAGAATTTTGTAAGAACATGCTTCCCAAAGCCAACATATAACTAGTATCAACTGATACAAGGCTTTCCACACATAGTGAAACAGAATACGGGATGCATATTAATCTTCCCATCTTCTAGCATTCATGATCTAGTACAATAATCTTAAAGCTCTTTCCATAGTATCTGGCATATTCTGGCCACCTAATAAGTGAAAATTATGCTTCGATGACATAAAGAGTATGCTTGGATGTTATCTATCAAAAAATAAATTAAAAGGTATTACTCTTCAAAATTGCAACAAAAGAATTCTCTGAAGACCAAAAAATTCCATATTAATGTTCAGGATAGAGAAAACATCAAGTATTCAGTTCTAATCCTAGTCAAGATTCATTTTGGAAATCACCAAGGTATGAGTTCTTCCATCCTCTTCAACTGTGTTTTCTTAAAACTCACCTCACTGACTGATAGGAGAATTGTACAAAGACAAAAACAGATCCTTTCCCTATTCTCTGACAAAAAGATATTTTGACGTCTTTGTAAACACTGAGGTGAATTATCTGTTTAATTTCTGAGGAAATGTGGTAGAGAGTTGGTGTCCATTGTCTAAGACAAGGACATTGAGCACAACTCCTCACATATATTATAATTTTATTTTTTCTGTTACTGGTATTAATGGTTTGTTCTATGGCCTCCTTCTGAAAGCTAAGGTTTTCTTTACAACAGTAAATGAGCATGGACTGTGGGACTTACTAGGAAAATCAGTTTATCTCTTAGAATCTCCGGTCCCAATGCTTCTGGACTCTTCCTTAGTCCCAATTCCCATTACTCACCACTACCCACCTCTCTATCCCTCTATTTTTTTCTGTGAACATATTCACCCTATTTTATTATCCATTTGCCTAGAGTTTAGTCTTCCAACTAGTGATATGGTTCACACCTGCCACTTAGCTCAACTACAAAGCCCTCTGCTTATAAGAAGCTAGATGTAGACCATCCAATCTATGACCAATTTTTGAGAATTTGTTTAGAATGATGAAGCATAATTATTCATCACTGTTAATTGCTATTCTTTTTTTCTGAAAGTAATTTTATTAAATTGTGGTTTGTTTTCAGGTAATTTTGTGGGATTGACTATGTAAATTTGACTGATAGAACAAAGAGTGAATGCCACCACTCTAAGGCCTCCTGGTGAGGGGGAATGAAGCAAGGTCACTCCATTACCCATGTAGAAGTCACACTTCTGAGGTGTTTTGGGAATGAATCCCATTTTGAAGGGAAGAATCAGGGCTTCACAAGGTTTCCACAAATATGACAGTGACTTTTCCAAAAGACAAGTGTTCCCACAGTTCTGCAAAATGGGTTACTCCATGTGGACGTGGAAGTATACACTTATCTGCCTACTGACCTGTCAGTTGTGCATTCACTGTAGAGTCACATGGGCTCCAACAGCAAGGCTCACAGGCCCTCTTTATTTGTTCCTTTCCCAAGGTGAGTCAATGTCTTCCTCTGATTTTCATTGCTACTATTGTGTCTTCAATTGACCTGCTAAGTGAGTTTGTTTGTTTGTTATCAGATCTTCAGGGCCCACAAGCTTTGACAGCTTAAATGATTTTGAATTTCCAGTCAAATGCCAAAACGATGACAGTACAGATCTCAGGCTTTCAAAGAACTGGCTGACTCTGGTTTGTCTGTCATGAAACATTCTATTTGGATATTCAGAGCCACCAAGTATGAGATGCAGGTGCCCAGCTAGAAAGACTACATAGAAGAGTCAATGTCAATGGGAGAGGCCTGAGTCGATATGAAGATGGGGGAAAGGCCCAACTCTCCCAAGATCCCACCACAGTGACTTGGAATCAGGTGGGAGCTGCAGTAGCTGCTCTTCAAAGACGGGTCCTATCATTCCATAACCCTCAATACATGTGTCCCTAGAGTCTCAATATGAATAGTGTCTTCTCTAAAGGTCTATGAACTAAAGGTTTGCTCCCTCAGGTGCTACTACGAGGCCATGGAAACTTTGGGAAGTAGAACCTGGGAGAAAAAAAATTAATTAGCATGTGATTCTGGGTAGATTGTCCCTTGGTGTATGTGTTAGCTAGCTTCCCATCACTCATAGCCACAAAAAGAACCTGAAGGAAGACAGATTTATTTGGGCCACTGTTGCAGAGATTTCAGCCCATGTCTGGCAGAATCCATCATTTTCAGGGCTGCAACAAGACAGCAAAATCCCGGTGGACAGGCACAGTAAGGGAAAGCTGCTCCCTCAGGGCAGCCAGGAAGTCATAAGAGGAAAAGAAGCCAGCGATATCTTTTATTCATAGGTGTGTCTAATGTCCTCTGACATCACCAGACATGAAAACAGAACTCACACCAGCAGCCTCTGGGGTGCTGAGACTTTCAGACCTAGATTAAGCTACACACTGGCACCAGTCCATACATACAGAGCATATAATATATATACATATATACATGTTCACGGAGAGGAAAGAGACTATATAGATGTATAGAAAGAAGATATACATATAGGTATTGATATATAAAGAGGCGCATCTGTAGAGATTCTGTCTCCTTGAGGGAATCTGACAAGGACAGCTCATAGGCCAGACTCTGAAGGAAGCCTGCTGTAGTGAACCACAGTTAAAGCTTCACTAATGCTCATTAGTACAAGCACTGGTTCTGAGCAAATGAGACTCAACATTAACCATCCTAACCCAACTGTATGACTATGTATCAGAAGGTAAAAAGAGAAGACTGTTGAAAAATGAATAAAAAGATTAGTAGGGAAAAGAGCAAGAGTAACATTACCATGAACCTCGACAATTCTACAGGCAGATATCCTCTTCCTTCCCTTCTCTTACTCCCATCCCAGGTTCCCATTCTGCAAAAAAGTGAGGCAAAGAAGGTACCAACAAGTCATAGAACAAAGTGAGTCCCTAATGTAGGTAAAGGCTAGTGCCCTTGGATATACAAGCCCGAGTTGGGCAATAGAGACAGTACCATCAACATAGACAAGTCAAGAGATACTTCTGGGGATGGATGACAGGGGGCAGTAAAATAGAAGGGAGGCAGAGAGAGGCTGTTGACATAAATTATAAGTGGAGAAAAATACACATATTTGAAGATGCGGGAAAAAAAGAAAGGTTGAAATAAGGTGAGACAGGCTGTTAATCTACACATAAAAATGGTTGAAATTATCTTATCTAACAGCCACAAGCTTGTTGCAGACATTCAGGTTGCATATACAAATCTTCTTATAAGACTTATCACAGTGAGCAAAGACTATGTCTTAATCATCTTAGTATCTACAGTTCCCGGGAATGCGTATGGTCATTAAGCGCTTGCTTAGAAATATGATGACAATCAGAAATAAATGAGTAAGTTATAATGGCTGCAGTTGGAGTCAGATGTGCATTAAATAGATTTATGTGCTATTATTTAGACTAGCTCTTTATGTTTATGTCACACTGAATTGCTGCATGCCAGATGAAAACAGTCATTAATAAATACTAAGGATAAAAATATGCATCATCTGAGCTGAAATTAGATCCGATTCTGTGCAGAGAACTAGTCTTATTTTCATTAATTAAAGTTATTTCTTGAACCAGAGTGGGGAGGGTGCCCAGGAAAGCACTTAATCAATGATAGAGAACTGTGACAAAGGGTCCTGGGTGGTTACAAGAATCAATTCATCTCTTCAATTACCTTCCATACGCAGAAAACTAAGTGGAACACCATCACCTTATCCAAGTGACAGATCACGACAACGAACACAAACATATCGAGAGCCAGTTTGCTAAGTTCAGAAAGGTCTTGTTAATTATGTGACATCTCCTGAGACCTTCTGTAATAAGCTCCCTGAGGTTGCAAGGATAACACACCCAGCTGGACATGCAGAGGCCCAGAAAACCTTATTGATCTCTCAGTACCCCTCTCCAGGACTCAACTTTGATAAAGGCTAGAGAAAGTGCACCCCTGCCCACATCACAATATATTTCACAATTTCTGCTCAGATCAGTTTCTCCTTTCAATCAGTTAACCCTTTTAATGCCAAGTAATAATTAGAAGGACTGTTACCAGGGGAGATGATACAAGTGCCTTGTTCAGTTGGGTTTGCAGGGTTTGAGGGGATAATATTCAGGGACTATACTTCTATTTTTCCAGCCTTATTGGGGGCATACTTAACAAATACAAATTATATATATTTAGAGTGCATATGATGTTTTGATCATTTATATATTATGAAATGATTATTGTAATCAAGCTTATTAGCATAGCAATCATTCAGTTCTTTAGTAGTGAGGTCATTTCATTCTCTCAGTAAGTTCCAAGTGCTCAATACTGATGTATTAATGATCACATCCACATTCTGCATTCACTCTCCAGAACTAACTCCCCTTCCACTTAATGTGTTTAGATTCTGGGGTGCTGTCTATTGTTCTCTCTCAAGGGCGTTCTGATGCTGTCAACTCTATTCTGTGGCCCTGAATTATGTTGGGTCTCAAATATCCAGTAAATACTAACTCTACCAGGAATCTTAGCATTACTATATACCTAAGTCTTTTGGATTATACGGAGAATCTTACTTTGCAATGCTAAAATTAATTTTGTCTTCTGGTAAGAAAATTATTCTTCTAGAGCTGTCTTTTACTTACTTTAAATGCATGAGGTTCAAAGGAATTGAGCCTGCAACTTGGTTCAGGAGTGAGGTAACAGGATTGACTAATAGGAATATCCCTATCAGCCATGTTTGGCCCAGAGGTGTGCCTATTGTCCAATTAAACAAGTTGAAGCTAATTCTGGATATTTTCTAGAGCAAATAAGAAAAGAGGACCTGTCCAAAGCATTTACATGAGAAAGGAACAATTGAAGGGGGAGAAAAACTGGAAGAGAAAGGGAACATGGTGATAAATGCCTACTTTGGGGGGCAGTAGACTTTCTTTCACACTTGCAGCTCCTCGGCTTCGCTTTTATATAATTGTACTTTGATGTTTCTGATATGAAGAGAATTTAAAACATTCTAAAAATTAAGGAAATGCAGTTGTCACTAAAAATTGGGCAAAGATTTGAAAGGACTTGGGGATTCACCCAGAACCCCAGAATTGATGTAAGGATTGCTTTCAGTTAAAATGGTCCCACAAGTGCAGAAACGGGCTCTCAAAATACCTGACTGAAAGTAGAAATTTCTGGCAATGGAGGCGCATCAGTTTCCTCTCTGGGAAGCTGGAAGGGGTCATTTTTCCTCACTGCACAGCAGCTGTTTCTCTTCTTTTCTTCTCTGGGTTCCGTGTTCAAATCTCTCCTTCCACCTGGCTCTTTTGTTACCTCTGGGAGTACATGTGCAAACTTTTTCCTTGTCTTCATCTGCCTCATGTCAGCTTAATTTGCAAACTCCCATCTCAGAAGATACAAGGACTGAGTAAAAGTATTTTCCCCCCAAAGGAGGACGAAGGGAAGAAGATGAAAGCTGAGGTATCTACTCGGGTCCCCAGAAAAGCCTCTCCCAAATCCATCTTTCTTTCCATCTGCCTTTCATCTTATCAAATCAAAGAGGTAATAAGAAGACTAAGAAAATGTGCACCAAAACATGAATATAACTTTTTTGTTCTAAATTTATAAAAGTAATTTCAAAGTAGCTATGGATATTTAGTTTAACAATTTATTGCCTTGCCCCCGTGCCGTTCTACAAACTCAAAGTAAAAGTTGTGTTTCTGAAAGCACATGATGACATTTATTATTCCTCGGCAAATGGCCATCCTCTGATTGATGGTTGGTCTACTCACGCGAGCTGACTCACCATCCTCCATCAGGCTAAAGGCTGACAAACCCATTAACATTCCAGCCTAAAGTCTAAAAAGAGAATTGATCATTCCCACTCCTTAACAACGTTCAGGTTTCCAACACCCACATCCCGCAGTAATTCTCTGATAGGTAAATTTTCTTTGTGTGAAGCATAAACTATCCCAGAATTGCTCAAGAATCTGGACATAGTGGCTCATGCTTGTAATCCCAGCACTTGGGAGAAAGAGGCTACTGAGTCTCAGTGATTTTGAGGCTATCCTGATCTACAGAGAGAATTTCAGGCCAAGGGCTACATAAAAAAAGGCCTTGTCTCAAAGAGAGTGAAGGGTGATGGGTGGAGAAGGAAAAAAAGGAGCAAAGAAAAGACTCGTGGGCCTGGACGGTGCCACTGAACAAAGGGCAAAAGCAACAACGGTTTCACATCACCGCGTTTTAGAGTAGCCCTGCTTTGCAAATTGTCTCTTGTAAATTAATCTTTGATTTGTTTTAGGTTCCTTTGCCTGATGTACTAAATTCTTAAAAAACTCACCACGTCTAACTGAGGGGTTATTTGTTATACTCTAATTTTGCAGGGGGTGAGGGGCACTGTGAGGCAAAATACCAGTATTCATATTGCCTGTCGCCACAGCATCAATGAACAGAGTCAGGCACTGGCTCTTTAAGCTGTGTTTATTCCAGATGAGAACCACCCATCTGGAAGGACAGAGGTCTGACGTCCCCAAGTCTTTTCTCTTCTCTCATCTCCAGTGGGCACACTGTCTAGAGAGCGGGATAGCCTGCCATGCCTGGTGCCCATGGTGTTTGTAGTGTTTCTCCTCTTGCACTTTCTTTCATCACCTCATTTCTTTGGGTAGAGAGATTCACAGATCCCCAAGGCCCGTGGGCTTTATATTCCTCCCAAACTGAAACTTAAGTTAAAGGTTAACCCCAAACTAACCATTAGCAAATGTGTATAACACGAAGTACAGACACATTCTACCAATATGGAATATGGAGGCGCCCTCTCTGCGTCTCTTGCTCCTCATCCTTTCCAATGTCTATAGTTACTCTTATAACTATTAGATGTGTCATGTATGAAAAATGGCACCCTGCTGTCATGCGTCCAGTCAATTGTTAACATGGTGCCTTCTCAGTTGCAGTGATATAAAACCATGACAAAAAGAAACTTGGGGAAGAACAGGTTTGTTTTACTTACAAGTTAGAGTCCATCATTAAGGGAAGTGGGGGGGAGGGGGACCTGGAAGTGGCAACCGAAGCAGAGACCTTGAGGAAACATCCCGCAAACTTATCTACAGACCAGTCTGATGGAGGAATTCTCTCAGTTAAGTTTTCTTTTTCCCATATGACCTAGCTTGTGTCTGACTCTGACAAAAAACAAGCAAACAAACAAACTCTACCCAGCACACATGGCTACTTAGCAGCGAAGGAGATTTCTGTGGGTAAAGTCATCCACATCAGAACATGCCATAGGCAACAGAAAGCAGCTCTCTTGAGACTGGCTTTAACACAAAAGCAAGGAAGACTTCTGTGGAGTCTAAAAAGCTCAGCAGCCAGGAGTAAGAAAAGAAACTAAAAATGAAGAAATATTTTCTCTCTTTTATAGGATATGATTTTATTAATTTTTTAATACACCCTGTGAAAACAACACAATTTTTCGAAAATGAAATGCTTGCACCGTTGCCTCTTCCCCTAGAGCGTGTCTCCAGGACCAGAGAAATACTGTTCCCTAGTACCCCTAATAGTCATCGTTTTCTTATAAGGTTTTCAGAGCCTGGGACATCTGGTGATTTTTAGTTAACGCCAAAGTATGGGTTAAGCCTTTGTCAACCTTGTTCTTTAATTAAAAGTGAATAGTGTTTAACGTTCAGGAAAACAATGCATTCTTTAAAGACTCATAGAAATTGGCTGAGGAGATGAAAGTTGATTGGTATCTCAGGGATTTTCTGGCAACAGAAAAGAAGGAACACAAGCCCTGGGTGACAAACACCCTGCACAGCACGCAACCTTTGTGTCTACTCTCCTGGACACTGCCTCTTCTACCCACACCTGACTGACACCTTCAAGATGCATTTTGCATGGGTGACAATTTTAGACACACGTGCAGATATAGTCTCAAGGAGGGCTCTGAATAGACCATATTTCCTTCTTAGCAACTGAGACTCCTGGGTACCAGCCTTCAAGCAGTAAACAGATTGTAGATTTGATTCCAGTAACACTGCAAGCAGCTGAGTGACAGCCATATTAATGAAGATTTTGGTGCCTTCTATTGCACCCTGGGCCTCTAAGGTCTAGTATATCCCTACTTTATAGTAGATTTCTTTTAAATTTACTTACTGATTGGGTTTTATTGTGGATTGTTTTTATTGTTCTTGGGTTTTTTTGTTTGTTTGTTTGTTTTTGTTTGTTTGGGTTTTTTTTTTTTTTGAAACAGGGTTTCTCTGTGTAACCCTGGCTGTCCCAGAACTCACTCTGTAGAACAGACTGGTTTCAAAGTCAGAGATATGCCCACCTCTGCCTCTCAAGTGCTCGGTTTAAGAATGTGAGTCATCACCTCTGGGCTAGTAGATTTATTTAAATTTAGGGAAACAAAAATAGATAAATAAAAAAAATAAACAGGCAATGTGGTGCTTGTCCTTTATACTAACACTTGGGAGGCTGAGGCCAATGTTTGTGTTTAAGGTTAGTCTGGGTTACATAGTGAGGCCCTATATTGAAAGAGAAGGAGAGAGACAGAGAGAAAGAGAGAGGGGAGGAAGGAGAGATGGAGGGAGGGAAAAAAGGGAGAAAGGGAGAGAAGAATGAAAAGAGAGAGAGAGACAAAGACAGAGAGATAGAGAGAGAGAAGGAAAGAAGGGAAGGAAGGAGGAAGAAAGGGAAGAAGAAAGAAAGGAGAGAAAGTAAGTCCATGAATGGTTGCCAATTTTTTGTTGTTTTCTATGACTTGACAAAAAGGTTGAAGTATAATTGAAACCACGAGTATTGAGATGTGGGTTCTTTAAGAGTTAATTAGGTCAGCTGGAGTGGTGGTGGCTCCCGCCTTTCTCTATGAGTTCGAGGTCAGCCTGGTCTACAAGAGTTCCAGGCCAGGCTCCAAAGCTACAGAAAAACCCTGTCTTGAAAAACCAAAAAAAAAAAAAAAAAAAAAAAAAAAAAAAAAAAGCATTATTTCGGTCATAAGCATCCATCCTCAAGAATGGACTAATGCTCTTATCACAGAAGTACAGTCATTATCTCTCTCCTGTCCGTCTTGCCCTTCCCTCTCTCTTTCTCTCACCTCTCCTTGCTCTCAGTATGCGAAGCCTTCTGCATTCTATCATGTAGCAAGAAAGCTCACCTGATGCAGTCCTTCCATCTTGAACTCCTGGCCTCCAGTACTGTAAGCCAAGCAAACTTCTGCAGTTTATAAGTCACAGCCTTTGATGCCTTGTTACAGAAGCAAGGAAGATAGACTAAGACAATGTTGTTTATAAATGTATAATGTTGGGGAAATTTGCCTCTATGCCCCCTTGTGCAGCTGTCTACAGCCCCTGAGGGTCCTAAAGGTTTCACTATAACCCTACAGAGGGCCACCTTCTGAGATGCTCTTTAGGATTTACCTAGGGATTTCCTCCCTACCCCTCTCTGTTATTTACCTGCTCAGGATCCTGACCTTTGGTAGATCCTGTACTGTGTTCTCTAAAATAGCTTGTAGATGGGTTCTTAACTACATGGCTGCTTTAACTCCAATTTTGTCAAAAGATGTTGGAATCTAAATGAATGGCAATTTCAGAGAAAATGGAAATTGATGGGGAAACATCTGTGACACAAAGATGCCACAAGAATGTCCCACTCTTGACACTATTCCAAAAGCACACGTGTTCCCCTGTCTCCCTTGCCTCTAGAATATAATGTTGATCAATGCTAGCAGGAGAGCAAGAAGCTTCAAGAAGCTTCAGGAGACAGAATCGTCCAGGCCACTTGTCAAAGTGTCCTATTCCCACCACAGGTGGGAATGTGTTCTTTTTAAAATTCTTAGATTCAAATTGTAACATAGAAACTGTTATGGAGTTTTGTGTTATTTTTGGAGGGACATGCTCACTATGTAGCCCTGGCTGACCTGGAACTTGCTACATAGATCAGGCTAGGCTAGAACTCACAGAGATTGCCTGACTGACTCTGACTCTTGAGTGCTGGGTTCAAAGGTGTGCATCACCACACCTGGCTGGTAAGTTGAGTTGTTTATTGTAGAATGCAAAATGAAGTTCTTCCTTTACCAAAGACCAGAGGAGCTGGTCACAGTGGCCACCTTCTTACTTCCTTACTGCTCACTGGCTCACTCTCTTTCTCTGCTCTGCCTTCCCTGCTTGCATTGTTCACTATTACGTCCGATGTTCTATGGCCAACCCATGGTTGCTCCCACATGGGTCTTTGCTTTCTATAACACCTCCTCGGAGTATGAGAAGTTCAACTTTGCTAGCCATATTTTAGGGCACTGCTTTATGATTTCCCCCAACAAGTTTCGTCTTGTCTAAAGAGCTCTAACAAGTCTAAAGAGCCAAGAAACACAAGTGTGCATTAGTAAGCAACATACATACTTTTATGAAGTCAAAAATGATTCCAATGAACTTCCCTTCTCAACTGAAAAGCCAGAAAACATTAAAACCACATTAGTTAGGCAAATTAAGCACACCCAGCATGGAGGATGAAAATATGGAATTCATTCTTAAATGAAATGTTTTCCTTTAACTATGCATATAGTAACTTAAATTGAGCCTGAGGGCTTATCAGATCTGGGTTCTTTAGACTGTTTTGATGAACAAGACACTTACTGCTCCTCCTTCCCCAGCCTGTCACTTTATCTTGTTCATTTTCTTTCTTCCTCCACACCCACTGCTTTGAGAAACACTACATGTTTCACTGTTTTCATTAATTGCTGTTTCCTGCTGCAAGTTCATGAGACCCAAGAGTCTGTGTTGTTCACTGGTCTAGCCCACACAGTAGAACAGTGTTGGAACACTCAAGATTAGAACTAGAATATATTGAATGAACAAATGAAGCATATACAAAAGCATGCACACTCTGATAGTATTTTTTCATTTTTTGTGTGTATATGTAGAAGCCAGCAGTCATCCTTGGCTATAGTTCCTCAGGAACTGTCCACCTCGGTAGTTTGAGACAGTCTCTCTTTCTCTCTCTGAACACCTAAGGCTCCCCACCTCATCTAGGCTGTCTGGCCAGCAAGTTCCAGGGTTCTCCTGTGTCTGTTCCCCAGTGCTGAGATTGCAAATGTTAGCCACTGCCAAGCTTTTTATGAAGGTGTTGGGGCCCCCACTCAGGCCTCCATATGCTGCACAGTAGGTGCTTTATCGCCTGAGCCATCTCTCCAGCCCTCTCTGGATCTTTTTCTTTTTTCTTTTTCTTTTTTTGGTTTTTGAGACAGGGTTTCACTGTAGTTTGGGGGCCTGTCCTGGAACTAGCTCTTGTAGACCAGGCTGGCTTCAAACTCACAGAGATCTGCCTGCCTCGGCCTCCCAAGCGCTGGGATTAAAGGCATGTGCCACCACCACCTGGCTTGATCTTTTTTTTAAAGATAATAACCAATCACTTTTGTTGCCAAAACCCATACAACCACCTCTTATTCTTATTCTCTCTAAAGATTGAAAATATAATTTGCAAGTCATCTGATACTTTCCTATTATTTTTAATTTTTTAAAAGTGATTTGTCTCCTGATTAGTGTTTTTGTCCGCTGTCTTTTAGTGGTAGCTTTCTCATGATTGGTTGCCATGACTAGTCTTGTCAACTTTAAAAGATTTGGTATTTTGAGACAGGTGCTCATGTAACCCAGATTGGCCTCACACTCAATATGTATCCAAGAATGACCTTGAACCTCTGGTCCTTTTGCCTTTGGCTCTAGAGTTGAGGTTAGAGGTGTTCACCACCACACATGATTTCTGTAGTGGTAGAGATCAGACCCAGAACTTAGTGTATGCAAGAAATCACTCTTCCAGGTGAGCCATAGCCTCAGACCTCCCTGGTGTGATTAAAATCACCTAGGAAACACACATGTCGGTGTGTCTGTGAGGGCATTCCCAGAAAGGTTTAAGTGAGGTGGGATGATTTCCCTTGAATTATGAACTGCACCATGCCATGGTCTGGAGTGCCAGACTAAATAAAAAGGAAAAAGCAGATGGAGACCAGCATTTCTCTTCAGCTTCCTGATGGTGAATGTACTGTGACTATTCATCACCCCGTATGCCTGCTGACACAGCTTCAAGTTCGTCTGGCACCACTCCATCCCCACCATGAGCCAAAATAAACCCTCCCTCCCTTAAGTAACATTTGTCATATATTTTTGTCAAGCCACTGGTACAGTAACTATGACAGTGGTCTTATGCTGGACAGTAGGCTCATCTTGAGTGGGTGTGGTTGGGATGCCAATTGTCTTTTTCTCACTGTGTTGACCTCTTCCTACCTATAACTTTTACAGTTTCCTCCCCACCAGGGAAAACCACCACTGAGATTCAAAACCAGGTCTTTCTGTTACAGAAACAGTACTAAGCCAGCAACCTATGCCGGAGCAGGCCTGAGACAGCGAACTCCACAGAAAAAGGTATAGGGGAACAAATGCTGAGGGAGTGGGCCAGAGCCAGAGACCTCTGTGGGTATGGGCATGAGTCTGGGACCTCCAAGGGAGTAGGCGGGAACCAGAGACCTCTGTGGGTATGGGCATGAGTCTGGGACCTCCAAGGGAGTAGGAGGGAACCAGAGACCTCTGTGGGTATGGGCATGAGTCTGGGACCTCCAAGGGAGTAGGAGGGAACCAGAGACCTCTGTGGGTATGGGCATGAGTCTGGGACCTCCAAGGGAGTAGACGGGAACCAGAGACCTCTGTGGGTATGGGCATGAGTCTGGGACCTCCAAGGGAGTAGGCGGGAACCAGAGACCTCTGTGGGTATGGGCATGAGTCTGGGACCTCCAAGGGAGTAGGCAGGAACCAGAGACCTTGGTGGGTCTGGGCGTGAGTCTGGGACCTCCAAGGGAGTAGACCTGAACCAGGATCTTGTGGGTCTGGGCATGAGTCTGGGACCTTCAAGGGAGTAGTTGGGAGACAGAGTCTTTTCAGGACCAGCCCCAAGCCAGGGACCTCCTCAGGAATGGATCCAGACCAGGGACATTTAAAGAAACAGGACTGAAGCAGCAACCTAAGCTGGAGCAGGCCTGAGACAGCGAACTCCACAGGAACAGAACAAACCCCAGGAGTACCGAGTGACCTCCAGGAACACAGAGTGACCAGCGGGGTGGCTGGAACGATGGCACTGACTGCACCACGAGGAGCAATCATCTGAGCCTTAGATCCACTGCCACCTGGAAGATTGATCAACAGAGTCACAGACAGCCCCAACTACACCAATCAGAGGGAAAGATGGGTAGACAAGGTAAGAATACACACAACAGCACAAAGAGCAACGCAACACTAATAAAAACTAGTAACCCTACACCCTACAAGACTTGAACAACCAATATAGATGAAACAGAAGATGACCTAAAAAAAAAAAACAAACAAAAACAAAACTTTAGAAGAATGTTTGAGGCCATTAAAGAGGAAATGAAATGGAGGAAAAACAAACAAAAAATTGAAAGATATCAACAAATCCTTAAAGAAAACCAAGAAAAAGCAATCAAACATAGTTTGATTCAAAAATAGTTTCTTTCAAGAAACTATTCAAGACTTGAAAGCAGAAATAGAGACAATTAAAAAAACAAGCTGAGGAAATTATAGAAGCAGAAATCATGAGAAAACGATCAGGAACCACATGGGCAGCAGAGGAGAGGGTACCTGAACTGGCCTTGTCCCATAGCCACACTGATGAATATCTTGCATATCACCATAGAACCTTTGTCTGGCGATGGATGGAGACAGAGACAGATGGTGCAGGAGAATTATCTGTATTCTGTCAATCATATTTTAATAAAACGCTGATTGGCCAGGCAGGCAGTATAGGCGGGAAAGCCAGACAGGAAGTAGGGGTGGAGCAAAGAGACTGGGAGTATTCTGGAAGCAGAGCTCCCTCAGCATTCCTGTGCAGACCACTGAAGAGGCAGCATGTAACCTGCCCAGCTGAGAAAGGTACGGAGCCATGTGCTAACATAGATAAGGATAACGGGGTAACATAAGTTATAAGAGTTAACAAGAAGCCTGACCTAATGGGCCAATCAGTTTATAACCTTATGGAGTCCTGTGTGTAATTTCTGTTTGGGATTTGCCGGCTGTTGGGGTACCGGGCGGGACAGAAACCCCAACAAGCTGGCCCTCATGCTACAGACAGAGACCCACAATGGAGCACTGGACTGAGCTCCCAAGGTCCAAATGAGGAGCAGAAGAAGGGAGAACATGAGCAAAGAAGTCAGGACTGCGAGGAGTGCGTCCACCCACTGAGATGGTGGGACTGATCTAATAGGAGCTCACCAAGGCCAGCTGGACAGGGACTGATGAAGCATGTGATCAAATCGGACTCTCTGAATGTGGCTGTCAATGAGGGCTGACTGAGAAGCCAAGGACAATGGCACTGGGTTTTGATTCTACTGCATGGACTGGCTTTGTGGGAGCCTGGTTTGTTTGGATGCTCACCTTCCTTGACCTGGATGTAGCGGGGAGGACCGTGGATTTTCCATGTGGCAGAGAACCCTGACTGCTCTTAGGACTAGAGAGGGAGGGGGAAGGGAAGTGGGGGTGGGGAGGGAAATGGAGGTGGGGAGGGGGGTGGAAATTTTTAATAAATAAATAAAAAAAATTAAAAAAAGAAACTAGAAAAATTCTACACTGGTGAATTAAAAGAACATTTGAAAACTTTAGAACAAAAAGCAGCAAACTCACCCAAAAGAACTAGAGGACAGAAAATAATCAAATTGAGAGCTGAAATCAACAAAATCGAAACAAAGAAAGCAATACAAAGAATCAATGAGACAAAGAGTTTGTTATTCAAGAAAGTCAACAAAATAGACAAACCTTTATCCAAACTAACCAAAAGGCAGAGAGAAAATATCCAAAATAACAAAATCAGAAATGAGAAAGGGGACATAACAGACACAGAGGAAATCCAGAGAATCATCAGGTCATATTTCGAAAACCTATACTCCACAATATTGGAAAACTTAAAGGAAATGAAGAACTTTCTGGATAAATATCATTTACCAGAATACCAAAATTAAATCAAGACCAAATAAGCAAATTTAATAGACCTATAACTGCTAAAGAAATAGAAACAGTCATCAAAAGTATCCCAAACGCTCCCCCTTCAAAAAAAACCCACCAGGGTCAGATGGTTTCAGTGTAGAATTCTACAAGATTTTCAAAGGTGTATACCAATACACCTCAAATTGTTCCACACAAAAGAAATAGAAGGAACATCACCAAACTCTTTTTATGAGGCTACAATTACCCTGATACCCAAACCACAGAAAGACATTACTAAGAAAGAGAATTACAGACCAATCTCACTCATGAACATTGATGCAAAAATACTGAATAAAATACTGGAAAATCGAATCTAAGAACACATCAGAACCATCATCCACCATGATCAAGTCAGCATCATCCCAGAAATGCAGGGATGGTTCAACATACGAAAATCTGTCAACGTAATCCACCATATAAACAAACTGAAAACTAAAAACCACATGATCATCTCATTAGATGCTGAAAAAGCCTTTGACAAAATACAATATCCCTTCATAATAAAGGTCTTAAAGAGAGCAGGGATACAAGGAACATATCTAAACATAATAAAGGCAATATACAGCAAGCCAACAGCCAATAGCAAACTAAATGGAGAGAAACTCTCAATGATTCCACTGAAATCAGGAACAAGACAAGGTTGTCCACTCCTCTCTCCATATCTATTCAATATAGTTCTTGAAGTCCTAGCTCAAGCAATAAGACAACAAAAGGAAACCAAGGAGACACAAATCAGAAAAGAAGAAGTCAAACTCTCAATACTTGCTGATGATATGATAGTTTACATAAGCAACCCAAAAATTTTACTAAGGAACTTCTACAACTCATAGATACTTTCAGTAATGTAGCAGGATACAAGATGAACTCAAAAAAAATAAAAAATAAAAAAAAACAGTAGCCCTCCTTTACATAGATGATAAATGGTCTGAGAAAAAAATCAGAGAAACATCACTCTTCAAAATAGCCACAAATAGCATAAGTATCTCGGAGTAACCTTAACCAAACAAGTGGAAGACTTGTATGACAAGAACTTTAAACTTTTGAAGAAAGAAATTGAAGAAAACACCAGAAAGTGGACAGATCTCCCACGCTCTTATGTAGGTAAAATTTATATAATAAAAATGGCAATCTTATCAAAAGCAATCTACAGATTCGATGCAATGTCCATCAAAATCCCAGCAAAATTCTTCACAGACCTCAAAAGAACAGTACTCAACTTCATATGGAAAGGAAAAAACCCAGGATAGCCAAAACAGTCCAGTACAGTAAAAGAACTTCTGGAGGCATCACAATACCTGACTTCAAACTCTACTACAGAGCTACAGTACTGAAAACAGCCTGGCATAAGAACAGACAGGAGGACCAATGGAACCTAATCCAAGACCCAGATATTAATCCACACACCTATGAACATCCAACTTTTGACAAAGAAGCAAAAAATATCAAATGGAAAAAAGAAAGCATATTTAACAAGTGGTGCTGGCATAACTGGATATCAACATGCCGAAGAATAAAAATAGATCCATATCTATCACCATGCACAAAATTCAACTGCAAATGGATCAAAGACCTCAACATAAAGCCAGCCATACTGAACCTCACAGAAGAGAAAGTGGAAAGTACACTTGAATGCATTGACACAGGAGACCACTTCCTAAATATAACCACAGTAGCACAGACACTGAGAGCAACTATTAGTAAATGGGACCTCCTGAACCTGAGAAGTTTCTGTAAAGAATAGGATCTGATCAACAAGACAAAATGGCAGCCTACAGGATGGGAAAATATCTTCACCAACTCCACATCGGATAGAGGGCTGATTTCCAAAATATACAAAGACCTCAAGAAATTGGTCATCAAAAGAACATGGAAGTGCAAGCTGGAACAGCCCCTTTGGATATCAGTATGGCGATTTCTCAGAAAATTAGGAAACAACGTACCTCACGATCCAGCAATACCACTTTTGGGCATATACCATAAGGATGCTCAATCGTGCCACGAGGACATGTGCTCAACCATGTTCATAGCAGCATTGTTTGTCATAACTATAACCTAGAAACAACCTAAATACCTCTTAACTAAAGAATGGATAAGAAAAATGTTGAAGATACACTCACAATATTCTTTTTTTTTTTTTAGCTTTGGGGCCTGTCCTGGAACTAGCTCTTGTAGACTAGGCTGGCCTCAAACTCACAGAGATCCGCCTGCCTCTGCCTCCTGAACACACAATGGAGATGTCTGGAAAGAAGAGAAAGAAATGTGTTGCTATAGCTAAATTAGGGATCCAGAAGTTAAAAAAGCATTGCAGGCTTGCTTTCGGATAGCCCTGTTTCGTAAGATAGAAACAAGCCAGCTAAAGGTGCAGACTTTAATTATCCACTCCCATGCCTAAAACTCAGGAGAAACATAACACAGAGACTAACTATGATGCTAAGATCAAAATTTCACTGAAACCCACCACTGC
This sequence comes from Myodes glareolus, assembly GCF_982192425.1. Lineage (NCBI taxonomy): Eukaryota > Metazoa > Chordata > Mammalia > Rodentia > Cricetidae > Myodes > Myodes glareolus. Next base: position 6,087,683 of record NC_142026.1, on the reverse strand, counting down.
AGTAGGCAGACGCCTCTTCTTGCTTGGTGCAGAGATTTACGGTGAGTGACTCACTAGTCTTCTGGGCTCTCTCTCGGATACTTTTGCTTCTGTTTGTCATCACTCTGTATAGTTAATATGCCTTTATTTGTTTTTATTTGTGTTCATATTTGAAATGTCCAGATGCCAAACTGAGCTTCAGACCCTCTTCAAAATTCAGTCTGTGATCCACTCCTAAAAGGCATCTCCAAACATCTGATATTCTTTGTCTTGTTTCCATGAGCCCAACTTCCTTACCCCCTACCGCCCCCCCCCCCCGACTCTCCAGCTTCCTTCTGAAGTCCAATGATGTCATTTATGCTAAGAACCCTGCCCTTTGAAACTTCGCAGATTTTCTTTCACAACAACTGGGCTTCCTATGTTCAATTTTCCCTCTGCCTCCACATTTGTTCCAGGCTGAGAAGCCACCCATCAACACATTCTGAACCAGAGTAACTGTGGGTGACACTTCTCGAGTCTCAAGTGGTGCAAAAAAAAGCAACCTGCCATCCTGCACGTAGTTCCTAGCTGTCTTTCACACCAGCGGAAAGCATCGCTTCCCTGACCACGTTCTGCAGCTGCCTGGTCTAACTCCAGCTTCAGAATCCATTCCCACTTCTCCCTAAGGGATTCCTACCTCTTGCAGGTAGATTCCATTTCCCCCCAAACTTCACCTTTTTCTAATGCAGTTTCAGTCCTCCTCCACAATATGCAGGTTTGCACTGTTTCTCTAACTGGTGCCATACTTCCCATTATGCTTGGTCCACTTGATCTCAAAAGAAAAAATCCGTTTTTAAAGCTAATCTACAGTGTTCTGGCAGTGGTGAAAATCTTTGTATTTTTCAAGAAGATATATACTCGGGTCTTAAAACTATCTGCACTGAGGGATGGAGCCGGGAAGGATGAAGGAAGGGATAGAAGATAATTTTATATATACACACATATATACATATATATGTAATTTAACTTTATTTTATGTTCATTGGTGTGAAGGTATCAGATCTCCTGGAACTGCAGTTACAGACAGTTGTGAGCTGCCATGTGAGTGCTGGGAATTGAACCCAGGTCCTCTGGAAGAACAGCCCGTACTCTTATCCACTGAACCATCTCCCTAGCCCCCTGGAAGAGAATTCTTATGACCATGAAGTAAAAAGACTCTTCTTAGATTTTAAAAGCAAAATGAAAAAACACACAAACAAAAAGCAGGGAAAAGAAGATGGCACCATAAAGATTTAAGCCTGCATGACAGAAGACTCCAGAAATAGGACTGAAGGAGCAGAGCAGAGCAGAGCAGAGCAGAGCAGAGCATCGCCAGTGGGAAGAGAGAGTACAGTCAACACACCCACAGAGTCACAAGACGAGACAAGCAATGCAGTGAATGCACAAACATAGATGCTAGAGGGACAGTCCCGGAAGGGAAAATTAACGGGACGAATAGATAAGGGAAGGTCCTGAACTTCGAGGAGGCAGAGAAATGTAAATTATACCAACAATGTCACACTGTGTATATCAATTGATTGGAAACAAGAGGGTTTTTTTTCTGTTTTGTTTATATGACCTTTTGTTTTGTTTTTAAGGTATTAAGAAACTGGATACTTTGATGAATAAACTGGTCCAGGTAATTTCCCACTCCCTAAAACTCAGCAGTTCATCCACAGGGATTTCTACTCAAGAAAAATGCTAGAATACACACATGAGAAAACATGTATGTAAACCTTCTGTGCAGGACAGTGTACAAGGAACAAAATTAGCAGCAAAAATTAGCAAATTATTGTCTATCAATAAAGAGACTGATGTAGGATGTCCCTCTGTATATGCATTACTTTTATTGGTTAATTAATAAATTGGTTTGGTCAATGACTTAGCAGAGTAAAGCCAGGAGGGAAATCCAAATAGAGATAAAGAGAACGAGCTGGCAAAGTCACAGAGACACCAAGTAGCTGTCAAAGGAGAAAGATGCCAGAACCTTATCAGTAAGCCACAGCCTCATGGCGATACATAGACTAATAGGAATGGGTTAATTTAAAATATAAGAACTAGCTATAAATATGCCTGAGCACTGGCTAAACATGCTATGCATGCACAGTAATATATTGTGGAACATTTAGAAGGTACATACTTCAACAGGTATATTTGTGTCATCAGAGACAAGTCTCAAAACACCAATGCAAAGGAAGAAGGAAGCTCCAAAATAGGAATAATACATTATGCTACTGTCAACCACACACGCAAACACTAAAATGATATTGTGAAATCATAGGGTGATTATCTGTAGGGATTAGGAAAAGTGTGTCTTAAGTAGAAAGTAGAATAAAGCAATTATCATTGACAGATTGCTTAGTAAGTGTCTTATAGTATTTATATGCCTTAATTGTATTCCTAAACGTAATCCTTAAAACCACTCCAGGAGATAGATAGTAATATTCATTCACCAGATAAAGACACCTAGGTACATAAGGTTTAAGCAACTTGTCTAGTATTGCCCAGTCAGCTAATGGAGCAATAACGTAAAATTTGTTTCTAGACAATCTGGCTCCAGTCGCTCCCAAAACTAATCTACTCTATTGTCTAAAGTACCCAGAGTAACAAGGTGGCAGTCACCAAGCAGCAGATGGTGGCCTACAGGAGGATGGTTCAAGAACCACTCATATAAAGATTAATAGTTGATAGGGAAAATAAAAGTCACAAATGTCACTATATCTCTTAGATGAGATCACATTCCAAATGAAAATAGTAAGTAAACAAGAGCAAGGGAGAGAGGAACAGAGGAAAGACGGGAGGAAAAGAAAAGAGACGAGCTGGTTAGCCCTCTCCATCTGTTTGGTGATACATTTCACAGCCCTGACTAATCAGACACTACAGTGCTCCAACATCCATGCCAGGCTTTCATCTCATTGCAGGTTGAGAGGAAGGGAGATAAAAAGGAAGGCAAAACTGGAGACTGTTCCCTTATCCCCAGACACAGCATCTCTGCTTCACGAGCATCTCAGAGAAAGATCATTTGTTTTGAGAAAAATTCTCCTTTGCCCTTGGAATTAATCACTAGCACACCAAGATGCAGTTCTGGGTCGTTAAATGAAGGATTTGCCTGGTTTGCAGTCACCCCATTGCTTGGCTTTACTGGAAGATGTCTCCTTCCAGATGGAGAACAGGTTTGATACCCGTTTCTAAAAAGTCAATCAATGAGAGAAACCCACAACGGATAAGCTAAAAAGAAATGTGTGCCAGGAACCATGGTCAGTCTTTCTTTTGGCACAGAGAAAGTTCCAGGCCCAAGATGTATTCTTAGACTTGACCCATCTACCATCAGAGAGCAACCTATTCGTGGTGGGGTAACAGCTGCAGTGAGCTGGGAGCTCCACCGTGTGGTGGAGGCTTTCTACCAGCTCCGGTGGGGCTAATGTTTCCGACGGCTAGATTTCTCAAGTCTATGTGTCATCCCCTTATTGTCTTTGCTTTTTATAGTGTCTCTGCGACAGCGTATCATGATAAGAGCTCTTGGATGCTATGAACACCTTGAATACCAAAGCGATCGTGGCTGGAGTTAGCCCGGAATATGTTCCCAATAACAGGCAATGCAGTGTGCTTACGCATATCTGTCTTTGTCAATCCACACTACGCTTCTTACACAGACGGATTGTCCGAACTGGTTTTTATTTAGTCGTATCTGATTTCCAAATGTCCCTATGACCCAAGGAGACAAATAGCTCTAGTGTCTATCGTTGTCTCTGACGCAGTCCTTGAAAGAAGGCATTTAGTCTAAAATAAACTCCCTTCCCGCCGGAACAAAATAAACCCTCTCACCGCGAGAAAACTCCGGTGATCTGACGAAACTTGCAGCCCCTCTCTACCCTGGCCTACGGACACCTCCCGGGTACAGAAAAATTATTTAATTCGGCAGTTTTTGTTGCGGTAGCAGCATCTCCTCAAGAAAAAGGTTTTTTTTTTATCATAGAGAAAGGGACCAAAACCCGAAGGCAAATCACAAGTGCTCACCCTGTGTGTGACGATGTAGTTATCGAAGACCATAGTCTAGGGGTTGTTCCCCAATGCTGCAAATCCTTCACTCTCCGGTGAGATTTTTCAAATGCTAATTTAAATAAAGCAGTATCTTTTGCCTGTCCTCTTATAAAGATTTTTAAGGACTTGAATGCTGCCTGGGTATACAGAAAAATAGATACTGGACAATTTGCTTTAGAAAACAAGTTGGAAAAAAACATTAGCTTCCTTTTTACAAAATCATGTTACAGCTCAGTTATAAAATCAGAGGAAAGGTTTAGCATGAAGATTCTTACTGAAATCTTGCAGCTAGACTAGAAACAATGTAAATAAGCTAGCATCCGGGGATTTGTTACTGCCATTGTAAACAATGTAAGTAAGCTAGCATCCGGGGATTTGTTCCTGCCATTGTAAACAATGTAAGTAAGCTAGCATCCAGGGATTTGTTACTGCCATCGTTTCCTTAGCCTGATGGTTCTCTTTTTTAGCTTCACATCAAAATCTGTGAAGCACAGGAAATAAACCTCATGGGAAGTAGAACCCGGGCATGTATGGTACTTAACACTACCCCCGGGATTCCCCACGCAGCAGGTCCAGAGTGCTAGGCTAAGGAAGCTCTGACGGACCACTATGAAGTCGCAACTATGCAATCAATTCAAACAGCCTGTTTTGGTCTGAGAACAGAGCTCAGAGAGCATTTGCCTAGCATATGGGAGACCCTGTCCTTAATATCAGAAGGAAATACAGATATAGATACAGATATAGATAGATATATCCTATCAAAAAGTTCTAAGAAACAACTCCTTTAAATCCATCTTCAGAGACTACATTCAAGGTTGGCCCATTAAAAGCCTTTTCAAAAGTGAAGGACCCATCCAGTTCAAAATTACACGCTGTCCCCAGTTGTTAGATTCTCTGACTTTCATGTCCTTAACCTTTGAAGATTATGGGACAATCAGTTCTAGAGAATCTGTTTCACAGTGGGCGTCAGAGTCCCCGAGGCCATCCTCAGATTTGATGATTTGTTGGGAAGAGTCTTCTGATCCCGTGGATAGTCATATTCTTGGCTAAGTTCATTACAACCAGAGAAGATAAAACAAATTCAGTGAAAGGGTAAACTCTAGAGCTCCCCAGGTGCATGCTCCCAAGAGCCCTCTCTAGAGGAGTCCCAGTCGACACACCTAACTCCCCAGCACTGAGCTGTAAGAGTACCTCCAAAATGCTGCCCACCAGGAAAGCTCACTAAAGGCTCGAGGCCCATGGTAAGGCTTCCACCCGAGGTGGCAAGACACTTTGTCTAATGAGTGCCCACAATGCAACCTCCCGAAAGGAAAACAGGTTTTCGGCATAGGCTACAATCCTCAGAGACATTGTCAGAGCACAGTAGGGCACTCATGTAGGTTATTACAGCAAGAACTTTCCTGTAACAAACTTCCCAGCTACTAACCGAGAGCCAGCCTTGGCAGCAGCCGTTCTAAACACGGCCTTAGGCCTGCTGAGTTAAGGAGCTCTTGCCTACACAGCAGATTTGTTTGAACTCTCCCGTAATCAGACCCAGGTAATGTATTTCTGCCAGACTCTAACAGATGTCACGTTCTCGATGCCGCTGTGGGATGGAACATGACAGCTAAGGGTGGCTACTCACAGTCCATTGCTTCGTGGCTGTTAACACCTGAGAGCTCTAGAGCTGCTCCTTTTTCTTCTTCCTCTGTCACACATTTGGGCAAGCTAATAAGAAAACCTGGATTTTCTTCTCTTGAGTGCCAGTGGGAAAAGTCCAAACTACACGAGGCCTGGCCACGGTTGGAGCCCTCATCCAAGTCTTGTCCCATTAAGTACAATAATAAAAGCTGAAGCCAGGCCAAGCGTGATGGCGAACTCCTGTGATCCCTCCACTCAAGAGATTCCCTGCCAGTTTGGGGCCAGCGTGGTCTACATAACAAGTTCCAAACCAGTCAGGCCTGCTTAAAAACAAGCAAGGAGTCAAAGCCCACCGCTCTACCCTCTCAGCCATTTCCAGACCAGCTGTGGTCCTGCCCCTTCTCCTCTGAAAACCTCAGTCCAAGGGCACAGCACCTCCTCTTCTCCTTAGTACAGTGTGTGGCAATATCAGCCTTCACATTGGAAACCACGGGGCAGGGTACACAGCACCTCACAGCTGCATAAGCCCCTTGTCATCAAGACAGTAAGATTCCTAAGTCTTCAGCCATGATTTTCCCCCTCTACAATCAATAAACAGTATACAGAATTATAACTTGTTTCAACATAAAGTTCCACTCACCTACTGGCTTTGGCAGTCATTCATATTCATTGTCAAGTTGAAAGTTTCTGATAGAATCAGTCCTTTATTTATTCTCCAAGAGACTTTCTTTTTATTTTATGTGTGTGTGTGTGTGTGTGTGTGTGTGTGTGTGTGTGTGTGCGCTCACGTGCGAGCGCATGTGCACGTGTGTGAATGTCTTGTGTATGGAGGTAACCCCTTGGAGGCCAGACCAAGACATGGGATCTATTAGAGCTGGGGTCACATACAGTTTTGAACCCCCTTATGTGGGTAACAAGTACAGTCAGGAAGATCGTGAATTTAAGGCCAGCCTTGCCTTCAGAGCATTTTCCAGGCCAGACTGAAAGAGAGAGACATTTAAAAAATTTCCCTTCCCAATTTTTAAAAGAAACGCTATTATCACATTGACTCCAACACAGTGATAGCTGTTGACATCATCATCTCATTCTCACCAATTAACGGGTCATTCATGCAAAATCTAAACAGAGACATTTTTGAGCTAAATGACATCATTAAACAAATGAACTTAGCAGACATCCGCAGAGCATCCATCCAAATGCTAAAGAATACACTTTTTTTCTCATCAGCCCATGGAACTTTCTCCAAACTTGACCACATATTAGTACACAAAGAAAGCCTCAATAAATATAGGAAAATTGAAATAACATCCATGACAAAGATAATAGCAACAATAGGAACACCAGGAAGTATGTAAACCCAAGGAACCTAACAACATACTGCTTAATGAAATCTGGGTCAAAGGTTAAATCAAGAAAGAAAAATTTTAATTCCTAGAATTGAATGAAAATAAAATACAACATAACCACCTTGTGATGGTTGTGCACACCTTTAATCCTAGCACTCGGGAGGCAGAGGCAAGCGAATCTTCGTGAGGTCAAGGATAGCCAGGGCTACACAGAAAATACCTGTTTAGAATTAAAAAAACACACACACAAAAGAAAAATATACCAAAATCTATGGGACACGATGAAGAAAGCTCTGGAGGATAAGATCTTTCAAAAGAGGGTGAAAGGAATACAAAGTTATAGAGACGGGGATAATGGAGGAAGAGGATGCAGAGGACTGGAAGACGGGAGGAAGGTTAAGGGTGGGGATGTGGAAAGAGATAACGAACACTAAAGCCTTTTGTAAAAACTGTAAGGAAGCCTACTTTTATAGAATCTTCCTAAAAGCATATAACTATGTCAAAATATTTTAAATGAGATTACTTTGTAATAGGAGGGGGCAATACTCCACTAGACACTATACACTACCGAATAAAACTCCCAGTACCAGGAATGGGTTAGCTACTTTTGACTTGATGGCCAATGGGCTCCCATATTCCCTTAAACATTACAGGCTACTGCCAATGTTCTTTGTGACTCTCTAGAATTAGATGGGAAGACCCTATTGCTGAAGACACAACGCACTTGAGCCCTAGGCTTGAAGAAATCTAATGGGTACTGACTTGGAAGAACCGGTAGTAATCATCAGTCTCACCGTGCTGTGACATCTTCAAGCTGCAGTAAATGACCTATCTGGCAAATATGTCTACTGGTGCGTTAGTGGAGCAAACATGATGGGAGCAACCGGCCATTGTCTGTTCAGATCTAAGTTTTACCTTAATGGAGATGGAACCCATATCTGGCACTGTTGATGAGGCAAAAACTTGAGACTAAATATGTCATAGGCCCTAAGGGAGAGCCCACTAACATTCTTCTGCTAAATAGACATATAAAAAAAATAACTCTTGATATTTTCCTATTATATCCACAGGTCAGTGGGTTTACCACTCACCCTTTATCTAAGAAACTTCTTAGATAAAGGACATTAACACAGAAGCCCACAACTGGCCAATGCGCAGGAATTAAGAGATCAGACTGCTTGTGGCTAAACAGAACATCTGTATCACACCCTCCCCTCAAGGAAGTGGGGACCAGGAAGATTACAAGAGTCAGAGGTGATGAGTGACCCAAAGAAACGGAGTCTTCTGGATACGACATGGCAGTTGCACTATAAACTCACGGTGATTAGGACAGCATTCACAAGACCTGTGTAAGCTCAAGACAAACAACATCCCAGCATGGAGTTGGGGAGGTGAGCGTGAGGTCTCCCCCTTATCTGAAAAGCCATTGGCATTTGACAGTTGCTAGGAGAGGAAGGGTCAGTTTTCTTTAATGACGGGATCTCTGGCACAGCGTCCCCACTCCAGGGCAGGGTCTATACCCAACACAGACTGGACTCAATAGGTTAGAGTAAGAGAGAACATGAACCTGGGAGCAAGAGGAGGTGGAGGTGGGGGTGGAACAGATAGAACTTTGGGGTAGTAATATCAAAATACATATGAAATTCTCAAAGATTTAATAAAAATATTATTTAAAAACATTGCCTTCAAGTACAGTATTTTTCTTAGTTTTTCCTTATTTTCAAACTTTTTTTAATTTTTTATTATATATCCATGTATTTATTTTGTGTGTGTTAGGGTGAGTTCGGAGGACAGCTTTTGAGAGTCGGTTTTCACCTTCTCCCATGTGGATCCCAGAGACTGAACCCAGGCCATCGGCTTTGGTGACAGGAGCCTTTTTCTGAACCACCCCACTGACCTACTGCTTTCAAAAATGTAAAACAATGTTATAGACCATCTTCACAGTGAATGGTTAAAATATACAACTGAGATAAACTAGATTCACCTTAAAATAAGAAATAAAATGAGGGGGAAAGAGAGAGAGAGCAATGTCCTAAATTTTGTGACAATTTTTGGTATGATCTTATGAATTTTAATATAAATATAGAAAGTCTTCTTACTTACTAAAACATTGTCCCTTACCACCACCACCAAAATGTAGTATTCGGAATCCAAAAGATTTGCTATTTCAAACAGAATAGTACATGAGCCTATCTTCTCATGCTGACCTAACCACTCTTCAATGACAGTCACCAGCCAAAGACCCTGCGGCATCTGACACAGGAGCCAGAAATCTGGCTATAACTGTCTAGATGCCTAACTTAATGCTTTGATGCCACAAATAAAATTCAGAGTTGGCACTGAGCTTTTCGTACTAACACTAAACATCTATGGGATTCAAGGAAAGAAGGGAAGTGCCATTAAAGCATTAAGGACAAACAAACGTGTGGGAGAAGCTGGAACGGAACCTGGATTGTTTTCCAGATCTGTAGTAGCATGTCTTCCACGCATCTTTACCATCTTATGACAATAAACTTGGTTATTTGCAGGATTTAAAGAACCTCTGTGTAAAGATAATCTGCCTGAATTAACATAAAGAAAATTCAAATCATCTTCCCTCCAAAATGCAAACATTGTGCATCCTTATTCATAGATTTCCCCAGTAAAATCCAGCAGTTAACATAAGTCTTGTGTGTTTGGTATGGCTAATTCAGTTTTCTGCTTCCCTGTTCATACATATTAAAGGACTCAATGACATAATCGGCTTCGCTTTTCACTTGGTTGCTTAGGGCTTTTAAAAATAAAACAGAAATATCCACAGCTGTTATAGGCAATCACTCAGCTCTTCGGGAAGAAAATATGGATGTGGAGACAGGTGGTTCATCTCCAGGCACACATGCGGAGTCAAGGAGCAGGCGCTACAACTGCGTTGCCCAGAGATTACCAGCAAACTCCCAGGATCTCATTGCTAAATATGGTCGCATATGGACAGTCAGGATCAAGGCAGTGGCTTTTCTTGAGTCTTGCTTCTCCTGGAAGTTAACCAAGTTTCCACCTCAGGATTTCTGATTGGGGCAATGGAGGTATTTCAGCAGCCTAGATAAATGGGGTTTGGCAGGAGACCTGAAAGGAAGCCCTCTTACCATTTTGACAGCTACCCTGGTGAGAAAATCTTGACTTTGGAGTTCAGTTCAGAAAAATCAAAAAATAAGCATGGGAAGCTGATTGCTCACATGACTACAGAATAACAAAGTGATGGCTCTGTCTAATTCTACCTTTCAAACGCCACAAACCAAGCCTAGCCAAACCTTTTCACCGCTCCTGAAGGAATGTGAGACCATAGCAACTGCGACTCTTTTAACCACCACCTGCCGCCTGCCCAGGCTGTCTCCAGCTCCTTTCAGCTGCCTGAAAAGCTTGCCTTATAAGCCTTTGAATCTCAGTGTCCCTGCACACTGCCTCCATCTTGGTCCCATGAGTCACAGATATGACCAAGACAGACTACTCCCAGGCAGTGAGACTGAACAACAAATCAAACAGTGTAAATCCCTATAGAAACCATCTATCCTACAGTAGCCCTGTCCACACCAGCCTGTGGAGCTAGGCCTTATCGCTGGTCCGTGCTTCTGATCACAGAGCTGCAGAGAAAGAGGCAGCTTGCCTATGCTGCCCCTCCCTTCCCTTCCACAGTGGTAAACTCTTCTCTCATAACTGAGGTGAATTCTTGAGTGTGAATATTCTCCTCCAACCCCACGGCACACACATTTTAATTTTGTCATTTATCCATTGAGTACCAGACTCTTCTAGATGAGAATATTCAAAAGTAGTTGTATACACAGAGAGACTGAATTTTTTTAAGATTTTATTTATTCATTATGTGTACAGTATTCTGCCTACTTGTATGCTTGCAGGTCAGAAAAGGGCACTAGATCTCATTACAGATGTTTGTGGGCCAGCATATGGTTGCTGGGAACTGAACCCAGATCCTCTGAAAGAGCAATCAGTGCTCTTAATCACTGAGCCATCTCTCCAGTTTTTAAAACCACTGCACATGCTCAGGGAAAGGCCAGGCTCACAAAAGACAAAAGACAACTTTGTCCAAACTTAGCCCAAGAACTGGCACAGTCATAGCCTATAACAAACAAATGTAAAATAAAGAAGATACAAAAGATACTGGAGAAGAAGAACCTGAATTCTGATGCCAACACATACACTTGAAAATGCACAGAAAAACATGGAAGCGTGGTCCATGCAAAGAGAAAAAGTTTGATCATAGAAACTTCCCCTGAAAGAGACATAAAGGCAGATACAGTAGACAAAGATTTTTGAGCAACTTATTTGGCCAGGTATGATGGTACATGACTATATGAAAACACTTTGGATAGAGACATGAGGCTCATGAGTTCAATGCCAGCCTAGGACACACAAGTTCCAGGCCAGGATAAAATACATAGTTGTCTCCAAATGTAAAAAAAAAAAAAACCAAACAATGGATTGGAGAGCTAACACGAAGCCAAAAAGTAAGTCTCAGAGTGAAAACCACTGCAATGAAACAAAAAATTGCTACAGAGAATCAAATGTAGGTTTCATCAAGCAGAAGTTATTGAGACCACAAACAGGAATAAACAAAAGTAAAGAAAGGTGAGCAGAGCCTTGGAGACCTGGAACACAATCAGAGCAACCATATCTACATCCAACGAGTCACACAAGGGAAAGAGATGGAGGGGGATGCGGGAAAGGTGGAGGAATGAAATGGGCTTTTTATTTATTATTATTATTTTGTTTTTCGAGACAGGGTTTCTCTGTAGCTTTGGTGTCTGTCCTGGAACTAGCTCTTATAGACCAGACTGGCCTCAAACTCACAGAGATCCGCCTGCCTCTGCCTCCCAAGTGCTGGGATTAAAGTCGAGCGCCACCACCACCCAACTTTATTTCTATTTTTTATATTTTCTTTTGTGGGAGAGACTACAGGGTGGAAGGTGTACTTGGAAGCACTGGAAAATGAGTGGGATTGGGGTGAGTGATGTGAAATTCCCAAAGAATCAATAAAAAATATATTTTTTAAAAAAAACTAACTTTTGGAGGCCAGAAAGCAAAGACCTGATGTATTAAAATGCAACAAATTATTTTAAAAAACCACTTTGAACAAGAATCTTATATTTGATAATATATCCCTTAAAAATAAAAATTTTGTGAGCTAAGGAGATGAGCCAGTAGATAAAGTGTGTGCTGAGCCAACATTTGAACCTGTGTTTAGACACACAGCATCCACGAAAAAGTAAGGGGTGGAGATGTGTGTCTGAAATTCCAGCATTAGGAAATAGAGACAGGATGATCCCCAGGGCATGTTGGCCACTTTGTCTGGTTGAATCTATTAGCTTCATATTTAGTGAGTCTGTCTCAAAGAAAGTGAAGAGCCCAAGACGGTTCAATGGATAAATGTTCCTGCTGCCATGCTTGGTGACCAGGGAAATCACACGGTGGAAGGAGGTAACTGACTCCTGCAAGCTGTCCTCTGACCTCCGCTGTGTGCCAGCACACAACCCCACACACAATCTCACACCTGTGCAAAATGCATAAAGTGGAGCGGTACAGAGAAGGTGCTGACTTTTGACCTCTGGCATCCACAAGTGCTCTTGTGTGCACACACATGCACACATCACATTCCCACACATCTACATCATACCCATAGGAAAAGATGAACCAGGGCTAAAGGAATCGCTTACCATGGTAGGCTGGCTCTGATGGAAATGTTTAAAAGAAGTCCTACCAGATTTAAAAAAAAAAAAAAAAACATTAGGTGTGGTCACCCGAAGCCATACAAACTAAAGAAATATAAATAACAAATAACAGTATGGTAAATACACAGGCAATTATAAAAAAGAGAATTATGTAACAAAATTTTATGATGTCTCTGTTGATATTTTTCACGTGGTTTGAGATTAGTACATTAAAAATTTATTAGTCTAAGTCCTATTTAAACCCATGTTATAATTTTCTTTCTGATTTGAGGCATATATTTTTCAAGTATTAGCTTAAGAGTTGTAATAGAACATGTAAATACACAATTTTATCAAAGTAGCTGCTAAAAGATGTAGGAACTACAACATAAAGGAACAAGATTTTTTTATAATGTTGGTGATAAGCAGGAATAAGTTCAAATTTGATTATTACACACTTAGGGTATTAAATTCCAATTATAGTTTTTGCCAAAATAATAAAAGCAATCTTAAAATTGATTTCAAACGACAACAGACCCTGGGTATCCTAGACAACCTGAGTAAGAGTAAAGAACTAGAAAAGGTTACAGCTCAGGGTAGAACACATATCTGGCATTCAGGAGGTTCTTGGTCCAATCCCCAGAACAAAAGATAAACAGGCAGGCAGGCAGGCAGGCAGGCAGACAGGCAGACAGGGAAATTAGGGAAAGAGAGAGAAAATTACTAGAAATTTACTACCTAATTTCAAAATATGCTGCAAGCTAGTAATTAAAACACCATGGTGCTAGCTAAGCAAACAAAACCCAGACACGCACAAGAATAGAGAACACAGAAATAAATCTGTGCATTTATAGTCAGAAGATCTTTAATAAAGGCACAAGGAATAAACAATTGGAATAAGGACAGTTTATTAGTCAGAATTCTCTAGATGAACAGAAAAGATAGACTGAATACATAAATAAGTGTGTATACTATTTACTAAACCAGCTTGCCATTAAAATGGTCACAAGTTGGCTCACACCTAAGCAGCTGAGATCTTGGTGGTTGCTGGGTCCCACAGTGCCTGTCTCAAATCGATGAGACTGACAGTCAGATAGTTGCTGGGTCAACATGCTGGGTGCCTCGGCAGTTCCAGTCTGGCACCAGAAAACTGGAAAGTTCTGGAGAGTCACTGCTCCTGAGTCAGTGGGGGGAGCCTGGAAGTAGTGGTTCTGGTCAGCGGAGGGCTCCGCAGTCACAGTACAAGAGGCAGAAAGAAGGCTGGACAAGCAAGAGGGAAGGTCAGCAGAGTCAATAGTCTTCCTTCTGCTGGGCCCTTTTTAAAAGACTTAGTCATTTTTATGAGCATGGGTGTTTTGCCTGCATGTATTTATATGTACTAAGTGCATGCATTGCCCACAGACGCCAGATCCCCTGGAACTTGAGTTACAGACAGTTGTGAGCAGCCATGTGGGTGCTGGGAATAGAGTCTGGATTCTGTGGAAGAGAATGTAGTGCTTTTTAACTGTGGAGCCATCTCTCCAGCCCACGAGTCCTTTTCCATTTGGGCCGCCACGGGAAAGCAGCACTCACGTTTGGAGTGAGCAATCTGGTTAATTCTTCAGGTGAGGCTCCCTACTCCAGGGACATAATCTGGGGCGAGCTGGCACTAAAACCAACCATCTCAGAGGGGATCTTCAACAGTGATGTTGGAAAAACAGGGTCTCTGTATGCAGAAGAATGAAATCATCCTACACCAGGTATGAAAATCAACCTAAAATGCATTAAATCATCAAATGTAAGATGCGAAACAGAAAAGCTACTAGAAAAAAATGGAAAATTGCTTGTGCTTTTCAAACAGAAGCTTTTAATCAGCATATATTAATCACACAAAATGATTTCATCATTTTTCATACTTGCACATAATGTACTTTTATTATATCTATGCTCCTATTACTCCCCCTCTCTTGCCCCACTCCGCTCTACCCTTAGTCTAACAGTCTTCCCAAACAGCCCCCTTTCTTTCATATCTTTCCTTTGTAGATTCTATGTATGAAAGCATGGCATTTTTCTTCCTGAATGGGCTTATTTCATTTAATATGATGATCTCCAGCTGCACCTATTTTCCTGAGAACAACATCATTCCATTCTTCTCTGTGGCCTAATGAAACCCCATTGTGTATATGTACCACATTTCCTTTATTCAGCCGCTAATGGACACCTACGCTGAGTCCACCGTTTTTCAGCTAAGAATGGTGCTTCGGTAAATGTGTGTGCAGGTGCTCTTATTTCCTTTCTGCTGCTCTGATAAAACACAGACAAGAAGCCACCTAGGGGAGCTCCCATTTCCAAGTCACAGCCCGTCATTGAGGGCAGTCAGGGACTCGAAGCAGAAACCGTGGGGGAATACTGCTTGCTGACTCACGGGCTCATGCTTAGCTGGCTTCCTTGTATTGCTCGGGACCATCTACTAGAGATGGGTGGTTTGCAGTGAGCCGGGCCCTCCTGCATCATGATGATGAAGACAGCCCCTCAGACACACCCACGAGTCCATCTAAGCTTGGGAAGCCCGCAGCCGCCCCCAGGCTGTGCTTGGTTGACAAGGAAGGCTGACTAGGACAGCAGGTCCCTACCTTACTCCTGACTTAGACTTCTCCAGGTGTATACCCAAGAGTAAGATAAGCGCTTAGCCATATGGTACTTCTATTTTAACTCCTTGAGAAACCAGCATCCTAATTTCCACAGTGGCCAGGCCAACTTACATTCCTACCACCATCATGTAAGGGTTCCTGGGGAAAGATTTTTGATCTTGGTCCGCACAGCGATTTTGTTTGGGCATGGCACTAATATGGCATACAACAAAATAAAAAAATAGACAAATAAGATTACGTCTTCATTTAAAAGTTTCTGCATAGTATATAATACAATCAATGAAATAAAGTGACAGTATATAGAATGTGAGAAAATCTTTACAAACCATGCACCTTAAAAGGTAGGTATTAATATCCAAAATATGCAAGGAATTCAACTCAATACCAAGAAACAAATACTACTATGTGAAAATGGGCAAGAGACATATCTAAAGAACGCACACAAATTGCCAGCAGGTATATGAAAAACAGTATTTGACACCAAAAACCATCAGGGAAATTGTATTAGACCACAGATATCATCTCACACCTGTGAAAATGGCCATCATAAAAATCACAACAAAAATAGTAGTGATGAGGATGTGGAGAGAATAGAACCCTTGTCTTCAGTTGATAAAATGTAGATTAGTGTAGGCGTGTGGAAAACAGTATGATGACTCCTCGGAAAATGCAATGAGAGCAGCAACCTGCTCTGCAGTCCCATCCTGGGTATGAGTCCTAAGGAGTTATCTGCTCTGCTGTGTTCACGGCAGCATCCATCACTCACCATAACCAAGATATGGAGGCAACTCGAGTGTCACCTAACAGATAACCGAAGGAAGAAAATGTAGCTGTGTGGGTGTGGGTGTCCTGAGGTACGCCCTAAATGTATATGATTTTTATTTGTTGATCATGGCATAATAAAGCCAAGGTGGCGACAGGGTGGAGAGAGAGACAGCTGCGCAGCATCAGCTGGAGCCTGCAGTAGCCTCCTCAGTAATGAACAGACTGCCAGATAAGCGAGGGACAGGGGAGATGAACACAGTCATTCATTAGCCAGATCTAACAGACCTATACAGCTAAAACAAAACCACAATGTGAGGTATTGCCCAATATAGACTGTGTATGAGGCCACAGATTCTCAACAGATTTTAAAAGACAAAAACCATACGTAGTATCTTCTCCTACCACACTGAGATAAAGTTAGAAATCAGGAACCTCAAGAAATGGAAAATTCATCAATTTGTAGAAATGAAAAAAAAAACTTAACCTATGCATACAAGAAGAAATCACAAGAGGAAAATTTAAAAAAAAAAATACTTAGGAGTGAGTGAAAATATAGACCAAAACTTACTGGACACAATAAAAAACAAAATCTGTAAAGGGGAAGTTCGCAGCCAGACCATTACAATGGAAGCCTGATGCGTACTAACTCCATAAAAAGAATCACTCAGTCCAAAGGATGATGGTCACGCAGCATGGTACAGATTTAAGCCATGATCCTCCCAGCCACTGCCTGCTTCTCAGGTGCAGCACTTTGCAATGGAGGATCATCTTTCTGGCAGTTTCCGGGAAGCACACGTAAGAAACAGGGAGTGTGTCTGTCTCTTCTTTGAAATCCACTTAGTACCGTCTTGAGGACCCGAATTTATGGCCCATCTAAGCTCAGTCATCACCTGAGGGTCCTACCTCCAAATGCCACACAGGTGAACTTAGAGACCAAGTTTCCAACACATGAAATTTTGGAAACATACTTAACTCACAGCACATCAACTTAGTTGTTGGCTGATCTCTTTATCGTGTGCCTTGCGTTAGTCTATAAATGGCAGGAGCTGGAGAGTTTCATCACCATCATCTAGTGAGGGTCTCAATGGAAGATTCTCAATATATACGTGAATGGTCAAAGAATTAAAAGAACTTAGTAACACGGATAAATCAAGGGCCTCTGTGATCAAGACTTTTGTTATTCTGTGTTGAGCATCTGAGACACCATCATTCCATGGTTGGCTGCCCACTACCCACTGGAGACAAAGTCCCCTCAAGCAAACCAAGTGATGAGCATGGTTTGGGGCTAGTGACCTGAAGAAGGGTTTATTAAAATTGAAAGTCTAATGGGGATTAAAAGAGAAAATGCTGCTCAGGGGCCCAGACACTTCAGGGGGTAGACTTCTTGGTTCAGAACCATGTGGGAAGCTAATCTTTTCTCAAGAAGTTTCCACAGAATTGGAATCAAGCCCAGTCATACAAGAAAAGTCCCTGGGTCTGACTAAGCCAGATAGAAGGAACATGAAACGCAGCAGGCAGAAACTTGGGCCTTGAACTCCTTCAGGCTTGCCAGCAATCAAGTGACCACTGAGATTTCTGAGGAGCCAGAAGACACTGTGAGCTCAAGGACACCGAATCTCATGGAGCTGGAAGGTTCTGTGAGTAAATGCCTTGAGATCTCTTCTTGAAATTGAACAAGAATAATAAGATCTAAAACACCAACAATCAGGCCAGGTGTGGTGGTGCATGCTTTTAATCCCAGCTTTCCAGAGACAGAGGAAAGTGGATCTCTCTGGGAGTTTGAGACCAGCCTGGTCTACATAGTGAGTTCCAGGACAGCCAGAGATATGTACTGAGGCCCTGCCTCAAAACAAAGAAAGAAACAAATAAATAAACCAAAGATCAAAACAACTATTGTTAAAAATCTCTGAATTGTGTTAAATGAGTTTTCTTCTTTCTTCTGCCTTATAGAAATATGACTACTTCAGTTTTAGAGAAATAATGAATTTCCATTTTCTGAAGAGATTCAAGTGACAAGATAAGGCTAGCAAAAGATTTTACAGCAAGTAAATGAAAAAGCCCTGCTGGATGGTGGTTGGGAAACCAAACCACAAACCAAGGCCCTGTAGGGCTCACTCAAATATTATTTATCACATCCTTACTCTTTAGCCTTTCATAATTGCTGCAAAGACAACTAGAGATTAGAGATGGCTCAGCTCGCAAATTGCTTGAACGGGGGCTGGAGAGATGGCTCAGAGGTTAAGAGCATTGCCTGCTCTTCCAAAGGTCCTGAGTTCAATTCCCAGCAACCACATGGTGGCTCACAACCATCTGTAATGAGGTCTGGTGCCCTCTTCTGGCCTGTAGACATACACACCGAAAGAATATTGTATACATAATAATAATTAAAAAAAAGCATAAGAACCTTGAGTTCAAACCCCAGAACCCATATTTTAAAAGTTAAGTGTGGTACTATATGCTTATAATGCCAGTCTTCGTGAAGTAGAGATAGGAGGGTCCCTGGGGCCTGATGACCAGCAAGCCTATCCAACTTGGTCAAGCACAGATTTATAGGAGTTCCTGCATCAAAAAAGGTGGATGGAATTCCTGAGCAATAGCACCAGAGGTTATTGACCTCTGTCCTTTACACAGATGCACAGTAACACTTGCATCTGTAATACGCACTTGGACACACATACACACAAACACACAATTTTTTAAGACATCTAGAATTTGGCAATACTTGAGCAATCCTAATCTTGAGCATCTCTCCTTGCTTTACAGATGAGGTTGTGAGTAGTACAGATGTTCACTCCTCAGTTGGTTCCCTTTAAGAAACTCTCCAAACATCATCAAGACAAAGCCACACAACAATTTCTGGACAAGGTTCCTCTACCAGGTGACATCACCCCCACCTAGACCTGTCCCGCACCCCGTCATAGCACCAGGCTCTTGGACTCTCAGTTCCTCACATGGACCCTGCTTCTGAAGCCTAGGTGTGCACTGTTGTCATTCTTGACTGTGTTCTGATACAGACCCTGCTCCATGTCTGACCATTTGCTCTTGCTTGGACACTGTGGTGATAAAGATGTACAAACATCCTTCTGAGCAATCTCTCTCCAGTTTCTACCTAGCCCTCAGTGCCTCACACAAGATACTGACAGGTAGGCAATATTCTCAGGTCTATCCTGATATTGGCAAATGAGACTGTCATTTATCACTCCTTAATTTCTTCGACCCAATTATAGATTTCTTGAAACAAGGATTATTAATCTTCATAGCCTTTCCTACTCTGCCTAATATAGTTCTGGTGACAAAATTATTAGTTAATTGATTCAAATTACTCCCTTATCACCAATATAAGTCCCACATCATGCCCTGAGTAAGCAGAGCGGACAGCTGCTGGCTTGGTGTAAATTTAGTGTTTAGAAAATCTCTCCCTGCCGAAGGTCCACCCTCTGCCAGGAGACCCAAAATAACCACATCACTCACTCCTTTGAGTCAAGGCCTTGAGAGCACTTGTTAAAATGTGAATGTCATCTAGGAGGGATAGCATGAGGCTATCAATGCCTATTAATAACAGCAAATGTTATTACATTAGCAGAGAATAAGAAGAAGACTTAATAAGAAGAATAAGAAGAAGAGAATATGGAAGGACAGGCTTGAGTCAGCCCAACAATCAAGGGCCAAACCATCAACAATGTTTTAGCCATAGGTGCAGGCCTACTGAAAGGAACATGAGTCCCTAAAAATTCAGGTGAGATGAGAATTTTAAAAGCATCTGGCAGGGCACAAAAACAAAGATTAATAACTCCTGTGTTTTACCCTGGTCTGCGCTAGTATCATTTTATATCAGAGTAAACTTGTCTCTGAAACTGAAATAAGGATTATCTCCTGCTTTTTTAAAGTGTAGAAACCAAGGCAGACGATATGAAGACGAGCACTGACGTCTCCCACACTGCAGAGCTAAGAATTAAGCGTGAAGGTCTGGTCCCTGGTGTCTAAGAAAGCTCTGTGCTCCACGGTCCCTCTGGTCGATTGCTGCTTTTGTTACTATGGCCCTGCACTTACATAGACAGTGTCACAGGACACTCAACGAGCTGTCTGTCTGAGTGATTTCTCTGGCTCCCTTGAAAAACACTCTGCAAAAGCAACTTGATGGACTTGATGGAGAAAGGGCTTGTTTGTGCTCACAGTTTGGGGGTGCAGTTCATCACAGTGGGAGTCATCATCAGGAGCTTAAAGGGGCTACTCACATTGGGTCTGTAGCCAGGAAACAAAAGGAGAGAACCACTGGGAATGAGCTCAGGTTCCTCTTTCTTTTTTTGTTTTTGTTTTTTGAGATGAGGTTTCTCTGTGTAGCTTTGGCTGCCCTGGAACTCACTTTGTAGTCCAGACTGGCCTCCATCTCACAGATATCCTCCTGCCTCTGCCTCCCCGAGTACTGGGATTAAAGGGCACACCACCACCGCCCTGCTCACTTTCCCCTTTTTATACAGTCCAGGACCTCTGACCACGGAATGGTATCATACACAATTAAGGTAGATCTCCCCACTTTAATTAATCCTATCTAGACAGTTCATCACAGGCAAGCCTACAAGCCTGTCTCCTAGGTGATCTAGATGTTAATGAGTTGACAATATCAACCATCACATTGCCCCATTCCTCCAAGTTATTTGTAAATATACTTCTGAGACTGGAGCTCACAAAGATTGATTCCAGAGTCCTTATGTTTCCCAAGAGACTCAACCATGCAGCTTTTTAAAAGCTTCTTAACTTTTCTTCATTTTTCTAGCTCTTTCCCTGCAATTAACCCCACATTAACACCAGTTGAGTCTACAGTCCTTCGCTGTCTCCAAATCGTCCATGCAAGATTGACTGATGTCACATACATTTTGTACCATTGACCTGAAGAAAAGGCACCAATATATCTGAGTAACAAAAAAAGAAAGTGTTAATCATTGTTATAAAGGATTATAAGACATAAAAATACAACAAGTAAACAGAAACCTGGGGAAATACTCATGGCATGTATGACCAACAGCTGATTTTCCTAATTTATATTCAATTCTTAGACATACAACCATCCCCAAGCAGAATATTACATATAAAATGTGTGTGTGTGCATGAAAATCAGAGGCTCTAATGCACTTAATTATGACTTAGTCATAATTAAGGAAATGCTATTGGAAACCATAGTGTGGTATTATTTCATACTTATTACATTGGATAAACTTTTTAAGAGGATGCCTCATCTTAGAATAAAAAATGGATCCATAATGAACTCTTGTTTAGAAGGTAATTAGTACAACTTTGAAAAGACATTCTCAAATTTACACCTTTGCCAGGGGTGTATGAGACTGAATTCAGGGTCTTTTTAAGCACATACACAGAGAGAGAGAGAGAGAGAGAAAGAAAGAGAGAGAGAGAGAGACAGAGACAGAGAGAGAGAGAGAGAGAGAGAGAGAGAGAGAGAGAGAGAGAGAGAGAGAGAATGAGACCAGTATTCTGTACTTGGAAAGATGCATTTTCCTTTCCAGGTCTAGCCAGGCTGAGGTTGCGGTGGTCCAAGTGCTGACATTAAGAGACTGCTGAAAACTGGAGGGGGAGGCTGGCTCCCAGACTGTCAGGAAAGAAGCAATGCCAATAAGGCATTAGAAAAAATGGCAAAACTGAAAGATATCTGTGAGGACTGTCCCTCTACATCTCACTTAAACGGCAACACACCCCATGCACCATTTTTGCCTGGTGGTTGCTATAGCAACAGAGGGCTGAGACATTGATTTTCTGTTTACTTCTTGCTACACAATGCAGAAGTATCACACACATGGATGTTCAAGTAAAAGGAAGTCTTGGAATGCCCAGAAGATGTTTACATCTCAGCTTTCAGTCTATGAAGTAAAACATTTTCCTTACTTCATTACTGACTGCAAAAATATGGGCCAGGCTCGCTTTTCTATGTCTAATTGCCACGCTGATTTGCCCACATTCTAGAGAGCTCTAATGCCTTTTTGATAGTTCATATAGCTTCAGAACAAATTTCCCTCAAGACCTTTTCAAGCCTAAAATAGTAGCTGCTGTACTAGAACTTCTTCTCATTTGAGTAAGAAAGGTCATTTTTGGACATTGTTTTAAATTGTCCGTTTATTATAACTAGAACACGAACATCTATTTCAAAGTCATTAAGGATTGCCTTTGAAATCCAAATACACAAAGTGTATTGATTTAAACTCTGATGACTGGCTATATTAACTCTAATTATCTACCATAGCAACAATTTACTCAGCCAAAGAGGGTAGTAATCATGGAGGCGGAGGAAACTGAAGAGGAGGAGGCAGTTTATTTCATACAGTTTGCCTAATTTGGCTTACCCTCCATATTTGTGAAAACTGGTTAAGAGCTAAAAATATTGAGGCTGTTTGGTGTTTGGGGCAGCCATGCAAATTCATAGACAGTGACACACGCCCCATGCCCCTCGTACATCTGTCTGAACTGGCTTCCTCAGGTGCTGCTCTCCTAAAAACTGGAAATGGTTATTTTCACACCTAGCTGTCTTATTCTTGCCTTGCTTCAACTGCTACAGAGTCTGCCCCATGTGTCTAAGACCCTCAGTCTCATGTAAAACTACAAGGGCAAAGCTCCTTCCAAAACAATCTCACCACTTCTTTTTCTACCCAGTGAACTCCCTTTCACGGTTTCCATTGTATTGAAGTTTGGTTTCCTCACCTGCCTGCTTGCTTGTTTTGGGGGGAGGAGGATGTGAAACTTAGGGCCCTGATCGATCACTGAGCTATATTCCTAACCTTCATTAATAAGTAGCTCAGGTTAGCCTTGAACTCAAAATCCTCCTGCCCCAGCCTTGTTAGCACTAAAAGTAAGAGATCTTGAGCATAATCTCTCTGCGCTGAGTTCCAGGGAGGCCCGTTGCTGGTAGCAGGAGTCTCTCATCTCTGTTTCCAACTGCTTCTCTTCTGCTGCCCTTTGTCCTGCAACCTCGGAGCTTTCTTGGAGTGTGAATACTAACATGAATGAGGGAACTCAGTGATGAACATTAAGAGGCCAAAATATCGTGACCTCACACTCTTCTCAGGGATGTGAGAAGCTGCGTAAGAAGTATAAACCACCTAGGCCATGTGCTCAACTCTTCCGAACCAGGAAGCCCAGCAACACACTGCATCAGTGAAGTCAGGCCTTGAAAACTGACGTCCCTAGTGCTGTGTCTATGGGGGAAGTTCTGAACCCAGATGAGGTCAATATCCCCCAGAGAGGGAGGTACCTGCTGACGTGGGAGGCACTCAAGGGGTCTACTGCTCACAATCAATGCTGAGGCAGGCAAACATACGAAATAGCTTATCAATTAGGGCTTCAATTGATTTGGGATATACATGGCTGCTGTGGAATAACCCTTCCATTCGCTGTGAATATGTATTACTCTCATTGGTTAATAAAAAACTGACAGGTCAGTAGCCAGACAGGAAGTTAGGCAGGAAAGCCAAACTGAGAATGATGGGAAGAAGGAGGATGGAGTCAAGAGAGTCACCAGAACCTCAGGGAGAACAGGACACACTGGAGGACAGGTAAAGCAAGAGTCACATGACAGAATGTAGATGAATAGAAATTGGCTAATTTAAGCTGTAAGAGCTAGTTAGTAATAAGCCTGAGCTATTGGCTGAGCATTTATAATTTATATTAAGCCTCTAAGTCACTTATATGGAAAGTGACTGCCCGATATTTGGGAACAGGTGGTCTGGACAGGAAAACTCCACCTACTAATAATATATTTGATAGTCTGAAACCTTAACCTGCATATATTATGCACATACACCCACTTCTGAACAATACAGCAGCCTGATAGTACCCTAGAATCCCCAGCTGCATCTACCTACATCCCTCTCTGGACAATGGAATAAGTTTCTTCTCCCCTTAATGACCATCAAACTTGGAGACTTTCTATTCAAACATATTCCCAATACATTTCAATACAGCGGAAAACTATGGACAATGAGCCCATCTAGCCTATACTAGTTTTCTGTGCACGTGCAGTAAGGCAAACTGTGCCTTCAACATGAGCTTTTAGAGAGAATCCCCTATTTATCATCTCATGCCTACGCATAACTATAGTTATGCATATGACTAAAATCAGATGCATTGCAGGAAGGAACATGAACAATAGAAAATGATCTTAATCTGCCAAAAAAGAGGAACCCACTAATACTATACCCCTTGGCAACCAAACTACTCCTCCTAAGCTGCATAAAAGGAAGTCCCAGACAGTTATCCAGACCCTTGAGCACCTTCCTGTGGCCTAGTGTCACTATTGACCTGTACCTCTCTTCTTGTGTAAATCAATTTGTATATTTTGATCCTTTGAATAAGAGGCCAGGAACCTAGAGGTTCCCAGCCCAGACTCTGTTAGTTACAAGGTCTCTGGGAGCCAATAGGAACTTGGTAGATAACATCCAAAAAGAACAAAATCACATTTAAGTCATCTTGAAATGCAAGCCATTCTAAAACATTCTTCTTTTAAAAAGAAAAGTCTGTAGGGCAAGGGGGGCTATGGGTTCCCATGTTGAGGCTGCCAGGGAGAAGCTGTGACTAGAACCCATTCTACGTCCCCTGTGAGATATTGTTTTCCTCTTTGGGAGTAGACACCGAAACTAAGAGCCACACACAAAACACAAAAAACAGAAAGGGGCAAACAGTAGTGAACTTTGGAACTTCAGACTTCAAATAAAAACAAACGCCTGGTTTAGTACACAGTGTTACCTCCTCATTCCTGCACACCTATGTCAATGTTACCTCTATCTTATTAACAAATAATGAATGGGTGAATCTTATTAATGAATAAAGTCCCATTGTTTGGGAAAAAGTACTCTCTCACTGCCTAATTCTTAAAGAAAGTTCTAAATGTCTCAATGGGGAGTTGAATGTGAAGAACTGCCCAGCATGACAAAGAAATCAGTTTACAATTACAAACTTCCAGTGAGTATTCTATCCCAAGAATGTGTGTGTGTGTATGTGTGTGTGTGTGTGTGTGCGCATGTGCACGCACACACTTGTCTTGAGGTGCACATATTGAGGTCAAAGGACAACTCAGGTGTCTGTTTGCAACATCTGCCTTGTTTGAGACAAAAACTTTTGCTGTTTGGTGCTACGTATGCCAGGCTAGCTTATCCACAAGCTTCCCAGAATTGTCCTTTCTCTACCTCTCAGCTCCATTAGAAACACGAGGATTACAGAGGCATACTACCATGTCTCTGGGGATACAAACTCAAACGTTTGCACGGCAATTCATTTACCCACTGAGTCATCTCTCCAGTCTCTCCCTCAGGTTTCATTCTACTGTTAATGCATAGGGATGTTCCTGTAGTCCTAAAACTTACGTATAATTTCTCTGCTTTACTCTTTTACATTTTACCTCACAAATCTGATTTTCTGAAAAATGTCCCCATGGGCTTCTGCCAGTCTCCAGGGTGCTGTCATCTGTCACAATGCATTTCTTTGCTCCTGTTCAAATTCAACAGAACTGCTATATTTCATTCCCCGTCATTCTTCCCACTTCAATTGTAAGCAGACAATAAATGCAGTCCAGATATTCTCAAGGATGAAGTGTAGAGGTCTAATTCACACAATGATGGAAGAAATAGCATCCCTTATAAATGTCACCAGCACTTTTCTATTTCCAGAATGATTCATCTGTGGATTGGGTATCCGACTGAGAGTGTGGCCCCTTGTGATGTCACAGGCACACAAAATCTTCTCATCCAACCCTAAAGTCTCATGTTTCTGGTTCTATAAGAGTAAAAGTTATACCACTGGGAGATGAAGCTCAGTGGTAGAGCACTTAACCAGAATACATAAGGTATTATGTACAAATAAACAAAAACAAAAATCCCAAATCTATTCAGAAGAGGAGGAAAAAAGATTCTAAGAGCCAGAGGTAGTGGATGTCTCCAAGGAGGCAGCATCTTCCAGACACAGCAGGAGTGATGCCCATGTGAACTCACAGAGACTGGCAGGCGCACAAGACTTGCACAGGTTCAACTTAAACAAAATCCCAGCACAGAGATGGGGATGTGGACCCCAAGTCCCACCTCTAGTACAGAATCTGTTTGCAACTGACACTCATAGAGATAAAAAAAAAATCAGGGTTTTTCTACCCCATGGAATGTCACTGGATATATTAACCACACTCCAGGGGAGGTCCCATGCCAAGGAGTAGCTGTCCAACACAAAACTGACTCCATGCTTTTGTGTGAATGCTTTTTGATTTGTTACTTCTTTTTTTCTTATTCATTGTTTTGGCCTTTGTTTTTAAGGGACAGAGAGAGAGAGGTAGAGAGAGAGAGAGAGAGAGAGAGAGAGAGAGAGAGAGAGAACATGAAGTAGAGAGGTGAGATAAGTAGGGAGGATCTAGGATGAGTTGGGAGAGGGGAAAGAATATAATCAAACTATATTGTGTGCAAATTTTTTAATAAAAAATTTTATTGAATTCTATTAAACCATCCAGTTGAGGATACACTAGAAATAGAAATTATAAAAGAACTTTAGCTGACCATGTGGAAGGCTCAGGATGCTAGTGGTGAATAATGCTTTGCCAACTCAACAGAAATGGCAAAGACAGTACTAAGATCAGCACACTCAAGTTGCAGCTCTGGCGGAAGTTGAAGCTCTGAACTGTGCACTCACTGTGGCAGAGGTGGCTGCAGGTGATGCTGGTGCTGAAGAAGTAGGAAGAGAGCTGCAGTGGCCTCTCGTGCAAACAAACAGGCACCTGACATTTTGCCTTGCCCCTGACCAGCATCAGGACACCTAGAAGTCCTGTGTATCTAGTTGGCACAAGACAGTTTGAGATCTCTTCCTTTGGCCAAGTGTTTTCTGAATGTTTCCAATTGCTGAGAAGGAATAAGACTTTTTAATCAGAAGACCAATAGTAATAGTCTTATTGTTGAAAGTAGCTAACACACTATGATATGTGTCAGACTCTGCTTTGGATTTACCTCACATATTTAGACAGAGATAGATACATACATACATGCATACATACTTAGACAGAGAGAGATTTATCCTTATGAACTGGCTCCCCTGGGGTCTCCCAAAGCTAACATTAGCCATTGTCAGACTAGGAAGCAACAAAGAGTAGGGAACAAGCAGAGACCAACCACATAAAACTAGTGATTGATCAGATCTCTATTCCCTTGAATCTTGCCCTTCTGCTAAATTTTGAAAATTGGTAAGAAAACTATCTTTATTCAATTCCCTATCTCAAAGAGTCAAGTTCCCTTTGGGGATGGCATTAATAAGTCCCAGTGAGGAACAAATTGGGGCAAGAGTAGCACTAGGCAGTCCCAGCTTCTGGGGCACACACTTTATGGATCTGTGGCTTTTCAGAAGGACAATCAGGTTACATGAGGTCTACAAAAGAAATTGGAAAAAATTATGCTTTTAAGATTGTAGCTAGACTTTTCAATGGCTAACTGTCTACTTCTGCATTTATTTCTGCCCTAGAAAAACTTTTTTTTCTATTCTATAGTGTAATGAAGTAAATCTCAGACTGGTAAGGTAGTTCAGTGGGTAGGAGCGCTGAACCAAACAGCCTAACTTTGATTTGAGAACCCCACAGTGGGAGGAGAAAACCAACTATGGAAAGTTCTCCTCCTACCTCCAGATATGCAGCATGGCATGGGATATCTCTCTCTCTCTCTCTCTCTC
Source organism: Myodes glareolus (assembly GCF_982192425.1). Classification (NCBI taxonomy): domain Eukaryota; kingdom Metazoa; phylum Chordata; class Mammalia; order Rodentia; family Cricetidae; genus Myodes; species Myodes glareolus. The sequence goes on along the minus strand of NC_142026.1, from coordinate 6,059,894 downwards.
TCTCTCTCTCTCTCTCTCTCTCTCTCACACACACACACACACGCACGCACACACACACACACACACACACACACACACAAATAATAATAATAAGTAAAAAACATCTCACGATACTATTCTGCCAAGCCTTATACTGGCCCGTTATCTACTGAGACTTCTTTCATGGAGTTACTCGCTTCCACCTTGGTAACAAGCGTTTTAGGCTGAGCATGGCCTTCCTAGTGAAGTCATTTCAAATCTGACTAGCACTTCTTGTCGCAGGAACTCAAAGTCAGAGCAAGAACATTTGCCCTCTTGACCTACCGAGTGGCAGCTGGTAGGTGCTAGAAAGCATTCGGACTCTCTAGGATCCATTCAATTTAGGGAAGGAAGCTTTGGCAGCCTAGGTCATAGGAAAGAGCACACAACAACACGGACACACATCAACAATGGTGGGACCGTTAATGGAGCTATCTACGTGGGAGCTCCACCCAGGCAGCCCAGAGCGGTATGAGGACAACTTGTGGAATGCCTCAGGGGTGACCACATGCCCTGCTCGCTGTGTCTACCGCTGTATCTCCTTCTACTTTCATCCTGAGAGAAGTCACTGTCAAGCAAGTAGCATAATTCCTAGCCATGCCCTGTGTTCCTGGGGAGGTAGTCAGAAACATTAGTGTGCCTCTCATGGCCTCACACCAAGGCTTCATCCTAAGGCTAAGTGTCCCTCTCGCAGGGAGTTTGTTTATACTGGCAGACACACTTGTAATCCTAGGCTGACTTGAGTCTAGCTGATTTCTGTGAAGACAGACACTATCTATCTGTGAGAGCCTCATCCCACTGAAGCAGAGGTGGCAGCTCACGAGGTGACAGACGCATTCTGCCATCCACAGATCCACCAAATTAAGAGTGCTACCCACAAGAGCTGATGCAATATCTGGAGATGGCAAGGCGAGTTCTGTAAGGGGATCTATAATATAAGAACCTACCATCCCTTATCTGCACAGAGTACATGTGCAGAGAGCCACGAAATCCTGTTCAAGATTTGTCAAGCATTACCTACAGAGGCATGCACCACATTATCTATACGAAAGTGTGAGATGTGAGGGAAATTTGGTTGCGACATCTGTCACCCCATTGGTCACCAGGTTGATTCGACTGACCTGGCTGGCTAGGCGGGTTTCCCCTTCCTCCCTCACCATTCCACGTGCATCCCTCCCAAAGCTTGCGCTCTGCTCTAACGCAGAAGGTGACCTTCCCCGAATAGAGGAGGACCAGTCTTTGCCCAAGGGTATACGAGTACCTGCTGCACTCCCCTGCTAGAACCTCCAAACTAGCTCTCAAGGAAGTGTGGATAGTAAAGGGAGGGTAACATCAAGAGGGAGCCATTGCAATATGCAAATAAGCAACAGTGAGTACCTGGAAGAAGCACTAAGTGTCCTTGTCCTTTCTAAAGAAGCATGTTATGGGGTAGTTGTAATGATGAGGATTTCAGGTCCTGTGCCAAGCTGGAAAGGCAAAAACTGAGGGGCAGGTGCAGAAGGACCTTGCTGTGTTTCTTTAAGTCACACTATACACACCAATGGCTGATATAAAAGATGTTGATAAGAAAAACTCACATCAGCTCTATACCTATTTCATTTTTAAAATTTATTTCTATTTTATGTGTATGGGATGGGTGTTTTGCCTACATGTTTGTCTGTGCACGATGTTCTAGCAATGCCCAAGGAGGTCAGAAGAGGATACTGAATTCTCTGGAACTGGAGTTACAGAGAGTTGTAAGCCGCCATGTGGGTGCTGGGAATTGAGCCTGACTCCTCTGTAGGAGTGGCCAGTGCTCTTAACTGCTGAGCCATCTCTCCAGCCCCCAGATCTATATTTAATAAAGACTTGCTAGGCATTTGAAGCTGAGTAAGGCTGGGGAGATAGCTCAGTGGGCAAAGAGCCTGTAGCTCAAGCATGAGGACCTGAGTCCAAATCTCCAGAACCAACTCAAGGCCAGTTGCATCTGTAATGCTACAGTAAGAAGAAAAGCAGAGACGGGGAAGCCATGGGAGCTCACAGACCAGGTGCCTTGCCCACACATGGAGACTGTCTCTAAACCATATGGAAGGCAAGAACACCCAATGTTGTCCTCTGACCTCCACACATGAACCACATGAACACACACACAAAATTGAAAATAGAAACACTATCAATCACATCCTATTATATTTCTAGGATGTGAGCAAAGGACTGTGCTCTGAGACAGTTCGCTGCCTGGCTATATCACATGTAGCTCCTCTGATGATTTACGGGTCTATCGTGACCTGAGCAGCTTGCGAGTCCATGCAGTGATTGTAATCATTCCATTCACTGTAAAACAGGCGCATCCTGCCAAAGCGTACTCTAATTCTGAATCATGTCTCACCATTCTATACCTCTTCCAAAATGGAGGAAATAGTCCAACTCCATTCAGCTCAGCGAAGAAGAATTGTGAATTAAACTAGAATTGTGAACAATGTCGGAAAGACAGCTCTACGGTCCCCTCATTTAAAATGCAAATAGAGCTGAGAATGAGGGGAGGAGAATGTGTTCAAAATCCACATTTTTCTTATGATAGCTTCAACCTGGTACCATAAAGACATAGTCTAACCCGTGATTAATCTAAGCAGTCACATGAATCAGTAATGTCAACTTGGCCCGAACAACGAATTCTGGAAATAGTGCCAACAGATGTGGAAGCAAGTGGAGAAAAAAGAATGAAGGAAAGGGTGGAAGTGGAGCAAGCTGCCTGGAGAGAAGGGAAAACCTGAGTGTGAAGTGCCCCGTACAAAACCATTGGCTGAGCTCAGGGACAGAAATTCTGCAGCACAAGCAACTTCTCTAAAGCCAGAACTCCTGACTCCTGCTGAGACATTGTTTATTCATGTTTGAAACCATTTGCTCAGAAATGCAAATTCTATAGTCGTCTCGATATATGGCATGATTTAAAGGATACTAGATGATCCATTTGGCACCCTCTCCCTCCAGTTTTTAACTTTCAACAGGACATAAACCTGAAATCTTTACTCTTGTAATCATTTTATCAGATTGCATTGCTATCTGGAAAATGTACAGATTCTGGTGCTTCTGCCTGGTACACACTACCAGGTCAGCTTGGACATCCTTCTCCTGAGCACAGACACTGACTTATAATGTCTACAGTTTCTGCCTGCTTTATAAATCTCAAGACTATGTTGATATGCATCATGCTAAAGATGTATATCTTTAAAGACATAAAGATCTAAAGTGCCAGGTATAATGATGGGAGCCTGAAATGCCACTTACTTGTGAGAGTGGGGCAGAAGAACTTAAGTTTAGTCAAGGAAACAAACAAAAAGGAAATAGAAAGATTGGGACCAGGAAGAGAGAAAGACAGAAACAGATGGACCAAAAAGAGAGAAGAGGAAGGGAGGAAGAAGGAAGAGAAAGGAAGGAAAGGAGGGAGAAGGAGATAGAGGGAGGAAAAGAGAAAGAAAGAGAAAGACTGAATTATCAAAAAAATATTTCAAAGTGAAGCCAGGCATGGTGGTGCACACCTTTAATCCCATCACTTGAGAGTCAAAAGCAGGTGGATTTCTGAGTTCAGTGCCAGCCTACATGGTAAGTTCCAGGACTGCCAAGACGACATAAAGAGACCTTGTCTCAAGAAAACTGTAGCTATAGATATAGACAGATGTTTCAAAGTAAATCAAAGACCTAAATGTAAGACATAAAACAGTAGAAATCTTAGAAGTAAATCCATAGGTTCTATGATCTCAAATTCTAAAGTCATTTTTTGGATATGACAATGAAAAATATAAGCAACAAAAAAATGTTGAGATAAGCTTAAAACATTTGCATATCATATGACATTACTAATAGAGTGGAAAGGCAACTGATGGCATGGGAAGAAATGGAAATCATACCTCTGAAGACAGATTATTATCCAGGACATGGAGAATTCCTCTGACTCCAACAACACAACTTCTTAAATGCTGTGATAATTTGAATGAAATGGCCCTCCCTCCATAGGCTCATGCATTTGAATACTTGGTCTACAGTTGGTGGAACTGTTTGGGAAGGATTAGGAGTTGTGGCCTTGTTGGACAAGGTATGTCACCCTCTCTGCCTCATGCTTGTGTATCAGTAGGAGAGCCTTTGATCTACCATCATAGGCACTAACCTTCCAAAACTATAAACCACCAACAAACTCTTCTCTAAGTTACCTCAGTCATAGTGTCTTCTCATAGTGACAGTAATGAAGATAATGGCAAAAGGGCTTCAACACATAAACCCACACAGACAAAAGCATAAGCAAAGATTCTCCAGATCTCTGATCATTTGGAAAATGACAACCAAAGCTGCTGGTTACCATTCTATGCATATTAGGATGGCTATGAAAAGAAAATGCCAGGTCTGCACTCAGGACAAGCTAAGATAAGAGAATCAGAAGTTTGAGTCCAGACTGAACCATACAGTGAGTTTATGTCAAAACAGATTTTGGAAGGAGGAAGAGAAAGAGAAAGGGAGAGAAAGGAAGCTCTTGTGAGAATATGGAGAAGTCAAAGTCCTCGGCATTGCCCGCAGGTGGAATGATCCAATTGCTGTGAAAAATAGTAAAATAATTTGGTTTCTCAAAAAATTGAAAATTGTTACCATATAAGCAAGCAGTTCTGCTTTTAGAAGCAGGGTCTCAGGTATGTATGTTCTTTCTCATGAAAGGAAAAATGAGTCATTTTACATTTCCAACCTGGTATTATCTACCAGGGACCAGTCTCAACAAAAATACCTCTTGCCATGGTGCAGGTGTGGGGATTTAGGAAATGTTAGTAAAGAATATGAAGATGCAAATGAAAATAATAAAACAGAGAAACAGAATAGCATCGGGAGGCAGTTCTGGTATATGGCACCCAATCTGGGGCTGATCAGTGAACCCTGAAACACACAGAAGTGTGGCCAGTCATACAAGGGAGTACATGGGGGACACTGCAAAAAAAAAAAAATTGAACCACAGGTGGAGAGGTGAGTAATGAGCACTCTAAAATAAATAAATAATTGATAATAAAAAAGGAAAGAGAGAGGTGGCACAAAAGATCGGGAGTAAAACTGTAAATATTTGTAAATATGGACCAAGGAAATAGTATTCAACTATCTGTACTGTCTCATGGATGTAGTGTGATAGCTAGAGGAGCTGACGTGGAGCAGAAACTAAAACAGAGGTTTTTAGAATTTGTAAATATTATATATTCCCAACCCTGCACTGGCGGCGATTCCACACGTGCTTTCAGTCTGCTCTAGGTCTCAGAGAGGCCAAAATGAGGCTTCGCCTTCTCCCATGCAAGCGGCAGTGCTTTGGTCACCAAACCACAGTCTCTGTCTCTGCTGAACAAGTTCAGATTGAAGGGAATGCAGTGTTTGACCTAGCAATGGCCTGGGTTACCACGGAAATCGTGGCAGTCCACGGACACACACTGTGGCGAGCTGAGTCTGACTCGTGCTGTGTGGAGCCAGAAAAGGCAGCGCCTGTCAACAGAAATGCCTCACAGCTAGTTGATCCAAGACTCAAAGAACCTATATGGATAAATCTTTGCCTTTTAACAGTGGAAAGGATTCAGGAATTCTCCAAATTTTGGGATTACAAGGTTTAAAATAAAAAAACAGGGATGATAAAAAAAAAAAATTCAGCATGGCTGTACCCGCCTAAGCTTGTGGTCTCACTTGCCGGTTTCAGAGCCACTGCAATGACGAGCACCTGGCAACCTGAGCTAAATTTGTCAGCCAGTCATGGTCTGTAGTGGGACCGCTGAACATAGCCTGTGCCCTGCCCAGGCACAACAGACAATGAGGGACCGGCTGCCTGGTCCCAAGTACCCAGGCAGGACGGCCAAGCTATGGAGGGAGTATGGCTTGCACCCTGTCGCATAGCCCAGCTTTAAGCCCAGATCCCTGTTTCCTGGCCTAACAGCCAAACTGCAAAAATGTAGCCTCGGGGAACTGCAGCTTCAGGCCAGACAAGGGTCTGTAAAAACTAAATGAGCAAGTTAAGCCTGTCAGCTAGGCAGACTTGCAGTTTGAATTAGAAAAATAGCTTACAAACTTTTAGTAAAAATATCCAATCGTGAAGACCTTATTTAAAATTTCCTATGGGAGACCTTGAACCACTAAGTGAAATTCTTAAAGGGAGCAGTGATCCGAACTCCACTAGAAGCTCACAGAAGCTGACAGACGGGTACTCTCCCCGGTAGAGTGTGCTATACAGAAAGAACAAGTACATTATATTAATTGTGGCCAGCCTTGGTAAGCAGGTATATTACCTACAAAGCGTACTCCTACCACAGTTTTATAGAAAACTGGTCCGCTTTTAGGGCTGTGCCTTCCCGTTTTGGCAATTAAGGTATTAAACCCTAATTTTGAAGCAGTAGCTTGCTTAGCACAGAAGAGCAGGATGGAATCTAGGAGATATTTTGGCAGAGAACCAGCTGTGATCAATGTTCCTTATACTAAGCAACAGATTGACTGGTTATTTCAAAATAGTGATTCTTGGACAATTGCATTTGCTCAGTTTGAAGGCCACATTAATGAATTTCTTTCCAACTGATGCATTGCTGTAATTTGCACAGTTCCATTTCTTTATTTTCTTTAGTTGTAGCAAAAGATTCCTTAAAGGATGCTATGCTAATTCTTACAGATGGTTCTTCTCATGGAAGAGTGTTGCTATTGCAAAACTAGCAGCATTGCAATTGGACTCTCATCCATTACAAAAATCTTTTCTGTCTTTTGGTTAGAATGGATTTAAGAGGATAGTGATTTGATATTATGTTATGGTATGGACCTGCTAAATTGTGTTAGGGTCTTGACCTGTCAGTGCTTTAGTTCACTATAAGATGATAATGATTAGAAAAAGATTAGAACTTATCTAAGAAAAGTTTGACATTACCACTGAACTCTTGAATTTGACACATCTGGTAAGACAAAGTTAGATTTTGATACAGCTGAATACTGTTAAAAGACACTCTACACCAATTCAAAGTGGGCATTCCCAACTCTAGTGACCTCCCACTCCTTTAATTAGATAGTATAGCCTTAGAAGTGCACATAGCACAAAGTATTGTTTGCTTGTTTACCATTAGCTAATTGCAGATGAATTCTCTTGACAGAATCTTGGTTCAGAGACACAGAGCACAGAAGAACTCTCTCCCCTAACCTTTTGATTACAGAGGTGAACAGTAAATGTCAGGTTTCATCTCTTCCCCCTCCCCCAGTACCTAAGACATGGACTTACATAGTTTGAATGCAAGTTCCAAAGATGGGTAAGTCTGGGAAATGGAAAAGTGTTCACCTAAGGCAGACACAATAAACTGTCCTGTTGTAGAAGAACAGGCTTTATTATAATTAATAAAAAGGGAAGAATGTGGAGGCCCAAAAATCTGAACCTATTTCCACATTGACCAAAGGTCAGAGAGTTGGAACTTACCTCTATCCCTACAAGGTTATTGTGTTTCTACCTCAAACAAAGGTCCCACCTAGATTTAGATCAGAGAGTTCTGCTCTCTCAAGGTTATTGTTAACAGGTGTGGCTAATAGCCAGACCTTGTATTTCTGGAATAGAGAAGTAGATACGTTCCTACCTCAAATAAAAGTCTATGAATCCAACTAAGTTCTAGTTCCCTTAAGGAGATAACTTTGGATCCCACCCAGGGAGTGGTTTGCCTACAGAATGCTTTAGTCTAGGGTGTGAGTGTGACTTGCTTTGTTCTAGCAGCAGCGTGTAGCCCGTGGCCTTCCTCTGGTCTGTTTACTTTCATGTATAGTGTTAATGGAGTTTTTGTCTTACTTCTACCTTTTGTGACCAGGGGTATTTTTAAACAATTGGAAATTAAATGGAGGTGAATTTCAGTTCTCACTGAAACTCCCTCCTGGTACTATTCTATGTTTCTCTGTTTTCTTATTTTCATTCACGTCTTCATATTCTTTACTATGTTTCAAAATCCCCACACCTCTACCCTGGCAAGAGGTATTTTTGATGAGACTGGTCCTCGACAATTAACATACAATAGAACAACCTCAAAAGGGGAAGAAAATTCTCATGTGTGCCACTACAAAACTGAATCTTGAGGACATTAGACTAAATTGCATGAGCCAGTCACAAAAGAACACGTACTTGGTGACTCCGCCTACACAAGAAACCTAGAACTGCCAAGTTACACAGAAGATAGAGTGATGAATGTTGGAGTATGAGAGGGAGGAGGGACTCCAGAGTTGTTTAATAGAGAAGACGTCCACTGAAGAAGATGAAAAAGGTTCCAAAGAGGGATGGTGATGATGGTGATTCTTCAATTCAAATTGCTGAATGCCACAGAGCCATGCGGGTATATTGATTAATATGTCCAATTTTATGATGCTATATATTTTACTACAATAAAAATTTTAAAGTCAACTACAACAAAATGTGGACCCACAACGGAAGCTTTCTATGCCAGTGAAGGAGGACACTAAGCCAGGCTTGGCTAGCTGCACAGACTATTTTGGGAACTCAGCTAAAACACAAACTCTAGCCCCCCCCCCCCCATCAAGATTCTAACTTAAGAATGTCCTTGCGTTCCTCAGGCCTGTCTAGTGTGCAGCCTGGTTTGAAGGCTGTTGCCCTGCAGTTTCACCATTCAGAATTTACAAGCCAAAAAGGAATTATTCATCTTTTGTTTAAAATGACTCGGTCCTAAAAAGACTAATTTTATATAATGAAATTTAGACGTGAGGCTATTGCTTAAACTATGTTATTGATATAACTCAACTCTTATGAACATTGTGTTAAAATTTCTTGAAATCTGTGAAGTACTTCCTCAACTAGCAAAAAAAAAAAAAGTGTCCTCTTGTGTTGCCATGGCCAACACTGGCCTTCTAGGACACGTCACAGTTGACATTGTAACAATCAGCTTCCACCTGAGATAACCAATGTACTTCCAATGAAAGCACTACCTAGTGATTGTACGCCATCTGCATCCACAGACTCATTCATTATTAACAGCTCTGGGAATTTATATTGTTGATCAGCATCTTTCTGGAGCCAGGAAAAAATTTCAATTACATGCTAAATTAAAAGCTTGCAGATGTCTACAGGCAATTCTTGATAAGTGGTAACACATGGCAGAATGGAAAACGTGGAGTTGAAGGCTGATGGCCTAGTGTGCTAGACTGTGTGCTATCCAGAGTCATTGTGTCCCCCTGCTCCATCCCCTCCTTTCTGGTTTAAGGAAAAATATGGCTGGCCTTCAGCTTCATAGATTGCTCATCCATGGGTTCAATCAATCATGAATTAAAAGTATTGGGGTGGGGGGAACCAAGTCCATACTGAATATGTAAAAACTATCTTCCTTGCCTAAACAAACACAATATACAAACTATATGTATAGAATTTATATTATATTAAGTATTATAAGCAATCTGGAGATTAAATATACAGGAGATCCAGGTACGGTGGCATACATCTGTGGTTCCAACACTTGGTAGGTGAAAAATCAGAAATTCAACACAACTCTAAACAATATTGCAAGTTCAAGTCCAATTCAGGCTAAATGAGATATTGCTTAAAATAATAAAATAAAATAAAATATGCGGGAGGGTGGTATAGATTTACATGAAGATTTATGTAAGTGACTTGAACATGGCAGAGTTTGGTATCCTTGGAGCACCCTAGAATCAAACCTCCATGTGCATACCAAGGGCAAAGGTACTCATTGTCTCAGCTTCATGAAAATGGCCACAGCTAAAAGGTTGTGCCTTCTTCCTCTTGGGTAGCCTGAATGCAGTGACTAATGGACCCAGCTCGCCTGCGTCTCCATGGCTGCAGGTTCATCTGAGTTTTCATCTCTAGGCTGAGAGTACATCACCATTCTACTCCTCTCAACTAATTCTGCTTTCCTTGCCCCTAAAAGCAAATCCTAATAAATCATCTGCTACAGAATCTCACTCTCAGAGTCTGTTGCCAAGGAAACCAGACCTGCATCATTGCTGCTTTCAAGCTAGAGATGCGAATAGAAGAGTCACTTAACCATAACTCTTGCTATAATTGAAAAAAAAAAACTTACAAGGCTTAGAGCCATCAGAAATTTCCAATGCTATGGCAAACCAATGCCCTGTTGTGACAGACTCTTTGTGCTTCACCTGCTAGGGCCAAATGTACAGATTTGCAACCAGTCCCTTTGAATGGCAAGGAGGAGAAGTTCTGTATCACTGTAGGTTAAAGTCTGTAGGAATATAGAGCCTCTCGCTGAACAGGCAATTTCCTGGGATGGGTCTACCAGGTCAATCCACATAGCTTACCCAGGATCTCCCAACTATGAATACTTAGACATCCCAGGTTCAATCTAGGCAGAAGAGGAGAATCTGTGAGGAGTTGGGGAGTAGCAGTGGTTGAGTATGATTAAAATACATCTTATAAAACTGTAAAAGAATTGATAAATATACTATATATTAAAAGAAAGAAGTCCTGGGTCCCAGAAGTCCCTCAGTCTCAGATGAAGCTGAATGGTTTATCACCACTGTATGGCCTTCCATGTCCTCTGGTCTTTTGGGCTTCCACAACTCATTAACCTGAGAACCTGGACTGTCTGCCTTGAAAACATAACAAAATCTAGGTTTCCCACTCCAAAGACTAGAGAAAATTAGCTAGCTACTTCCATTCCCAGCTCCCTCTTCTTAAGACTTCTCATGATTGCAGTTGTTGGTTTGCAAAATTTAATTGCTGTCTTCTGAGCTAGACTAGCACACCTGTCAAATGGAGCCTTGTGTCTTGTTTGTGGCTGTACCCTTAGTGCCGAGCAAAAGGCTGGCACACGAACAATGCCCAAAAGATGTTTGTTGAACAAGTAAGTGAAGAGGAAAAAGGAGAGGAACATAATGTCTGGGAATCAGGCAAAGGATAAAAAAACAGAGGAGGATAAAGGGCAAGTTAGTCTAGGAGAGAGACAAATATACAGTGATGAGCATTGTGTATCTACAGACAACTTCATGCTGTATTCCCATTCTTGTGTGTGTGCTACTGGGATTCTTAATTACCACTAAGCTTTTGGTTCATTCTGACATCACAGTAGGAAACATACTTGTAATTTTTACTTGTTCTTAGAATAAAATTAGGTGTTCAATTTTCAAATTTTAGGAAGACATTTGGATAGATGCACTAGGTCACCTGATAATGAAGTTTTATATCTTTGTTTAATAGAGATTTGATCAGATATTCCATTCATTCTGCATATTGAGGCATATCTTGGTTCTATGGAAAGAGCAGTATCTATAATTTCTGGTATTTCTTTTTTCACTGTCTACTACTGAATTAAGGCAAGTCCTTTTGTCTCCAGAAAAACACAGTGGAATTCTCTTCTTCCACATTCCCATTGCCATTCTGGGAACGTTTCCAGTATAACTCTATACCTACTAAACAGCTTCTTCATCATGTCCTTAGACCGAAAGTGGCCTAAATTGAAATGTGTGCCTTAAAAATGAAAGTCTCTTGTGCTCTGTGAATTTGCTTGTCGATGAGTGCCACCCAATTTCAGCAGCATCCATAAAAGGAGTGCTCATATTGATGGCGCTCTCCTATTAGCTTCTAGTACAACGATAATTAAATTTGGGATGTGAAAATGTACTCTCAGTGTGAGACGTTAGAATTGATTTCTGTCCTTTTTCTATTTTCGTAAATGACGTTTGTCCTTGACTAATCTAGAGTTCTTTAGAACCTAAACAACTTTGTTTGTCAGGCTGAAGTCTGGTCTTTTATCTCAATAATCTCACAGCAACTATAAAATAGGCTTAAAATTTCATTGGTGTGTTCATCGCTGTAACTTATAAAGCATATGAACTAAATGGTATAAATAAGTCTGATGATAAATAAAAGCTTGTAACTAAATAATTCCAAACCTTTTTGCTCATGGCTAGTTTCAGGGACAAACTGTGATGTCTGCCTACTTCTGCTTCTGAGCCCCATGAGGACTCAGGCCCTGAAGGATTTTGCATGTAGAGACAAAAATGCCCCCAAAAGCATAATCCATGGACCACTGGGGATCTGAGAGATGCTCTCAGGAGACCCAGGAGATAAGAAATTAATTTCCCAGTAATAGTATGATATCATTTGGAGGGATTCATTTCTGTTGACAATATGAAGTAGTAATGAATAAAACTGCTTGTAACCAAGCACATATTGAGAAAATGGCACCAAAATGCACTAGTGATCATTGTACACTTTACTAAAATGTAACTGTGGGGATTTCACTAACAGCCCTTACTGAAGCAGCCAAAAAAATCAGTTTGTTTGTCTTTGGTTTTTTTAAGACAGAGTCTTACTCTGTAACACAGGCTGGCCTCGATCTTAAAATGATCCTCCTGCCATCACCTCCCTGATGCTAGGTTTACAGGCATGAACCACCATGCTTGGTTTAAGAATATTTAATCTTGTTGCTGGGCATGGTGGTACATGCATTTAATCCCAACACTTGGGAGGGAGAGGCAGGTTGAGTTCTGAGTTTGAGGCCAGCCTGTGTCTAGTTCAAGGCCAGAAAGTGAGTTTATGAACCCCTTTCAGGATAACCATGGCTAGACAGAGAAACTTTGTCTCAAAATTTCCATGTTCAGAATCTGAGAAAAAGATAAAACAAAATAAAACAACAATAACAACAAAAACAGGTGTGGTGTCACACACATGTAATCCCAGCACTGAGGAAGCAGGGCTAATGAATGTGTAGCAGTATTCAGAACAAGAACAGCCTTCATACATACAAGATATAAGGATAAAATGACAAATATGGAGGTCTTCTTCATGTCCCACCCTCCACTTAACAATCAGTAGAAACCGATGGGCATTCTAAAGTTTTTGCCAAATTCAAAATGGGATTTATTCAAAATATTGAAAAGAGATGATTCAAATTAAGTTCCGACTAACACAAGATTAAAATAGAAATTTGGTCCTGTGCAGTTTGATTTCAAGATATTATGCCCTTGGATATACAACTGTCCATAAATATATTTAAAATGCTAAATATCATGGATTTTCAAGGAAATGAAAGCAAAACCACAGTGAGATACCATTTAGAAAGGGCAGCTACTATCATAACAACAAGAAACAGCAAACGCAGGCAAAATGTGAACTAAGGAGAATTCTTTTACTCTTTTTGCTTTACATTAGTAAAACCTCCATTCCAGAAAGCAGAATGGGCAGCTTCTAAAAAAGTTAAAGATTCAACTACTGTATGATACAGTGCCCTAACTGCTGGGCAGATACCCAAAGAAAATAAAATCAATATGTCAAAAATACATTGACGTCACCTGCGCTCCAGTTTACTGTAGCACTATGCACAGAAGTCCTAAAGGGGAAATGGTTAAAGTTTTCATCGGCTGAGAGACGGATAAAGCAAACATGCTATCATGGAAAACTACCCAGGCAGTGGGAAGTCCAACAATGCAAGAGCATGAGAGGAACTGAAGATCATTGTGTTGGAAAAAGAAGCCAGTCATCAAAGTATAACTGAGAAAGGCTTGCATTCAGGGTCATTTAATAAAGTTGATGACTCAAGAGATGGCTGGTGAATGAAAGCTTACATCCTGACCATGGAAGGAGGGAGCCTCTGCTCGCAAATCAGTCTCTCAGCTCCAAGGAACAGAAGTGTGACAGAGGACAGGAGGTAGGGGAGAAAGATAAGTTAATGATAGAGCACAGACAGATGACCCTAGAACTTAGGTGACAACTCTTGTCATTGCCTTCTGGTGTCTTTGTCATAGTCATATGGCTGCTAGGAATCTTTAGTACAAAAGTTTAGGTCTCAAAGGAGACAGTCACAAAATCACAACACAAATGCTTCCTAGCCATTCCAGTCACCCAATCAGACATCTGTAGGTCCAAGGGAAGAGCCACTGATTTCCGCAAAAATAGTCATCAAGTCCCTGAATTGTAGATGTTAACATGAGCCACAGAGCAGACGTGTTACCTGTGGTAAAGCTAGTGAAAAGTTAATAATATGCTGCTTAGACATGTCATCTCCAAAATTAGTGAACTGTAAATCACCCAGAGCAAATCAAGCTAGAGGGTTTATTTGGGCATTTTCTTGATGACAGAAAGACAAATATGGTATAAGTTGACAGTAGAAGAGAGGTTAGCAGAGGCTGAGGAGAGTACTAGGGAGGAAGCAAGGATAGGAATGAACTGTTCAAAGGGTTCTAAGTCATAGATGGGAACAAGAAGTTCTGGAATGGTATTGCACAGTAGAACAAATATTAATAACAACTATGTACTGAACATCCCAGATAGCTGGAAGAGGCTCCTACCTCCTCCTCTACCCATCAACCCCCACTGGCTTGTCACCATCTCAAGCTGCTACCACAAGAGCCAAAGAGAGAAAGGAAGCAACTTGTTGAAAAGCAAGCAGGGGCTGCACTGGGTGTGCATGGAATGTGGACAGCAGCAGGGAGGAAGGGGAGAGATGAACAAGAGAGTTACCAGGAAGCCTGAAGTTGAGACAAAAGGTCTGAGAAAATGAACCTGAATCCCCCATCATTACCGGGACATGCTTCAGGATGCCACTGGAAGGCTACTGTGGAACTCAGCACAGCGTCCTGGCGGCACACACAAGCTGGGTCTTCCACATCCCTTCAGATTCTGAGAGACATATAGCCCTGTAGATGCAAAGTTCAAACCTTAATTCATTCAAGGTAAGATTGTGACTTCCAGGGAGTGAAGTGGGTTCTAGCAGAAAATATGTGTCAATAACAGAAATCCTTGTCATCTGGAAGAACATATTGACTTAACTTGCATTACTGAGACCAATAATCCTGTCTATTGTGACTGATACAGATGACAATCCAAAGACAGGAGAAACCACGATATCTCAAATGAGGAAAAAATACTGATGGAGGGCATAATACCTTATATTTTATGTTATTGTTTAACTTCTAAAGCTTTCTGTTGTTCAAGGCTTTATTATTCATGATTTTGTACTGTGTTAAGATGCTATGTTTTGACTTGTGTTCGTCTCACTGAAAAAGATTTTTATGACTGTCTACTCTTTTTTAATTACCTATAACATTTTTCTTTTCTAAATCCTTCTGACCAGGGTTGGTGGCAAACACCTTTAATCCCAGTGTTCAGGAGGCCGAGGCAGGCAGATATCTGAGTTGAAGGTCTTCCTAAAACTCATAGTGAGTTCCAGGTCAACCAAAGCTACATGTCACTGTCTCAAAAGAAAAAAAAAGGTTCTCTATTACTCCTCATATTACCTCCAACCCATATACCTTCAGCTCTCATTTATACTTGACCCCTTATCCACATTTCCTATTCCTCATTTCACTACTCAAAAAAAAGGTTACTCTTACCTCTAAAAGTACATGAACTACATTTTCCCCAACCAGTACTGAAGTACCAGTCTCTGAACCTTATTGAAGACACAAGCTGGTATAAAAGCATCTGAATCGAACACAAAAGTGCTGGAAAATAATTAGAAAAACCTACAGTGGTCCCCATCTAAACGGCAGCAGGAAGCGCAGTGCCGGGTGAAAATAACTGGGCAGAATGATGCATGTGAGGTAAAACAAGCCGCATAACACATTAACCTCAACACTTGTGCAAAATACAACAAAGAAATGCCAAAAGCATGATACAACTCACTGTGACACCTCCATCTGTTCACAACTGGATAATGAGATCAAGAATAAAATAGTTGAAATGCTGGAAAAAGAAACAAGAGTTTTGCCTTTCAGAAAAGGTCGATGATCATATAGATAACTCAAGAAAGTGAGTAAGGTAAGGAAACCAATGCAGGACCTAAACAAGAAAGCCATCAAAGTGGGAAAACAATCAGCAAGTTAGAGATGCTACAAAACAGAGGAGAATTCAGTAAGGAAATTGAGACTCTGAAAAAGAATCAAACTGAAATTTTAGAAATTTAAAACAAACACACACACACTCATATACCACACACATACATACACACCAAACACACACTCACACACACACATACTCACTCATATACCACAGACATACATACACACCATAGATACACACACATGCATGCACACACAAACACACACACTCAAGGTGGGAAGCATTATCATCAATCAAGATCTAGCAAAAGAACAAATTTCAAGGGTGAAGGACAAGGAAGAAACCATAATATATTTAGAATATGTAATAAAGAAGGAATGAACAGAACCAAACTTTGAAAACTGGGATACACTCAAGAGACCAAACCTAAGAATCCATGGCATAGAAGAAGGATGTTAGACAAAGTCTGAAGGCATAGGCAATGTATTTGGTGAAATTATAGCAGAAAATCCCCAAGTCTAGAAAAAATGGACATCCAAATACAGAGGCATTTTAGAACCCAAATGGACATGACCAGACCAACACTCCATAACACAGCATCAAATATCATATCACAAAGAGAAAAAAAAACAATGCTAGTATCTTTGAAGGGGAAACACTGATTCAGAATGGCATCAGGTCTTCACCAGCAGTCCTAAAAGCTAGAAAAGCATGACTGGAATATTTAAACCAACTTTCAACCAGATGGCTATATCCAGAAAAGCTACCTCTCAAAAATTGATTGAGAAATAAGAACATTCCTGCTAGGCATTGTAGGGCCTTGCCTTTAATCCCAGCACTTTGGAGGCAGAAACAGGTAGATCTTTATGACATTGAGTCAAGCCTAGTCTGCAGAGCGCTTGCAGCTCAGACAAGGCTACACAGTGACAGCCTGTCTCAAAAAAGGGGGGGGGGTAATACCATTTCAAGACAAGTACCAACTAAGGAGATATTGCACACAGAGGAACAAGAAAGTTTTATTCCTGAAAACACAGGGGAAAAACTACTTTTCATAAGGTAAAGAGAAGAGAGCCAGGAAGGAGTTAATCATGTCTAACACAGTGAACCATCCACCTAGTATGAGCAAAGAAGGAAAGAAAGAAAGATAGATAATCCAACCGACCCCAGGAAACTGCAGAAAGTTGCAGTAATCATAGGTATATGCAGCCTCAACTCTCCAATCAAAAGACAAATTAATTGAGTTTAAAAACAAGATTCAACTCTCTGAGTTTTCTCCCAAGAAATATATTGCCTTGTCATACATATCCCCACCTGAGAGTCCAGGATGAAAAGCAGTCTACCAAGAGAAGGTGTAAACAAGCTAATACAGTGATTTTCAAATGTGATAAGTGATGCTTTAAAACAAAAGTAGAATATATAAGGAGGAAATTTACATTTTAATAAAGGGAACAATTCATCACAGTGATATAATGGTGCTCCAAGCCACGGACGTCTGCAGGAGAGGATCCAGATCAGAATTTACAGAAACAGATCAAAACTGGTCATCTAGGCCAAAGTAGGCCTGAGACAGCAAACCCCAAGGGAGCAGAGCAAAGCCCAGGAGTGTAAAGCAATCTCCAGGAACATGGAGTGACCAATGGGGTAACTAGAACCGTGGTATTGACTATACCATGAGGAACAACCATCTGAGCTTTGGATTCACTGATGCATAGAAGATTAATCAACAGAATCTCAGACAACCCCAACCACACCTATTTGAGGAAAAGATGAGTAGAAAAGGTAAGAACACACACAACACCACAAAGAAAAACACAACACCAGTAAGACCTAAAGACCCAACAACACCAAGACTTGAACAAAACCAAATACAGATGAAGCAAAAGAAAATGACCTAAAAAATAACTTCAGGAAAATGTTTGAAAATCTTGAAGAGGAAATGACAAATTCTCTCAATGAAATGGAGGAAAAGACAAACAAAAAACTAGAAGATATCAGCAAATCCCTTAAAGAAAACCAAGAAAAAGCAATCAAACATATGAAAGAAACTATTCAAGACTTGCAAACTGAAACAGAGACAATAAAGAAAACACAAGCCAAGGGAAACAGAAATCATGAGAAAACGATCAAGAGCCACAAACACAAGCATGAACAACAGAATACAAAAGATGGAAGAGAGAATCTCAAGTGCTAAAGATACAATAGAGGTTAAAGAAAACATTAAATCTAACAAAAACTTAACCCAAAATATCCAGGAAATATGGGACACCATGAAAAGGCCCAACCTAAGAATAATAGGTATAGAAGAACTTTAACACAAAAGAACAGAAAATATATTTAACAGAACCATAGAAGAAAACATTCCCAACTTAAAGAAAGATATGCTTATGAAGATACAAGAAGCTTACAGAACACCAAATAGACTGGATCAAAATAAAAAAGTTCCCTCGCCACATAACAATCAAACACTAAACATACAGAGTAAAGAAAGAATATTAGGAACTGCAAATAAAAAAAAGCCAAGTAACATATAAAGGTAGATCTATCAGAATTATACTTGACTTCTCATTGGAGACAATGAAACCCAGAAGGTCATGGTCAAGTGTTACTCAGACATTAAGAGACCATGGATGCCAGCCCAGACTATTATTCCCAGCAAAACTTTCAATCACCATAGAAGGACAAAACAATAGAGTCCATGACAACACCAGATTTAACCAATACCTAGCCACAAACCCAGCCCTACACAAAGAACTAGAAGGAAAACTCCAACCCAAGGAAGTTGGCTACACCAGCAAAAATACAGACAATTGATGGTCTCATAGCATCAAATCCCAAAGAAGGGGGAAATGCACAAATTAATTTCACCAACAATGAAAACTAAAGTAACAGGAGATAGCAATCACTGGTCATTAATATCCCTTAATATAAATGGACTCAACTCACCTATAAAAAGTCACAGGCTAACAGACTGAATATGAAAACAGAATCCATCCTTCTTCTGAATACAAGAAACACATCTCAACCTTAAGACAGACATTGTCTCAGAGTAAAGGGTTGAGAAAAAAAATTCCAATCAAAGAGACCTAAGAAACAACTAGGTATAGCTATCCTAATAACTAACACAATAGATTTCAAGCTAAAATCAATCAAAAGAGACAAAGAAAAAACAGTGGAAAAAAAGGGAAAAAAGAAAAAGAGATAAAGAAAGACATTTCATATTAGTCAAAAAAATCCATCAAGAGGAAATCTCATTACTGAACATCTATGCCCCAAATACAAGGGCACCCTCATATGTAAAAGAAGCACTACTAAAGCTTAAATTATACATTAAACCCCACACACTAATAGTAGGAGACTTCAACACTCCCCTCTCACCACTGGACAGGTCAGTCAGACAAAAAAATGAACAGAGAAATAAGGGAACTAACAGATGTAATGACTCAAATGGACTAAACAGACATCTATAGAATATTCCATCCAAACAGAAAATTCTCAGCACCTCATGTAACCATCTCAA
This sequence comes from Myodes glareolus, assembly GCF_982192425.1. Taxonomy (NCBI): domain Eukaryota; kingdom Metazoa; phylum Chordata; class Mammalia; order Rodentia; family Cricetidae; genus Myodes; species Myodes glareolus. Next base: position 6,040,596 of record NC_142026.1, on the reverse strand, counting down.
AAATTGACCACATACTCAGTAACAAAACAAAACTCAAAAAACACAAAAAATTGGAATAAACGAATGTATCTTATCAGATCACCATGTTTTAAAACAAAAGTCAACAACAATACTAATTACAGAAAGCCCACAAACACATGGAAATTAAACAATGTTCACCTTGACCCAAACATCAAAGGGTCAAGAAGGAAATGGAGGGAGAAATTAAAGACTTCCTAAAATTCAATGAAAATGACAACACAACATACCCAAATTTATGGGACACAATGAAAGCATGTTAAGAGGAAAGTTCATAGCACTAAAGGCCTACATAAAGAAGCTGGAAAAATCCCACACTAGTAAATTAACAGAACATTTGAGAACTTTAGAACAAAAAGTAGCAAATGCACCCAAGAGAACTAAAGAACAGGAAATAGTCAAATTGAGAGCTGAAATCAACAAAACAGAAACAAAGAAAACAATACAAAGAATCAATGAGACAAAGAGTTGATTCTTCAAGAAAAACAACAAAATAGACAAACCTTTATCCAAACTAACCAAAAGACAGAGAGAATATCCAAATTACCAAAATCAGAAATGAAAAGGGAGATATAACAACAGAGGAAATACAGAGGATCATCAGGTCATATTTCAAAAAAAAATCTGTACTCCACAAAATTGGAAAACTTTAAGGAAATGGAAAAAATTCTGGATAAATATCACTTACCAAAATTAAATCAAGACCAGATAAGCAAATTAAACAGACCTATAACTACTGAAGAAATAGAAATAGTCATCAAAAGTTTCCCAACCAAAAAAAGCCCAAGACCAGATGGTTTCAGCTTAGAATTCTACAAGATTTTCAAAGAAGAACTAATAACCAATACTCCTCAAATTATTCCACACAATAGAAAGAGAGGGAACACTGCCAAACTCTTTTTATGAGGCTACAATTATCCTGATACCCAAACCACAGAAAGACATTACTAAGAGAATTACAGACCAATCTCACTCACGAACATTGATGCAAAAATACTAAATAAAATACTGGCAAATTGAATCCAAGAACACATCAGAACTATAATCCACCATGACCAAGTCGGTTTCCCACAGATGCAGGGATTATTCAACATAGGAAAATCTGTCAACGTAATCCACCATATAAACAAACTGAAAAATAGAAAGCACATGATCATCTCATTAGATGCTGAAAAAGCTTTCGACAAGATACAATATCCCTTCATGATAAAGGTCTTGGAGAAGGCCAGGTGGTGGTGGCACACGCCTTTAACCCCAGCACTAGGGAGACAGAGGCAGGTGGGTCTGTGTGAGTTCAAGGCCAACCTGGTCTACAAGAGCTAGCTCCAGGACAGGTTCCAAAACTGCAGAGAAACCCTGTCTCAGAAAAAAAAAAAAAAGAAACAATACAAAACGAAACAAAAGTGTCTTGGAGAGAGCAAGGATATAAGGAAATAAACATGGTAAAGCCAATATACAGCAAGCCAACAGCCAACATCAAACTAAATGGAGAGATACTCCCAGCAATTCCACTGAAATCAGGAACAAGACAAGGTTGTCCACTCTCTTCATATCCTGTTCTTGAGGTCCTAGCTAGAACAATAAGACACCAAAAGGAGATCAAGGGGATACAAATCAGAAAAGAAGAAGTCAAACTCTCACTGTTTGCTGATGATACGATAGCTTACATAAGCAATCCCAAAAATTCTACCAAGGAACTTCTACAACTCATAAACACTTTCACTAATGTAGCAGGATACAAGATTAACAAAAAAAATCAGTAGCCCTCTTGTACACAGATGATAAAAGGGCTGGAAAAGAAATCAGAGAAACAACACCCTTCACAATAGCCACAAATCGCATAAAATATCTCAGAGTAACTCTAACCAAGCAAGTGGAAGACTTGTATGACAAGAACTTTAAATCTTCAAAAAAAGAAATTGAAGAAGATAACAGAAAGTGGCAAGATCTCCCATGCTCTTGAGTAGGTAGAATTAACATACTAAAAATAGCAATCTTACATAAAGCAATCTATAGATTCAACGCAATGCCCATCAAAATCACAGAAAAACTCTTCACAGACCTCAAAAGAATGTTACTCAACTTCTCATGGAAAAGGGAAAAAAAGCATAACCAAAACAATTCTGTACAATAAAAGAACTTCTGGAGGCATCATACTCCCTGACTTCAAACTCTACTACAGAGCTATAGTACTGAAAACAGTCTGGTATTGGCAAAAAAAAAAAAAAACTGACAGGAAGACCAATGGAACTGAATAGAAGACCTGGATATTAATCCACACACCTTCAAACACCTGATTTTTGACATGGAAGCAAAAAAATATCAAATGAAAAAAAGAAAGCATATTTAACAAGTGGGGCTTGAATAACTGGATATCAACATGTAGGAGAATGAAAATAGACCCATGTCATCACCATGCACAAAACTCAAGTCCAAATGGATCAAATACCTCAACATAAAGCCAGCCACACTGAACCTTATAGAAGAGAAAGTGAAAAGTACACTTGAATGCATTGGCACTTCCTAAATATAACCCCAGCAGTAAAGACACTGAGAGAAACAATTAATAAATGAGACCTCCTGAAACTTAAAAGCTTCTGTAAAGCAAAGGACAGGGTCAACAAGGCAAAATGACAGCTTACAGAGTGGGAAAAGATCTTCACTAACCCCACCTCAGACAGAGGTCAGATGTCCAAAATATTAAAAGAACTCAAGAGATTGGTCATCAAAAGAACAACTAATCCAATTTAAAAAATGGAGTACACCACTTTTTAATTGAGTTAATTAGAGTTTTAGTGTCTAGTTTCTTGAGTTCTTTGTATATTTTGGAGATCAAACCTTTGCCTGATGAGGGGTTGGTGAAGATCTTCTCCCAATCAGTAGGTTGCCTTTTTGTCTTAATGACAGTGGCCTTTGCTTTACAGAAGCTTCTCAGGAGGTCCCATGGGGTACTGAACTGAACAGAGAATTCTCAATAGAAGAAGTTCAAATGATCAAAAGGCACTCAAGGTCATGCTCAACCTCCTTAGTGATCAGGGAAATGCAAATCAAAACAACTTTCAGATACCATCTTACACCTGTCAGAATAGCTAAAATCAAAAACACCAATGACAGCCTATGCTGGAGAGGGTGTGGAGTAAGGGGAACACTCATCCATTGTTGGTGGGAATGCAAACTTGTGCAGCCACTTTGGAAATCAGTGTGGCGGTTTCTCAAGAAACTGGGAGTCAACCTCCCTCAGGACCCAGCAATTCCACTCTTGGGAATATACCCAAGAGATGCCCTGTCATACTACAAAAGCATTTGTTCAGCTATGTTCATAGCAGCACTATTTGTAATAGCCAGAACCTGGAAACAACCTCGGTGCTCCTCAATAGAAGAATGGTTAAAGAAGTTGTGGAACATATGCACACTAGAGTTTTACAAAGCGGTAAAAACAATGTATCTTGAATTTTGCATGCAAATGGATGGAAATAGAAAACGCTTTACTGAATGAGATAACCCAGACCCAAAAAGAGGAACATGGTATGTACTCACTCATAAGTGGATTCTAGCCATAATTAAAGGACATTGAGCCTATAATTCGTGATCCTACAGAAGCTAAATAAGAAGGTGAACCCAAAGAAAATCATATAGTTATCCTCCTGGATATTGGAAGTAGACAAGATTGCCAGGCAAAACTTGGGTGCACAGGGTGGGGGGTGTAAGGGGAAATGGGGAGAGAGAAGGGAGAAGGGGAGGATTCGGGAGAGCTTGGGGTAATGGGATGGGTGGGATGGAGGATGGGTGAATATGGGAGCAGGGAAGTAAATATCTTAATTAAGGGAGCCATTTTAGCATTTGCAAGAGACTTGACACTAGAGGGGTTCCCAGGTCCAAGGAGAAGTCCCCAGATTGTTCCTTGGGCAGCAGAGGAAAGGGTGTCTGAACTGGCCTTGTCCCATAGCCACACTGATCTTGCATATCACCATAGAACTTTCATCTGGTGATGGATGGAGACAGAGACAGAGACCCACATTGGAGCACTGGCCTGAGCTCCCAAAGTCCAAATGAGGAGCAGAAGGAGGGAGAACATGAGCAAGGAAGTCAGGACCATGAGTGGTGTGTCCACCCACTGAGATGGTGGGACTGATCTTATGGGAGCTCACCAAGGCCAGCTGGACTGGGATTGATGGAGCATGTGATCAAACTGGACACTCTGAATGTGGCTGACTGAGAAGTCAAGGACAATGGCACTGGGTTTTGATTCTTCTGCATGGACTGACTTTGTGGGAGCCTGGTTTGCTTGGATGCTCACCTTTATAGACCTGGATGGAGGGAGGAGGACCTTGGACTTCTCACGGGGCAGGAAACCCTGACTGCTCTTAGTACTAGAGAGGGAGGGGGAGGTGGGTAGCGGGAGAGAAAATGGAGGCGGGGAGGAGGTGGACATAGGCTAGTATCAGGAGGGTCACTCAGGACCTCTTACATACTGAGTTCTGAGTTTGCCCTTGTTTAATTTTCCATACACTTTTATACCCCAATACAAATGGGGGAAGAAGGCAAAAGACTGCTTTAACATGGTACAAAGGACAACTAGAAGTGACTTGCCATAATACTTGAGACTTGAGTCATTATTTCTTGAGAAAACCATTCTGTTGTTTAGGCAGTGAACCTACCCTAGACCAAATATCCTGAAGGCAGCCACTCTCTAGGTCAAACCTCCTAGTTCAAAAGAGAAATGTATGCTTGAATTTTCTGACCTTTGGTCAGGGTGGAGTGGATCTACACCTATAGGCCATCTTAATGTCCAAAACACCAAGTAACCACTCCCTAGGTCAGGATGTATAGTCACAGTTGTCAACAACTTTGAGCAAGCTCAAACTTTCTGATCTTCAGACAAGGTGGAATAAGCTCACATTTTGGGGCCTTCACAGACTGGACATTGTGAGTGTAATTCTTACCTGATAATTTCTCTTATTGCATATAGTTTTACTGTGTTGGAGTTAAAACCTTCCTTTTTATTTGGACAAAAAGGGAAGAATGTTGTGGGCTGCTTTGATCATACACTATTGAGACTGACAATAATGTTTACTTAGAGTCAGAGGGTAGAGCTAATTACTCGTGGACCAAGATTAGCCATAGAAATTTTGGAGAACAGAGAGACACAGGCAGTCATAGTGAGAGGCTTAGAAAGACACTTGGTCTTTTTGGATCAAGGAAGGAGAGAGAGAGGAGGTCACTGGTTACTTCTCCACTTCTTCTCTGATCAATTAGGTTCTTTCCCCAAAATCTGACTCCTGAGTTTTTATTGATAAAAGAATAATTAGATAAATTTTCAATATTTGGAGACTAAACAGTGAACTTCTATATGAATAATGAGAAACCAGAGAGGGAAATTTTAAACTTATAGAATCAAGTAAAAATGGTACATAACTTGTAAGAATCTCAGGGATATAAGACAAAATAGGAATTTTGCTTTTCGTTTTGAGACAGGGTCTCCCTGTATAGTCCTAGGGTCCTGGAATTCATTATATAGATCTGTCTGGCCTGGGACTCACAGAAACCCACCTTCCTCTTCCTGGGATTAAAAGTGTGTGCCACCACATCCACCTGTAAGAGGAGAATTTGTATCAGAGAATGCCCAAGTTAAAAAGTCATGATGTCTTTTAATAACAGCACTCAGGAGGCAGAGTCAAGTCAATCTCTGAGAGATCAAGGATTATTTGGTGTAGATAGCAAGTTTTAGGCTAGCCTGGACTAGATAGTGAGACTCTAAATATTTTTTTTTAATTTTTATTTTCTTTATATGCATATGGGTATTCTGCCAGCATGTATGACTTTATACTACATGTGTGCCTGATCCCTGCAGAGGTCAGAAGAGAGTGTCAGATCCCCTGAAAGTGGAACTACAGGTGGTTGTGAGTCACCATGTGGGTGCTGGGAACTATACCTGGGTTCTCTAGAAGAACAGCAAGATCTTTTAAATGCTGAACTATCTCTCTAGATGTCATGGAACAGCCTCAACAAAAATACCTCTTGCCAGAGTAGGGACATTGGGATTTAGAAATATAGTAAAGAATATGAGGCACAAGAATAATAACACAGAAAAATAGAAAAATATCGGGAGGGAGTTCCGGTGAATACTTAAATTGCCTGTGTTTAATTTTCAATTGTTTGAAATACCTTTGACCCCAAAAGGTAGGCATAAGACAAAAAACTGCACTAACCTGATACAAGGAAATGAACAGACCAACTGAAGGTCGCAGGCTACAACCACAGTTAAACATTCTGTTGCTAGAACAAAACAAGTCACTCTCATACCCTAGACCAAAACATTCTATAGACAAACCACACGCTGAATAGAATCCTATTTCCTTAAGAGAACTAGAACTTAGTTGGATCCTTAGACTTTTGCTTGAAGTAAAAACATACATACTTCTTTATTTCTGAAATAGAAGATCTGGCTATTAGCCACACCTGTTGACAATAACCTTGAGAGAGCAGAACTCTCTGATCTAAATCTAGGTGGGACCTTTGTTTGAGGTAGAAACACAATAACCTTGAAGGAATAGAGGTAAGTTTCAACTCTCTGACCTTTGGTCAACATGGAAATATTCTCACATTTTTGGGCCTTCACATCCAGACCCAAGACCCTGTCCTAAGAAAAAAAAAAGAGTCGAGAGGCTCTCAGGTAAAGAAACTAAATACAGCAGCTGCAAGAAATAATAAAAATAGAAAGAAGTTAATGAAATTGAAAATAAAAGAATAATACATATAATCAATTAGTCAAGGAATGTTTTCTTTGAACAGATTAACAAAATCGACAAACTCCTATCCAAAGTAACCCAAAGAAAGATAGGGAAACACAAACCAATAGATTGAACATGAAAAGAGAGTTGTTACATTAGAGTCCAATGAAATCTAGAGAATTATTACAGAATACTGTGAAAGCCTATATTCCAAGTCATAGAAAATCTAGAAAAATGAATAAATGCCTAAACTTACAAAATCTACCAAAACTAAATCCAGAAGATAAAAACCACTGAAATGATCCCTAACAAGCAATACTATTAAAGCAATAAATAAAAGTTCTCCATAAAGAAAAGTCTAGGACTGGACAAATCACCTACTGAATTCCACCAATTGTTTAAATAAAACTTAACATCAATACTTCACAAACTGTTTCATAAAGCATAGAGGGAAGGGACACGACCAAATATATTCTCTGAAATTCGTATTACCCTCATACCAAAATACTAGATAAAATACAACAACAACAACAACAAAAAGATGAATTTCCCTGATGAATATTTGGTGTGGGAAGTCCTTCCGTATATGTGTTGCTTTTATTGGTTAATGAATAAAGCTGTTTTGACCAGTGGCTTAGCAGAATATAAAGCAAGGTGGAAAAACTAAACTGGGAGACCATAGGCAGGGTCACAGAGCAGACATGTAGCCCTTCCGGAAGACAGACTCCAAATGGAACCTTGCCAGTAATCCAGAGCCATGTGGCCATGTGGCTATTCACAGATTAATAGAAATGGGTTAATTTAAGAGTAAGCAAGAAATACACTTAAGCTATTGGCCAAGCAGTATTGCAAGTAATATAGTTTCTGTGTAATTATTTTGTGGTCTGGACAGTCGGGAATGAACAAGCAGTCTTCCGCCAACAAACACTGGAACAAATTTTCTCTACAAAATTAATTCAAGAGCAAATTAAAAATATCATACATCACAACCACACTGGTGTCACCAAGAGAATGTAAGTTCATTTCAACACACACAAATCAATAAATGTAAACTCACTATATAAATAGACTTGAAGACAAAGAGTACATGACCATCTTGCTAGATGCAAAAACGATGCTTACAAATACAACATCCCTTCATGAGAAAAGCCCCTAATAAATTAGCAGCAGAAGATATACATATCAATGTAATAAAGCTATGCATTGAGATTGGCTTGGAAGCAGTAATAATAAACTCAATCACAAGTTGTGTTGGTGTCAAAATAAGAAAATAAATCAAAGCACTTCCCTTTGGTGGTATTTAACCAAGAATAAGCCCAGATTTAAATTCCCTACTTTGCTATCCCTGTGTCTTCTGTCACCCCTGCCTGTCTGTTGTGAGTCTGAACCTATGCCTGCCTGAAGGCTGTCTTGTGAGTCTGTCCCTATGTCCCTGCATTTCCATGTGTGTCTATGCCAAAGCGACTTTGTTCCTTCTTTTATTGAACAGCACCAAACGCATCACATAGGGAAGAAATGAGGGACATGATACAGAAATCTTTACCAGAGTTTAACAAGGGATTAAGTCACTGACTCCAAGTGACCCTAAATGACCCAAATAACAAGCAAATAAACACTATCAAATAATATCTGAGTGCTACTTTCATCATTTAGGGTAGATATTCATTTTATGGGGCTGTTCTCTAGCTCAATTTTCTGTTTTCAGCAAAGGTTGATCATAGTACACACAAACACCCGAACTTTACTCTGGGTCAGCGGCATAGGAGAATAAATAACAAGATTGCAGCTGTGCATTGACTTGGGTTATGAAAGCTGAATACATGAAAATTCAAAGCAGGTAAGGTTGATTGTTATATTGTTCTCTTAAGAGCCCATTAAACAAACAGGCTGATTACACAGTAAGATAGCTATCTGTCTTAAGTCTTAAGTGACCCCAAGGAGTATTATTAACTTTGGCTGTAGAATCCTGCAAAAGTTTCAGTCTCTAAGAATTGAAGAGCTACTTTCTTCTTCTTTGAATTTTTATTGAAAATAAGGTTTTTTTTCATATACTATATTCTGATCACTGTTTCTCCTCCCTTATTACCTTTCAGATCTTCCCCATCTCGCTATCTTTCCAACTCTATGCTTTCTTTCTCTCTTAAAAGAGTAAAACAAGCAAGAATAAAGCAAAACAAACAAACAAATAAACAAGAAGAGATTAAAAAATAAGAAAAAGCACAAGAAACACATATATGTGCAGACACACACACAAAATTCATAAAAGTTCAAAACTGGAAGCCAGAATATACAAGCAAAAGACCACTAAGGCTAAAAAAAAATCTCCAACAATACCCTTGAGTTTGTTTTGTATTGGCCATCTACTGCTGGGCATGGGGCCTGCTGTTTTGTGGTTTGTATGACTAGTGAGACTTCCTTGGAGAAATGAATTTCTTCTTTCCTAGTGGTGGTTGTCAATTGGAGATAGCTTTTTGGATAAAGATTGGAGCTCATTTCTATTTCCCCATCTCAGCACTGGGGCCCCATTTGGTTTGGATCTGTGCACTGTGAATGCTGCCCAGTCTCTGAGCTGATAAGTGGTTCAGTCATGCTGTGTCTGGAAGACACTCTTTCCTTCCTATCATCCATTCCCCATGGCTTTTATAATCTTCTGCATAATTCCCTGAGTCCTAAGGAAAGGGATTTGATGGAGACATCCTGTTTAGGACTCAATGTTTCAAGATCTCTCACATAAAACTATTTTTATAATATTGCATTGCTACAATACAAGACAAACCTATAACAAATAAAAACAAGAAAAACTGGAAATTACATGTCCCTAAAATCTGGAACTATACAAGGTGTTCACTTCCCTGGACTTATTTAATATAATTCTTGTAGTCTTAACTATAATAGTAAGATGGGAAGAAGAATACAAACAGTGAAGGAAAAAGTAAATTATACTTTTAGATATAATTTACTACTTATAGATAATAAAATTTTATATTTATAGATTTTATCAGAAAACTTTTGACCTTATAAACACTTTAAGTTGTAGCACAAAAAACAAAACTCCAGGGACAGATATTGGGGTTCAAACTGAAGATCAGAAAAACAAACCAACCAGCCACTAGAGAGATCTTACCTCTACCAAGGCTCAGACAAAGGGGCAATCCTGCAATGCTCTCCATCAATCTCAGACTTCACCCTCTACTGAGTTCCTCTCTTTCCCCCTTTATATTCCTCTCTCTGCCCAGCCATATTACTCCTGTCTCCAACTCTCTAGTGCTGGGATTAAAGGCATGTGGTTCCAAGTGCTGGGATCACCTTTGTGTGAGCTCTGTTTCTCTTTTAGACAGAGTCGGTCTTGTGTAGCCCAGTGTGACTTTGAACTCACAGAGATCTGTCTACCTCTGTCTCCCAGTACTGGGATTAAAGGTGTGTGTCACCATCCCTGAAGTGTGTGGCTGAGTAGTACTAGATAGGCTGCTTTGCTCTCTGATCTTCAGGAAAGTTTTATTTGTTGAAACACAAATAATATAGCAGTATATTCAGTAAATGTACAGGCTACAAAATCGTCATATAAAAATCATTTGTTTCCTTATACTAATAAAGAACTTGTTGAGAAAGAATTAGGAAAAACATCCCATTTGCCACGACTTCAAAAATTCTTGGGAATAATCTCAGACAAGGAGGTAAAGACCTCTCTACAAGAAAAATTTTTTTAAAAAAACAAAACAAAGAAAGAACTAGACAATGGAAGCATTTCCATTATTCTCTTGGAATAATTAATATTGTGAATATGGTTATGTTACCAAAAACAATCTATAGATTCAATAAGACACCATGAAAATTCTAATAACATTCTTCACAGAAACGGAGATAACCCTGCATCCTCTATGATCACCACGGATTAAATCAGGACATCAACAACAGAAAGTTTACAAACTCATGAAAACTGACCAACTCACTACTGAATCAAAAATGGGTCAAGACAGAAATTGAGAAAGAAATTAAAGACTTTCTATAACTGAATGAAAATCTATGTGGTACATGAAGGCTATTCTAAGAGACCAGCACTAAAACCTAGATCTTTAAAATTGGAGAGATCTTGTACAAGTAACTTAATAGCACACCTGAACACTCTAGAACAAAAAGAAAAAATTGACACCCAAAAGGAGCACATGACAAGAAATAATCAAACTTAAGGCTGAAATCAATAAAACAGAAACAAACAACAACACGCAAACAAAAAACAATAAAATGAATAAAACAAAAAGTTGATTCTTTAAGAAAATCAATAATATTGACTAACCCTTATGCAAATTCACTAAGGGCAGAGAGAATATCCAAATTAACAAAATTAGACACAAAAAAGGGGACATAATAACAGACATTGAGGAAATTCAGAGAAATATAAGGACATACTTTAAAAACCTAAAATCTAAAAGAAATTGATGATTTTTCTCAGTAGGGACAACTTACGAAGTTAAATTAAAAATTAAAAAGCAGTTTAAACAGACGTATAAACCCTAGTGAAATGGAAGAAGTAATTAAAATTCCCCCAACCAAAATTTTAAAAAATATACAAATAAATAAAGCTTAAAGCCATATTGCTTTATTTATTGCAGAATTCTTTCAGACTTTCAAAGAAGAATTAATGCCAATACTCCTCAATTTATTCCACAAAATAGAAAAAGAAGGAACATTGTTCAATTTGTTTTCTGAGGCCACAATTATACTAATACCCAAGCCATATAAAGGCCCAACAAAGAAAGAGAATTACAGATCAATTTTCCTTATGAACATAGAGGCAGAAACCTTAATAAAATACTTGCAAACCAAATCTAAAAACACATCAAAAAGATCATCCACCCTGATCTAGCAGGCTTCATCCCAGAGATGCAGAGATGATTCAACATATGTAAATTGGTAAATGTAATCCATCTTGTAAACAAACTGAAAAACAAAGCCACAAGGTCATGGTATTAGATGCAGAAAAGATCTTTGACAAAATCCAGCACTCCTTCACGATAAAAGTCCTGAAGAGATTAGAGATACAAGGGACACACCAAAATATAATAAAGGCAGTTCACAGTGAGCCCACAGCCAACATCGACTTAAAGGGAGTCAAATTAAAAGCAATTCCTCTATAATCAGGCATAAGATAACACTGTCTACTCTCTACATATCTCTTCAATATAACATTTAGCTATGCTTAGCTAAGAACTTAGCTAGAACAATAAAATGACTAAAGGATATCAAGGAGATACAAATTAAAAAGGAAGAAATCAAAGTATCTTTACTTGTATATGATTTTTAGTATACATAAGTGACCCCAAAAAATTCCACCAGAAGAAAACGACAGTTGATAAACACTTTCAGCAAACTAGCTGGATATAAAATTCATTTAAAAAATCAGTAGCCCTTCTATATACAAATGACAAATGGACTGAGAGAGAAATTAGGGAAATGACTTTTGAGACTACAACAGTCTCAAATAATGTAAAATATCTTGGAGTAACTCTAACCAAGCAAGTGAAAGACTTATATGATTAAAACATTAAGGCATGGAAGCCGGGCAGTGGTGCCATATGCCATGGTCGTGGTGTCTTCTCAGAGCAATAGAAACCATAACTAGGAGAACATTGAAGAAAGACGCTGAAGAAGATGCCAGATGGTGGAGAAATCTCCCATGTTCAGAGATAGCTAGATTAACAAAGTAAAATTGCTCTTCCTACCAAAAACACTCTACAGATTTAATGTACTCCTTATCAACCTTCCAACACAATTCTTTATAGATCTTAAACAGACAACTTTTAGCAACCTACACACACACACACACACACACACACACACACACACACACACGATAACTAAAACAATCCTGAGTATTAAGAGGAGCTGATGGAAGTATCACAATCCCCAGCTGCAAGTTGCACTGTAGTACATAACAGTAGCTATCATAATAAAAAAAAAAACACGGCATTGACACAAAAACAATCAAAGTTGATCAGCGGAATCAAACTGAAGACCCAGACATAAATCTACACATCTATGGACACCCAATTTTTATAAAGAAGCCGGAAATATACAACAGAAAAAAAAAGGAAGCGTCTTCCACAAATGGTGCTGGGCAAACTAGATATGTGCGTGTGTTCAGATAGATCCATGCTTGTCACCCTGCACAAACTTCAACTCCAAATGGATAGAAGACCTCAACAAACCCAGATACACTGAACCTGATAGAATAGGAGGTGAGGAATAAATTGTCATTTCACAGGGAAAGACTTTCTGGACAGAGCACCATTAGCACAGTGAATGAGATCAACAATTAATAAATAAGACCTCAGGAAACTTGAAAGCTTTCATAAGGCAAAGGACACTGTCATTTGGGCAAAGCAGCAGCCTACACACTGGGAAAAGATTTTAACCAACTGTACACCATTGCCCAACAAAAAAAAAATCCATTTTCAATAAAAAGAAAAACTTAAAAAATTAAAAAGAAATGCATTAACCCCTGTGCTCCACCCTCCCCCAAGGACACAGGTATTTATTTTCTTCCAGTTCTGTAGATCAAAAGCCCTAAGTCGCTGGGTCAACAAGTCTCTGCTCCTTCTGAGGACACGCTGAAGAGAAGAGACTAGTTCTCTGCCTAGATCTTCACTGTTTCTCCTCTAGTCCTCAAATGAAAATCCAGACGGTCTGGCAAGTGGTGAGAACCACAAGTTCCCCTTCCAGCTAATGCATTTTTCTTCTCCCAGCATAGATTTCCGAAGGAATCCCCATTTCTTTGGGGTCCATTGTTTCAACAGTCTGATGGTCAGATTGAAAAACACAGGTGTCTCTTTAGAACATCTTCATTTCTGCCAGCACTCGCTCTCTCTCTCTCTCTATCTCTCTCTCTCTCTCTCTCTCTCTCTCTCTCTCTCACACACACACACACACACACACACACATTTAGGATGATATATGGAGTTCTCACCAGATCCCTCTCAATGCCCTTAATTATATCTGAAAAGATCCATTTTACAGATAAGGTAGTGTTCACAGAGGAGGAATGGCATATCCTTGAGAATCATCAACCTAGCACAGTCACATTCACAGTTTCCTGGCTGCCTTCATTTCTCTGTTATCCATTTGATTGACATCAATACCATTCAATAAAATCCAACTGATGCTATTGCCCTTGCAAGCACTATTCTCTGATATAACTAGATCGTTATACCACCCGAGAAGTATAACCAGGTCCTCTCCTAACTCACCACTGGCAAACTTATCAACTAATAACTGATAACTAATGCACTGTCTCAGCTATAGATGTGTGTACCTAGGCTTCCATCAAGAAAGAGTGTGTGGTTCAGCATGGTTGACTGACAGCCCCTAGCACAGCACTTTTAAACTATGACACACTAAACTGAAGCCACATGCTTCCTAGACAGCTTCAAGGCAGTAACAGAGTCTAGAAGGTATGTAAGGGACTAGACATTTGCTCAACTTGGGACCACTCAATCAGTAAGCAGCCTTTAGGCCATAACTCCCACTGAATGAACTGAATGCTAGCGCTTCCCACTCAGCTCAGTTGCTATCTCTACTGTTATTCTTCCCTCTCACGTCACAGGTTTACTCCTATGAAGATCTTGCTCTGTCAGCTTCAGCCTGGCATCTTCCTCCCAAGCGACTGTGATTCTACCTGTTAATACCAGAAGTAATCCAAAGTAGCAGAATGGACTAGTATTAGGTCACTCACTCACCAGCAGGGAATGGTGACCCCTTGCCCCGGTGACGTGAATAAACTCCAGAAAACTAGGCACAAGGTGGAGGCTCTGATGCTAAACTTGCTTGTTTAGTCAGGAAAGGATTCCTCGGGACAGCGGGACAGCGGGAGAGCGGGACAGTTGAGGTGTGTACATGAACAATGCACACAAGGTAATGAAGATGGCTGCATTTTACTGGACGGTACTGATGCCAGGCAAGGGATAATGGGAACATGAAGGCAGTTAGCAAACATTTAAAACCTAAATGTGAGAGCCAAAGGACCTCCCTGGCAACTTTCAGAAAAGCTTTATGCCTTGCAGTGAGAGAACAAACACAGCTGTGGAGCAAATCCTGGATTGCCAAACTTCCCAGATGACTGAGTACTCGTGGAATAGACTGCTGGATGAAGACCCATGCTCTGGCTAAAAAGTGCAGGACCCTGAAACGTGAGAAATGGATGAGTCCACAGAGGCTTAGGCTCTCAAAACAGAGAACAGCCTTGGTCCACCTACACACACACAGACACACACACACACACACACACACACACACACACACACACGCACACCTGCCCCCGTGGACCTTCTCCAAATCAACAGCTTGATTTAGCCCTTTGTTTAAGCAGCAAAATGCTACAATGACCGCTCCCTTCCTTGCAAGGCAACTAGCTGTCTCTGCTCTCCGAAGCTCACCCCCGCTGTCCACCTGCCAAATCAATTACTAGGGTCTAAAGCCCAACCCAACACAACTGTGTGTGCGTGCTGAAAATGACAAGGGAGATTAGAAAGGATGTTCTAGCAGAAGGCACAGAAGGTTAGATTTCAAGTATGCTCAATCAAATCCAGTCCAAGCAATGAGCTTACTGATGTAGAGACACTCTCGGAAGACAGGATTTAACACCCTGGCAAGTAAACTCATTGGTAAAGTGCCTTTAAAACCTGAAAGAGAAAAAAATAACCTTCACTGGGTGAGCTTGAAATGCGAGAGTTGTCTTGGGAGGAAGTAAAGAAAATAATTAGAAGAATTGGGGAATGGGGCATTCTGGGACTGATACATTGCTTAGGACAGCAGACTAATCAGCGGTTTATACTGCCCAAGTGGTACTCTAGTCATGAAGGACACGAGCAGAGCAGTAAGAAGGTGCCAACACTGCTAAGGGTTCCAGCTACGGCTGGCAGTGGGAGAGGGGAGCCCAGTTGTGAGAAACAGTTGTCCAGTGGAAGTCTCGCAGAGGCTGGAAAAGGCACATCTGGGCTTAAGCTCATGCAGAACCGCCCACCACATGTAAGTGGTATGAGGAGGAAGTAAAGACTCCTATTTTAAGGTTTCTCCTTTATTGTCCACCTAGAGAACACACATGAGCAGCTAAAGCAAGGGAAGAAAACCTGTGTCAAAGCAAGAAATAAATGGAGACTGAGTCACAGCTCCAAATCAGGTGACCTTGACCATCAGAGGCCTCATGAGCTTCCACCAGCCAGTACGCTAGGTCAGTGGCTTTGTAGGGAGGAGATGGACAAGGTGACTGTGATGGTTGGTCACCTAAGAAACATGCACTTGGGCATGTGAGTGCAGGCATTTCTAGAGGCTTCCCTAAGGTGAGAAGATAGTCAGAGAACATAGGCTGGAGACCTGGGCTGAAGACCAAAGGGAGAGCACGCTGAACAGCAGCGTCTGTCCCTCGCTGCTTCCAGACTGTGGGTGCAGCATGACCATGGGCTTCAAACTCCGGCTGCCACTGTCACAACACCTTTGCCACTCTGAGGTTGTACACTCAACCTGTGATCCCGAACAAACCTTCCCTTCCCCTCTTAACCTGATTTTGTCAGCGAGAAAAACGTAATTAATGCAAAAAGAAAACTGGTACCAAGAAGCGGATTTGTGGCTGTGGTTATTGTGACTCTGTTCTGTAGGTCTATGGAAAGAATGTGGACTAATTTGAAACTGCATGCTAGAGAGGGCCTGGAATGCTATAGGCAGAACTTACTAGTTCATTCGGTGGAAGTCTGGAAGACCAGAATGAACTATTAAGTTCTTCCAAAAGGAAGGCAAAACACAAAAATTGTGCCCATGAGCTGCATGCCACCATATTTCCCTCCATGAGCTAGCCCAGCCCAGAGCCCATTCATGTTACAATCTAACCAGAAAAAAAAAGAAAAGAAAAAATGAAGAAAAGGAAGGGTAAAAAATTGCTGCTTCCTGCCTGGGTTCTGAAGACATTAGTGAGGCTGAATGCAAAGGTAATGAACTAATTTGTTTGACAGGGAAAAATTCAACTTCCAGGCTGTGGCATGGTAGCTGCTTCCGGCTTTTGGCCAGATCTACGTTGAGAGAGAGCAGAAATATGTGAAAAAATGTGCAGTCCAAAAAGGAGAGGAATGTGGGGGAGTTTAAATTACAGACAAGGCAAGCACAGATAAACAATTACTATTGTTAATGAGATCAGCATCTGTGTTACTTTTTTATTGATGTCTCCAAATATCAGAAAGGAAACATGTTAAGAGAGGAAGGGTTTGCTTTGACACAGAATTTAAGGAAGAATACAACCTATCATGACAGCAGGAGTGTAAGGCACTGGGCAACACTGCATCTGTGGTCAAGAACCAGAAAGAACAGAACACAGGACTAGACTGTCAAACATCAAAGCCCACCCTGGTGACTGACTTCTCCAGCCGGTCTCCATCTCCCAAAGGTTCTACAGTGCTCTGAAACATTTCCACCACGTGGTGTGGGTCTGGTGGTCAAATGCCTGCGCCTACAGAGGACATCTCCCATTCAAACTACGGCCACAGCTGGGCTCTTCACTGGGGCAATAGGAAAGTTACCCCAAAGGGTGAGACCCGGCTCATCAGAGACCGCCACTCATAAAAATGTAGTCATTTGAACAGAGAGACACTGAAACGGGAATGCCACTCTAAAAGTTCCCTGATCAAAAACAATTGCATGGGGAAGGTCCCCCAGGTTCCACTATCAAGGCACCCAAGGGCCACTACAACCGTGGTAGGAGTCAAGACTGTATCTTGAACTGGCAGTTGAACTTGACAGTGTTGTTCACATGATACTGGTCTTTTAGGCATGAAAAACACAAGTGATACAGGATCATGGAGGGATCCAGCAAGGGTCCAGAAAATCTCTAAAGCTAGATGGATGTATCATGGTTGGATTCCCCAGCAAAGCGCTCTCAAGAGACCAGTGAGTAGGGCTGTGGAGCTAAGCTGTAACGGGGACCCCAGAATGGTGGCGATGCCAGAACAGGGGATATCTGCCAAGGAAAGCTGATGGCAAATGGAGCTCACCCAAAAGAGAGGTCACAGTGGCCACAGGCCACAGAGTTGTTGGGTATGATGACTGTCTTAGGTAGGATTTTTACTGCTATGGTGAAACACCATGACCAAAAAGCAAGTAGAGGAAGAAAGAGTTTATTTGACTTACACTTTAGCATTGTTGTTCATCATCAAAGGAAGTCAAAATGGGAACTGATGAAGAGGCCATGGAGGGGTGCTGCTTACTGGCACACTTCCCATTAGCTTGCTCTTTTTTAAATTAATTAATTTATTTATTTTACATACCAATCTCAGTTCCCCCTCCCTCTTCTCCTCCTGCTCTCCCAACCTCCTCACCACTCCACCCCCTGTCTGCTTCTCAGAGAGGGTAAGGCCTCCCCTGGAAAGTCAACTAAGCCTGTCCCATCACCCCCTGAGGCAGGACCAAGCCCTCCTCCTCTTGCCTAGGCTGAATGAGGTGTCTCTCCACAAAGGCTCCACAAAGTCAGTTCATGAATTAGGGTTAGATCCTGGTCCCACTACCAGTGGCTCCACATATTGTCCACCTGCATTGGCAGGCGGGGCTATGTTGGTCCTGTGCAAGTTCCCCAGTGTTAGTCTGGAGTCCCTGAGATCTGATTCTGTGGTTTTCCCCATCATGGTCTTGAACCTTTTGTTCATATTATCTCTCTTCCCTTATAAAACCCAGGAGCAGCATCCCAGGGATGGCCCCGCCCACCAGATCAATAATGCCCTCCCCCATTGATCCCTAATTGAGAAAATGCCTTACAGCTGGGTCTCTCTGAAACATTTCCTTAACTGAGGCTCCTTCCTCTGATGTCTCTAGTTGGTGTCAAGTTGACACACAAAACCAGTCAGTACAATGGCCCAACGCTATTGGAGCCCAGGTGATGGTTTCACAAGCCCCAAATATTGGACATGGAACTACAGGGTTTGGTGCTATCTTTGCTGGGTTTAGGTCTTACTTTGATCCTGTCATTCTTTGCTCTGTCCCATTCCTCCCTCTTGGAGTGAGGATGTTTTCTGTACCACTATATGGTGCAATTGAAGGGCTCTAGTAGGTCTGAGTATGACGAACATGGCTCCATTGTCTCTGCCATTCCTAAAGTCAAACAGCAAGATCTATTCCCTTATTGGCCTCTTCCTCCTCCTGAGGCTGACCACCAAGGTCTAGCTATCAAAGTATTGAAGTCCAGCAATCAAAAGCCCCCTTTTTACTGCCCTAATTAACATACCCAACCAAAACAAACCAACTCATCCTGACAGGGCTTTACCATTTTTCCTTTATAAACTGCCATTTGCCTATGGACCACATCTGTTTCCTCCCATCCAGAGGCAGTCCTTTGTCCCTCTGGGACAAGCATCCCTTCCCCCTCTTCCTGTGCCTTTTCTCTTCTCCTTTGTCCTCCATCTCCTGTCTTTGTCTCCCTGGGGCAAATAAGTCTCCTTTGTGCTGAGAACTTAGCCTTAAGATGTATTCTGTCAACACCAGTACTTTCCAGAAGTTTATAACTTTAAAAAATATAAAACTTTAAAAGGGGTCACAGTTAAGAATTCATCCAGATGGGTCTAGAGTGACTCTTCAGTTAAGAGCAGTTGCTCTCTTGCAGAGGACCTGAATTCAGTTCCCATTAACAAAATGGCAGCTCACAACCATCTGTTAACTCCAGTTTCAGATGACCCAACTCCCTCTTCTAGCCTCTCTGGGAACCAGGAAGCACATCGTATACATACGTGCAAGCAAACACTCATATACATTTAATTTTTTAAGCATTTTTTTAAAAAAATTTCTTTAGTCTCAGAAGAGACTTTAAACGTTTAAACAGTATTGGGAATATTAAAGACCTGAGGACTTTTGAAATTGAACAGAGTGCATTATACATTATAAGAAACATAGAACTTTGAAGGTCAACGGTAGAAGATTAGGACTTAAAAATTCTGTGTTTGGGTGTCAGTTTGATAAGGGGTGAAGTGGTGATGTTTGATTATCATTGTCAACTCTACTAGATTAATAATTACCTAGTAGGCACACATCTGCATTTCCTTGAATGAGGAAAGACACACACTGAATGCAAGCAGTCTTAGGAACTAAGGTCCTGGGCTGGGTAAAAGGTAAAAAGTAAGTTGCATGCCAGCATTAGCTCTGCTGTCTGACTACATGCACATGCAACCAGACACCTTATACTCTTGTAGATCAAGCCTTTCTCACTATGATTAACTGTACCCATTAACTGTACACCAAAAGAAACCTTTCCTTCCTTAAGTTGCTTTTATCAGATATTTTGCCACAGCAAGTAAGGAAAATATATGTCTTGTAAAATCATGGCTAGGGCCTGGTAGGCTAACCATAAGCTTGGAATAAAATCCTGCAAGGCTGGTGTGGTGGTTTGAATGAAAATGCCCGCATAGGCTCGCGCGGGGAGTAGCACCAGTAGGAGCTATGGCTTTGTTGAAGTAGGTGTGGCCCTGTTGACGGAAATGGATCACTGGGAGTCAGTCAGCTTTGAGGTTTCAGAAGCTCAACCTAGCCCCAGTGGTTCATGCTGTCTTCCTGCTGCCTGCTGATCCAGATGTAGTTAGAACTCTCAGTCCCTCTCCAGCACCATATCTCCCTGCCTGCCACCATACTTCCCTCCATGACAATAATGGACTAACCTCTGAACTGTAAACCAGCCCCAATTAAATGGTTTCCTTTATAAGATTTGTCATGGTCATAATGTCTCTTCCCATTACTAACTAACACAGCTACCTTAAGAAATTCTAGAGTAGAGGCAAATGGATGAACAATGGGAATGAGAATGAAGTATACATTTTTGTATCACACCTTAAAGTCCACCAGAAAACAACTACCACAGAAGAGGAAATAAACAACTAAGCAAATGAGAAGGCTCAGTCAGTAAATGCCAGTAATCCTTCATTTGAAGACGAGAGAAACTGACGCACTAATGTCTGACTCACTGTTTCAGACATGGAGGCAGCACATGGGTTTAACAACATGGGCTTCTACTTAAGCCTGCCAGCAATAGAGGACACAGCTAGTCACTGAGTAGCAACAATAGAGGACTCAGCTAGTCACTGAGTAGCAAGTTGACAACCACGGACACTGTGTGTCACGGAGTGGCCGACAGTGCATTCTCGGGCACAGACAGTTACGTACAGTTTGGCTTTATCTTTCCGTCTTCCATCTTTCTTGTCATCACCATGGTTTTAGATCTTACAGCGGTCATTCTGCAGACATAAAACACAAGAGTTTGGGCATGCTAATTCACACCTTTAATTCTAGCACTCGGGAGGCAGAGGAAGGTGAGTTTGAGGTCTAGGTCAGCCACGGCTACACAGAGAAACCCTGTCTCAAGAAAATAAAAATTAAAAAAAAGAAAGAAGAGAAACAAACACACAAACGAAAACCCACACAGAAACACCACCTGGAAAGCAACCGGTCTGCTCTTCTACTGCCTGGGATCTGCAAGGCACTCAGGGAACACGAGTGGAACCTTGGGTTGAATCCTGTGGTTCTGCTTTCATGGACAGCCAGCTGACAGTCTCCAGCTCTAGCCAATCAGGAGCCACTACACATTTAGGCTGAGCCCGTGATCTTCCCAGCTGTGTAGTCTACTAAACCATCCCTGAGAACTGGGAACTCATTCTTGGACAATTATCATACTGGAACTCCTGGGGGGGGGGGGGCGGGAGGCTAGTTGAGGTTTTCTGTGACTGGCACCACAGACTGTGACTTTCTCTTTACCCTCTCCTTTCACAGGTGACAGTTCATACTGATCTGAAGACATTCTCTATAGTTTGAATGAAAATGGTCCCCAGAGGCTTATATATTTAAATATATTTGTTTCCCAGTTGGTAAAAGGAACTGTTTGGAAAAGATTAGGAAGTCTGGCCTTGTCAAAGGAAGTGTGTGACTCAGGGTAGGCTTTGAGATTTCAAAAGCCAGTTCCTGGCCCAGTCTCACTCTTTCTCTGCAGGTAGGAACCTGCAGATCAGGATTCAAAGCTACTGCTCCAGGACCATGTCTGCCTGCCTGCTATGATGGTCCCCATCATAATGGTCATGGACTAGTTCCCTGAAATTCAGTGGGGGAAAAAAAGAAAATACCTCTTATGCATTGTAGTTGGAATTTTTCTTTGGGCTACCAGCCAACTACCAAACAAAGACATGGAGACTTATTATTAAATATGAAAGCTCAGCCTTATCTTAGGCTTGTCCCACTAGCTCTTGCAACTTAATTTAACCTCTTTCTCTTCATCTATGCTTTGCCTAGGGGCTTTCTAGCTTTCCTTCATTTCTGTATGTCTTACTTTCCTGTTTCCTCCATGTCTGCCTGGCTGGCGCCTGACAGCTCTCTTTTTCTTTCTTCCCCCAGCCTAAATTCCTCCTTCTACTTATTCTCACTGCCCAAAAGTCCCACCTATACCTTCTCCCTTGCTATTAGCCATTCAGCCAATTAGACCAGTCTGGTGCCCTAAGCAGGCAAGGTAAAATGGCAACACAACAGCAACACAATTAAACAAACGATTTTTACATAGTTAAACAAATATTCCACAAAATAAACAAATGCAGCACATCTTTACATAGTTAAGCAAAAGGAACACATCTTTAAATAGTTAAACAAATGCAATGCGTCTTTATATAGTTAAACAGATATTCTGCAATGATGCATATTAAGAAGCCAAAAACCTATGTGAGAATTAACAAGACATTAGCTTTTCCAGAATCCCAGTGTATAATGTTTGAATTTTAGCATATACAAATTGAATGTATAATTCTATATCAATTGTTTCCAAGTGAATCATAGAGGAAGAAGAAATAAGATCTGGACTTCAGAAAGGTGGTGGTGGCACGCGCCTTTAATCCCAGCACTTGAGAGGCAGATGCAGGTGGATCTCTGTGAGTTTGAGGTCAGCCTGATCTACAAGAGCTAGTTTCAGGACAGGCTCCAAAGCTACAGAGAAACCCTGTCTCAAAAAAACAAAAAACAAAAAGCAAAACAAACAAACAAAAAAGATCTGGACTTCAAGCTCTATGGGAGTTATAACCAAATGTAAGAAAGTGAGTTATCCAGACAGTTTGAACTGACAATACTCCCATTCTGGTATCAGAATCGTGTACTGTGGCAAATGAGGCATGACGAAGGCCCCATTGACAGGTTTGGTCAGGAGAAACACACAGGTCTCTTGAGATGTACACATTTTAGTACTTACGTAAATGAAGGGTCATCCTAAGCTCCAGCTGCATGGACTCACTTTCCCATACAACAAAGAGGACTACTCAAAACCAAAAGGGTCAGCTGATTGCATGAGCCCTGGGACATCTCATTCTGGGGAAGCTGATTCTAGACTGCCATAGGGTGCTTTTAAAGTCCTTATATTACAAATTCATGAGATAGAAGGTTTCATCTCTCACCAATATCTAGGGGACAACAAAAAACGTGTGGATTTCTAGGGTAGGCTCCATTCTCAGAACCGGCTGACAAGCACAAATTAGACTCTGCTGTGGGACAATGGCCTTGTACCCTGTCACTTATATTGTGTTATTTTAATAAAATGCTCATTGGCCAGTAGCCAGGCAGAAAGTGTAGGCGGGTTGTAATGGATTATTAAAAATTGCTGCAGGATCCCCGAGTAGCTTGTTGTGGGATCCCGAAAGCAGCCAGTCCCAGGCAGGGATGGCGCACGAGTCCACGTGGCAGGTCTCCGAACGTGGTTGGTCCCTGGAGGCAGTGAGCCATGTGGCGGCTGGTGGGTGAGAGACAGACGAATAGGCACACCATGCAGAGTGAGGTTAGATATTTATTTGGTGGTTATGGAAGGAAAGGGAGAAGGAGAAAAGAACAGAGAGGGAGAGAGAGAGAGAGGGAGAGAGAGAGAGGGAGGAAGAGAGAGAAAGAGGAGGAGGGAGGGAGGGAGCGAGGGAGGGAGGGAGGGAGAGAGAAAGAGAGAGAGAGAAGACACGGAAACTGCCTCTCAGAGAGAAAGCTGGAAAAGAGGGAGAACTTGGACTGGAAGCTGAAGATCAGCCTGCATCAGTGGAAGGGGAAGGGAGTGGGCGTGGCTTGTCTCTTAAAGAGACAGATCATTACATTCCCATCTCTTTTTTATAATAAAAAGATGGGAGGTTAGACACTACAGGTTAAAGGAATTGGGGCGGCGGATTCTTAAGACTTCTTCCTGCTTAATTGTGGGCGTCATCTTTGGGAGGAACCTGAGAAGGCTGGGTGCTGGTCACATCCTGGCATAGCTGATCTCTTTGCTCCTGTCTGGTGTTTGTGGCATGGAAATGTGCGGTGTCTCTTATACCTGTTGGCAGAACAGAGGACAAAGTTAAGTTTAAGAAAAAAATTTTTTTAGAACCAGGGAATTGAAGGGGGTGTATCTGACCTGTTTAAGGTAGATCCTTCAATTCAGCTCCCTGGAAATCACAAGAATTTTTTGGGTTTGTGAAAACAAGTTTTAGACATATACATTGTATAAACAGTAGCATATTTATGTCAGAATAACTGTGACAGATATTTTTGAACAATGAAAAGTATTTTTAAGACTATGGAAGGCAGCATGAGAGAGAAATTTGATCTGAAATTTGTTTGGTGAGGTTGTCCTTTTAAACTGACAAAACCTCTCAGCTGTCAAATAGCATCAGAGATCTTTGAGACGGATAAAATTTTACTTGAGTTACTGATTTAAAAATGACAGAGAACTTATTTGGTTGGCACCCAGAGCTACTACTCCTCAGGGTCCTCCATGGTCGCTGAAAGTCGTATTTGACTTTTGCTGTTTAGCACAAGGACTGCCAGGCTCCAGAAGATCCTGTGGGCTAAGAAATCTGTAGGAAGACAAACCTACCTTGACCTGAGCAGCTAGGTTGTCGATTCCAGCGATTCTGTCCACGTCTGGAGATCTTCAGTTTGGATGAAAGTCAGTTTTGCCCAGTGGTCAGCGCTTGGCAGTTGAAGTGAACTGCAGATGGACGTTGTTCTGCTCCCATTTGTCTTCTGTCTTCATTGGTGTTGCTGCTAGGAGTCAACCTGTCTCTTTTTGTTATGAAAAGTTTTTTTTAATAATTAAATATTTAAATGTCATGTGCATGATGTGCCTATCTGTCTGTCTTTCACCCGTCAGCTACCACATGTCTTGCTGCCGCTGGGGACCAGCCACCTTTGGAGACCTGCCATGTGGTCTCGTGCACCATCCTTGTCTGCGACTGGCTGCTTTTTGGGATCTCGCAGTAAGCTGCTGGGGACTCGCAGCATTTTTAATAATTTATTACAAGGGAGACCAGGCAGAAGTATAGGCAGGGACACCAGAACAGGAGAATTCTAGGAAGAGGAAAGGCTGAGTCTGCAGTCGTCACCCAGTTGCAGAAGAAGCAAGATGAGACTGCCTCACTGATAAAAGGTACCAAGCCATGTGGCTAACACAGACAAGAATTATGGGCTAATTTAAGATGTAAGAGTTAATAAGAATCCTAGGCTAATAGATCAATCAGTTTATAATTAATATAGGCCTCTGTGTGTTTTCTTTGAGACTGGTTGTGGGACCAGGCAGGACAGAAATCTCTATCAACAGGACTCCATGTTTTTGTTCATGCTTTATTAAAAAAAGAGAGGGAGAGAGAGAGAGAGAGAGAGAGAGAGAGAGAAAGAAAGAGAGAGAGAGAGAATATGAAGTCAGATATGTAGAAGGTGAGGGAGAATATGGGGTCGGGAAGGAATAATATGACCAACATTTATTGCATGAAATTCTCAAAGAATAAATAGAAACCCTTTATTATTTAAAGAAGAAAAGAAAAACTCATGAATGGTAGCCAGAAAAGCTAGCATCCTCTTTTTATATTCTAATAGATTTAAAAAAACAAAAACAAAACAAAAAAAAAAAACTCTGTGGAAGCTACTGGTGGCCCTTAGTGAAACTGCTCACCCACAGGCCCCATGTGCATTCTGGCCTTGTGAACTGAGGCACCCCCAGTCTTGTTCTTCCCTTTGTCTGTCTCACCTGCCTTGGTGGACAATTACTAACGGGAGTTAGCACATTTTTGCTGTAGCAGATGACATGTCTTCTAGTTCTGCCTTTTAATAAGAGTTTTGAACTTCATGGTGGTTATGAAAGGAAACTTTTGTATATGCAAAGCCTAAAATAAGACAATGGGAACAAAACTAAAAAAAAAAAAAAAAAAAAAAAAAAAAGACCCAAACTTTAAGATTTCTGTGTGCTCCAATAGAAACAAAAAGCGTCTTTAACAAATGGTGCTGGTCTAACTGGATGTCAGCATATAGAAGAATGCAAATTGATTCACATCAATCACCCTGCACAAAACCAAGCTCAAGTGGATCAAAAACCAAGTGGATGGAAAACCAGATACACAGTTTGAGGTCCACCTGTTCTACAGAGTGAGTTCCAGGGCAGTCCCTACACAGGGAAACACTGTCTCAAAAAACCAAAAAAGAAAAAACCAGATACACTAAATCTAATAGAAGAGAAAGTAGAGAATAACCTTGAATGCATTGTCACAGGAGACTTCCTGAACAGAACACTAATAGCACCACAGACATTAAGGAAAACAACCAATAAATGGGACCTCGTGAAACTGAAAAGCCAAGGACAATAGGACAAAACAGCAGCCTGCAGAATGAAAAAAAGATCTTCACAAACTCCACACTCAAGGGCTAATATCCAAAATATGTAAAGAATTCAAGAAACTAGACATAAAACAAATAACCCAATTTAAAAATGTTGTACAGATCTAAACAGAGGCATCTCAATAGAGGAGTTTCAAATGGCCAAGAAACACTTAGAGATGGCCAATGTCCTTAGCCATCAGGGAAATACGAATCAAAACTAATTTGAGATTCTATCTTACAACTGTCAGAATGGTTAAGAACAGAAAGACAGTGATAGCTCATCCTGGTGAGGATGTAGTAAGAACACTCCTTCATTGCGGGTAGTACAGGGTAGTATATATATGAATATATACTTGTGGTGGTTCCTCAGAAAATTGGGAATTGATCTACCAAAAGACCCGGCTATCTTAACTAGACTTTTATTGTTGTGAAGAGACACCATGACTACAGCAACTTTTATAAAGGAAAACATTTAATTGAGGGGGCAGCTTACAGTTTTAGAGGCTAAGTCTATTATTATCATGACAGGGAGCATGGGAGCATGCAGGCAGACATGGTGCTGGAGTTGAGAGTTCTACATCTTGACTCAGAGGCAACAGGAAGTTTCCTGAGCACACAAAACCTCAAAGTCCACCCCCACAGCAACACATTTCCTCCAACAAGACCATATCTACTCCAGCAAAGCCACTCCTCCTAATAGTTCCACTCTTTACGAGATTATGCCGGACAGTTACATTCAAATTACCACACCAGGTATACCATTGTTGGTCATATACCTAAAGGGCACTCTATCCTGCCACAAGGACACTTGAGCAATCATGTTCATTGCAACTTTATTCATAATAGTCAGAAACTGGAAACAACCCAGATGTCCCTCAGCCAAAGAATGGATAAAGCAAATGAAGTATTTTACTCAGTTATCAAAAACAATAACATCATGATAACATCATGAAATTTGAAGGCAAATGGTCAGAACTAGAAAGAAAAACATCATCCTGAGTGAAGTAACCCAGACCCATAAAGACAAACAAGGTATATACTCACTTATAAGTGGGTATTAGCTGTTAAGTAAAGAATAATCATGCTATAATCCAGACTCAGAGAGGCTAAGTAACAAGGAGGTCTCAAGGGGAATACACACGGATTTCTCTGGAAAAGCGAACTAGAATAGATTTCAAAGGTGGACTAGGGGCTGGAGGGGATGGGAACAGGAGGGATCTGGCGGGGGAGAGGGATGGAGGGAGAGAGTACTGCAAGGGACTACTGGAATCAGGGTGACGCTGAAACGTAGTGCTGTAGAAACTTCCTGTAATCTGTGAAAGTGACCCTAGCGATGTCTCCTAATAACAGGGATAAGGAGCCCAAACTGGTCATTCTTTGTAACCAGGCAAGGCTTCTAGCAGTAGGACTGGGACATCAACCCAGACACAAAACGAAGTCTCCTAGTATCAGGGATATAGAGCCCGAACTGGTCACCGTTTGTAACCAGACAAAGCTCCTAGCAGTAGTACTGGGACATCAACCCAGACACAAAACCTTTGATCAATAATCTGTCCTGCCTACAAAATGTGCTGGGGTTCTCTAGGCTTGTGAACTATAGGCTCAATGTCCTTGGTTTATGGCTAGAGGCCACTAATGAATAAGTACATACCATATTCATCTTTTTGGGTCTGGGTTATCTCACTCAGGATAGTGTTTTCTATTTCTATCCATTTGCATGCAAAATTCAAGATGTCATTGTTTTTTACTGCTGAGTAGTACTCTAATGCGAACATTTTCCACACTTTCTTTATCCATTCTTCCATTGAGGGGCATCTAGGTTGTTTCCAGATCCTGGCTATTACAAATAATGCTGCTATGAATGTAGTTGAACAAATGCTTTTGTAGTATGATAGGGTATCTCTTGGGTATATTCCCAAGAGTGGTATTACTGGATCCTGAAGTAGGTTGATTCCGAATTTCCTGAGAAACCGCCACACTAATTTCCAAAGTGGTTGCACAAGTTTGTATTCCCACCAACAATAGATGAGTGTTCCCCTTACTCCACACCCTCTCCAGCAAAGGTTATCATTGTGTTTTTGATTTTAGCCATTCTGACAGGTGTAAGATGGTATCTCAAAGTTGTTTTGATTCGCATTTCCCTGATTGCTAAGGAAGTTGAACATGACCTTAAGTATATTTTGGCCATTTGAACTTCTTCTGTTGAGAATTCTCTGTTCAGATAAGTACCCCATTTTTAATAGGGTTATTTAGAATTTTAATGTCTAGTTTCTTGAGTTCTTTATATATTTTGGAGACCTTTGTCTGATGAGGGGTTGGTGAAGATCTTCTCCCATTCAGTAGGATGCCTTTTTGTCTTACTGACAGTGTCCTTTGCTTTACAGAAGCTTCTCAGTTTCAGGAGGTCCCATAACAAGGTGAACCCAAAGAAAAACATATATAGATCCTCCTAGAAATTGGAAGCAGACAAGAACGCCCGGCAAAAGTTGGGAGCATGAGGATAGGGGTAGGGGTGAGGGTGAGGTTGGGGGGAGGGGAGAGGGGGAGAGAGAAGGGAAAAGGGAAGGGTTTGGGAGAGCTTGGGGGAGTGGGAGGGCTGAGATGGAGGAAGGGCAGATATAGGAGCAGGCAAGAAGATATCTACATTAAGGGAGCCATATTAGGGTTGGCAAGAGACTTGGCTCTAGAAGGGATCCGAGGTGTCTATGGGGATGTACCCAGCTAGGTCCTTGGGCAACAGAGGAGAGGGTGCCTGAACTGGCCTTGCCCTACTATCACACTGATGATTATCTTGAATATGAATCTTCATCCAGCAGTGGATGGAGATAGAGGCAGAGACCTACATCAGAGCACTGGACTGAGCTCCCAAGGTCCAGTTGAAGAGAAGGAGGGAGAAGGTGAGCAAGGAAGTCAGGACCGCGAGGGGTTGGTCCACCCACTGAGACAGTGTGCCTGAGCTAATGGGAACTCACCAAATCCAGCTGGACTGGGACTGAACGAGCATGTGATCAAACTGGACTCTCTGAATATGGCTGACAATGAGGGCTGACTGAGAAGCCGTTGATAAAGATACTGGGACTCGTTTCTACTGCATGTACTGGCTTTTTGGGACCCTAGTCTGTTTGGATGCATACCTTCCTAGGCCTGGATGGAGGGGAGAGGGCCTTGGACTTCTCACAGGGCAGGGTACCCTGCCCTCTCTTAGGACTGGAGGGGGAGGGAGGAAGGGAAATGGGGGATCGGGAGGAGAATGGGAGGATGGGAGGAAGTAGAAATTTTTGAATGGAAGAAAAAGATGTGCTGGGGTAATGGTAATGTAGAACTTGTCGGAGCGGCCAACTCGAGGGCCACACTATGAGAGGAAGCCCATACCTTACACTGCCTGGGTGGCCAGAAACCAAAGGCAGGACAAGCCAGAATCCAAGAACAGAATCAAACACAACTG
Source organism: Myodes glareolus (assembly GCF_982192425.1). Classification (NCBI taxonomy): domain Eukaryota; kingdom Metazoa; phylum Chordata; class Mammalia; order Rodentia; family Cricetidae; genus Myodes; species Myodes glareolus. Next base: position 6,010,758 of record NC_142026.1, on the reverse strand, counting down.
TCAAAAAAGTCAATGAAATGATTCCTAATGATATTCTGCTATATTCATAGATCAGTGCCTCACCCAAGTGTCATTAGAGGGGCATCATCCAGAAACTGAAGGGAGCAAATGCAGAAACCCACAGTTAAACACTAGGGGGGTTGAGGACACTTGAGAACACAGCCCACAGAATCAACTAATCAGGGCTCTTAGGAGCTCACAGAAACTGAAGTGACATACCAGGACACTGTATGGGTCTGAGCTAGGTCCTCTGCACATACCTTATGGTTATGTAGCTTGGAGTTCTTGTGGGACTCCTAACAGCGGCAGTGCAGGGTGTGTCTCTGACTCTTTAGCCTGTTCTTGGTACCCTTTTCTTCCTACTCGGTCATTTCTTTCAGCCTTGATATGAGGGCTTGTGCCTAGTCTTGTCGTAACTTGTTAGGCCATGTTTGGTGGATATCCCTGGGAGGACTACTTTTTTTAAAAAAGGGAAATGGAGAAGTGGACCTAGGGAGAGAGAAGGAAGAAGGAGGGGAAACTGTCACTGGGATGTAATGTAGGAGAGAAAAATAAAAGAATAAAATTTAAAATTTAACCTACCGGGGAAAATAACGATTTCTGTGTGCTCACTGCAGCTGATTCGAGCAGGTACTCAGCCATGCAACCACACTCAGCAGCGGTAAGTAGGCAGGCCAGGGACTCCAGACCTGCACAGAGGGCACTCCTGCCTCGCTGATGTCTTGGCCAAATCAAAAGCAACTAGTGACTTTTCCAACCTCCAAAATAAGGATATTAATGTGTGGAGCACTGATACCCAGTAATGATATCTAAGGGTGACTGTGAGGTACTATTTCCTTTCATTCATTAATTTGTTCATAATTTATTTATTTAACACAGTTTTTGCAAGACTATTACCAGGAAGATATTGTTAGAGGCTGGACAAATATTGGAGAATAAAGTAGATAGACCCAATTTTGATGAAGTCTATGTGCCGCTGAGAAAAACAGGCACACAGAAATGCCTATGCACAAATTACACCAAGTGTTAAGAAGGAAAAGCATTTGACATGAAGCTGAACACAACAGACTTGCATAATTAATGCACCTTTACAGAGTCATGTAACCAGCAAGATAAGCAAAACATACAGATTTTTTAATTTGTCTTAAGTGTATTGGTGTTTTACCCAAACGTTTGTCTGTGTGACGCATCAGATCCCTGGAACCAGAGTTACAGTTGAGAGCTGCCAAGTGGGTGCTGGGAACCGAACCCAGGGCCTCTGGAAGAGCAGCCAGTGCTCTTCACCACTGAGCTGTCTATCTCTCCTGAACACACACACTTTTCTAGAAAAATATATCTAATGGCTTTTTTATTTCAATTTCTTGTTTTTTTTCTAATTTCTCTTTATTGGTATCCTTTGAGAAAATATTTTCATACTTTCTGTGATGGTTATTCTTGGTTGTCAACTTGGCTATACTTGTAATTAACTAAAATCCAAAAATAGTGGAGAATCCACCTATGAGGATATTTTTTTTTTTTTGCTTAATTTGAAGTGAGGTGATCCACTTCCAATCCAGACCTTGGAGGTGGGAAGACACACACCTTTAATTGGTTCTTTGCCTGAGGCCCTCACCTTGCCAGCAAATTCATTCATTTCCTAGTGTCAGAGCCTACTTCTTTGGGATTCCAGTGTCTACTGAAGATCAGCTCAGATATCCAGCCTTGTGGACTAAACAACTGGATTTCTCATCTTTCTGTTCACAGCCATTCATTGTTGAATTAGCTGGACCTCAGCCTGTAAGTCATTCTATTCTAATAAACTCCCTTTCTTTAGAATTATGTTACTCCAGAGAACCCTGACTAATAAAATTCCTCACACATAATTTCTTCTGGTTTTGCTTTTAAATTGATATTTATAAATCATATATATTATATATTCAGAGTATCTGGCTTATTGTCTTCATTGCAAGTCCACCCTTCAAGGATATTTTTTATTAATTGTATCTGATTCTTCTTCTGTGCACGGTTATAGTTTCCTGTTTGAGTATTTCCATTTTTTAATAAAAAAATTAGGTATTTTAGGATTGGGGAGATGAATCTGTAGGTAAAGTGCTTGTTGCACAAGAATTAGGACCTAGGTTCGCATCCCTAGCATCACTGTTTTTTAAAAAAAAACAACTGGGTATGCTGATGCTAGGACGTGGAATCAGGAGGGTCCTGGGGGCTTTCTGGACAGACGGGGTAGCCTCTTGCTTCCACACATGTACACATGAGAACACGTACACCCCTTACTGCGCCCCCACATACATAGGCACATATTTAAGGCTGTGCTGCTGGGGATCAAACCCAGGGCTTTGTGCATAACAAAAAACACTGTTCCACTGACCCTCATTCCCAGACCCCAAACTAGCGTCTTGTATATGACAACTGTGGAAATTATTGATGGTTTAGTGATTTTCATGAGCTATTGTTATGAAGTTTGTACTCCCTCCCTATACTGTGAATCCATTGGCTTCTCTGTTCATTGAGCTTCGTGGTCAGCTAATGAAGGGTCAGAGCTAATACCCCTTGAGAATGTTCTCTGTGTATGATCAGCTCTCTGGCAGTTTACAGCTCTGCCTTAGCCCGAACTTCCTGCTTAAATAGGGTCTCTAGTCAGCCAGACATGGATGAGGTCTTCTCTAGATTTTCTGGGCGCATGAATACAGCCTTTGTGGAACCTTATAGATCGCCAGGAATTATCAGAGCTCTTCATAATGGATACTTTATGTCCCAACCTGTCCAGATTTGACCTGTTACCAGATTTGTTTCATCTGGTAACACTGTCCTAGGTATTTAGGACGTTAGACAATTTCCGGGGAGTGTCCAACAGAAATGTGCTGAGGGTAGTGCTCAGTAAAATTCACTCCAGGTCAAGACAAACTCACAGAACTCCCTTCAAGTGGGGCTTTCCCAGGAAGCTGCCAAAGCATTGAAAATGTCAGTTCTGGGGAGAGGATTTTGGAGAAGCCCCACAGTAATACCTCCTCTGGAGCCACAAGGCTACTGGTTTTCATAGCAACTAAATGCAAGATTTGTTGGTCCAAAGCTACAGTGGAGCTGGATTTGTAATGAGAGCAGTTCAAAAACACTGTCAGTCACACGACCCTGGGACTTGGAAGATTTTCCTTAACATTCATTATAGTATTACAGGTCTCCAGTTTCTAGAGACCAAAAAAGGCTGGCTGGACCTTTCTGTTTTCTCATTGTTCTTGAGGAGACCGATTTACAGAGGTCTCCATTCTAACATTCCAGAAGCTCCAGAACCTTTGGAATAAATGATTATTTCTAAGATGATGTTCTAAATTTGTGGCCACAGGCATGGAGACAAGCATTATGGGAGAATTATTTGTAGACCTCATTGTGGTGTAGGTTATCTACAAATTTTAATCACTTGAAGTATAGATTGGCTTGTGTCTTTTTAAACTAATAATTTTTGATGTATAAAAATGATATTTTTATCTCTGTAGTAGAAAGATGAGAGTACCAATACCCATGACCTCAAGTACCCTTTCTAGTGAGAGCATTTAAACAAACCATTCAGTTGTGAAACATATATTAATCACGACCTTGTATTTCTCCTGATTGTACCCTTATACCTGTAGAACAGTGTTGGAACACGGTCCAGGAATGGAGTCCTGTGAGAATTCTGAGTGCTTGTGAGGAAACCCAAAGGGTCTTGTGACCTCAGTTTCTTTAGAACATGGAATTGTTCTTGAAGTGTGTTTTCTCTCTCTCTCTCTCTCTCTCACACACACACACACACACACCGAGTGTCGTGGCTAGGAGTGAGTTTCCTGCAGAGCAGCCATGACCACTGGCTATTGCAGGAGACTTTCGTCTGCCTTGTTCACCAGCTCTGCTCTCCCAGGCCCCACGGCCTATAGCATGGTGACAGACCACAGACCAGGGATTTCCCCTTTCCCCGTCCCTCTCATCCAGGCTCTCCTCTCCACTTCTGAGTTTCCCTTCGATTCCACACGAAAGTGAGATTGTTCGTTTATATGCATTATCTTTCTTCATTTAGAATAATGCTCCCCAAGTTGGCCCAAATTGTCATAAGTGATTTTTTTGCTGTGGTTGGATAGTATTTTATTGTGAATATAACACTGATTCTAAACCCATTCATGTATTGATCGGCTGTGGGAAAATTTGTAGGCAAGTGAAACAGTGAAAAGTGTGTAAACTTAGTGTATTCTTCTAATCACACATGTTCAAGTCTGAGGCAATTCACTAGCAGAATGGGCCCAGCTGAAGGACTGGAATCTTGATGCTTCCAAAAACCATGACCACAGTGCACTGGTATCCCCAATAGTGTTTTACGCCCATAGAACTGTTGTTTCTTAGAAGACACTTTCTCAAGCCTGGAATGCTAAGCTCCAAATAATATATAATACAAACCCACAGAAGGCTTACATAGCGGACACTCACCATAGATACTGGACGGGGTTCCGCTGTTATTCCATAGAGTATTTCAAACTCATGGGATTCGTACTACAAAGTGCTTATGCTTGTCTATAAAATGTGTTTCTCTGAGTAATGGAAAGGAACTCTCGCACATGGTTCCATCTATGCTGGGTGAAGTTTGTGACTGAAGAAATGCAAGGAAAGACTACTCCTATCTCAGTACAGAAGCACAGCTGAGCAGACTGCTTGCCACTTACATTTGGATTCTTGGGACCCACAGTTGGGCCAGGCATGTAGGGATATTGGGGGAGTGAGAGGGGACATTTATTAAATACATAAGCTTGCCATCTGTCTTACATGATTATGGACTTTTATTTGTGAAGTTTTGTTTTTTGAAACAGGGTCTTGTTATATCCTGTTTCAAAATAATAATCCTGGTTTGGCCTCCTGAATGTCCCCAGCATCACACTTTGCCCCAGTCTGCAGATGACTATACAGTCACCCTTACCCTTGAACTTGAACCCTCCTGTCTCAGCCTCCTCAAAAATGGCTAGAATTACAGGTATGTGGTACCAAATTTTCAGTACTAATTACCACAAAAGTTATCTGTGAGAAAGTGTGTGAGAAGGGTGTCCAAGCGCAGAGAGCTTCTGCCAAGTCTAATGATAGCAATTTGATCATTGAAGCCCACAGGGTAGGGGGAGTTGATTCCTGCAAATTGTCTCCTGACCTCCACACAAGCGCATGTGAACACACATACAGAGAGAGAGAGAGAGAGAGAGAGAGAGAGAGAGAGAGAGAGAGAGATCAGAACACACACACAGAGATATAATAAAAATTTAAGTGTAAATTTTTGAAAAATCTCTACGAGATGCAAAACCCCATTTCTGTGTTTTTCAAAAGGCTTTTTCCATAAAATAAAGACAAATGCAAGATATATGCTATCACCACATTTATTCAAACTTACATCACATGGCTTCAGTTAATATACACTGAGAAGAACACAGAATTCCAAAAATGCGTAGGGTACAAAAAAAAAATCAGACAAGCTCAAACTCAAGGATATTCCACAAATAAACCAGCACCTTCAAATGCCATGCTGCCAAGTCCAGACAGGCGAGAAGCTGCCCCACACCAAGGAAACCAACAAAGCACCCACAAAGTCCATAATCGTGGGTCAAATCCAGGGCCTACAAAGCACATTTTGAGATAATTTTCAATTTATCTTTTAATAAGGTCTGCAGAGATGATAAATGAGGTCAATGTTGACTTCCTGCTTTTGCCGGTATCTAAATATGCAGAACAACTTAACCAGGAAGCTGCCGCCACACATCCTGGCTCTGTGGCACATCTGGATTAAAACCAGCAATTTGGTAGCTCTCCTTCTCAGATTTCAGCTACCTGTAAGCAAGCCTTCATGAAAGGGCTCAGAGCACGAGGAGGTTGATGCTCAAGCTGAAAACTGAGCACAGGGAAGAATGTCATGACGGGCAGGGAGAGCAGGGATGGAGGGGGCATTCAACACTCCGTGAGCCACACAAACACCCCCAACGGCAACTGTGCTGGCCAGTCTTGAACTTGAGGAGTAATCAGAAAATAAATAAGAGCCATGAAGGGACCAAAGCTAGCCTCACCTGCTGGCTCTCTCGTCTGCTGTCAGGAGACAGACTCTGCCAGTGCTGTCGTTAAAACCTATCTGAGAGCCGGGAGGTACAGAGGGCAGAGTGCTTGATTCACTCACACAAGGCCCTGGGTTCAAACTCTCAGAGGCATAAATAAAAAAAAAATAAAAATTTAAGTAAATTTAAAACCAACTGCTAAAAAGTAATTTTAAAAACCCAAAATATTCAGCATGTTATAACAAAGGAAACTCTCAAAACCAAACAAACACACACAAAAAATACCTAATCGTGATAAACAAAACAAGGCAAAAAATCAAACCAAAACAAAAACAACAACAACAAAACAGAAACCAACATAAAGATTAACATAAAGGTACCATTTCTATGAACTATGCAGAGGGAAAAAAAAACAAAGGAGAAACTAGACGAGAGATGGCCGAGGAGTGGGGTTAACTACTCTATGCCTCGACTTCCTCACTTCATAGTAACCGCTACAGACTCCAGCAACACTCCCAAACACAAAGACCAAGGGCCGTGATGTAGCTAAAGCCCAGGGAAATGTGTTGTGCTCACCAAGGGCTCAATATGTACATACACTAAATTTGGGAGTAACAAATCTGGTAAATAAATTGCTTTCTGGGCTTAAAGATTGTTAAAATAAACAAACAAACCTAGAAATAATGTAAAAACCCAGAAACAAACTACTTCATCCTGAACCTGATCCTTATTCAAAGCAAATAAAATACTTAGAACTCTACACATATAAAGTATAAGGACAAAGGGAAATGTTTTAAACTATCCTTTCCCTGCTTAATATCTGAATTCCTTCGAATAAGAGATGAGGAAACGTTAACTCTTCTTACCTTCCATTTCCTCAAGCTGACATTCTGGTGTATAATTCTGTAATTCATGATTCTAAACATAAAGGTCCTTTACTAAAAAGTGATTTCTCACTAAGTAAGATAATTCTCATTCTAACACCTAGTTCTGTAACTCAGTAATCCTAGGGTCAACCCAGCTATCCCCCTGTTGTCCCACGTCAGCCATTGACACTGTCCTCTGCCATGGCGCTACCAGACAGGGCGGGGCAGACAGAAGGTGTGGGGTCCTCCTTCCCTTTCAGTACAGCGTCGCAAGTGAAACTCAGCTGTCCCGTCCCTTCACCAGGCAAATTAGTGCTTGTTTAATCTTTTGAAATAACTACTGATTTGAGCACAACCTGTGCGTCTTTGGTTAGACTATTTTCTCGCCAGCATCAACATTTGCACTCTCGTATTTATCATCTCTCAGGCCTTTTACAGAGTTATTTCAGACTTGGTTACTCTGTGATTCTTTTTAAATACTTCCAGGAAAAGATTCTAACATGAGAAGAGAGTGAACACAAATTTCAATATTTAATAAATTTATCTTGATAACATTAAAAGAAGCTTACACTTTAAACTGCATTATAAAAAATACATCAGTCTTCACGTTAGTTTTACATCGAAATATATAATTATCTGAATATTTAAATATAGCCTTTCTTTAAGCAAAAAAAAAAGGGGGGGTTACGCAAAGTCCTAATCACATAAATAATTTCAGTGCACAAATGCAAAACCACACTTTACACAACACGGTCCACACACTGCACACACCGGGACAACTACAGTACAAAGCCATTCACAACACGGAAAAGAACAAGATAACAAAATATTCATTTATGGTTGTAACTTGATGTACTACTATTAAAAGACTACACAAAATAACCAATTGTTTCAACCTAGCCTGAAAATTATTAACATCTGTGTAGATAAAGGGGCACATCTTGCAACCTATCGAACTCTGAAAAATCCACTTCCAATTTAACAAGTTTTATAATTTCAAGTTTCCAAGCTGGCCTAAATAAGTTCCTTCTAAGAACTTAATAAACACTTGTGAAGTGCTAAAGAAAGCCATCATTTCTGTAGTAGACATTTTATATTTGGGTGATGGGAATTCTACATAGGAATCTTTTCTTTGCTCTCCCTTAAAAGGGTTTCCAGTTTGATGAAGAAAACTCTAACAGTTTTGAACTCTAAATTTTGACTGTTTGAATTTTAAGAATGATCCTCACTGCAGAGCACAATCACAGTAGGCGTGATCTGGCACAATTATGTGGTAGGCTATTGGTATGAACTCTCACATTTACACTGCAAGAGTGTTTAGTAATGGGTGTCTGGGAACTACAAAAGAATTAATACCTGCAAACAAAGTGCTTTTACATGAGTACTTTATAATCAGTGAAACAGTTTTCTTCCTAAATTCAAATTTGATGATTGGTTTAAAAAAAAACTAGCGGTTCACTGAGACTGTTTTTAAGAAAGGGAATTAAAATGTTTGTATTTAAGGAGGCAAGGTTGAAGAAATTAAACACGTTACTTGCCAACTAAAAAAAAACACATTTGTCCACTCTGCAATATAATTACCATTTATATTTAGAAGTAAAGCTATGACAATAGTTATCACCATTAACAACTCACAGGTTAAATAATGGCCCCTGAAACAAAATCACATTGATAGTTCACTAATTCTAAGGTAACACAGTTCTATCTTTGAAATCAAGATACAGTTTAACACTGACTCTAGTTTCAATTAAGTATAGTAGTTACACAATAAAGGGAAACTTTGTGTTTCCTTGTAACATCAATGACAGAGAAAGATCAAGGTCTTGACTGAACAAGACAATAGGGTGCATCTGCACCAGCTCAGTCAATGTCCCTTAAAGGAATATTCTCAAGTACCAGAGGCTCGCACTGTGCGAAAGCATCTTTTATCTGAACTGTTTAAGAAAAAATGTCAAATTGTTTAACCTTGAGCTATCTAATTTAAGATAACTAGATAGTTTAAGATAAGCTGATTGATGTAGAAATCATTTTTCACTTGTAAAATGGGTCTCCAATTAAGTTACTAGTTTAAGTTTTCTGAAATGTTAAAGTTTTTCACTAATGACAATTAATGGCCAGTCCACACACTATTATCAAATCAGTAACTTCAGTTCAATATGTTAAAATGTCTGAAATATTAATAAATAAGATGACAAAAATTACCTAGATTTTCATTTTAGATTACTAGTAAAGGGGAAAAGGTGGTTTAAAAGTCTAATCACTTTGGTAAAATTTTTTCCATATAAGATTAATCATGCTACTAAGCAGATCTGTAGGTGTGTATCTAACTGAGGAAAGCTACAGACTTGCAGATCCAATGTAAATGAAGGAAAAAGAATTCCTGTTGTCTATAAAAATCACCAGGCACTTAAAAAACTGGATGAAATAATTATTTCATGGAATGCCTTTAAAAGAAAATTGCATTTTTGTGATCACTCAAGTCAATCACATTCAAAACTTGAGAAAGCACAAGGTCACTTGTTTTATTTACCCAGTCCGAATACTTATGTGAAGATTCAGCTTGGAAGCATGGTGACTACGTAGATATCCGTCCATTTGTTTAAATATCCGTCCATTTGTTTAAAGGTGGCATTGATAAGTTTGCTGTGTTCATTCTTGCAGTGTTGTAACTTTTTGGCACGAAAGGTTTTCAGAGGAAATGAATATGGACATGAGTTAAGGGACAAAATTCTATCTACTATGCTAAATTATAAGACAAATTAAGGTGAAGTTCTACAGAAACGGGACAAAGTTTGCTTTTAAATCTTTAAAAGAAAAAAAAGGACCCTAAACACTAATTTTAAATAATATAAAATCTCTGAAAAATAATATCTGTAGCAAAATAGTGTAAGGTCAGTAGTCCAAATGTGTATTCCATCCAGTGAAGGGTGATCTCGCTCTGTTATGAGCATGCGCGCTTTCACTTGGCCTCACTGCTTCTCGATTTGCTTGCAAGCCGCGTCACCATCCTGTCGGCATTCGAGGTGGAACTGGAGCTTCTCAGGTCGTACTCTCTCACAGGAAGAAGTTTCTTCTTTCTGCGGTAGTATTTTTTCCGGTAGCGCTTTCTTCCTGCAGCATCGGGAAGGCTGGCAGGCAGGCTGGCAGGCAGGCTGGCAGGCAGGCTGGCAGGCAGGCTGGCAGGCAGGCTGGCAGGCAGGCTGGCAGGCAGGCTGGCAGGCAGGCTGGCAGGCAGGCTGGCAGGCAGGCTGGCAGGTTGGCAGGCAGGCTGGCAGGCAGGCAGGCTGGCAGGCAGCTCCGCGGGCCCTGCAGTGGCGCTCGGCTGGGGCTCTTCAGCAATGGCCGGGCTAATGGAGAGGCTCAACCGGGAGCGCGCTTCTTCGGCCGCCTTCTTGGCCTCCTTTATCTTCCTGGCGACTATCTTCTTCTTCCTCAGCTGCTTTCGAATAAGAACGGTCTTTGACTGCCGCTTCCGGCGCACACCAGGGCATCTGGAAATGTACTTCCTAAAGATATCGGTTGCTTTCAGCTGAATCCAAATACCCAGTTTTTCTGAAGCTCGTCTTGATTTTTTCCGGAGAACCAGGGTTTTGTAAGCATTTTTGAGTAAACACATTTTGAGATGTGTAGCTGCCATCTTCTTTTTCCAAAATTTCCTTTGATTTTTACTTTCCAAAAGCTCCTTTTTGATTGATTTGAGCAACATTTTGGCACTGTCACGATTCAAACGAGTCTGCTGGGAATTACCCTTCGGAATTTCGGCAGCACTCACAGCTGGCTTTTCTGCAGACGAAGACTGGCTGGCCTCAAGGAACCTTAAAATAGTTCTCTTCTTGGGCGCCATAATGGACGCTGAAGCCGCGCTCGGCCTGCTGGCACCGCTCTCCGCTGCGCCGGACCTGGGGTCACTCTTCCCAGGGTCCCCGCCAGCCTTCTCGTCTTTGTCAGCGTCTGGTTCCGTTGGGTTCTGTGGAGGATTAATCACGGTTTTCTTATGTGGTCGGCTAGGAGCGACTTGTGAGTCCCTGTCGCTGCCAGGTTTCGCCTTAGGGCGGCTCAAGGACTGATCTTCCTTCATACTCAGAGAGGAAAAAATAGAGACTAAGGAATCGGGCTGCACAGGCTCAGCAGCTCCCGCCGGGGCTGCAGGAGACTCACTGCGCCAGGTCGGGGCTTTCTTCTTTTTCTGGCTGTAATGGTGGAAATGCTTCTTTCTTGGTAACTCTCCCTCTTGTCCTGCCATCTTCCTTTTCTTCCCAGGACTCGCCTGAGTTCCAGATCTGACTCCTTCTACCTGGTTCTGAGAAGCCACATGCCCGTGCTGCTGACGGCCACCCTCTGCGAGGGAACAAGATGGTTTGTCTTCCGCGGCTGAGCAGTCACTGCTGTCTCCAACTTTACCTTCACTGTATTCAAGATGTGGCGGAGCATGAACTGAGGTGCTGCTCCGGTTAGCGTCGGAGGAGCCACCCTTTTCTTCCTCGGTCTCAGGGCAACCATCATAATAACCATAGAGGTGACCTTGAAATTCCTGTGTGTTTGTTTTCACCTCATCTTCGCTCACCTGAGGCTGAGTTTCTTCAACAAATGGCGGAGGGACTTGAGGTGAGGCTTCATGAACCAGTTCATTAGGATCCCCTTCTGCATGCTCTTCTGCATACTCTTGTGCATACCCTTGAGCATACCCTTGTGCATACCCTTCTGCATACCCTTCTGCATACTCTTGTGCATGTCCTTGTGCATACTCTTGTGCATACTCTTGGGCATACTCTTGTGCATACTCTTGGGCATACTCTTGGGCATGTCCTTGTGCATACTCTTCTGCATACTCTTGTGCGTTCCCTTGTGCATACTCTTGGGCATGTCCTTGTGCATACTCTCCTGCATACTCTTGTGCATTCCTTTGTGCATACTCTTGTGCATACTCTTCTGCATATTCTTGCGCATTCCCTTGTGCATAGTCTTGTGCATACTCTTCTGCATACTCTTGTGCATTCCCTTGTGCATAGTCTTGTGCATGTCCTTGTGCATACTCTTGTGCATTCCCTTGTGCATACTCTCGTGCATACCGCTGTGCATATTCTCGTGCATACTCTTGTGCATTCCCTTGTGCATACTCTTGTGCATACTCTTGTGCGTACCACTGTGCATACTCTTGTGCGTACCGCTGTACATACTCCTGTGCGTACCGCTGTGCATACTCTTGTACGTACTCTTGTGCATACTGTTCTGCATACCCTTGTGCATATGCCTGTGCATTCCCTTCTGCATACTCTTGTGCATACCGTTCTGCATACTCTTGTGCATACGCCTGTGCATTCCCTTGTGCATACTCTTGTGCATACCGCTCTGCACACTCTTGTGCATACCCCTGTGCATACTGTTGTGCATTTTCTTGGGCATACTCTTGTGCATACCGTTCTGCATACTCTTGTGCATACCTTTGTGCATTCCCTTGTGCATACGCTTGTGCATACCCTTGTGCATACTCTTGTGCATACCGTTGTGCATACTCTTGTGCATACCTTTGTGCATACTCTTGTGCATACCCCTCTGCATATTCTTGTGCATACCCTTCTGCATACCGTTGTGCATACTCTTGTGCATACCCCTCTGCATACCGTTGTGCATACTCTTCCACATATTCTTCCACATATTCTCCCGGGTATACAGGAAATGGTAGATATTCGTACTTGGTTACTCTCATGTCAAAAGTTACCTTCTTAAGGTCGCGGCTTTTCTTAGCAGGCTGAGGTTGGTCAGGGTCCGGTTCAGGTGCAGCAACCTGACGACTCTCGGGTTCTGGATCTGCATCTGGTATCTTCAAAGGGATGTGCTTCACAGAGGTCTGGCGGATCACCGACACAGCAAAGGCAGAGCGCTGAGCTGCAAGTCTACTTGATGATGCGCAGCTCCCGTCTTGAAAGGCAACGTTTCCTGGAACGTTCCAAAAACTGGTGCCTTGGGCAGTTTTCTGCGGTTGGCGAGTCACTGGCCGAGTAGTGTCTTCCAGACCGGACCGAGAACAGTGAGGGTCAGAGCTCTGCTCCTCTGCGGCTGCACAGTCACGGTCAGGCCCTGGTACCTGGCTGGTCGAGGGCTGATCAGAGGGATCAACAGTGAAACAGAGTTCACGACCACAAGACGAACAAGCAAGATCTCCCAGAATAATATAGTCGTTCTTCCGATTTATTATTCTGAAACTTTCCTTGGATTGATTTGTCACTGACTGAGAGGCTTCATCATCGCAACCACAGAATCTACAGTAGGATGTTCCCATTGTTGCGGGCCCAGCAGAATCTGTATTTGTATCACTGGCTTCGAACTGAAGAGAAATATTTGAATCAGAAATGACTTCCCGATCACAATCACTGTCACTGGACACAACGTTCAAAAGCAGCACCTGTGGGGATTCTGTTTCTCCATCGGACGTTTGAGGCTGGTTAAGTACTATCTGAAAAGACACGTCAGAGTCGTACAGCACTGCAGGCTCGCAAGGCTCGTTGGTGGCTTCTGTGCCAAGCTCCTCCTTCTCGGGGTCTGCTTCTCCGCAAGACACTGCAGGTGGGTCAACTTCTGACTGCAGGTGGGAACCGGAACCGCACACTACTTCGGAACAGCATGGCTGAAAGGCTGCACTTGCTACATCATTCTCATTCTCTTCTTGCAAGTTTGCTTCTTTGACAGACACATTGTCCACAGATGGAGCTGTCACACACTGAACAGGAGCATCAGGATAGTAAGCTGGTTCAAAATCAACTAGCTTGTAGCTTTTGTCTTCCAGGTAAATACGGTCTTCCTTCAGATTCATTTCCTTGACAGGTTCTTGAAGATGGCCTGCTACTGACTGACAAGGATCACTGGAATCAGCACCCGTTTCAGGACCATCACGGGGATCAACACTCGTTTCAGGCAAATGCCGTGGCTTCTGAATTACTGAGCAAAAAATGACGTTTGAAATAGGCACTATTGCAGAGATGCAGGGCTCACAGTCACTATCATGCGGACTAATATGTCCTCTCAGTAAATTTATTCCTTGAACAGGCTCGTGAACTGTATTACGCACGGACTGAAGCGGTTCATTAGAATGAAAGTCTATTTTTGAGTCACTAGATTCAACAGCCTTATCTTCCAAATCACCACAATCTTCCCAGCAGCTCATGTCCTGAACTACTTCAACTTCAGTTTGCCCAGCAAATGGCTGAGGGACATTGGAAAGACTTGTGACTCCAAAACCCTGCACTTCATCCTCCTCTCCTTCCAGGTCATTTTTCTCCGTCTGCCCTCTGTCCTCATCGCTGTCACTGTGCTGATCAGCCTCTGGCTGGACAGAGTCATTAGGATCGCAACTTACTTCAGAATCACAAGACTCATGATTCCCACCTTCAAGTTCAGTGTCTTCAGGCTCGAAAACAGTTTCAGGTGGTTCAGCTGCTGACTGAACGGAGACATCAGAATCCAAATTTGTTTCAGAACTGGCATCCTGGCTGTTGTTTTCCAAGGACATTTGATCATTACTATCAAGATTTATTTGTTTAAGAGCTAGTTCAAGTTGATCCATTGCAGAAGGAAAAGAAACGGTAGAGTCATGTATTAGTTTTGAATAAATAAGTTCACTGATCTTCTTTTCGAGGACCTTTGCCTCTTCCTTCCACTCGCTCATCTTTGTGATCACGTCATCCTCTTTTGGCAGTGAGTGAAGGTGGTCAGCAGAATCAACATCTGCTTGAGAATCACTGGGTTTGCTGTTTGTGTCTTCCAGTTCAACATGGTTTTCATTCACAGCTAGCTGAGGTTGGCTAATGACTGAATCAAGACAATCAGTATCATTCAGATTTGCTCCAGTTCCTCTAAGCTCAGTACTTTCATCGTTTGGGTCAACACGGTCCCCTTTCAAAGAGGCTGGCTGAGGCTTCCCAGGCCCTGGCTGAGGAAAGCCAGCAGAGTTAGACGCTGGTTCAAAGTCGCCGTACTCATCGTCACTCCTGACCTCCTCAAGATGTTTCGTCTTTCTCTTTGCTTTCTTCCCTACGTAAGGTTCTGTCACTGGATGAGAAGCAGAAGAAGCTGAACTGATTTCAGAATGAGGTTCTGCACTTTTGCTTGGCGGTTGAGCATGCTCTTCCTGCTGAGGGCATACGTTTTTGACAATTACTTCATATTTGCGAATGACTGACTGAGAGGGGTCAGAATCAAGTCCTGTTTCAGAGACACGAACTACAATGGGATCTTCAGAATGTCCAGGCTTTGAGTTAAGAGTATTGCGATTCAAACTTAATTCAGAATTGGTAGGTTCATTTTCCTTTTGTTCTATGTGTACCTGCTCTTCTTTAGGGGAATTTATCTTTTTAACAGCTACTTCAGAATGAGTATTAGAATCCAAACATATCTCAGACCCACTGGGGTTGTCGTCCTCCCCTTCTAAGTGAGCGCTTTCTTCTTTCTGAATGGTTACTTCTTTAGCAGGTACTTCAGGGTGATCACTTCCTGAATGAAGAGGAATATCAGAACCATACGTTATTTCAGAAACACAAGATTCATTAATCTTATTTTCCAGATCAACAGGTTCCTCCTCATAAACAGCTACTTGAAGTTGGTCAGCTACTGAGTCACCGGGAATATCAGAGTCAAAGGTTATGTCAGAGCTACTTGACAAACAGCTTTCTTCTTCCAGGCTAAAGTCATCTTCGTTCAGTCCTTCAATATCCAGCAGAGACTGCTCAGTAACTGACAGAAGAGGGGAATCGGAATCAAATGTCAACTCAGAACTGGAGTAGGCATAGCTCTTAGCTTCCATGTCAGCGTTTAACTCATCAAGATTTACTTCATCCCAAGCCCCTTGAGGTTCATCATTAGCTGACTGATAAGAAGCATGGGAATCAAAACTTAGATTAGAAATGCCAGAGTGAACACTCTGATTATCTACGTCAAGATCTATTTCCTCAGGGTTTACTGGAGATTGATCAGCCTCTAATTGAGCATCAGCATGAAAACCCATTTCAGGACCATGAGACTCACAGTTCATATCCCCACGGCTGGTATTCTGGTTCGGAACATTTAGTTCTTCTGCTTCTCTCTGGGGTTCATCATGTCCAGGATGTGCATCAGCACTGCGGGGTTGGTGTTCATTTTCCTGTTGGACATCTCTGTCTCTTGGGCTTCTTTCTTGAGCAGGCATTTGTGGAGCTGCATCACTATCAGAACTGAAGCTACTTGACCCGTACTTCTCATCAACCAGGTTCTTCAGAGGTTGTTGTTGTCCCGCTGCTGCTAGGATCTCATCAGCTGAGGACCCAGAATCCTCCCATCGCTCAGAGCTGCCGCTTCCATAGCTGTCAACCAAGCGGACAGCCATCTGTGTAGGCAGGTTTGCTGCCGCCAGCAGTGGGGGACCATGACTGGTGGACGGAAGTGAGTCCTCACCATCAAAATTCACTTCAGAGCCACTAGACTCATAGCTTTCGTCAACCAAACTAACGAGCTGTGTGTTCTGTGTGATCACTTGAGAACAGCTGATATGCCCCTGACG